>NC_138983.1:27992220-28738243 GCF_964341445.2 Mesoplodon mirus | reverse complement strand
GCTAAGCGTTTTTAAATTATGTTCTTTTTTAAAAATCAGCGTAGCTATCTTAAGACAACGGTCAAATATTTAAGGATCATCTTATATGGATATTTCAGCCACTGTCACTGGGAGGAAAATCAGCCCTTGTTAAGTAACTCAGGTTACTTAACACATGGGCACCAATTTATCATGTGTTGTCATTTGCTAATCGATCTTTTTAAAAAGTAAGTGTTTCCCATATTTACTTCCCTACCTGCTTTTTAAAAATTTTTATTTTATTTATTTTTTTAAACAGCAGGTTCTAATTCATTATCCATATTATTGTATACATGTCAATCCCAATCTCCCAATTCATCCCACCACCACCACCACCGCCCCCTGCCAATTTCCCCCCTTGCTGTCCATACATTTGTTCTCTACATCTGTGTCTCAATTTCTGCCCTGCAAACCGGTTCATCTGTACCATTTTTCTAGGTTCCACATATTGAAGAAAGTATATTTCACAAATTTAAGTTGTGATTTAAATAGACAACAAGCATATTCACCAGGGTAGAATAAGGTTCTGTAAGAGTCAAGGTGTTCAGAGAAAGCTAAGAACGGGTATCAATGATTCTTAAATTGGGGGTTATAAAGGTCCCATTGAGAATATGCTGAAGCCAATGGACCTTCTCTTCACACATGCATGAAGAGAAGGAGCACACATGCATGCTTGCCTTTACAAGCAAAAATTTTCATTTTGGTTCAGGGACTCACAAACTCTCTGAAGCCCCTCCCTGGAGCCCAGGTTGAGCTCTCCCGCCTTTGAGGTTATCATATAAAGCTATAAAGCTGTGACATACTAGGATGCAGTGATCAGTTGTGAAGTGTGTCTCCAGTCAATGGTTATTAATAGGTAAAGTGTGGATGTTTGCAAATGATTTACTTTTTAGAAGTATATATAGTTGAGAAGATTCAATGGTTTTCCTATAAACAGCTTTGCTCTTATTTATCACCATAGCCAATAAGACCTGTGTGATCTAGCACCTGTCTACCTCCCTGACATCAACTCTTACCACTTTTCTCCTCACCCCAAAAGCTCCAACCACAGGGCCTCCTTTCTAATTTCCAGCCTTGGGTCACTTCCATGTTCTAGGTATAGTTAGAATGAGGCCACTGCATCTGTCTTTTCTGGATCTCAAATTCTGTGGAGGGAAACAGACAATAGGCACATGAATACATTTATAAGTTTGATCGTTTCAAGTGTTATGAAGTAATTAAAATAGGATGATGATGAGATAGAGACTGACTGATGGGTGGCCACTTAAGGCCTCTCTGGGGAGATTTTACCTGAGATGGGAGAAATGAGAAAGAGCTGCAAAAGGAAACATTTTGTAGTAGCAAGTGCAAATGCCCTGAGGCTGAAAAGAACTTGCTGGTTTGGAAGGTCAGAAAGGAAACTGTGGGGCATCTGATATGGTCTCTCAAGGAGAAACGTAAATGATCTCTGCTGCTGCCCAACTCATTGATAGACCATAAGCAGTAATTACAAAATCAGTGCTTTATTTCCTGCAATCATTTTGAGTTTTTGTAAAGATCTAGGTATGAAAGTTGAGGCAATTCAAGATCTAATTTGAGATGGAGTAATATGAGGCCCAGAGAGGTTAAGTAATTTACCCAAGGTCACACTGCTGGTTAATAAGTTAACTTAGTGGAAGAAACCAAAAGAAAGTCCTGGCTTCTGCATTTGCAGGGTGGTGTTCTTGACCCACACCACTCTGCCTCCCATGGGTCTTCGCAGAATTTACCAAAGGTTACTTTTTCTTGAAAATTATTCTGGTGTCTTGTTCTATATGAAATTATGACCCAAAGACACACCATCACTATATGTCTTTTTAGCCTTTTTGACTTTTGTTAAAAATTTAGCTCAGGGTTCCTGATTTCTTGGGCTTGTCAGTAGCCAAAGGTGAGCTAAAAATCTCTCACCCCTAACAGGAACCACACACCACTATCTCCTCTGGGCTATCTCATTGAGAACAGTGAGATTATTATAAGTTCTGGCTGGGCTGCAGATGGGACAGGATGGCCTGCCTCCCATTACTGGATATTCATGTCAAGGAGGATAACCATATGCCCCCATGCCCTCACCTTGTCCCTTTGGGTCCCCAACAGCAAATGAATTGACAGCAGTCTTTTTCTTTTTTTCTGTTTTGGCCTTGCCGCACAGCTTGTGGGATCTTAGTTCCCTGACCAGGGATTGAACCTGGGCCTCGGCAATGAGAGCATGGAATCCTACCCACTGGACTGCCAGGAAATTCCCTTGACAGCAATCTTGATTCTAAATAAGTATGGGAATTCTCTGATATAATAGAATCAAATGATTTTAAAACAGTAGAAAAAAAATGGTGGACAAATGAAATATTTTCGGTGATTATAAACTGGCAAAGACTAAGCTAATTCCAGCCACTACTACATAACTAATCATCACTGTACTAGTACTGAAAAAATTCCAAGTCTAGCCCAGTCCAATAGTGAAATGCCCTTTTAGTAAGAAAGTTTAGAAAAGTGAACCTAGCCCCTTCTCCAGTACCTCTGGTGAAACTCAAGTTCACAATACTCTCCTTCAACATTTAAAATCTGTCTTCTCTTCAGCAAGTCTCTCTCTCCTTTCTCATACTGCTGGGGGGAATGTAAACAAGTCATTTTTTCATGAGCTCAATTTGGCTATTAGGTATCAAGAAACTCAAAAAACTATGTAGACTTTGACCCAACAATTGTAATTCTAAGATTTGATCATAGGGAAATCAGAAATACCTGCAAGATTATATGGCAAGATTTATATCACAAGATAGTCACAGCAATGTTATTTATGATAGTGAAATACTGAAAATAATCTAAAGGAGATTAGAATCTCTCAAAATGTTTTTTGTAGAAACTGGTCTCATAATATTCTCCACAAGTCCACACATACACATACACACACACACAGGATTCTGTGATTAAATAAGTTTGAGACACACACACTATATCCCTCTTCTAAGGAGTCACAAAGCATATTAGCAAGAATCTCCTCTGAAAAATTCCTGTGATAAAGAAATCTATTTAACAATGTTTAACTCAGTGTTTCTCAAGATCTTTTGGCCATGGAACCCCTTTATTGCATAATCTTAACATACTCCAGAACTAGGACACTCCAAAATATATTTCAGGAAATACTAGGTTAAATAAATTTACATAACCGTATTATGGAATGCTTTGCTGCTATTTAAAACAATGATAAAGAAGATTGATCCTATGGCATAAGTGCTGATGATACATTGCTGAGTGAAAAAAAAAGCAGGTTACATAAAAAAGAATATTTTGTTATCCTAATTTTGGACAATTGTGTGTACAATTATACCAAAATAATGACAGATTTAATCTTTTGATGATAGAATTACTGATGGTTTTACTTATTTCTTTGTACTTTAAAATTTTTTCCCACTTTTTATTAATAATAGACATTGATTTTTTTATGAGGAAAAAATATTTTAAACTTTTTATTTTTAAATAATTGTAGAGTTACTGCTATAGACTGATTTGTATCTTCCCCAAATGCATATGTTGAAATCTAATCCTCATGGTGATGGCACTAGGAGGTGGGGCCTTTGGGAGATGATTGGGTCATGAGAGTGGAACCTTCATGAATGGGGTTAGTGTCTTATAAAAGAGACCCCACAGAGCTTCCTCACCCTTCCTGCCATGTAAGGACACAGCAAAAACAGAGCCATCTCTGAACCAGGCCCTTGCCAGACATTGAATTTGCTAGTGCCTTGATCTTGGACTTGCCATCCTCCAGAACTGTGAGAAATAAATTTCTGTTGTTTATAAGCCATACAGTTTATGGTGTTTTGTTATACAGCCTGAACAGACTAAGACAGTTACAGAAAAGTTGCAAAAATAGTACAGAAAATTGTCATATACCCTTTATTCAGGTTCCCCTTGTATTGACATCTTATAAAAAAACCCACAGTGCAATGATGGAAACCAGGAAACTAACACTGATGCAATATTCATTTGGATTTCACCAGTTTCCCCACTAATATCCTCTTTCTGGTTCAGAATCCATCCCGGAATCCCACACTGAGCTTAGTCATCCTGTCTCCTTAGTCTCCTATGTTCTGTGACAGTTTCTCAGGCTTCCCTTGTCTTTAATGACCTTGACACTTTCAAAGAGTCCTGGCTAGTTATTTGTAGAGTGTTCTCCCACTTGAGTTTGTCTGATGTGTTCTCCGGTTAGATTCATGCACTTTTGATATTTTGGCAAAAATGTTCCAGAAGTTGTGTCATGCCCTTCTCAGTGCATCATATCAGGAATTACATGATGTCAGTATATTTTATTACTGGTCTTGTTAACTTTGATCACTTAATAAGTACCTTGAGGGAAGATATTTTGAGACTATGCAAATCCTGTTTCTCATCACACTTTTTTTTTTTTTTTTTTTTTGCGGTACACGGGCCTCTCACTGTTGTGGCCTCTCCTGTTGCGAGCACAGGCTCCGGACGCGCAGGCCCAGCGGCCATGGCTCACGGGCCCAGCCGCTCCGCGGCATGTGGGATCCTCCTGGACCGGGGCACGAACCCGTGTCCCCTGCATCGGCAGGCGAACTCTCAACAACTGCGTCACCAGGGAAGCCCTCTCATCACACTTTTACCTACTGATTTTAGTATCCACTGGTGATTATTGTCTATAAAAGTTATCACTGCTGTGTTTTTCCTAATGATTTTCTATTTCCATCATTCCACATTTATTACTTGGAAATCTACTACAAGAAAGATTTGTCCCTTTGCCTCCATTTATTTATATATCAATTATTTTTATATAAATTTGGACTAATGATTATTTTATTCATGGATTATCATTACTATAATTTTTATCCTCAAACCATCCCAGAATCGGCCATTCAGAGCCTTTTTAAGTTCATTCCTGTGTCTTTTTTAACATGTTTCCATCCTTTTTTGAGCACTTCATTACTTTCTGGAACACGGAGATATTCCAGAATCAACTCGTGCTCTCCTTTCCCCAGCCCTGGAATCAAATATTTCTCCAAGGTTCTTTTTATTGGAGACACCAAGATCTGTCACATGACGAGCTCACTTCTACCAGGGTATTATTGCTTCTAGGCCCTTTTAGTGGACAGAGCTTGGGAATCTACAAAGTGTGCTCACTCATGCATATAGAAACATCTTTTTTTCATACATACTCATTATATAGACATCTATTTACCTATCACCATGATTTCATGCTGATACCTCTGATCCCAGTCAAGCTCTGCAAGTTCCTTCTAGTCTTCCTCCTTTTCTCATTTGTAACCCTTTTCTCCAACAGTGGGAAACCCAGCTCTCATGATCCACAATACGTTTATTTTTGTTTGTTCAATCCTGGAATATATATAAACAGTTTCAGAATTGCTAGCCCGTACCCCTGTGAAAAAATTTAAATTTACCAACTGGAGTAGAATATTTGTATGGAATTCTTTTTTGTCTAAGTACTGCTTACTAAGTACTGCTTTCCAAAGCTACTCAGGTTAGTTTTTTTTAAAAAAGCTAAAAGCTGACACTAACTTTAATTTTATTTAGATATAATTGACATATAACATTTTATAAGTTTAAGGTGTACAACGTGTTTATTTGATATATCTACGTATTGCGATATGATTATCACGGTAGCATTAGCTAACATGTCACATAATTATCACTTCTTCTTTGTGGAGGGAATTAAGATTTAGTCTCTTAGCAGCTTTGAAGTATACGATAATGATAAAGTAGTGTTGTATTTAATCTTAGGTTAGTTCTTGTCCTCTCCTCCCCTTTTGGTGTCATTACAGCTGCCATCCCTCGGTATCTGAGGAAGATTGGTTACAGGACCTGCTGTGGATACCACAATCCAGCCAAGGCTCGAGTTCCATAGTTAGCCCTCTGTATCCATGGATTCAGAGCCCCACATTCGACCAACCACGGATAGTAAAGGTAGTATGTGATCTACAGTTGGTTGTATCCACGGACGCAGAACCCTTGGATACAGAGGGCCGACTGTATATGTATTGTTGATTTGTCATACAATTAGTTTCATTTTTATTATTTGTATTCTATTGGGTATCTCCTGACATCCTGGTTGATTTTACCTTTTTAAATTTATATTAATGATTCGCTAAATATACCTGAGTCAGAGCTACATATTTAAAAACATATACTCAGGGAAGTGTCACTCTCCCTCAACCCTGGTACCCCACCCCCTTCCATTCCTCATTCTTTCCATCCTGCTCCCAACCATCACCTCTCAGTAACAAATTCTATTAGTTTCTAGTTTATCTTTTCTGTATTTCTTTTGCACAAATGAGCAGATACCTATATATTTTCCTCTATCTCCTTTCTTACATAAAGGGTAACATGCTATAAATACACTATATACTTTGCTCTTTTTATTTAACAGCATATCTTAGAAATCACTCCAGCTTTTTAAAAACCAGTTACATAGTACTCTGTTGAGTACTGTATGGTACAGAGTACAGGGTACTCTACATTGTTTATTCAACCACTCCCCTATGTATCAGTATCTAAGTTCTCACTAATATTTTGCAGTTACAACCAATGCTGAAATGAATAATCTTGTGCATGTGTCTTTATAAATTGTTGGACATATATCTTCAGGATAGATTCCAAGTAAAATTGCTGGGTCAAAAATAAGTGCATATGTAGTTTTGTTAGGCATTGCCAAATTACCCTCAAGAATGGTCATACCAGTTTGCATTTCCGTCAGCAAGTGTATGAGAATGCTTGTTACTCCATAGTCTTGCCAACAGAATGTGTTGTCTGCTGTTTAATTTTCCCCAATCTAATAGATAGGAAAAAGTATGTAAGTTGAGTGTTGGTTTAATTTTCATTTCTCTAATAAAGGTTGGTGGGTTTGAACATATTTTTTGTAAGTTTAAGGTCCATTTTATAGCTTTTTTGTGAATTGCCTGTTTATGTCTTTTTGTCATTTTTCTATCATGCTTTTGGTCCTTTATCACTTAATTTTTAAGAGTTCTTTATGTAGTAAGTCGATTTGCCCTTTGTGATATATGTTGCAAATATTTCCTCCCAGTTTGTTAGTTTTTGTTTTGTTTTGGGGTTTTTTTTTTTTTGAGCTTTTTAATAGGTGTTTCTTGCCCTGCAAAATTTTTATTTAATTTTATAAAACTTATCAAACCTTTCGTTTAATCTCTAAATTTTATTATATATTTTTAAATGCATTGCCTGTGCTATACCTGAAAGACTGAGATACCACCTCAGTGCAAAGAAAAGTAAGAACTTACTCTAGCATATTTTAAACCCAAGAGTAAGAAAGTAGAAATTTCAAGGGTCCTGTAGTCAGGGAGATTCTGTTCCTACCTAGTTCACTTTCATCCTTTTAGCTGTGAGACTTTTGGCAAAGTATAAAACCTCTTGGAGCCTAGTTTTTCTCATCTGTAAAATGGGGTGGTAAAACCTACTGTGTGCTGTTGTGAGGATTTGAAATGCTTGTTTCAATGCTTTTATTATTATATACATAATACATCTAATTCTAAATGATAATTTAATAAAATCTCAAGAGATGTACCTGACATTTTATTCTCAATGTTAGCTCATGAAGACTCCACCACTTCTATAAGAGCAAAGAACCTGAGAGATTTTAACCGATTCACCTGTACATTCATCAAAATTGTTCTTCTCTTGGCTTTTTGAAGTACTTTATCTTCTGAAATACTATCATGTCTCCGTTCTAAATGAATTCAGAGAAACATTATGAGAATGAAGGAGTTAACATCCATAAGGCTCACTGAGCTGGCAGATAAGAGCATCAAAATGAGTTCCAGAAAGGATTCTAATGAACCCAATTTATTATCACCTTATCTCGCCAAAGCCCTTTCCTGCCCGCAGCCCCAAGTTCAAAGTTTTGTGGTCATTCCCAAAGGACACATATTCTGTAGAACCAGGAATCTTCAGCTGACACTGGTTATTGTCAGTACCATGAAGGTACTCGTTGGAATTCCCCTTGCCAAATGTGCTTTTCCCTCAACAAGCAATTCCTTTTCAGTGTCCCTATGAAATGAAACAGATGCCCATAAGGAAGTCTGATGTCACTCTTGTTTTCAATACCATTCAAAGCAAACACAACCAAGATGAGTCCCCTAATCCTTTGGCAGCTGCACCCAAATTATTTGAACATGATGAAGTTCCCATCTATGAATAAGTTAATTAGGTGGATGTGTGTCTTTATAGAGTACAGATGTCTAGCAGGACAAAAGAAAAAAAAAGCCTAAGCGCTCCATGGATGGGAATGGATTTTTATCTAGTTAACTGATGTTTGTTTTTCTCATGACTTTATTCCCAAGAGGGTGATTTGGACATAGCTGTCCTTCCACCCTTTTACAATTCCTCGGTGCCTCAGGGTACATGCAACTGATGGAGGGGAAAAAGAGTGGAAGTGACAAGTGAAAGGCAAATAACTTTGATTGCACCTCTACTATAATCCAGGCACTATCCTAGCTACTTAGAGATATATTACTTCAGTGGTTCTTAGTCAAGAGGGTACCACTCCCAAGTGGCATTTGAAAATTTGTGGAGCCACTTTTTGTTATAATAATTGAAGAGTACTACTGATATTTATGGGGTGGTATGGTATAATAAAAAATAAATATTTGTTCTTCATGTTTCCTGGCACAGAGCCACTAAAGCCCTTGGAATCTCCTAAGCGATGAGTGTCCTTTGTATTCTAGTGAGATGATTCTTAGGGAGTTTGGGGAAAGGTATGGGGGACTTAGATAGCTTCAGGATAGGGTGTGGTTGCCAGACAGACCAGCCATGATTAGAGGGTTGGAACTTTCAGCCCCACTCCCACTTCTGTGCAGGGAAGAGGGGGCTGGAGATTGAGGTCAATCACCAATGGCCAATGATTAAATTAATTGGTGTCTACGTAATAAAACCTCCACAAAACTACCTAAATAATGAGGTTTGGAGAGCTTCTGAGTTGGTGATCACATATCCATGCTAGAAGGAGGGCATGCGCAGGAAGGGCATGGAAGCTTGGCAGTTCCTGCAACTCCATACCTGGCTATATCCCTTCTATTTGGCTGTTCCTAAGTTGCATCCTTTATAATAAATCTGTAATAGTAAGTATAGCACTTTCCTGAGTTCCGTGAGTCAGTTATTGAACCTGGAGCAGGGAAATAGTGGTGACTTCCAAGTCTATAGTCAGTGGGGCAGAAAGGTGGGTAGCTTGGACACTCCATTTGTGGCTACCGTCTGAAGTGGGGACAGTCTTGTGGGTCTGAGCCCTTAACCTGTGGGACCTGCACTAACTCTGGATAGCGTCAGAATTGAACTGAAATTTTGGATACCCAGTGGTGTTGGAGAATTTGTTGTTGGAGATGGAAAAAAACAACTCAGATGGGGCACAAACATGCATCATGTTAGGCATCCTGCAATGCCTGGAATAGTTCTGCAGAAGGAAGAATTGTCCTGCATCTCACATGACTTTCAAAGGGCTCCCTGGTGAAAAGCTGCTTATAACTATCTGAGTCTAGAAACTGGCTTTATCTTATTTAAAAAGTATGTTTTGCCTAGGTTTTTTTTAATATACCTATAACTTTTCAGAGATGCAACTGTAAAGTTAAGTAAACTGAGGGAAGACTGCACTTTATTTTGTGCTATGTGGTACTTGAGTTACTAGTACGACACACCTGTATTGGTCTGCATTTGACTGTCACATATTATGGTGAAAAATGTAGGTGCAAACACTGGACCATTTTGTTGTATTATCTAGTATAGTTGTACCTGAGCATTTACAAATTATTTTATTATAAATTACTCTCCTTTTATATCTTTATATCACATATGGGAATTTATTTATTTTTTATGTATGTATATAGGTTACGTTATTTATGAATTTTATTTCAGGATAGTAAAGGAGGCATTACAAAATATTTGCAATAAAATTGCAGTATTTGTTCTAAGAGGGTTGAGACTCACTGTATCATTTCATCAGCTCCTCACAATGATTTTGAGAGGATATCCTGTTAGCCTCATTTTGTAGATGGAGGCATTGGAGATCAGAGTGGTTAAGTCTTTTGCCCAGACTCACTCAGCCAGTAACTGGCAAAGCCAGGATTCAAACGGTTTCTGTCTGATCCTGAAGCCCCAAATTTAATGGAAATAAGAGGACAAAGGACAGAAAGATAGATTAAGGAAAAAGGATAGAGAAGGCAAAAAAAGAGAAGAAAAAGTATAGAGAATAAAAAGGATACAAAGTAATTTTCATTTCAATTGTTAAACTCTGCTGAGTAATCTAAATACATGTAAAAGTTTCTCAATGAGAAATATTATTTGATGTCTTCTATATATAACATATGTTAAAAAATGCTGAGGATACAAAAGTGGTTTTTAAAGTATAAGACACAACCCTATCATTGAGAAACTCATAGATGGGAAGATAACATACATTTACTTAAAACAAATGAGCAAAAGAACAAGCAACAGAGTCCAGTATACATAAAGTACAAAAGGAGAGGGGCAGTGTCATCTCTTCATCGAAATGCAGGGCTGAGTTTCTAGATAGGCTTTCTCTTCTCACGCTGCATTCAAGGGATGGGAAACTAATTGGTTATATGCTCAATGAAAACTTCATATCACAGGCACACACACTTTTCCCTCCTAAGTAAAGCTGATTCTGAGGTTTATCCTGGCTTTATGAGACATAACTTACTGCCAGTTTTCTCTTTCCAGAGCTGATGCCTTGGGGTCACCCGGATTTTTACTGGAAGAAAATACCACAGCCCCCAAAGCAAGGATCAATCGAGTTGTCAGTAAACGCATCACGCTTTGTGCCATGTCCCAAAGCCACAGCCACCACAGCGTGGATGTGTGGCCCACTTCCTGATTCCGTCTGATGCCACTGTTTTTCTGCCATGCTCACTCCTCACTGGCCCTAGGACCAGTCTTAAGGGGAACTGCTGTCTTTTTATCCCAGGGAAGTTATTTCTTTTTCAGGACTCACAGGCAGAGGCAGGTTTCTGTGTTTGCTAAAGAAGCTTAAGATTCAGAGCCCCTCATTTGTACAGGCTCCTCCTAAGATTCAGGAGGGGGCCAATCATATGTTCCCATGGTTTCAAGTTTTAATAACATCTGCAAAAGTAAGATATTGTAATTATAATTGGTTAAGGCCACAGTCTTCATGTGGGCTTCCCCTCCCTCCCAGGCCCCTTTGTCAGGAGGGTGTTGGAGTAGTGACTGTAGTTTTAGTTCCAGCTAAGGAGAGCTTGAGATAGGGATACATTTAGTTTGGGTGTAGTGGGATATACATTTGTGGTTCGCACTCATTTCTTTGTTGTGTGTTTGTTTTCCTTTATTTATTTATTTATTATTTACATATTTATATAAAATTTTAAAATTGAGATGTAATAAATATATAACATTACATTAGTTTCAGGTATATAACATAATGATTTTACATATGTGTATGTTGTAAAATGATCACTCACTTCTATATACAGTTAAGTATGGCTAGTTGCACTGGGATAACAATGGCTTCTCAGAATCTGCCTTTCACTGATTATACTGCTCACCTATCTTCAAGTGTGTCATGAAGATACAGGCTGGCGGCTGCATGGCACTCTCAAAATGTCATACATATGGTGCCCAGCATCAGACGTTTATAGGTAAAGTAGAGAAACAAGGTGTGAAAGAGCCAGGAGTTGGTCCATGAAAAGTTCTTCGAAATCTTAGAGCTCATATACAAAAGAAACTTGTAGAGGCTTTCCCAAATTTGACAACAATCCTAAAAATGTACTGATGTTACCCATCACAACTGATGTAGCTGAAAGAAACCTTTCCTAGTCTATCAAAAATGAAAGACAAATTTTGATGTGAGGAAAGATTGAATTATCTTTCTCTTCTTTCCCTTAGAAAGTGATATTACAAAATTATTGTCAAATAAAAAGTTATTCAGAATGTTGATCCCCCAAAATGCAAGGAACAAAGAAGTATTAGAGAGGTAAAGGTTCTGAGCACCCCAATTCCAGTGTATCGTAGGGTTTTTCCAAGTAATCCTCAGATATCACCAGAGTGTCCTACAAGTCAACTCAATTCTGACACTATCTACCTGGAGATAGCATCAGATCCCACAGGTTCAGGGCTCAGTTCCATAAGACTGCCTCCCACTTCAGATGCCAGTTACAAGTCCAAGTGGTCACCTGGGCTTCTGACCCACTGGCTATAGATTGGAGATTCCCACAACCTCATTCTTGGGTTTGATTAATCTGCTAGAGCAGCTCACAGAACTCAGAGAAAGATTTTGCTTTCTCAATTACTGGTTTATCATGAAAAGATGGAACTCCAAAACAGCCAGATGGAAGAGATACACAGGCAAGGCATGGAGAAGGCACAGAGCTTCCATGCCCTCTCAAGAGTGCACCATTCTCCCCAAATCTCTACACGTTCACCAACCTGGAAGCTCTTTGAACCCTGTCTTTTTGAGTTTTTATGTAGGCTTCATTACATAGGCATTTTTGATTAAATCATTGGCCATTGGCAATTGATTAAACTTCCACTCCCTTCCCTCTCCCCTCCCCAGAGGCAGGGGGCTGGGACTGAAATTTCCAACCCTCTAATCATGTGGTTGGTTCTCCTGCCAACCAGCCCCCATCCTTAGGTGCATTCCAAAAGTCATCTCATAATATAATAAAACACACCTTTATCTTTCTCATCACTTAGGAGGTTCTGAGGCTTTTAGGAGCTCTGTGCCAGGAATGGGGATGTAGACCAAATATATATTTCTTACTATAAATCACAATGTCACAGAGGTGTGTTGGGCAATTAATTAATACAATTATTATGCTCTTTTTCTGGCTTTGTGATGTTTGGATTATTATCAGCTTTTTAAAATGTGTAATTTCTTGAGATTTATTTTCTTATTCAAAATAAATATGTACTTTTGTACCTAACTTTGTATTAATAATTTTGTATCACTTTTATGAAAGAGGGCCTCTGAAATTGCATAAGCTTCAGGTCTTACAAGACTTGGATTTATCCCGGCTGGCTTAGTTATTTTCAAAGTGTTGTTATGCAAAGATGATTTGTTTCATAGGGTACCAGTTGGCCAGAAATTTAATTGATGGTGGGAGTCGCAGGAGAACAGACTTCAGGTCAATTTAAGAAGAATATTTTAATATTCAGAGCCTTCCAAAGATGAAAAGGGAAATCATGAGGAGTAGTGAGTTCCATGACAGTGGAGATATTTAAGTAAAAGTTTCACCATCACTTGACATGGCTATTGTCGTGTGGGCCCAAGCTTGGAAGGCCATTTGGGCATAATGAATTTTCAGATATACTTTGATGCCTAGAGTTTCTGCTTCTTCCTTTCTGTTGTACCCACAGCCCCCTTCTTATGCCCTCACACTGCTTTCACAGTAGACTCTTACTTTCTGTCCAAGTAAAGAGGACAGAAAACAAGGAACCTGACAATCTTTTTATGAAGAGGAACTGAGGGCTCAGAAGTGAGATTAATGGCCTGGCATGTTCAGCCGTCAAGAGGGAATCCACTGCAGACAGTTTCTAGAAACACCTTCTACAAGCTTCCCAAAGACCTAATCACATCCTAAAGGAAAGGCCCAGCTTCTCACTAAAGGTGGAGGCAGTTGCTTTGCCATTAACCTTTTCAAGGGGTAACTTCCACACCATGCACCCAACACGCCAACCAGAAAATGTAACTGAACATCAGTTTTGCTTTTCTTCTTGCTTAACTGTTTTAAATGTCCTTGAACTGCATTTCTCCACCAGGCTTAATGTTATGGATTGTGGATTACATTTACTGCTCAGCACTTCTTACTCGGTCCTGGACAATCGCAGACCTACTGAGTTGTTAACTCCCATGGTCAGCATTACTGTCTGAGAGTAGTTATAGCAAATGACTGTAGCAGAGAACAATTAACACCTGGCCTTAGTGAGGCCCAGTGAAATCAGCACTTTGGTTCTTCTTTTCCACCCAGCAAAAACCCAGGGGGAATGTATGCATAATGACTTGGGTTAACTGTCCTTATCTTCCAGAGAGTTCAGATTACTACTCCAGTCTTCCTAGCTGCCTTATCTTGGAAAATTATATTTGAAAGCTGCAGGATGGCCACTTCTCCCATTTTATAGGCAAGTTATAGAATTCCAGAGAAAGATGTGAGTTCTTCCCAGTCACACAGAAGGTCAGGAGGTTGCTCCGTTTTTGTTTTTTGTTTTTTGTTTTTTTTTTTTGTACTAGCACAAGTCACTTGGTTAGGAGATTTCCAAAAAGTTGTTGTGGAAGCTACAAAAAGCTTTAGAATCATAGACTCAAAGTTGAAAGGGACCTTAAAAGTTATTTAGTGGGCTTCCCTGGTGGCGCAGTGGTTGAGAGTCCACCTGCCGATGCAGGGGACACGGGTTCGTGCCCCGGTCCGGGAAGACCCCACATGCCACGGAGCGGCTGGGCCCGTGAGCCATGGCCGCTGAGCCTGCGCGTCCGGAGCCTGTGCTCGCAACGGGAGAGGCCACAACAGTGAGAGGCCCACGTGCCGAAAAAAAAAAAAAAAAAAAAAAAAAGTTATTTAGTATTTGCATCTCTACACCTTGAACATCTTCTCAAATAAAGATGACTAGAACCTGCTGCATGTATGACGTCCCACTGAAGCTACTTTATCTCCTGATCACGATGAGAACTCCACTCCTGTCAGATAGATGAGCCCAGGAGAGTGGAGCACAGTGAGAATAACTGGCCTCTAAAGGCACTTGAAATCATTGCTAAAGGGTTCCCAGGTCAGTGTTAATAACTTCGTGAACTTTTCTGGGTCTTTTTCTCATTTCGTCAGCCCTATTCAGTGTAGATTGCTCTGTGCAGGTCTGACCTGTGTTGGGACGCTCAGGTTCAGAATGTCAGCCATTCTATTTAGGAGGAGGACAGCCTGCGGCTGCTGAGAGTAGGGAAAAAATTCCGAAATGTCCTCTCCTGATTCACTCAACCGTCCCTCCCACCGCTCCCTTGAAGGGGAGGTTGACAAATTCCCGATATCAAAACCAGCTGTCAGAACAACATAGGATAAAGCTGTCCTCGTCAAAGGCACCAATTAATTCAGTGACTGTCAATGCTAGGATAATTGATAGACTCCACAATCTGGCTGAGTAATGAAAGTCGAAGGCATTGCTAAGTCCATGTCACCTCCTAACAGGTCTGGTAGTGGAACCAGAGTTGTCAGAGCTGGACAATATCAATAAGCCTCTGCAAAAATTAAAGCTTGATTGTTAAACATCTGTGTGTAAGCAGAGGGAAGGAGGCTCCCTAATCAACTTGATCTTTTACTATGGGACAAGAAGCTCCCAAGGCTATTACCAGAAAATGCTAACATGGCAGATAGGTAAACATTCTACTGGTTTATTCTGAGGTTTGTTTGCATGTAGGCAGCTCCCTGCTTGGGGATGCCATTTCAGACTGCAGTAGCCTGGATCTTTCTGTATTACTTACTCACTTTGTTAAAAGAAGAAAATAGAAGTCTGGATCAACAGAAGTCTAGCCAAGAGATTTGGTAGGAAATATTCTTTATTCTTAAGACAGGATAATCCAGTGACTATCACGCAATGTGAATATTCTCATGACTAGAGATCTTTGAGGAACCTATGATGATGTAATAGAGAACATTGTGGAATTCCAGGTGACAGTCACAATTAGATAGTTCTGGCAGGGGGAACCAGGGAAATTAAAGGTCTGAGAGACCCCCTAGGAAAGCAAAGGGTCATTTCCAAGGAGGTCAGCTAAGAAGGGGCAAGTAGGTACAATAGGTCTAAATAGGCAAGATGTCAATTATAAGGGTCATAAGATCTATACCTGTGAGCAAGGTTGACCTTTGATCTGCTCATTCTAACATTGCTGTATGTTTCTTATACTAGTTTATACTCTTTGGTGAACATGGACCATACTTAGCCCAAAGGTAATAGTAATAAAAATAATACAATGTACTGAGCACTTATTATGTTCAAATACTTGGCTTAGATTTTATTTTTTTAAAACATATTTATTGGAGTATAATTGCTTTACAATGATGTGTTAGTTTCTGCTTTATAACAAAGTGAATCAGCTATACATATACATATATCCCCATATCTCCTCTCTCTTGTGTCTCCCTCCCATCCTCCCTATACCACCCCTCTAGGTGGTCACAAAGCACCGAACTGATCTCCCTGTGCTACACGGTTGCTTCCCACTAGCTATCGATTTTACATTTGGTAGTGTATATATGTCCATGCCACTCTCTCACTTCATCCCAGCTTACTCTTCCCTCTCCACATGCCCTCAAGTCCATTCTCTATGTCTGTGTCTTTATTCCTGTCCTGCCCTTAGGTTCTTCAGAACAATTTTTTTTTTTTTTAGATTCCATATATATGTGTTAGTATATGGTACTTGTTCTTCTCTTTCTGACTTACTTCACTCTGTATGACAGACTCTAGGTCCATCCACCTCACTGCAAATAACTCAGTTGCATTTCTTTTTATGGCTGAGTAATATTCCATTGTGTATATGTGCCATATCTTCTTTATCCATTCGTCTGTCGATGGACACTTAGGTTGCTTCCATGTACTGGCTATTGTAAATAGAGCTGCAATGAACATTGTGCTACATGACTCTTTTTGAATTACGGTTTTCTCAGGGTATATGCCCAGTAGTGGCATTGCTGGGTCGTATGATAGTTCTATTTTTAGTTTTTCCTGTAATTGATATCTAGTCTCATAGCATTGTGGTTGGAAACGATACTTGATATGATTTCAATTTTCTTAAATTTACCAAGGCTTGATTTGTGACCCAAGTTATGATCTATCCTGGAGAATGTTCCTTGAGCACTTGAAAAGAAAGTGTATGGTGTTATTTTGGGATGGAATGTCTTATACATATCAATTAAGTGCATCTTGTTTAATGTGTCATTTAAAGCTTGTGTTTCCTTATTTATTTTCATTTTGAATGATCTGTCCATTGGTGAGTGTGGGGTGTTAAAGTCCCCTACTCTTATTGTGTTACTGTAGATTTCCCCTTTTATGGCTGTTAACATTTGCCTTATGTAGTGAGGTGTTCCTATGTTGGGTGCATAAATATTTACAATTGTTATATCTTCTTCTTGCATTGATCCCTTGATCATTATGTAGTGTCCTTCTTTGTCTCTTGTAATACTCTTTCTTTTCAGGTAGACTGCCTATTTCCTCTTCATTTGTTTGGTCTGGTGGGTTTTTACCTTGCTCCTTCATCTGCTGTTTGTTTCTCTGTCTTCTCATTTTGCTTAACTTACTGTGTTTTGGGTCCACTTTTGGCAGGTTGCAGGTTCGTAGTTCCCATTGTTTTTGGTGTCTGCCTTCAGTTGGTAAGGTTGGTTCAGTGGGTTGTGCAGGCTTCCTGGTGGAGGGGACTAGTTAATGCCTGTGTTCTGGTGGATGAGGCTGGACCTTGTCTTTCTGGTGGGCAGGACTGCACCCAGTGGTGTGTTTTGTGGTGTCTGTGAACTTATTATGATTTTAGGCAGCCTCTCTGCTAATGGGTGGGGTTGTGTTCCTGCCTTTTTAGTTGTTTGGCATAGGGTGTCCATCACTGTAGCTTGCTGGCTGTTGGGTGGAGCTGGGTCTTAGCGTTGAGATGGAGATCTTCGCTGTTTGGTGTTACGTGGAGCCAGGAGGTCTCTGGTGGACCAATGTCCTGAACTCGGCTCTCTCACCTCAGAGGCACATGCCTGACACCCAGCCGGAGCATGAAGACCCTGTCAGCCACATGGCTCAGAAGAAAAGGGAGAAAAAAAGAAAGAAAGAAAAAAAATAAAGTTATAAAAATAAAAAATAAAAAAATAATTAAAAATTAAAAAGTTGTTAAAAAAGAAAAAAAAAAAAACGAAAGAAAGAAGAGAGCAACCAAACTAAAAAACAAATCCACCAATGATAACAGGCACTAGAAACTATACTAAAAAAAATAAAAGGACAGACAGAACCTTAGGACAAATGGTAAAAGCAAAGCTATACAGACAAAATCACACAAAGAAGCATACACTCACAAAAAGAAAAAAAGGAAAAATATCTATCTATCCATCTATATATATATATATATATATATATATATAAAGGAAGAGAGTAACCAAATCATTATCCAATAAACTCTAATTACTAAACTAAGATAAACATAAAACCAGAAACAAATTAGATGCAGAAAGCAAACTCCAAGTCCACAGTTGCTCCCAAAGTCCACCTCCTCAATTTGGGATGATTCGTTGTCTATTCAGGTATTCCACAGATGCAGGGTACATCACGTTGATTGTGGAGATTTAATCCGCTGCTCCTGAGGCTGCTGGGAGAGATTTCCGTTTCTCTTCTTTGTTCGCACAGCTTCTGGGGTTCAGCTTTGGATTTGGCCCCGCCTCTGCATGTATGTCGTCTGAGGGCGTCTGTTCTTTGCCCAGACAGGACGGAGTTAAAGGAGCAGCTTATTAGGGGGCTCTGGCTCACTCAGGCCGGTGGGAGGGAGGGTACGGAGTGCGGGGCGAGCCTGCGCGGCAGAGGCCGGCGTGACGTTGCACCAGGCTGAGGCGCGCCGTGCGTTCTCCCGGGGAAGTTGTCCCTGGATCACGGGACCCTGGCAATGGCGGGCTGCACAGGCTCCCAGGAGGGGAGGTGTGGAGAGTGACCTGTGCTCGCATACAGGCTTCTTGGTGGCGGCAGCAGCAGCCTAAGCGTCCCATGCCCGTCTCTGGGGTCCGCTCTGATAGCCATGGCTCGCGCCCGTCTCTGGAGCTCGTTTAGGGGGTGCTCTGAATCCCCTCTCCTTGCGCACCCCGAAAAGTCGCTTGCCTCTTCGACAGCTCCAGACTTTTTTCCGGACTCCCTCCCGGCTAGCCGTGGCGCACGAGCCCCCTTCAGGCTGTGTTCACGCCGCCAGCCCCAGTCGTCTCCCTGGGATCCGACCGAAGCCTGAGCCTCAGCTCCCAGCCCCGCCCGCCCCGGCGAGTAAGCAGACAAGCCTCTCTGCTGTGCTCTCCTCCGCTACTCCGAAGCTTCCCCCAACCGCCACCCGCAGTCTCTGCCCGCGAAGGGGCTTCTAGTATGTGGAAACCTTTCTTCCTTCACGACTCCCTCCCACTGGTGCAGGTCCCGTCCCTATTCTTTTGTCTCTGTTTATTCTTTTTTCTTTTGCCCTACCCAGGTACGTGGGGAGTTTCTTGTCTTTTGGGAGGTCTGAGGTCTTCCGCCAGCGTTCAGTAGGTGTTCTGTAGGAGTTGTTCCACGTGTAGATGTATTTTTGATGTATTTGTGGGGAGGAAGGTGATCTCCATGTCTTACTCCAACAACATGTTGAAGGTCTCTCTCTGCTTAGATTTTAAATACATTATCTCATTTAATTCTCACAACAACCTTTTGAGGCAAATTAAATTAAAAAACATTTTTAATGTTCATAGACTTCTAGCCTAAACGGAAAGACACCTGTGATCTTCATCTCAATTTCCCCCCATTCCTCCCTCTCACAGTGGTAGGAGTCTTTCTTGCTGGTAGAGGGGCTAAACACGGATCTAAGTAATAAGATGCTGATAGAGAGAGGAGAGAGAAGGGTGGGAAAATGCCTGTTGATGGTGATGGGGGGCAGTGAGGTTTAGTTTTTCAGGAGTATTTGAGGAGAGAGGCTTGGAACAGCTGCAGAGAGTAAATTAAGTGGGTGGGAGAGTATAAAGATTGAATAAACATTGTTGTAAACCAAGTATTTAAATCCTCTATCATGTTCTTTGAAGGAGCCCAGAAAAAAACAGAATATCTTTTCAGCTGCTTTTGGACTGTTGAAATCAGTGCTTAGTATATGTGACATTGCTCTGAGCTAGAACTACATGATCTCTGAGTTCATTAAGGATTAGGGTATAAATATTACTCATGGAAAGATAAATATATTGGACCTCAAAGAAATTACATAATTGACCCAAAGCTTTCAGAACATTTTGTGGAACTGTGTGATTTAGCAGCCCAGATGAAACTACCCATTTTTGCATTCCTACGCATGCCATCCTGGTAATGTTCCATGTTCAAGGGCTTTGCTTGGCCAATTACACCAATTTCCTTCAAAGCCTCAATTCAGAACTTAACTGCTTCTCTCTCGGTAATAATACTACTATCGAACATTGAGTACTTCCTGTGTGACAGGCTATATGCCAAACACTTGACTTGCATGCTCTCACCTAATCCTCACCTAATCCCTTGAGGTGTAGGTATCATTATCTCCAGGATATAGTAGAGAAAACTGAGGCTTCGGGAATTTAAGGCACTTGCCCAAGGTTGCAAAGCTAGTGTACAGCCGAGCCTGAAGTTGAACCCACTTCTGGTGAACAGCAAGCCTCTGCCTCCTTTCTTTACTTTAGGTTTTTTTTTGTGTGTGTGTGGTACGCAGGCCTCTCACTGTTGTGGCCTCTCCCGTTGCGGAGCACAGGCTCCGGACGCGCAGGCTCAGCGGCCATGGCGCACGTGGGCCCAGCCACTCCGCGGCATGCGGGATCCTCCCGGACCGGGGCACGAACCTGTGTCCCCTGCATCGGCAGGCGGACTCTCAACCACTGCGCCACCAGGGGAGCCCTTTAGGGTTGTTTTTGATGCTCCAGGTAAATGCAAATTGTTGCTCTTGGGAGCAGGAGAATCTTAAATCTTGCTCAGAAACACTCTAGGCATCTTTCTCACCTTGGCCTGTTTGCTTTCCAATTGTTTGGATGGCCACACCATTTGAATAATCTGTGTACTCAGAGAGAAAATCGAGCAAAAGAGTGAGCAGTGAATCCTAGGCAGGCTGGGGCTCTAGGAATTAGCTTCCTTGGAGCAGCCTGATTGATAAACTGGGATTTGTCTAGGCAGGCAGTCTTCAGTTTGGATTTGTCAGGATCACGAAGATTTGTTTTCTTCTGTAGTAATGTGAGCCTCGGGATGAGTTCAGTGTAATGTTTGTTCACCTTGACTATGATCTTTAAAATCATGACCATGTTTCTCCAGCCACCCACCTAAGAAATACCAGAGATAGATTTGTGTTGTGTCTTCCAGTGGAAATCGTTTCTCTTGAAATGTAAAACATTTTTCCTCCTTTCTATACTTCATCTTGAGTAAAGTTATTTAATGGAAAAGAAAAAAAAAGATACAAATTAAGAAAGGAAAAGGAAAGAAAGGAAGAAAGGTCCTATCCTGATTTTTGCCCTGAGACCAAAGTCCTTGTATCAATGGAAAATAAATATTTGGTGCCCATATAACTGATTCACTTTGTTATAAAGCAGAAACTAACACACCATTGTAAAGCAATTATACTCCAATAAAGATGTTAAAAAAATTTTTTTTAAACCCTACAAATATTTGGTGCCCAGTAGAATTATCTCTCCTCTTCTCCCCCATCACTCCAATTCAAGAGGCTTTCATTTCATTTCATTTCATTTTTGCATTGACCAACTAAAGCTGTCATGTTCGGGAGCTAACTGTGTTATCCTGCGTGGGCATCACATCCATCAGTTAATGTTTCTGCCTTCTGTGCTAAAGGAAGTATCTCCAAGTTCATCTTGGTGAATTTTTCTCTCTACCTCATTACCCAAGCTAGATACAGCAGAGACTTTTCATGTTTAATGGCGACCATCTTACACACACTCTGATTCTTTTGAATGCACAAGTGGTTATTTATAGGGGCCTGTGAACATCCCATTGACCATTTTTGCATTAAAAACACTTAAATTACAACAGCCGTGCAAGTCCCTTGTAAAATAAAATCAAACATTATAGAAGTGTTTTTAAAAAGTGAAAGACCTTGAAGAGAATTTCTTTCCAATGCACAATCATAAGTCAAATCACACTATTCATATGCTACTGCAATTTGATTTTTTTTACTTCCTTTTCTCAAATCTGAATACATAGTAATAAGATGGTCATTAATAACTGATAGTTTTCTTTATACCACTTATTACTAATAAAACTTACATTTTGAGAGTGTGTTTAACTTTTATAGCACATTCACATATAATTTCTTAATTGCTCCTTAGATGGACCTATGAGGTTTTATTAGAAGAGACCTTGAATCACTAAGATTCCTAAGGTAAATTCCTTACGTATTTCTCTGTGTTTACTTGCTTATTTTCTGGCTCTCTCAGTTGAATGCAAATTTCATGAGGGCAAGAGACCCTGTCTGTCTATGTCATGTCTGATTCTCTCTGGTATATTTTAAGTTGTCAATAAATGTATGTGTAAAAATAAATAACAAATAATTTATTCTACATATCTCTATCTCCTGGATAACTGACAGTTTGGATTTTTAAAAATCTAAATGAATTTTTGCTGAAATGTATAAAAGGCTTTCTTGCCTTTATAAACAGAGCGTATTGTCCACAGTCTAGCTATTTCTTGGGAGTACAAGATCATCGTTGTATAGTTGACTATTACTTTGTTGTATATTTTACCACTGTGATTTTAAGGCTCAAGATGTATCAGGCTCTTTACCTCTACCCTAACTCACCTAGGCATTTATTTAATTCTGTTTGAATTCTTGAGTTTTCTGACCAAAAAAAAATAGCTACAATTGATAGCATCCATTTTTATTTCAGCAAACGTCTATATTCAGTGCCTGGTGTATGCAAGATGTAATAATGATTACAAAAAACAGTGACACAGTCCCAGTACACAGTGATCAAGGCCTCATATGACCTTGATGACAGTACACAAGAATCCTTCTCATTTTGAATCTACTTCTGCTCTGTAATGCTATGTAGTGAGTTTAGGAATCAGTAACCAAGTGTGTTAGCAATGTGTGTGAAGTATGAGAAAGAAGGTATAGAAAGGAGTCTCCTATTTGGACTGTCAGGAGATTTTGTATGTAGGTTAAGTGATATCTAGTCTGATGTTTATGGAGGATTTTTTAAAATTACATCCGATTCTCAATTATGTTTAGGAGACCTAAGTTTTGTTTGTTTGTTTGTTTGGAGAGGAAGTATTAATCTAGACCCATATGATAGAAATGAAACTGAGGCCCGAAAGAACAAATATCTTGTCTAAGTTTGCGTTGCTAGTTAGAAGCAGAGTCAGAACCAAACTTTACCTTTCTTGGCTGCTAATTCTATATATTTCCCACCAGACAACAGACTCACAAGGAATTGTAACAGAATGACAAAGCCTACAAGTAAACCTTGCATGCATCTCTGTGTAATATTCCCAGAGCTTTCCAAAATGAGGGACAAGAGCCACTTACCTTCTTCCCTATGAAGCAGCTGTCCTATGTGAGTCTCCTCATATCAAATCATAGGAGAACAAAGAGTTGAGGAAAGTTTTGCAATATGTGTGTAAGGGACAGGGACTTAGGAAGAACAGCCACAGACATGGTAGTCAATTCAAAAGATAATCAGATGTTATCGCTTGCTCTTCTCGAAATCTTAAACTTTGACAGTTGCCCTGGGTATTAATTTAAGTGGAGCAAAAGTCCCAGACCTGTAGGAAATGCGATGTCAATATAGGTTATCTTCCTATGAACTTGTCCTCAGTACAGGCTTTTCTCGGGCTTCTTGTTGATGTGAGTTTCTAGATCCGGGTCTCTGGCGGCTCAGGCCTCCTCTTGTCCTGGCTTTCTGAATTTTTGTGATAGGCTGTAGCATCTGTGTAGACTGATGCTGTGAGGGCTCTTCATGCAAGTACACTGACACTGAACACAGTAGCCAGAAGGACCTCCCCAACATACAAATTAAATCATGTAATTCGACTACTGAAAACCTTCCACTGTCTTCCTATGGCAATTAGAATGAAATCCTATGTTGAAATTTGGTAAGAGAGTAGAACTTAAATGTTCTCACCTATATGTGTGTGTGTGTGTGTGTGTGTGTGTGTGTGTGTGTGTGTGTGTTAACGAGTTGGGAGGAATCCTTTCATAATGTAAATGTATCTCAAATCACAATATAGACACTTTAAATGTCTTACAATTTAATTTGTCAATTATACTTCAATAAAGCTGAAAAGAAAAAGAAAGAATGAAATCCTAACCCCTGCGGGGCCTCCAAGAACTTTGATCATTCTGCACTTGTCACTTCCCCTCCCTTGCTCCCCACCCACCTGCTCTGGTCACACTGGCCTTTTTTTTTTTTTTTTTTGCATCTCTCTTACTAGAAGCTCCACACTTGCTGTTCCCTCTGCCTGAGCACTTTTCTCCCAGATCTTCATGAGGCTGCCTCATTCTCATCACTTAGGTCTTCACTCAACTGTCTTCTCATCAGAGCCTTGTCTGTGGCCACCCTCCTTCAGGTCACTCACCCATCTCACCACACCCTGCCAATCAACTTCTAGTCCATTACTTGGTTATTTTCTTCATAGGGCTTATCACCATTTGAAATTCTTTTTCAAATGTACATTTTATTTTCTTTCTTCCCCAAAGAAATATGAGTTCCATAGAGGCAAAGACTTTTAAATTCTCATTTACTGCTGTTTTCCCAAAGCTTAGAACAGTGCCTAACACATAGTAGGGGCTTAGAATTTGGTTGTTAAATGAATGAAAGAGTGAATGAACAGAACACAGATTAGATACACTTTAGTAACTCTCATCACTGCTTAAGTACTTAGTCCTGCTCTCAAGCTCATTCACAACAGTCAGGCCCTTCTGACTGAGTGTGCTAGATGCACAGTCAATATTTCTTGCCCACAATCATACCAGTAGGATTATTATAGAAGCCATGGTAATAAATGCATTTACAGGTCATACATAATGACAACAAATGCAATAATAATACCACATCATCATCATCATCATCATCATCATCATCACAGTGACATTTACTGAGCACATGCCAAATGTTGGACACTACACTTGTCTCACATTTATTTCCAACCCACACAACAGTCCTGCAAAGAAAGTGATAGAATTCGTGTTTTGCACAATAGGAAAACCAGGGCACACATTCCTTATGTCTCAAACTTATTCGCAGACTCCCTTATTCCTCTCAGCATGCTTATCAATGCTTATTAATAAACTCCTCCTCTGAGCAGATATTCTGCCAGGGACCCAGGACGAAAGAGGCTCTCAGGGAGGGATAGGGAATGAGAGTAGTCCGGTGCCGCTGACCACAAGGGGCTGAAGAGACACTGTCCCCATGCTCGGCTCCAGCCAGAGAAGGAACTGCGCAGTGGGACGGAGGAGGGTGTGGGAATGATCCACATCACAACAAAGGGTGAATTAATTTCCTGTTTAGGGGAAAATACTCAGAAGCTTGCTAAGCATGCCAGCTTCTTTGGGATTCCGAGGTGCACAATCCCATCCGCTTTCCAGCAGAGCCCCGCGTGCAACAGAAATTTTCATGGTAACCCGCTTCTCCACAGCCCTCCATGCCATTGCACTCCACGGTCACCCCGTGACAGTGGTGCCCTAATAGCAGGCAAATGCCCAAGCTTGGCCCTTTCAGAGTTCAGAAGTGGGGACCAGCGGGGGAGGGGCGGTCATGTCGTGTCCTTGGCAGATGCCAGACATTGACGTGGGGGGAGGGCTTTGTGGGAGGAAGGTGGGAGCCTGGGTGTGCCCAGCTGGAAGCCGCCCGTAATTTAACACTCGCAGATGGAGACTGAGGGTGATATGATACCCCCAGCTGTCTGCCACTGCCGCCTTCAAGGGCCCCCCTCGGCTGCCTGGGACTCGGGATGCTTTGGGAAGGGCCCGGCGCGGCTGGGGGCGGCCTAATAAAGCAGCTGGTCTATTAGAAGATAAGCTTTGTGGAGAATCACACAATCATTCCGAATCCCCCTAATCCCAAACTTTATTGCCCTAGATAATAAGCTTTGGTGGCGACGCTCCATTGAAATATGGAATTGTCTGCAGGCTGGAGGCACCTGCTGTGTCACTCAGCTCCCGGCAGGCAACTGCCGAGCACAATTCAGAGGCAGGTGCACAGTGCCGCCTCCGCTCCCGCAGGGAAAGGGGACACCAAGGGGGCCTGCGTTGCTCCCATGGAGGACTCCAAACACCGTGCCCAGGAGGCCCGGCTTAGGCCGGAGAATTTCTCTCTGAGGCTTGTGCATTGAGCTGTTTGGGGGACTTGGGAGAGAAGAAGCAGGAGGGAGCATTTGTCTGCTGGGGATGCTGAGGCTTAGACGAGGGACTAGCTCCATCTGCAGACCTCGGTGGTCAGTGGCTGCACAGTCTCTCCCTTCCTCCTGTCACTCGTTCTTGCAGCTGCCTAAGCCCACCTTGGCACAGGCTGTTTCCTCCTGCCCCCTTACCTGCATGTCCACCTGGTGAGCATCCCTGAGCCCTCCTCTGTGATGCCTTCTGTGCCCCCACCAAGGAGATTTTTGTGTCTTCTGTGTGCCTCTGTAGTCCTGGATTCATGTAAGGAGTATAGCCTGAACATTAATTAATCAAATCATCAATTAATTATTTCTACACCTGTCTCCTCCACTAGATTGGGAGGCTTCAAGGGCAGGGACAAGATCCCCTGGAGGTGCTCGAATCTTGAAGAAGCTCAAAAGATTTAACAAAAAAGAAAAAAGAAACAAGAAGACTAGAAGCAACCTAAATGCACATAAAATGGAATCTTATGTGGCCACTGAAAATACTGAGGCAGATCTACACATACAAAGAATGAAGCCCAAAGTGTATTGTTAAGAGAAAAGAATGCAAGGTACCAGTGCCAAGAATGTTATCTTATGTTAAAAATAATAACGGTGGTAAGAGCTGCCTCTGGGCAGAGTACTTGGAAAAGGGTTATGATGGGTGGAAAGGAGACTGATTTCACACTTTAAACTCCTTTGTAAAACTGAAATTTTTAGCATGCATGAATATTACCTTTTAAAAAGGTAGAAACAAATACACTTGCACATGTAGAAAGGTATTTGTTGAATGCAGGAATAAGCAAGTAGTTCATGCTCAGGTTGGTCTTACTTCTCTTATTCTTTGCCCAAACATGATCTAGAACAATGGGATGTGTCTGCCCAAAGGTGTTTGCAACAGATAAAGGAAATGTACCATGTGAGTTCCCTCCACACTTGTGGGCTGGAACAGGAATTTGTCAGCTGTCATCAATGAGCTGAGAAGCTATGGATGAGAAGTTTAGAGGATGCAATACAGGAATTCAATGCCTGCTCCAGAATGTACAACTGTGGGTGAGAAGAAACCAAGGGGGCATTTAATAAACCTCTGTCTGAGGAATAATAAATCTGGCAGGGAACATCTTTAAAGAAAACTGTCAGTTTTTCCTCATTGTCCTGATGAGGACAAAAGTGTTGAAATTCTCCTTGTTAACATATTTTTTTTTGTTTCTTCCTTCCTCCCCTCCTCTCTTCCTCTCCCTCCCTCAACCACGGTTACAGATGCCTTTTCTATAAGGTCTGCCCTCCCTCAGATGAACATGACCTAAATTATTTGGCTCCCTCTCTGATGGTGTATTGATTACTTCCCTATTCCCATAAACAACCCCTCGGCACTTCTCCAGGGGACTGACTGTACTAGATTAAATTAAGAGCAATCTTGGCTTTTAGCAGGGCCTTTCCACCAAGCAGTTGCCTTGCGGGAGTGATTCATGAGTTTAGTTTATGATCCTAATGGCCTCCAGTAAGGCTGACCCCTTCCTCCAACATAGCCTTTAGGCTACATGGACTGGATTTGGAGACCCTTAATTAAGGTTGGGTATATTCCCAAATACGAGAGAGAGTGTGAGAAAAAACATGGTGTGTGGTCACTTGCAGAACCAAACTGAGAGCTGAGCTCCACTCAGGCAGAAGTGGCTAATCCTCATTTTCGAAAATGGCATCTGGGGCATTGCCGATTCTCTGTGGGTTAATGTGGCAGAAAGAGCTCTTTGTGGTCCCCCTGCTAAGCTGCTGTGCCAGTTTTGCTTCTATGTTTTCATAAAATGTGTGGCTGTGGTTATGATTCTGACAGTCAGAAATTCAGGAGCTCCCTGCTTCCTTTCCTCAGGAGGGATTTAGGCTTCAAATAATTCTCAATTAGCTAATGAAGAATTAAATTGTTCTTACTGGCTTCATCTTTTTACCCCATCATGCACTGTGTCCCCACAATCCTGCTTCTCTAGAAAACACTCCGTTGCTTTTCTACGGCCTTTCTGCTGAATTTGGTTGCCTTGACCTGCCTTAAGAAGCCTCTGATTAGCTGAGCCAGGTGATTGCCTTTTTGGTAACTAACTTGGGTAGATAGGGCACCCTTAGTTTTAGGAACTCCTCGATTAATCTTCTCCCGGGGCTTCCCTGGTGGCTCAGTGGTTAAAAATCCACCTGCCAATGCAGGGGACACGGGTTCGAGCGCTGGTCTGGGAAGATCCCACAGGCCACGGAGCAATTAAGCCCATGCGCCACAACTACTGAAGCCCACGCGCCTAGAGCCTGTGCTCCGCAACAAGAGAAGCCACCACAATGAGAAGTCGGTGCACCGCAAGGAAGAGTAGCTCACGCTCGCCGCAACTAGAGAAAGCCTGCGTGCAGCAAAGAAGACCCAATGCAGCCAAAAAAAAGAAAAAAAAAACTTCTCCCCAAGGACAAGATAGTATAACTCAGCCAGAGTTTGGGGCATCAGGGTAGAACTTAAAGACCAAATACAGAGTTCTCAGGTCCATCAGCACACAAAATGCCCAAGATACTCAAGATTGTCAGGGGCCCCAGGTCATATAACTTTTGGAAGAAACATCCTGTATCATTGATTCAAGCATAATGGTCCACATTAAGTGTATTTTGTATGTAAGCGTTGAAATGTAGGCAACTACTTGGCAGATTATTACATTTGCATTCAATGAGATATTAATTTTGATTTTTAGCTTTCTTTTAAAATATTGGTACGATATTTTTTCCAGATCTCAAATATTGTCAGTCTAGTAATCCGGGTGCCCTGCCTGTGCTGCTCGAAGTATAAAAGAGGCCTGAAACCATCCAGTGTTCTCTGGAGGAATTTATGGAAGTGGAGGCAGGCTTCTGGAGAGCATGATTTTCATTGATGACACAGTGGCAGCCTCTGAAGTGTTCCAGAGAAGAGTGTGAACCAAGAATACACCCTTACAGTGCTCTGAACTTCAAAGGAGCACTGTTTCAGTCAGTCTTTTCTGTGTGACAAACCACCCCCAAAAGTGGCTTAAAACAATGATTATTTTTTCATGATTCTTTGAATTGGCTCCAAGGTTGCCCTGCCCGTTTTGCCGGGGTTCACTCAAGCAGCTGCCTTCAGCTGGAGGGTCAGCGGGGCTCAAGGTCAAGATGGTGGGCACCCCGGCCTGTGTGGTCGTGGGTGCTGGCTGTTGGCTTGGGGTGCCTCACTTCTCTCCCATTTGGCCTCTCATTATCCAGTCGGCTAGATCAGCTTCGTTGTATGGTGGCCTCAGGACAGCACTCAAAGAGGGTGGAAGCAGATGGGTTAGAGCAAGTCTTAACACCGCCCAGGTTGAAGGGGGTGGAGAAATAGACTCTCCTCCAGAACGGGGAAGGGTGTGGAATTATAGTGCAAAGGGGCCTGGACACTGGAATGGAAGGAATTTGCAGTCATTAAACAGCATACCACAGTGATGCCACAGAAGGATTGCAGGTCCCAGAAGCGAGGGAGAAGGGAAAGTCTAGAGCCTTCAAAGAAGCTGGGGCATTGGGTCTGACCCACAGGCCTGTGGCTTTTGGGCCCCACTCCCTTTATAGAGAGGCTTCCCCGTGGAGGGTAGCTTAGCAGCATTTTGGCCAAGCAGCTTGAGACACAAGGACTAAAGAGGCACCGGTTTCATATGTGGTCATTTTGCCCTTTCTCTCGCAGGGCTCATACACTCTGCAGTGAGGTTGCCAATCAGCCCCTAGATTCCTCACGAGAAATCTGGGATGGGTGCTTAACTCTATCTGCCAGGGTAGGGGAAAAGGAAAACATATTGCCTGAAAGAAACAGTAGGTAGGAGTAGATTCTCAAATCAAAATGCCTGGGTTTGAAACCTGGCTCTACCACATATTGGCTGTGCTACATGAACAAGAGATGTAAACTCTCTAAGCCTCAGGTTCCTTCTCTGTAAAGTGGGATGATTATTAAATCTTCTTTTATTTTTAATTATGTGTGTATGTGTGTTGTGTGTAGATTTAATGAGATCGTGGTATTTGGCTTCAATATCTGGCATATGTTGTCCTAAATATTAGTTCTCATTATTTTCCAAAGACACAGAACTCAAAGGAAAAAGAGTTGTCTGAAATGAGTATCTTAATATATATTTGTAGAATCTAAAAGAACAAAGAAAAATTCAACCTGCCCAGTTACCCTGACATTTAAAGCCCTGTTGCTGTGCTTTAATGTGGGCCAGCAGGTAGTGAGAAAGGGTCCAGGTACTTAGTCAAACCAATCTGGGTTCTCATCTTGGCTCTGCCAGTCACTGTGTAATCTTGAGCAAAGTACCTAACTCTCTCAGTTTCCTCATCTGCAAAGTACGTGTCATAATAGCATATACAATTACATCATACACAATTACATCAAAGGAGAAGATGTGAGAATTAAGGTAAACTTATGTGAAGCAACTGGCAATATAGTAGGCGTTCGAAGTATTCTCTTCCGTCCACTTTTTGAATTTCTAATTTCTCACTTAAGTTCAAATAACAAATTCAACAATATTTGGGGGGCACTGGTCTGTAGAGGATGGGACTTGACTCTAACCATTTTTTTGTTTATTTGATTTTGGGGCCTTTGACAGAAGCCACAAAAAGAAGACGCCTCCCGTCTCTTGAAACGTCAAGTGTGTTCCTCTCCTTGCTGTTCTCACTGTTCTGTCCCTTTAAGGAAAAGACCTTGGACAAGCTGCTAAAGGCTTGAGTTAATACTAAAGGCTGTGAGTTTTGCAGTTCTACTGAACTCTGCATGACCCTCTCAGACAATAATTGCTTCAACATAGGGTTAGGCAACAGCAACAAACTTGTCTAAAAATAAACCAGGGCTTAAAATACAACTTAACCTGGGAGATTTAAGTAGGTAAAGAAGATGGCTTCTCTCCGGAATTGCTTCTTGATTAATCACCCCATCTGAGACCGATGGAAAAATGACAGTTTTCAAACAGGGCTTTAAATGTCTCCCGCTCTACTTTTCCACACTGGCAGGAAGCCAGTCCCTGTAAGCCATTGGTTCTTAAAGGGGACGGGTTCCCTTGGATTTTCCTGAGCTGCAGCCCAGCAAGAGTGTGGGATAGTAATGGCTGATGGGAGGGAATTTTCATGCTCCCCACTTAAGGTTTGCTCATCTTCAAAGTAAACTCAAGGAGCAGCCACTGAGTCTTGAAAAAGAGAAGAAGCAATACTAAGGGATATTTTCAGCTTTGCTCCGGGCTTAAGGCAAACAGGCTTCAATATGCCCACTAGCTTTTTTCCAGTCACATTATCCACTATCTTGCCATCTATACTCGGTCTCTGGCTTTATTGACTTAGCCATAGTCTGCCCTCTGTCCCTCCTGCTGACCTCTGTCAACCCTAGGGTTCTTCCCAGGCTCCTCTTCTCTGAACATCCACACCCTGAGGTTTGGGAACCTTCAATCTGCAGTCAATCTGGGGACCACCTCCCATCTACAGTCGTTTCTCTTTCTCAAGTTAATTATGAACCATCTGGGCTGCAGTCTTGACACTCCACCACACCTGTTGAGTACCCACAGCATCACTGAAAGATACTAGGGGTCAGTCTCCTCTCCTCTGTGTCTTTGCTAATGGACAAATGGATTTCTGCTCTCACCACACGCTGGACATAGCCTCTGTGGTCTTTAGGTGACTTTGGCTTTATCAGCTAAGCCTAAAGCATACCTCCAACTGACAGGAGTTCTATCTTCGGCCTTGTGTAAGAGTTTTTTTTTACCCAAGATAGATTTCTTCTTGACCTCAAACCAAATAAGCTCTGTACAGGGATGGGTTGGCTTGGTGGTTGTCACATTGCATTCCTCATCCAAACCCTAGTGTTCTGCAAAGGATTCTTTGGGAACCTCCCACCTGGTTTTAAGGAGAGTGGTTCTCCCCTGACCAGTCTTGTGTACTGTATTGGAGCTCCATCTAAGATTGCTCTTTCTGTCTGCAACATTCATCCCAAGGTATTTGCATAGCTTGCTCCTTCTCTTCCTTTGTGTCTGTGATTGAATTGTTCTCCACAACCACCACATATAAAATGGCAACACTACCTGCCCCAATTTTCTATTTCCCTTATCATAGTATTTATACCATCTGACATACCATATAGTTATTACCTATGGTGATTCAAGCTCCCATGAGTGTTCGTTACGTTTAGTACTTCATCTCCTGCACCTAGAACGTTGTGGACACATAGGAAGTGCTCAATAAACACTTTTCCAATAAATGAATAAACTATACTCACAAAAAGAGTCTTAGGGTTCCTGGGTATTATGTTTTATTTATCATAAGTCAGACTGACTTTTTTTTTTTTTTTTTTGCTGTACACGGGCCTCTCACTGTTGTGGCCTCTCCCATTGGGGAGCACAGGCTTGGGACACGCAGGCTCAGTGGCCATGACTCACGGGCCCAGCCGCTCCGCGGCATGTGGGATCCTTCCGGACCGGGGCATGAACCCACGTCCCCTACATCATCAGGCAGACTCTCAACCACTGTGCCACCAGGGAAGCCCAAGATTGACTTCTTGATGGAATCATGTTTTCTTTTTATTTTATTGCATTTAAAAATACAGTCAATTTGACATCTTTGGCATGTAGTTCTGAGTTTTAACACATGTATCCATTTATGTAACCACCACCACCATAGTCAGGGAACAAAACAATTACATCATCCCCCATACTGCCCCTTTGGAGTCGCATAGTCCTCTTGCCCTAACAACCCCTGGCAACTATTGATTACTATAGTTTTGTCTTTCTGAGAATATCACATAAATGGAATCATACAGAATGTAACCTTTTGAGACGGTCTTCTTTCACTCAGCATAATGCCCTTGAGATTCATCCATGTTGTCGTGTGTTTTAACGATTTGTGCCTTTCTATTGCCTGATTTATTGCCAAGTAGTCTTCCGAGTAGTATTGCTAAGCGGTATGAATGTACCACAGTTTGTTTATCCATTCACCCACTGAAGGACATTTGAGTTGTTTCCAAGTTCTGGTGCTTATGAAAAGAGATGCAATCAACATTTGTGTACAGGTTTTTGTGTGAACCTGAGTTGTCATTGCGCTAGGGTAAATACCCAGGAGTGGGATTGTTAGGTCATATGGTAAATGTACACTTAATTTCATAAGAAACTTACCAAACTGTTTTCCAGATAGCTGTACTATTTTGTAATCCTATCAGTGATGCATGAGAGTTCTAGTTGCTCTGCATCCTCATCAACACTGGTGTTATCAGGTTTTCATTTTTCACATTTTTTTGTCTGTTTTGTTTGTTTTAATTTATGGTTACCAGCCGGGAGGGGTGGGGAGGAAGGATACTTAGGGAATTTGAGATTGACATGTACACACTGCTATAGTTAAAATGGGTAACCAACAGGGGCCTACTGTATAGTACAAGGAACTCTGCTCAATATTATGTAACAACCTAAATGGGAAAAGAATTTGAAAAAGAATAGATACATGTATGTGTATAACTGAACCACTTTGCTGTACACCTGAAACTAACACAACATTGTTAATCAACTATACTCCCATATAAAATAAAGTTAAAAAAATGAACTGGTCATACTCGTATGGGTTTATTTTGGACTTTCTATTCTATTCCTTTGAAGTATATATCTATCCCTTCCACAAACCACGCCGTCTTGATAAACGTATCTTTATAGTAATTGTCAAAATCAAATAGAATGAATCTTTCAACTTTTTTTGGAATAATTTTCTAACCTCTGTCATCCTGTGCTACAAAAGAAGGAGAAAATAAAGAAAAAAAACTTCTATTGAGCACTGCCCATGTCATAGGCAGTGGACTATGGAAATTTAAAGTATTTAATTTTTAACACAATGTATTCCAGGTAGGTATTTTTTTCCCATTTATGAAGATAAGAGAACTGAACCTCAGAGAATTTTAATAACATGCCCAAGGCTACAGAGTTAATATGAGGCAGAGCTAGGACTTGAACTAGGGCTTAACCCAGGTCAGACTGACCCTCAAGCTCATGCCCCTTCTTCTACATAATAGTTGAACTCTTCTCGATTCTGTAGGTATGGAATATGCCTGAGAATACCTTGGATGCTCTGCTGGATTTAATTTTTAAGATATCATTTATGTTAAAAAAAAAAACAACCTCCATGGTTTTCTAAAAGTCATTTTGTTCTCATGGTTGAGATTCAAACATATTCTTATTTATACAGTCTGAACAGAAGGTTTAGTTTGGCCTCGTGTAAAACAGTGCCCAGTTAATAATCTGAGACTAGATTGTCACACTGGCTACAGGAGGATAAATAATCAAGGATTATAAGTCTTTAATTAAATATAACTTATTCTCATTAATTAAACGCCAATTACCTGCTTGTCTTTCCTGGGAACTGGCCTTTGCAATTAATCTTTTCAGAAACGTTGTACACACATGCTCAGAGGTATTAATATCACTCTGAAGATTTACAGGCACTGGATTCTTTGGCTTAAACCATTCTCAAACACTCTACACTGTAACCGCAGATAATCGTCATAAATTTCCTGATCTTTGACCTAAATGGTTCTTAAATTTCCATTCCCTAACGGGCTTGAGGAGTTCGTATTTATCATACTGAGTCACTTACTTCTAAGGATCAAGGCATTCAAGCAAGGCTCTGGATATCAGATCTGTGACCCATCCTTCCTACTTTGGGTTTTTGCTAGTCACAACAGATGAGAATCCTTGGAGATTAAGAGAGTACTCTGTCCTCTGACTCCCCTGTACAAAATCATTCACTCACGGACAACATAATCTTGCAAAGTACCTGGAGCAACCTGACCCCACAGAAGCTTTTTTTTTTTTTTTGCTGTACGTGGGTCTCTCACTGCTGTGGCCTCTCCCTGCTGTGGCCTCTCCCGTTGCGGAGCACAGGCTCCGGACGCGCAGGCTCAGTGGTCATGGCTCACAGGCCCAGCCGCTCCGCAGCATGTGGGATCTTCCCGGACTGGGGCACGAACCGGTGTCCCCTGCATCGGCAGGCGGACTCTCAACCACTGCGCCACCAGGGAAGCCCCACCGCAGAAGCTTTTTGAATGCCCCACCTGCACTGATTTAAGCATTCAATGGCAATTCACATCCACTGCTGAAAATACTCCCATTCCAACCTTTAGCGGCTGGCTGTGTGTATCCGCAATTTTTATTAAACTCCTTATCTTCTAGACTGCTTATTCCTTATGCAGGTACATAAGGATACATTTTATAGGTGCTATAAATTTAAGTCTTGTAAGCAGCTGGTGGTTTGCTTCCCAGAGCTGGCCTGGAATATGTGCTTTCTAATTCCATATTTCATCTCAACAACACAAGGAGACAGAGGTGGAAACCACCTTTATTGAAGGAAATCCTAGGTTTACTCTCAAGCTCAGAGTCATACCTTCTTAACATCTGATCTGCTTCCACTCTTTCTTTGTTAACGTTTTGATTTCAGGGTCCAGAATAGAATTATCTCCATCTCAATCATTAGTTGAAGATTCTTTGTTTACTTTAAAAATTATATTTAGAGAGTATAAAAAACTACAAGGGAGATAAGTCATAAAACAAGAATTAACATGTATGAAAGGTCTACTTAAACGATTTGATAATGGTAGCACACACGTACCAGGTACCATGCTAAGTTCTTTGCATCCTTCTTCTCACTGCTCTCAACAATCCTGTGAGATCAGTATTGTTATCACTCTCTTTTTAATGATGAAGGAACTGAGGATCAAAGAGATTAAGTCATTTGATCAAAATCTCACAGGAAGTGAGTGGTGGAATCCTGTCCTGAACCAGACCTGACTTCAAATCCCATGTTCCAAACATGATACCAAAAATGTGAGCTACTCACCACCATTACCATCTCAGATTCATCTCTTTAACCACACACTTTGTGAGGTTGCTTAACCATGTAACTAAATCAGTCTATTATGAGTTTTTAATGTGGGCAGGGCCTAACATCTTGCAAGAGATGCTCATAGCTTATCTTGGTTGGCCAATTCATTTCTCCAATTTGTAGGTAAACATGATACTACTGATTCCTATCAGTACATCAAGGGCTATGAATTATTGCAGCTTTTTCCCCCCTTCAGTAGCAGAGATAGATCTGCCTCAGTTCACTTAATGTACTTTCAAGCAATCTCCATGGTCAGGCTGATGAGTTACTAGTAAAGGTGGTAGGGGTGAAATTGTTTGGGGCCTTGAACAAGAATAATAAGTACTTGTCTTCATGAATACACTGCTCTGACCTAAACTCAAACTATTCCGCTCATTCTTCAAAGCAGGTAGCTCTAGGTCCTGCATAACCTTGGCTACTGATCAGGAGAGACACATGACCTGGAGGAGACACATTGACCAGGAGGAAGCTGATCAGATGATTTTTTACTAAGCATCAGATAGAAGATCCATGAACAAGCACTACTGAGGTGCCTGGAGATTCTTGGTTCATCCCCTCCTTAGGCTTGTTTCTTGCTATTTATTATGTCAGTATCCTATAATAAACCCTTTTTTTTTTTTTTTTAGTGAATTTGAGTGAGTTTTGGTTCCTTGCAATCAAACATTACCCAGACAAGAGAGATTTTTAAACTTTCTTTAATATCAGAAAGAACTCTTTGGAAGTATAAATGGGTAAAAGTCCATCAGCTAAAGAGCATAAAATGGTATCACACTTGAAAGAGTTAACTTGCCCACAAAGAACTAAAGCGTTGACTTCCTTCTCCTCAGTGGGGCCCAGATTAATTTTGGTGGGTTGTAAATGGTGTTTTTATTCAGGAGGCATGGGACATATGTGATAAATGTGAGGACTATCATATGTCTTATAAAGAGCTAACTGTTTGTGAAAGATGCTCTCCCAGTGACACTCACAAGTCTGATGTACACTGGCTGCTGGCTCTTCTATAACAGTTTCATTAAACCATCAACCCTTACAATAGAACATAACGTGACAAAGCAAAGATTGTCTTCTTTGACCTTGGCAGGATCTGGAAACATTAAAAAAAGATCAAATACTCCTTTCTTTAATAAACAACTTTATGAAGACCTAATCCCCCAGCATACTAAATTCAAGCACAGAACTTATAAGTCGACCATTTTCTCATTAACACTATTGTTAATTTTTCATGCTGTATCCAATTTTCTCTATGTCTTAGACTAACCACTTGCTCTAATTTATTAGCTTAAGAATTTCAAAGGTAAGAAAAAATTATATGTTTCGCCTTTCCTCCAGACTGAGACTCCCATCCTGGGGAACTAAAATTCTTCACTCAAAGAATCATTTCTTCCGATCCTTTAAATTGGTATTCTATCAAATCTCTGACCTCTGGAATGTTGGCAAGCACTACCCAGAGTAGAATGTAATGTACTGTTTCATGTCTTTGTAAAAGTCATTTTACATTTATCTTCAGAATTATTTTATCATGAGCAGTTTAACATATTTACTCATGTTTAAAGGACAAGGGGTGAAGATTAGAGAGGCTTCATTTTCAGTGAAGACCTCAATGGAATCTCAAACAAAAAATGGTTGAACTACCAGCTAAAGATTATAAATTGTGGATATTAAATTATGGCCATAATCTCTAACCTTTAGATACTGCTTTTAAACAGAAGAGACAAAATTTCTGAAAAAAATGAATATATATTAAAAGGTATATATTTTTAAACAGAGATACAGCTATCTGGTTATATATATAAATACTTTATATACATACCATATATATATATATATATATATATATATATATATATATATATATATGGTATATATCTATATCTTTCTATCTATGATATATCAGCCTGACAAATAGAGTCGTGGAACTCAGCACTGTACTGGAGAAATATTTAAACTCTTGAGTTTGTAGTTAATTCTTTAACTGTAATTAGAGAAACATAGTTGTGGAGAGAAGTCTTTTGGCTGACTTACTTGGGATAAAAGGGAGGCACCCTAAAACTACAGGAACATTCAGGAATCCCCCAAAACTTTCAAGCAGTCAAGGCCCTGGCCCATGGTAGAGATATTCCATTCCTTATTATTTGGGTGTCCATTTCAACATCACTTTGCAGATGTCAATGTTAATATTAGCCAGAGAAGTTCTAAATCCTTGAAGAATAGAGAGTGTACTCATTAGCCTGGTTTAAGCTGTATCATCCAAACAATGAAAGTTTAAAAGGCCTAAAACTTTAATTTCTGAGATTTAACATTAGCCAGACCTCTCCAGCTTATACACGTGCACTCCTAACCACATGGTCCAAAGGTCAATTACTTCGTATTCATTTTTTTCCCAATAAAGCATGTTTGTCATCAAACATTAATAAATGAATTTACTGGCACCTTTTGCTTTTTATATACATCATGACTACAGAATAAAATTTATGAAATACAAGTCGTGGTCTGCAAAAATCACTGCAGAAACTGGAGACTCTGTGTTATAGGATAGCAGGTAGAGAAAAGGGAGTAGCACCAATGATTTCAATGCAGGTCACTTGGAGGAAAACAGGCTCATTTGCTCTGATGCCGATTAGACCACTGTGGTTAAGGCTTCAGTTGGAGCCTCTCTTTGGCCTGACTCTGGACTGAATATTATGCTAAGCAGAGTGCCTGATGCAGAGTGGCCACATGAGAAACATTAGTTACCTGGTACATGGCTAGAGAGGTACAGATATGCATTTCTTCCCTCCATCTAACATCCCCCAGGTCCATGTTACTGTCCACTAACACCCGAAAAGTTATGTACTGGGTGTGCCACTTCCAAACCTCATTCCTAGAATGAGGACTAAAACAAAATCTCTTTGACTTTAGGTGAGTAGTAGAGGCATTTTCTAACAAACTAAAAGAACTGTGCATACATTCAACTAAAGAAAGACAGTTATAATTTTACAAAACTTTCAGATGAAAGGGAACTACATAAGAGAAAAAAATGGCCAACATACATCTCCATCCAGAATGCCTCTAGGTCAGCAACAATTACTTGGGGGGCTATGAAAGGAGAATACTTCTATTGAATTGCTTTTAACATTGGTCAAAAGTGGTGGGGATGAAGGGCTTCTTTAAATAGCTTTAAGAATGCTGAGCTTTAAAAACAGTAGGTGATGTCCTCAGCATCCCAACCAACCTATTCACTGCAAATACTACTAAACAACCACAGCACGACTGGCATGGATATAAATATTCATATCAATAAGTGGGAGACTGCTGAATCCACAAGTAGAGCTGGAAGAGCCTACATCTTGTCACTTCACTGGAGGTATATAATTTATTTCTTGGAAAAAGTCTTCTTTAAAAGTAATATCTGCACAAAACAGTCTCCCATGTGCCATTGTGTTGACTGTATTGGAAAAACCCATCACATATAGGCTGTGATGAGGGGTCCAGCTCTCCCGGTCCCCTATAAAACCAGCAGACCTCATATGAATGAAACAACCCGGTGTCCTAACATTAGAGAAGAAAAATCCATCAATTCATAGTTTAGAGAAAGAAAGTGATCAAAAGACATATACAAGTCATACTTATTGGCCTGGGAAATTCAGAAGTTCATTTAGTTTTGGACTTAGACCTCTTGCTTTCTCTCCTTCTTCTTCTCATTCCCTCGCCCCCACTTTATTGAGTACATTTCTCTGTATAATCTCTGAACTCAAGTATATTTTATTGCTATCCCTGGATGCTGCACCCATAGACCTCATCTTTCTTTGGGAAGATGATCTATTTAATACAAATGCAAGAGAAATACAATGCCAATCTACCACAGTTTCTGACTTTTCTCAGAACACACAGCCTCTGTTTATAAGATGGGAAAGCAACAGATTTTTCCCACTACTCCCAATGGTCTTATGATTAGCTCCAGATTTTTTATTTTGGTTTTTCAGACCTTTAGAAAACAACGTAAGGAAAATTCTTATCTTTCTGTACACCTTATTTCAATTCCATTTGTACCCAGAAATATAGCCAGTCAAGGAAAAGGGTTAATTTGTTATATACAGGACATAGTATTGTTGAGGTATTATATAGTCTCTTTCTCTTTCTCCTGTAAGGCAGAAACAAATTGTGATGAGCATCACTATTTTTCTTATTTCCATAAAATTGATTTCAACAAATTTTCTCAGGTGATAGAAACCCTCCAAGTTACATTTTTCAACATTTTGAGATAAGAACTAAGAGGGTAAACATGCTATTTCAAATCTTGCCCCAATTTGTTAATATTGCAGATAGGAGTACTGTGTTTAACGTTCCAGGATCTCTGTACTATTTGATGCTTCAAACTTTTAATCTTTACCATCACCATCATTCAATGAGATGGAAACTTTGTGCTGTTGGTTTCAGTACCAGATCTTGTTTAGAGAATGCCATTCTCTGCCTTCTCTCAAGGAAACTTCAGCAGATAAAAATGATCTTTTGTAAAAAAATTAATTAATTAATTAATTGACGTATAGTTGACATACATTATTAGGTTAGTTTCAGATGTACAACATAGTGATTCCACATTTAAATACATTATGAAATGATCACTGTGATAAGTTTAGTAACCATCTGTCACCATACAAAATTATCATAGTATTATTAACTATATTCCTTACCCTGCGTATTATATCCCCGTGACTTATAACTAAAAGTTTGCCATCCTTAATCCCCTTCACTTATTTCACCTAACCCTCCACTCCCCTCCCTTCTGGCAACTGCCAGTTTGCTCTCTGTAGGTCTGTTTCTGTTATGTTTGTTCATTTGTTTTGTTTTTTAGATTCCCCATAAAAGTGAAATCTCATAGCATTTGACTTTCTCTGACTTATTTCACTTAATCTAATACCCTCTAGGCCCATCCATATTGTCACAAATGGCCATAGTTTATTTTTTTATGGTTGAGTAATATTTTATTATATATATAATGGAATACACACACACACACACATATATATATATATATATATATATATATATATGAGACATCTTTTTTATCCATTCATCTATCAGTGGACATTTAGGTTACTTCCATATCTTGGCTATTGTAAATAATGCTGCTATGAACATGGAGGTGCAGATATATTTTCAGATAAGTAATTTTTTTTCTGGTCAATACCCAGAGGTAGAATTGCTAGCTTGTATGGTACTTCAATTTTTAATTTTTTGAGGAACCTCCTTACTGTTTTATGTAGTGGCCAAACTCATTTACATTCCCACCAACAGTGCACAAGGGTTCCCTTTTCTCCACATCCTTCTTAACACTTATTTTTTGTTGTGTTTTTGATGATGGCCATTCTGACAGGCGTGAGGTGATCTCTCATTGCGGTTTTGATTTGCGTTCCCCTGATGATTAGTGATGTTGAACATCTTTTCACGTGTCTGTTGGTAATTTGTATGTCTTCTTTGGAGAAATGTCTGTTCAGGTCTGATAAGAATTATCTTGATGTTCCTGTTTATCTTCCATTTCTGCTCCAATGATGTGCAAAACTCTGAAGGTTTAAGGGCCAGATGTCTCCAGCCTGGGGAGCAAAGTTCAAGGAAGTAGGACAAATTAAAAGAAAGAAGGGAAGTGCATTCATGCATGTAATACCCTTTCTCTTCCTGGTGCATATGAGTTCAGGAGAGCTCATAGGGGAATCTCATTACTTGTTCAAATGCCTACACACAGCATCAATTGCCCAGCCCTAGTTTCCACCCCCATAACCCAACCCTAATAGTCACAACCACAGGAATACAAGCTCTTATATCCGAGAGTTACAAACCGCAGTGGACCCCTGGACCAGCTCCCCAGGAAACACTGGTCAGGAGATATCAGTGCAGCCTAGGCCAAAGTCACCCTTCCATACAAGTTCAGAGCAGCATAAAGAAACACCTGCTAGGGTAGTATTTCTCCAGGGAGCTACTTCAGATTCCACATAAGAGTAACTGGTGGCCTTGGATAAATCATTCCTTTCATTTATGTGCTGAACAGGAGAAAACAAGTCAACAACTAATGCATGCAAAAGCATTTGGAGGTGATGGATGAAGACATTAGGGTGCATTTTGTCAATGGCATGCCATTAGAGAAAACCATTTCACAGAGTAAATTAAGAAAACCAACCAGCTACGTGACCCACTCGGAATTGCCACTGGCCAGACCTTTTTTTCTCCTCCAGGAATGAAGTTGCATGGGATTGACATCATCATTATCACTCGGACTCCCTTTCCTAGGGTAGCTGCCTGTGCTTGTCTGAGACTTATACCCCCAGTGAGTACTTCCCCGGAACGATGGTCACTCACATAACTGGAGAAACCTGTGTATCACAGACCCTGACTTTCTTTTATTGCTGTCTTGAATTAATAATTAAATTTCTTATTGCTATTTAACTTCATGTGTCAATATCTTGCTTTTTGAACCAAATTATAAGGACTTTTCATGGCAAGAACTGGGTCTTACAAATGAAGCTTTCTAGTACATCATAGGCTTACAGTGTTCAGTCAATATTTGTTGATTTCATCCGTGATTAATTTCTCCTATCTTTCTCAGAGACCTGGCTATTTTCTGCCAAACACTGATTAATTTATTAAGAAAGCATTTCTTTGGAACTAAATGCTGGGAATGCAGAGACAGAAGACCTGGTCACTGACCTCAGGAAGCTCACAGGCAGACAAGCAGCAATCAGAACGTCGTGCAGGTAGAAGTATGTGTGTGTATGGCGGGGGTGGTAGGTGAGGGGCTGTGACGGTATCAAGGGTGGGGGGGTGTTCTGGGTGAGGATAAGGGAGCTCAGGGAAGGCTTCTAGGAAATATGAGTCCCTTTAAGGATTAAGTTGTTACCGAAGCATTATTGCCGATACGTGCGAGGGCATGTTGGTGAACCTAAGCATGGCGCATTTGGGTTCCGAGTCATTTGCTATTTCAGGAGCTCCTACTGAAAAGCTCAGCCTATACCCAAGGTCAGCCGCTAAGGTCGGGGCGGAAACGGGCTATGAAACCACAGGCCCTTTCCCTTGGTAAGCGGGCTCTGAGAGCATTCGGATGCACCTCATGGTAACTGTGGCTTCATAAAAATCACAGCTGATTGATGGGCGCAGGCTCTCCGCTTCATGTGTTTAGTCTACCCGTGCTTTTAGTACCACGGTGGCCATGCTTCCTAATGGAAATGCCTTTTTCTCTCTCACCATTACCCAGATATAGATGCTCTCAGATATGAAAGGCCTTTTACCTCAAGATTTTTGTCTTGTAAGGCATCCCTAATTCAGGAAGGAAACGAGGAGTCGAGAAGAACCTACCACAAATGTTTTGTCGGGTAGCCCAGAGAGAGAGAGAGACAGGACTTTAAAGAGCTTGATTTATGTACGGCTTGGGTCTGCAGCTCCTTTACCCTGACTCAGTTCAGTTCAAGGAATTCACTTTCTCTTGGGAAGGGCTCTAACAGAGAAAAATAAGCTAAATGTTTCTGCTTTTCTTTTTAAGAAAGTATCATGGGCAGCGTAATAAAATCTTCCATTTTTTTTTATAATAGCTCACCGGGCCCAGGACCCTACTGATGTTATATCAACTCTGACTAATCTGTTGTCAGGTAGGAAGTATCCCCATTACACAGGCGTGGAGCATGAGGCTGAGAGAAGTCAAGTAGCACGTCCAAGGCTACCCAGATGGTAAATGGCGTAGCTGGGATTTGAAAACAAGCATGACTGATGCCAAAGTTGGGGGCTCTTACCAGCTCCCAATGTCTTCCAGGCTAGACATGCATGTCAAAATGCATGACAAAGAGCTGTCAAAGTTCAGAGGTAGCAAGCATGTACCCATCTCTTTTTCAGGAGGAGGAACTAGCTGTCCATCGGAGGAACTGGCTGCCCATCAGAGGAGGTGGACTGCTTGAAGTGAAAGTAAGTGAACCCTCATGGGAACCCTTGGAGGTCAGAGTCTGAGTTTTTTTTTTCAACGAATCTGGTTTAATAAGCCCCATATAGGCAGCTTGTTCTCTGCTACAAAATCATATTATGTCTGGCAAACTGATCGCCCCATCTTCTATTATTCCTGAATGTCAAGCTGAAAAAGCAGTTCATGTTCAAAATTGAGAGTCCAAATGCCAATGTGGGGCTATCTCTTTGAATTGCTGTGTAACCATGGTGGTGCCACTGACCCTCTGAACTTCTCATAAGCTGCAGAGACTGACACCATGGGCACCAGGGAGGGGGGAGGCTTCTTAGAGAGGCTTTTGAATCAGTGTGGTTTTCTCTTCCATGGAAAGGCCGGATAGGAGTAAAAAGGTAGAGGTGACATTTTGAAAAGGAAGGGAACGTCGCTTTAAACTTCTGGAAGAGTCATACCAGAGAGTGGACAGACATGCAGCAATCCTGCTACTTCACTACAAAGTAGGAGAGAAAACATTTTGTATTAAGAAACTGACATCCAGAAGCGGACCTAGAGCTTTCTGTGAAACCACCCACTAAGACTGTCCGGTCCAGGAACCGTCCCCACATCCCATGACCTCCTGCCTCATGCCCAGCAGTGTTTCCAAATGCCTCAGCTCATAGCCGAATTCTCAAAATTCACTTAATCTCTTAATAAGTTGCGTTGGTTTAATAATTAAACAAAAAGTACCTTAAAACTTTTAGGAAAGTGGGAAGACACTGGAAAACCAAAATAATATGTGGATGTTAACTCTGTCGAAGCAGCACATCCTTGCTGGAGGAGGGTTGGGGGAGGGGGACATTATTCAGGGCCCAGCAAGTGTTTCATCTGCAATTGACAAATCCTCAATCCTCCCAGCTTCTGTTTCTCACTACTTAAGACCTGGGTCACAGTATTTATTTACTTAAGTGATGGAGATGAAGGCAGGCTTAATGCTGGCCACCTGTCAGAATAACAGTGACCTGCCTCTTAAGGGGATTTCAGCAACCCCTCAACATCTTTATAAGACAAAAGGGCCTGGGGAGAAAATGCAGAGGAAAAAAAATCACTAATTGAGCTTGAAAAAGATGGTGAGATGAACTGTAAAGACCCAAAGGGCAAGCCAGGCTGAGATCCATGGTTGCCGTTTAATGCGACTTGAAAGAGTGCAGACCCCTTCCTCTTCTGAGATTAGATGGGATTTTGCAAACTACGATACCCAAACTGAAAAGTCAGTCTCCCTTATCTGCCTCTCGCAAATGCCCTTGGAGTCCTTCATATTCTTATAAAGAGAGATTTGTGAGTCTCCAAGCAATGCAAACAAACGCGCTTTCTCGGAAATAATGCTCTCGAGAGTGAGACTTACAACAACTTCAACAACTGACTTACAACTTCAACTTACAACAACTGCATCATCATCATCACCCCCATTTTACAGGAAGGGTAAGTACCCAGCCAAAGGCATCGGTGCCAGTTCAAGATGGAGCCAGGACCTGGACAGGCACGCTGGCTCTAGGCTCTGTGCTCTTCTGCACCACGCCGTGCTGTGCTTCAAGCAGAGAGAATGGGCTTCAACTTGATGCCGTCATAAAGCCCCAGGCAGTGTGCTCCAGCAGGCCCCTAGGTGAGGGGTAGGAAGTACCTCCAGGCCTGCATCAGTCTTCTATCAGCTCTTGGAGGGCGTCAACTTTTCTGCCCCAGAAGCAGGGTGATGAAAAGAGCATGGGCTATGGAGTCAGACAGACCTTCCATTTTCCTAGGGAATGATTGTGAACCTTCCATTTTCCTAGGGAAAGTTATTTAACTTTTGGAGCCTCGGTTTCCGATCTAAAAAGTGGGGCTTAGGTGACCTTTTGCAGGATTTTGTGAGGATTAGAAACAAAATATGAGACCCACTCATTAGAGTCACTGGTGACAGAAGGATAGAGAGTGCCTGGTGTCTAAGAGCTATTTCCGATATTTCCTTGGGACGGTCATCCTGGCCCCCATGGAGGCAGTTCACACATATGGATTGGTGAACCTGGACCGGCCAAAGGAAGCTCTGTCTGAGCCAGTCCACCCCGTAGATTTAGCAGACTGGGTTGCTTCCTGCTCCCACACAATGGAAAGCAATTTTAGTAAGTGCTTAGCTTAATTAGTTTGTGTCCAGATGTGCTCTCAAGGGCTGTGCACACACACATGTCATCATGCTCATCCACCTGTCTCTGGAAAGCCTGTTTTTCCAGAAGTCTGAGCCTAACTCCCTGTACAGTAACCAGATGAAATTTCCATTCAGTCAACTCTCAGTCCAGCTCTCTGCGAATGAGCCTGAAGTCACGACCCTCTTCTGCTGATGTGTCAGGTCGAGGGAGCATGGTTCATCTCCCATGGCACATCTCAGCTACTACGGTCATGGACCACCTCCAGCTCTGGGTGGCCACCCAAGACACCTTAATGAGTATTAAAAGTACGAGTCTGAGCTGGAATTCTCTCCTAGAATATTCTCTGTACTCCACTGGTACTGAAATCAAGAATTCTTTGCAGGAATTACACCAAAGGATGCACCATGGGTAGGAAGGAAGGAAGATGTGTCAGAATGCAATCGAACAGACACTGGAATGCAGACTTCCGGGGGGAGGAGAGACTGCAGATTCAAGATCATGCTGCTTTTCTTCAATGGCTCTTCCAAAGAAAATAAAAAAGACATAACAGGGTTTTTTCCATCCCACCCTCTGCCGCCTACTGGCTGCCACAGCATTCTAGCTGGGGACATCATTAAAAAAACAGTGACGGGGAGATGGTGACTGCTCCTAGGGACAAAAGGGAATGTGCAGGGCTTACTCCGTGACCCACTGGTTTACCCTCTCACTACCACACATACATCCACAATAGCATCTTCAGCCTCCACTGCACGGTCCCTCTGTTCCTGTAGAAATTACTATGGCCAAAGATGAAATCTTCACTCTCTGAAATCTACAGCCAGATAGATGACAGCGTGATGGAAGGAAAGAGTACATTGAGTGTCTTATCGATCCACCTGCCAGCCCGTGAATGGCAGGTAATAAAAATTTATTGAAAATTAGAAAAAAAAATGTCACTTATTCTGATGCCACTGAAAGGGAGTGCTGATGTTGCATAGGAATAAATCCCTCCTCCCTCAGCACTAAACCGTCATCTTCCCAACCAGCCAACCCTCCAAACAGCACGGATTTAAAAATCTTGCAATTTTATTTGCATATAAAGGCCGCTAGATATAGAATATCACAATAAATTTAAAGAAACAACTGCTTTCCTAAATTTCATTAACAAGATAACGTAAAATAGAATAAAGCTCAACAGCATTTACAATGGGAAAACAGAAATGACTATTAGCGACAATATTTTGTGCTAGCGCAGATTGCATCGACACACAGTGCAAAATGGGGGGTGGGGTAGGGAGAAGGAAGTAAGAAGACAATTCAGGGTATTTAAATATAAAGGACAACTAAGCCTTATTTTAGTCAGCTTCCATTGCATCCATTTAAATCTATACACGCCTGCGACTGTACCTAGAAGTAACTCAAGCTCTTTAAGACCTTGAGTTCTGAGAAAATGTGTCAGCTCCTTCGGACTTCTGATGCCCTGCTTCAAGCACCCCTTTACAGTTGTACTGTCCTTGGCAATATTAAACTCCTAACTTAGTCATAATACACAAAAAATATTTATATATATAAACCCATATTGAAAAGGAGTCTGTACGCTCTTTTTTCTTTTTTTCTTACTGCATGAAATACCTGCTCTTGACAGATTCCATTTCCATATTTTTAAAGCTAAAATAATTTAAAAGAAACAAACATACAATGAATCCTTGTATAACCACAATATGGATCTCACTAGCTAAGCCATCCTCTAAAAGAGGGCCGTTTTCTTCCCTCGACACAGCTTTTTTTATAGTGACAGTGTTGCAGAGAAGTCTTTTCCACGCCTACTTCTGTTGAAAAGATTGTTCTAAATCCAGGCCACATCTGCAAAAAAGAAGCATTCCCAAGAAAAACAACAACAACAACAAAACATCAAAAAATAAAATACTTCAGACAATACTCTTAAACAGTTGTGCAAATCTGGGTGGTTTTTAAAACACTGCCTACCTGTTTCTTTCTTTTTTTTTTTTTTTGTCTTTTTTTTTCCCAGCTTAAAGCATATTAAAATAAGACTTTTGTCACCTTTTCAAAAGAAAGCTTGGCTGTCCTTTGGCGAACACTAACAATTTACAATGGCGTGGCCTTTGAGAAAACAGAAGTCATTTTACAAATTCACAACGCTCCTTTGATTCCAAATGGATGCCCCATTAAAAAAAAAAAAATAAAGAAGCACAACCTCTAGCATCATTTGTGTTCCAGTAATTTACAAAAAGAACTCACATGATCTGGAAATAAACAAGGAAGAGAACGTAAGTTTATAATTAGAAAAATGGCAGTTTTTAGACCTTTCCTCACATTCCAATTGGGCATTTGGAGGTTCAGGAACCCTGTGGGTTTGGAAGGTCGAATATAATTGGAGGGTTGGTCGGTTGAAAGCTGACTGTACACGTTGAGGCATTGATGTACGTTGTGTAACCATCGGTCATAATGCCGTAACCTGTGAAGACAGAGTGTCACACTTACTGTAAAATATATAAATAACAGTGACTCAATGCAGGGCCATCAGACAAGGAAAACAAAAGGTCTTTGCCAGTGGGCAGTGAGATGAAATTCAGTAGAGCATCCCCCAGATATTACAGCTTTCAGAAGCTGCCTCCCGATTTTATTTTCTTTAAAGGGAGAATCCTCTACTTCCAAGAAAAGTGATTCTTCTTTCTTTATTTCAACACTAGATTTGAAAGTGATTCTTCTTTCTTTATTTCAACACTAGATTTGTTGGGGAGAGGGCTGTGATTTCTCTACTAGTGAAAATAAAGACAAGACACCTTTTCCTCTTTTTAAAACATGATTTTCATTTCAAAGTCCTTGTATTGACTACTGAGTTCCAGGGAAGAGAATGAGTAACGTAAGAAACCCCTCAGGGGCAAACACATCCATCATCCAAACCTCAAATGGGCTTCAGGACAGGTGAGAAGGGAAAGAGTATTGCATTGGGAGTTGGGAGAGGTGAATGCTTAGCTTCCTTACCTATAAAATAAGCTCTAAACTGCCTCAATGAAAGTTAACAGTAAGTGACCTTATCTTACTTGAACTGTGTGGCTTTAATGCTGAGTTCCATTTCATTCAAAAGAATCAGGTAATCAAATGTCCAAGTGATCTGGACACCAGAGGACACTGCTTCCTACGCTTACCTGGACACTGGATCAAGCAAAAACACTTCCCATAGGCAGTATAAACCTCTTGTGACCTATTGGAAGAAAGCTAAGAAAGTTTCTCTGGGTCTTTAGTACGTATATTCCTTTTATAAGTTTTAACATGTTGAAATTTCTAGCAGGTTTGCAAATTTGCACATTTCCCTGGATACCTTATTTTGTCTTACAGCCTCTGCAATTAAGTTTGTAATTCTATGTTGGTATCAGGCTCTTATGGCACAGAAAAATACGTCTGTGAAAAAAGAAAATTATCAGGACTTATAGAAATAACTGATAAGATTTTTTTTTTCCTTCCATTTGCTAAAACTTCTCCAAGTAAGCCTGTGGAGAGCTTAATGAGGGTCAATGGAAAAATTTCTTAAGAAAGGAAAAGAAGCATTTCAAATGTGCACTGTTTAGTTCTGGGGTCATAAAATCTTGTTATCTCTCTCCATCAAGAGGTTGGTATTTGCCCTCTCTCTGCCCTCTTCAGCTGTCTTAAGCGAATAAAAGCAAGACAAAGTTTATTTGAATATGATCTCCTCTCTTTTAAGCAAGTTTATTATTTTGGGAATTCAGTGGAATTCCCCAATTGTCTGGCTAGTTTAAAGCTAGTTAATGATTTTTTAAAAAAAAAGATGAAATGCAAACTTATAGGCACGATGCAGGAATTCAAACCTGATAACTGCTCCCCAGAAATGCTATTTAGACACCATCTCCCATCCTATTCCCTCCCCGCAGCCTGTATCATGCCTTAGAGAAGTGCCTTCCTTTTCAGGGAGTATGGCTTAAAGTCAGGGCAGGATGACATCCACTCTTGGGGAGCCACCCTCCTCTGCCACTGCTTTCCATCCACTCAGCTCATGCCTGACTTGGAGCAAGATGGACTTTCTTTGGCCTCTGTAGGATGATTTTCAATATGCTGTTTACTACCTGCCTAGCCAGGAAGCCACTGGATTGAGGGCTTTGAAAAGCAAACTTTACTTTTTGCTGTGTCAGGCCTAAACTCCTCACCTGTTGCAGGTTCATAAATAACTCCAGAGAACAGCCGTAAGCAGGGGCTGGAGTCAATATGGAGGCTGCCTACATACATGCACCCACTGCACACAAATGTCTGTAACCAGGAGAGGCCGGTACGGCCAGAAAACCTAAGGCCTGCTGAAAGAGGCCTCGGGTCTGTCCCAAGGCCCAGTTACCCCTGGTTTGAAAAAGTCCGGAGAGACAAAACTACAGTCCTGAAGATTCCCGTGAGGCTTTCCGGTTCTGTGAACTTGATTCTAGATTACCTGGGAAAGCAGAAAACAGCAACTGGACCAGTTCCCACCTAGGGGAGATTTAATTATGCTGTTTAACCTCAGCCCGGGCTTATAGCACTGATGATTTCTGAGGAGTCTGAAATGGTTTTCTGAGATCAGTGAGGAAATGTCTGCCTGCACATGTGTGGGTTCTGTCACTTCGGTTCTGTATCTTTCATTGTACATCCAAAGTTATTTTTTAGACAAAGTCTTGTCTTCCTGGGTCTTTGTGTGCATTCCATATGAAACACAATATTTAGGTAGAAGAAGACATAGAAGTTATTTAGTCTAAAATGCAGGCCATTTCTTCTGATGCTCTTAAAGAGAAGATCTGTCCTTTATTCCCTCAGGGCTTCTCTACAAGCGGTGGTTATCAAACATTCTTCACTGGAGCCCTGAGATTCCAGAAATTGTCTGGGGTTAGTGCTGGGTTTTCCAAAAGGTGATTTCTTACTCTCCACTCTGCTTAAAAGAGAGCAGCTCCACACAAAACACTTCTCAGCTTTACATATGTGCTTCTCCTAAGATTTCATCTCATGAAAGGGTTCCGCTGGGAAAAAGAGTTTGGAAACCACCACGCCAATAACTCCTGGTGTAACTAAGGTCCCCACTGTGAATGAGATCACGGATAATGACCCAACATGTTGTGAACTCCTTTCTCCCGGTCTTACCTTCATGGATTCCACCAAACACATGGAGTTTGGGCCGGACTCGCCTCTGGACTGTGTTTAAAAGCTCCACGCAGCCCACTCTCTGAAGCTCCTTTGGAACCCAGTCTCGAAAACCTAAGAGTAAAATGCAATCAATACTTTTAATTTTCTGTCTCCAGGTAAGGTTTCAGTTAGACTTTCAGGAAGCCATAACTCACAGAAGGTTTATTACATGATCTGTAATCCTAGCCTCTCCATTAACGCTCACAATGGCTTTTAAGGAACTTTTCACTCGTCACTTTGTCTTCTTTAGGTTCTTGATTTTTTTTTTCTTTTTGGTTTCCCTTTTTTTTTTCTTCCTGTTAATTAACATTTTTTTTTTTTTTTTTCTGTGAGGGATTTGATTTATTCAGCCCTGGGTTTCAACTCTTCATGGGCCCAATGACCTTTATTCCCTGTAGTCCTATAAGCTCTCTTTTTCTCTCAATTCAGTTACTTTCTCTCTCTCTCTCTCTTTTTTTTTATTGTATCTCTCTTATAGCAGTCTACTTCAAGATGGTTCAAAGAAGAAGGGCTAGCAAGGGCTTCCTGGAAACTGGCCACAAGATACCTTGCTCTCTTTATTTTCTTTTTCTTTTTTAAATTTTTGGCTAAGCCATGTGGCCTGCAGGATCTTACTTCCCCGACCAGGACTTGAACCCCCACCCCCTGCAGTGGAAGTGTGGAGTCTTAACCACTGTGCCGCCAGGGAAGTCCCACCTTATTCTCTTTAGACACATCAACTCTTAACCCTTGGTTCCTGATGACCCAAGCTTGGGAATGCCAAGTTCCTCCTCCAGTCTCCTCTTCAACAATAGTGCAACCACGGTGACCCTGTGGTGGCATGCAGCAAGCTGGGGCTGATTGACTATCTTATGCAAAAGCCACTTAGTTCTAAGTCTAATGCAAAAAAATCCATAAAAACTGACATCAATTATAGCAAAAGTCAGCTATCTGAATGATTATGGCCCGGAATGGAATCCAGTCACCTCAGTGGGATGGGGTATAAAGAAAGCAGATAGGACAAAAGGCTAAATCATAATCAGTGGGAACCCATTCCATAGCTCCATTAGTTGATTTCTGCTATTCAGAAATGATCAGGCAGAAAGGGACAGGCCAGCTTATTCCACTTTGTTTGGCAAACGGTAAAAATGAAGGTTTAGCATCTCTGTAAAGACGTGTTGGCTCGTGAGCAGCCAGAAAATATGGGAAAAACACCAGATACAAGTAGGGGCCCTATAAAAATCCAATCAGGGATTTCAAAACTTTGTTAATTAGAGGGAAAAGTCTCTAATCCACAGTGATTGGCATATTCCCTCATGGATGTGTTTTTCTTGAAGAGGGAAAACATCTCATTTCACATGCAATCACCTAAGAAAGTGTCTTGCTCGTACCATAATAGTGAAGTCCCATGTGCCATGTCTCCCTTAGCAGAAGAGAATTCAAGGTCAATCCCCACGCCCACCTCCTACCTCCTAGTCTAGAATGTTCACAAGAATCCCAATAACTACACTGATTAAGGCTCAACATTACCTTATGAAAACTTTGCCTGACATTTTATTTTGGAACTCCCTGATGTAGATCTTACTCTGCTATATGCACAGCCACTCTCTGGATTACTCCATCTTTACTACAAAGAGAGGGATGGTAGCCTCTCTATGAAGAGTTCCTGGAATGGGGCTTCCCTGGTGGCGCAGTGGTAGAGAGTCCGCCTGCCGATGCAGGGGACACGGGTTCGTGCCCCGGTCCGGGAGGATCCCACATGCCGCAGAGCGGCTGGGCCCGTGAGCCATAGCCACTGAGCCTGCGCGTCCGGAGGCTGTGCTCCGCAACGGGAGAGGCCACAACAGTGAGAGGTCAGAGTACCGCAAAAAAAAAAGAAAAAAAAAAGGGTTCCTGGAATGTCTGAATTCTTTGGGGGCCAGAATGCCACTTGCTTTGTACCAAAATTAATGACTTGATGAAGTCTGTGAATGAACTGTTCTGTTCAAAGTTTTATTCCAAATGTAAATGTTTCTATGCTGAGGATGCCCACGTCCCTTACAGTAAACAGCCTAAGGGGGATGAAGCCTGCACCCAACTAGGCTGCTCAGGGGAAGGATCAAGTTGGCTGGGATGTGGTCTCTGTAGGGTCTCACTGTGTAACTCATGCTGAGCAGAATATTCAGCCAGCAATTTAATGATCTGGTTAGTCTCTAATGATTGCAAAATAGGGAACTTAATTAATCATGACTTGATAAAGGTTATTGATAAGTATAATCTTGTAAAGTATGGAGGGGGTAGGATGGGGTAGGGAAAGAGCAAGGGGATGGTGATTCTGAAGCTCTGAAAAAAGTCAGGAAGTGCTGATCTTGTGCAAATCTGTACAAGTTCCCTGTCTGCAACAGAGCTGCCTTCCCTTCTCTTGCTTCCCTCCCACCCCCCCATCATGAAACTGTGCCACTGTGGCTCATGCCCTGGTCCTCCCTTCCGCTGTTTCTTTGTGAAACACAGAGCACTTCCCTTGTAAGGGCAGGAAGGCAGCACTAAGTGGCGTGAAGGGGAAAATATCTACAAAGATTAAATTCACATTAGGGGATGCGTGTTAGATTTTTTATTTTTCAGGCCGACAGAGGAGGGAAGTGACATGGAGAGTAACCCCAAACCACAGGAAAAAAATGATGAACATCATTTATTTTTGTACTGTTTTCCTCCTCTCTCCAAAGCAAGATGATCACGAAAACTTTTCTAGCCCTTGTTGAGAGGATAGATTTCATGTTATGTGGTTTTTAATATAATTTTTTAAAAGAGGAAACTCTCCTACTAAAAGGGAAACATCTGGATTGCCTGAGCATACCTTAGTTTGACGAGGAAGGCTGCTGGTGTAATAGACACCCAGTAGATGGGCAGATCAAGGTGGTAGTCCTGTTTGAAAAATGTTCTGTGGCTAAGCCAAACCACTAACAAGCTCATGAATAATTAGAAGATTATTACATAAATCAAACAATCACCTTCTGACCTATAATCTGGGTGACTGAAGGTAGCTTTGAAGCATATTGGCAATCTAAACCTGGATGTAGGTTCACTGTATCTATAAGATGAGTATCTTTAAGTAATATTCAACGTAAGTCCTTACCAAACACCTTAGCTAAAAAAAGAAAAAAAAAGGATTCTTTTCTTGTATAATTAGCTCGATGTTATACTTAAAGATCTCCTAGGTTCTACTATTATATGGGAAAGGAAAATGAACTACTTTGAACAAAAATTTCCATCATTTCATTACCGTTCAAAAGCCCTGTGATTGGGAGGTCTGTGTCTTCCTTCCATTCCCCATCCCACTCCCTCACTCCAAAGTGAATATAGTTCTTAAAATAAATTATCAAGCTCCAAAGACTGTGGTGCTCTATACTCATTTGATTTTCCCTGACCTGACTAAATCAAAAAATTTAATTTCAAGAACACCTGTAAGCCCAGCAGAACTGCTGAGTTCAGTTATCATACTGGGTTTCTTTAAAGACACTGACTTTTCTTTTCGTATTCACTTTTTTTTTTTTTTGGAGGAAAATGATTATGTCCCTGAAGCATTATTTATTATGCTTGGGGAAAAAAGGCATCACGTATGACGAAAGCACACCTTTGCTTCACTTACCGAGAGGAGGTCCGTGTGTCATGAGTATGTCGACACCCTCGGGGATAAGGTTCCACTTGTCCAGCAGAGACTGACCTCTGGGCAGGTTAAAGCCCCAGCCATTAAACCACGGGGTCCTTTGGGGGAGATAATGCACATGGTATCAGGCCAGCAGAGCCAGTTTCTGCTCTACACTATTTCTCTCTCGCACATTCCCCCCTGGTTTGCATTGCTCTCTTTTCTCTTTTTGATGGTTGGCCCTGGCAGCAGGATGCTTTTTTGTTGACGGCTTCAAAACCAATTCATTTGAAAGCAAGTGTGGAGCCTACAAATTGTTCAACTAGAAAGAGGCACAAGAGTCTTTACAGTGGAGACTTTCCCAGCAGACCTCTATCAAAATCTTAACAATGCTTTGTCTTCCCCCAAATCTCAGTGCTTCCTAAAGATGCCCAGCCCAGATCCGAAGCGTGTCCATCCTTCCTGTAGTGCCTCAGGGCTAAGAAATTCCATCAGTCCTCCTTCTTCCTTCCCATCACCGTGGAATGGCTTCACTAGAAAGATTCTTACTGAAATCCTTGGGGAAAAGGGCAAGTGCTCTGAAGGCAGAAACCGCCACACATAGAGATGTTCTGAACATCCCGGACTGAGAATGCTGAAAATATACTGCGGGGGGCGGGGGGTGGTGGTTCTGAAAGGTGAGGTGGGACACTGAACAAAAAGCCAAAGTGGAACTTTCCTCCGGTCACCAAAGAGAAGATTTCTGGGGACACCCCTGTTCACTCTGGAATCCAATCTCCTGACAGTGAATGTGAGCATTCCACCCTCTCGGGAACTTCTGCTCCAGGAATAAGTTTCTGAGATTGATGCTCTACGTAGAAACGAATGGCGTCTTTGTCCATCCAGTGAGCATTTCTAACTGGAGCTGAAAACGTCTCTACCATTTATAATAACGGGAGAATGATCAATTTTTCTCTACAAATACTACAGGCTACATCACATCAGAACAAAACAGTTCCCAGTGCTGTCCTATTCCCAAACATCTAGATGTAACCATTATTTTTTGAAACTGACCCTCTTTGTCCTGGAGGAGAATTCCAATTTGCTAGGGCGTATGCATCAAAGACAAGTTGGTCAATATTCTGGCTAAGCCCAACTTTTCCCTTCAGCTTAAGCTGCCTCTTCCACGCCTACTGAGAGAGGTAACCCTGTGTACAAGAGCACCTGGTCTGTCACAGCTAATCAAAGAGGGGGCGTTATTATTTAAATCCAATCATGGCCCAGACTAACCAGTGTCTTTCAAGACTCTGCACTCAGAAACACTAACCATCATTCATTTGGTGGTGGGCATGCGTAGTCAAGGCCAGAGGTGAAAGGATGGCCCCTGAAAGCCATGTGAAAATCCACCTTACAGGTAAGAACCGCAGTTCCCACTGAGGTGCCTGAGAGAGTAAGTTCAAGAGATAAGAGACTGTGTGGCCTCAGCTAGAAAAAGAGAAACCAAGGAAGTATCTGGCTTGGTCCCTAACCATCTTCCAAGTCCCTGAGCCATCCTCAGGAAGCTTACTTGTAATAACAATAGCTATATAACAACAATAATCATTATTAAAGTTATTATTTATTGAGTGTTTGCTCTAGGTCAAGGTACTATTCTAAGTACTTTATTTGTACTGACACACTGAAGCCTCACAACCAGCTCATGAGGTGGGTGCTGTTATTAACCACATTTTACAGATGAGGAAAATGAGGTAAAGAGAGGTCAATTAAATACAGCCAATAAATTGGACATAAACCCAAGCAGTTTGGTTCCAAAACCCAGACTCTTAACCTGCATGCAATTCCCCTTCTTATATACTACCTGAATTAACTTACTACTTGCCCTGAGTGAGCCCCCTCTGTACTCTTTCAAGTTTGAGTGTCTTATTGCTTGAAGCCAAATGAGCACTGGACTAAAATAATACAGCCATAAGATGCTGAAGTGCCCACCAATGGTTTTTGCCTAGTCAGCTCTTTCTGCCTTCTTTTGGTAACAACATTTTAATTTCTTATGGAGTACCTTTCCCTCCCCCGCTCAGTACATGTGCTCTGGTAAGGCTGACTCATCCCTGCTCAGAATGAAGCACGTATGGCCTCTCCGTGAGCAGTGATTGGTCTAGGGATGTGCATATGACCCAAGTTGGGCCAATGAGCGTCATCCTCAGGATTTTGTTGGTGCTACCTAAAGAGAAGTCATAGTTTCCTCTCTTTCCTATCTTGAGAACTACGTAAGCCTGCTACTGCCTGGGAGCTATCTCAGCCACCATGCGGATAGCTTGTGCTTGAGAAGCAAATCACCACAAAGAATGCCAAGCCAAGAAGCAGAGTGCCTTGATGACCTTGCTGGACACGGGGAACCAGCTGTGCCTGAAGCCAATCACATTTTTCTTCCAAGTATATAAGCCAGTAAAATCCTTTTCTTCTTATTAGCTTGAGTTAGATCCCGTTTCTTGCAACTGAAAGAGTCCTAATATATACAGTTACTGTATTTAGTGTAGAAACGACCTATGTACCTATTGGCAATGATTACCCACCCCCCAAGATGTCCACGTCCTAATTCCCGGAACCTATAAATATATTACCTTACATGGCAAAGGTGGATTAAAAATTTGTTTGGGAGCTAATCAGCTGACCTTAAACTAGGGAGATTATCCTGGATTACCTAGGAGGACCCAGTGAAACCACAAGGTCCCTAAAAGTGGAGAAGGGAGGTAGAAGAGGAAATTAAAGAGGCGCAGTGTAAGAAGGACTCAACCTGCTGTTGATGGCTTTGAAAAGGAAGGAAGAGGAACATAAAGCCAAGGAATGTGGGCAGCGTCAAGAAGCTGGAAAAGGTAAGGAGAGAAAACAAATGCTCACACAGAGCCTCCAGAAAGGAACACAGCCCTGCCGACACCTGGATTTCAGCCCAGTGAGACCCACGCCAGGTTTCTGACCAACAGATTGTGAAGTAATAAATGTGTCATTTTAGATGAATGGATAAAGAAGATGTGGTATATATATACAATGGAATACTACTCAGCCATAAAAAAGAATCAGATTTTGCCATTTGCAGCAACATGGATGGACTTGGAGGGTCTAATGTTAAGTGAAATAAGTCAGACAGAGAAAGGCAAATACTGTATGATATCACTTACATGTGGAATCTAAAAAATGCAGCAAACTAGTGAATATAACAAAAAATAAGCAGACTCACCAGATATAGAGAACAAGCTGGTGGTTACCAGCAGAGAGAGGGGAGGAAGGAAGGGCAATATAGGGGTAGGGGAGTAAGAGGTACAAACTATTAGGTCTAAAAGAAGCTACAAGGATATATTGTACAACACGGGGAATATAGCCAATATTTTATAATAACTATAAATGGAATATAACCTTCAAAAATTGTGAACCACTATATTGTATGCCTGTATATATAATATTGTACAGCAACTAAACTTCAATTAAAAAATACATTAAAAAATAAATATATGTTGTTTTATGCCACTAAATTTGTGGTGATTTGTTACAGCAGCAATAGAAAACTAATACGGTATCTAAACTGTCTGAGCTGGTTATAAAGTCCACGGAGTGTGAGTGGCCTGAGTCTCACCTGGTACACAGCATGTGTTCAATCAACACGGCCCTTCCACAGCCACACTGTCTTGCTCAGCTAGGTGCAATGCTTTTGGTTTCCTCTGAGGAAAAGACAGCGCTCACTTTCTTATCCCAGTCTGTCAGGGATGCACCAGGCATCGTGGGTATGGGGGTGAGGCCTCATAGACCCTTTCAGAGCTTAATGAGTCAACCCTGCTCTCTCTTGCTTTCTAGGACTCCCGGACGGCAGGATCTTAAACATTTTCATTAGACTCTAAAATAGAGTTTTCCCAGTTTGGGATACCCATCTTTCCCCTTTACTTTACAATAATAACCCTCTTCCAAGATTTGTTTTAAAAGTAAAAAGAAAAAAAAAAAGACAAGTTCCGAACCCAATGAAGACTCAGTGAGCATTCTGGCATGAGAGAGAGAAAAATAAGCAAAAACATCTGTTTTCCTAGATTTTGCAAACAAGCTTCTGGGCCTATGGTTCCTGTCTGAATGGCGAATAAAGAAGGGTTTGAAAGAGTCCCAAGCACACCCAAGTAGTTGGTTCAATGAGGGGCTCTGATTTCACTGCCAGAGTCTGAGGGCAGTCAGCCCCTGAACCCCGAGGATATCCCAGGGGCTTCCAGAGTCAAAGAACGGGACTTACTTTTTTCACTCTTTCCAGTTTTCCCTCATAGAATTTTCTCTTGGAAACCTACAGCCCTATCCCCCCAGGAAATGCTCAGTTTTACAAGTGCTCTGTAAAAGATTAAGGCAGGTCCATGGTCTAGAGGTCCCTTAAATTTTATTTGGTTAATGTTAAGCCTGTGACAAAGCCCAGACATTTCCAAGTTAAGGGTAAACTTTGAAAATGTTGGGCTTTTCTTTTGACTCAAACCTGTATGTACATGAGACAGAGGTTAAGTTATATGAAAGCGAACATTTATTAAGCCCCTGATACGTTTTTTACGTAGGGGTTTGGTTTTACATAGGCTATGACATTTAACTCCTCATAACAATACTTGGGCTAGGTATTATCAGCTCTGTTTTTAGATAAAAAAACTGAAGATCAGTGATATCAAGTAATTTGTTCACTTTCTTGGGATTAGTAAGTGGTGGAACCGAGATCTGAACCCAGATCTGCTGGCTGCAAAGCCGGTGTTCTTTCTTTGCACAATGCTGAACTAAAACCTTCCAGCCCAGTTTTGGTTTTGGCTCTCACATACATAAAGTAAACAGGGCTGATCCATATGGTCTCTGAGGCTGTGCACTGTGCAACTCCAGAGGGCTCCACGGCATTGTGTGATGGAGGTGGCTCTTAGTGAAAATGCAGTGTGAATTCAACAATGCTGGTACGGCTTCTCTGGGATGCTTTCTGTTCCTCTAGATCCCCTAGATCAGGCCTTTTCCATAATACAGTGACCAGGAAGTGGGAAAAGCAGCCCAGTGATGGGCTCCAGCATTATCTCAGCATGGTGTAATAAATGGGGCATACAGAAATGGGAGACCCATGTGCTAATTTGCATTCTGGCATCAATTCACTAATGCACAAGACCGTTGGATAAGAGAAGGTCCTCAGTGGGCCAGTTTCCTCATCTGAGCAAAGAATGAATGGGTGAATGCGATTACGGGAGTTCAGGATTGCTTTTAGGCTGCAGAAATCTTATGCAGAAGCGCCAGACCCAAAGCAGGTATGTGCAGGGGTGTTTCTTGCCAGGGGACGGGGGGGAAGGGGCTCTGAACCTGTTCACTCACTCAGCCCCCTCCTCCTTTCTGACCTACGCCTCTGAGCACAGCTGGCAAAACCTGACACTTGATAATCTTTCTGTGATCTAGAAATCCCCAAATTCTGTCATTCTGTGCAGGCTATCAATGTTCTGAGTAACTGCTGTGAATTGCCCTCAATGAATTACCTAAATTGCCTGTAAAGGACCAAGTCCAGTGTGGGAGAAATAGCTGCACAGAGCAGAGACCGACTGTGTCAGCATCAATGAATAATGCTTTATCCAGTTGAGTTTCAACCTGAAACACGAAACCCCAGCAGTGAGCCCCCCAGGAGTTCACTGGAAAACGTGTGCACAGCCGACCTCCCGAGCCCCACAATGAGTTTTGTTCTGTAGCAGTGGGGAGGCGAGGGGGGAAAGGAGGAGGAGGGAGGAATCCAAGGGAACAATGTCTACTGCCTTGGCCAAGGACTTAATAATTAGCTGTGACTAACAAATGCCACATGGGAACCGACTTGTAAGAAAATGTCCCACAAAGCACCCTATTGCCAGTGGGCCAATCCGAGCCCATGACCGCCCCTCCTAGACAGGGATTAGAAGATCCTGGAAGCAAGGGGAGTACTTCAGCTGCCTGAAGCCAGTGGACCGAAGACTCAGACGGATGGAAGCTGGGGATGCTTTCAAGGCGCCCTCCCCCTTATACTCAGAATTAGAGGCACTTGGCCTCTCGGGGCTGAGAGTCCAGGGGCAGGTGCTGCGGGAGTTCACATTGGCAGAACTTGTTCCAAACAATGTCAATACAAAACAGGTTTGCTCCCTGGAAGCACGTTGAGATTAAATCGCTGCAAAGGTCATCTGTGTTTGCCGTACACAATGCTGTGGTGTGGGCGGAAGGGAGCTGCCGGAGCATAAATCCCAGGTTTGGACAGGTGAATGGCCGTTCACTCCCTGACCAACTTCGGTGGGGGCTGGGTGCACCCAAGGAAAGCAGGATTTGGAAATGAGCAATTGGTTCTTGTTCAGCTCAGATGGGCTACTCAGGTTCACTGCCCTGGTGTTGGTCAGTGCCGGCAAATTCCCCATGGACCCTGGGTCCTGGGCGGACTGCATCACAAAGACTTGGGATTCTTCTGAATACAGTCTCCTGGGTGCCCACTGCAGAGATTAGGGTTTGGGATTCTGCATGAAAGCTGTGAAGGGGAAAAGTGCAAGCTCACGAACACCCAGACTTAATTAAAGGGCTGGTGTGTTGGCTGTGCCACTTAAAACTATGAGAACCTGGGGGTTTTGTAAACGTTAGCCATTCTTGTTTTGGAGGCAGTGGGTACGAGTATGTATTATGGAGTCAAACAGACCCATGTTCAGTAGGTCTGCTACTTACTGGCTTCTCTGATCCTGTCTCCTCATCTTTCAAAAAGAAGCAGAATATCCACCCACGTGGATAAAGTGAGATAATGAGATAATTTATGTAAAACTTTTGGCAGAGAACTGCCATAGAGTATTAATGTGCAGCTTCTAATTTATTATGATATACATTGGCAGTGTGTGTGTATATATACACACAAACACACACAAAATTGCTCATGTTATTTTTTTCTCTCTAGAATTTCTCAAGCTATGGCTCATCAAATCACAGACCCTGCTGCTCCAGACTCTGGAAAAGTCCCCAGTGCGTAGGCAAGCATTACTAGATGGCTACATAGAGCCTGATTTCCTCCGGCTGATTACTTATTAAAAGGCACTTCCTCAGCTCACTTTTGAGTGGAAGTTTTTCAGAAAGGCACTCACTCCCTCGCCTGCCGGCTGGCTCAGTCTTGCATAGACAATCCTGTGGAATGTGAGATCACAAGGTAAAACGGTTAGTCAAGGCTGCTTAGCCGGCAAGTACAGGTAGCTAGATTTTGACAGGATTTTAAATTGGGGAAGTTCAAGGAAGGGGTTAGCTTTGGGTCCTTGGAATATGTATAATAGGGGCTCAGAGAGGTTCACTGGAGGAATCGACACACTACTAATTAAAGCCATCACCACCGCCTGGCACCTCTGGGAAAAAAAATTCAGAAACCAGGAGCCAGTTTCCACAATCCCTTTCTTTTCTAAATGGTGGTGCTTCAGAATTACAACCTCTTGCACGCCCGGCACTCCCAGCCACCATCGGCCCCTCTCCGACTACACATCACACCAGGTCCAAGGGAAGCTAATTTAACCACTGCTGGTTAAAATCACACTGCACTTCACAGCGCCTTTCACATGCCATGAAGCTGTCATGATAATTCTTGATCTCTGGCTCACCTGACAGCTCAGCCCTCCCTTGACTGCAAAGCTTCCCATCAGTTAGAAATAGCAGTTTCCCTGGCACCAGATGTGTCATCCTGAATATCCAGATGAAAGGCAGACACCTGCCCCGCTCCCCTGCTTGCTTCCCTTTCTCTCCATAGCTCTGGAGTGGAGTTTGTTTAAGAAGCCAGCCTTCTCCCTCCCCAAGTCCCTCCACTCGGCAGCCTGGAAGTTACTCTTCCGTGCAATTAAAAGGCTGTCTTGCATTAGCCCACGGAAGAACGTCACATCTTGTGCAGCAAAGACACGCACATGGTAATTGACATCACTAGGAGAGAGATGCAAAGCTTAACTTCAGGGCAAGATTGACACCTCTGGGCAGCTGCCTGGGAAGCCTGCCTCACCCAAACCAGGACTCAGCTGCCTCCAAAGGGCAGTGCCGGCTTCTCTCACACCAGCTGTCTAGTCCCATCACTTCACTATGGCTTTGTAGCTTGGTCTTTTGTTATAAGGTCCTTGGGATGAAAAGAGATCCTGTTTTTTTTTTTTTTAATTTATTTATTTTAGGCCGTGTTGGGTCTTCGTTGCTGTGCGTGGGCTTCTCAACGCGGTGGCTTCTCCCGTTGCGGAGCACGGGCTCTAGGCATGTATGCTTCAGTAGTTGTGGCACGCGGGCTCAGCAGCTGTGACTCACGGGCTCCAGAGCACAGGCTCAGTAGTTGTGGCGCACGGGCTCAGCTGCTCCGTGGCATGTGGGATCCTCCCAGACCAGGGCTGCATTGGCAGGCGGATTCTTAACCACTGCGCCACCAGGGAAGCCCCCAAGAAATCTTATTTTGATAAAGGGAAGGCCTGGTTGAATAATATGGTCTGCTGCCATAGACAGGATAGGAACAAATCATACCCAAGGTAGTCACCTGAGGCCCATGAGCTACAAATAGGGGTTTCGTAAACCAAGGCAGCACACACTGCTGTCTTGACAAACACGCCGACGGTGTCCCCTTTTTGTAACAAATAAGGAGCAAGTGTCAGAATTAAGCCTGTTACCCATTTTCCTCTCTTGCTGGAAAGGAGATGGCATAAGCAGAGTTTGCTTTAGGAGCCAAGGAAAAAAAAAAAAAAACCACCCTGACCTGTTTTTGAACTTGGTGTGCCCTGAATTATTAAAAATAATGTTACAGCATTTGCCTGGTCCTCCCAAGCATACCTGCCTTTAATCTTATAAACAAGTTCACAGCATGAAGAGAAAGATTTCCAATAGATTTCCTTCCCATAGGGTTGTGAGGGAGATTATTCCCATCCATCATGCAAAGAGCCTGACAGGGGAGAGGAAAGACCACGGCAGGACTTCTGTCTTGGTGGGCAGGTGAAGTGGACTTGGGGTTATGCCCTGGTGCTTCCAGAAATGGCTCTTTGTTTTGTGGCCAAGGAAATCAGAGGACCAAGTACCAGGGTACCCTGACCACGATGGGCCTTGATCTGAGCAGCCCTCAATGGAACCTGCGTTGATTGATATCTAATCCCCAGCAGGGAGAATTCCTCAAAGAGGGACATCAGGGCCAAGTCTGGAAGGAAAAGAAGGCTCAATGGGTGGAGAGGAGTAGAAAAAAGAAAAGCAGCAATCATCTTTTTTTCCACTAACATTTATTGTGGTAAAACATATATAACAAAATTTAATATTTTAACCATTTTAAGTGTATAATTCAGTGGCATTAAGTACTGCACAATGTTGTACAACCATCACCACTATCCATCTCCTGAACTTTTTCACATCCCTGATAGAAACTCTGTACCCATTGACAATAGCTCCCCATCTCTCCCTCCCCTCAGCCCCTGGCAACCACCATTCTGTTTTCTGTCTCCATAAATATGACCCCTCCAGGTACCCCATGTAAGTGGAATCTTACCATATTTGTTCTTTTGGGTCTGGCTTATTTTGCTTAGCATAATATGTTCAAGATTCATCCATGTTGTAGCATGTATCAGAAATTCATTCCTTTGTGTGGCTGAAAAATATTCCACTGTATGGGTATACAACATTCACTTTTTTTTCATCTAAGGTTTCTGTAAGTCTAGGATATGCCAGGCACTAAGCTTGGCCATAAGGCATCATGGATGATGAGTCTGAGTCCCTTCCTTCAGGAGGTACACAGGTACTGGGTTGAAAGCTCAGAGGATGGGATCAATATGGTCCTTCTGGGGCATTTAATCATTCCACAGACATGACCTGGATGCCTGTTATGAGCCGGATTCTAGCAAGGTCGTTGCTAGGAATACAAACTTGAATACAGTTTCCAGGATAAACCCACAGCTCACCATTTCATAGGTAAAGTTGCCCTGGACAGAAGTCTTTAAATGCCGGGCTTCATTCCAAAATAACCTAATTTCCAAAGAGCTTGGGGAATGTCAAAATGATCTGAGAATGAACCCAGCAATTCCAAGTGCAGACTGGATAGGAGGTGACCTGGGGCACAGCTGGCAGGACTCTGTGGGGGGAAGGTCTCCTTCCACTTCCTCCTGCACACTCCTTAAGAAAGCTCTGCAGCCAACACCAGGACCATGAAACACAGAACCACATCCTACTAGAAAATAAGCCTGAGAGGGCAGCGTGCGTCACATGCCTGGCTGGCTCTAAAGCAGGGGACAAACAGGACAGGGAAGGAGGCGGGAAGATTGCCAGGTACTCAGCAAATTCAGCAGAGAGCACCTGCCTCCACCCCTACCCTGTAGACATGTCACAGAAACCTAGCCAGAAAACAGTATTTTTCTAACTTAGATTTCCCAAAAGAGTAAGAAAAAGAGGAAAGGTGGGTTCAGGATTAGCTGGATTTGGTCTTGTTACCCAGTGAACTCTTAAGAATTGATGTAACAGCAGGGATGGACTGATAAAATCTCTGCCCCCAAATAGGGGCTAATACAATATTTTATTATGTTTAGTTTAGTTTAGAATGTGCCTGTGTTGAGCATGTGTTGTCACACATTTATTTTGCTAATGCTGGTTTCTTTTTATACAATTTCATATTTGGGGGGACCAGGGGGAGGACTGCAATGGTAAGAAAGCCTGCTCCTGAAAAAATAGACCCAAAGAGAATAAGTGATAAGTGGACCATAAAATACTAGGCAGCTAGTCATTAAACGTAACAAGGAAGACTGGAAGATCAATGACTTTGGCTTGGTTCACCACCGTGTCCCTAGCACCTGGCACAGAGCGGATGCTTAAGTATTTGTCAGTTGAACTGACTAAGAGTGAGTGTTCATGAAGAGTTTGTAACTTCATGAGGAAATGTGATGGTTCCATGATGGTTAGTGGAAAAGCCAAAGCGCAGACCAGTATGAACGCAAGGATGTAAAAAATGCTTAGAGAAAAGAAAGCGATCAAGCTGCTAAATGGTTACCTCAGGGGTGGGAGGAGAACCAGGAGTGATTTTTTCCCCTTCTTTCTATTTGTCTATTATTCTCTACTTTTTCTATACTGACCACCTATAATTTGGAAAAAATTTATCCAGTGTAAAAATCTCCATGCAGTCAAATGCAACTTGAGCAGGGATGGAGAAATTTGGAGGATTCGTTATCTACTTAGACTGCAAAGCAGTTTCTTCCAGCGGGTGAAGAAACTGGTGGATTTGGGGGACTTGAGCTCAGGAAGCTTGCCTTCCATCTCTCCCCTCCTCATTACCATTTGTGGGGACAGAAAGTCGTCCTGAGCAGCAGAGTCTTTTATTCATTCAAGTAATTCAATACACATTTCCTGAGCATCTGCTACGTGCCAGGCACCAGTCTGCTGGGGGTGGTTCATCTTACTGAGGGATTTCCGTTTCACTGTAGATAACATTATATAGCTGCATAGTACTTTACTCATTACAAATCATTTTCACATTTATTAGTTCACAATTACCCCCAAGTGGTGGGCAGGGTATTAATTATAGAGAAAACGGTATACAGAAATAGGAATTTTAGTAACTTGCACAAGGTCACCTACAGCTGAGGTGGCATGGACATAATTCTGTACTCCAGTGACTTCAAATGAATGGTTAAAAGTTAGACAGGTCTAGGTTCAAATTCTGACTATTTTCCACTCAGCAATGTGACCTTGGGCAAGTTCATCCATCTGATCTCAGTTTTCTCATCTATTCAGTGGAGATAATAGGACCACCCACACAGGTTTATTGTGACGACTGACTGTGATCATGTATGTAATGCATTTCCCAGAGTGTTTGCCCTATATTAAGAATTCAATGTGGGACTTCCCTGGTGGCGCAGTAGTTAAGAATCCGCCTGCCAATGCAGCGGACACGGGTTTGATATCTGGTCCGGGAAGATCCCACATGCCATGGAGCAACTAAGCCCGTGACTACTGAGCCTGTGCTCTACAGCCTGTGAGCCACAACTACTGAAGCCCGTGCGCCTAGAGCCCATGCTCCACAAGAGAAGTCACGGCAATGAGAAGCCCGCGCACCGCAACGAAGAGTAGCCCCCGCTTGCCGCAACTAGAGAAAGCCTGCGCACAGCAACGAAGACCCGATGCAGCCAAAAATAAATAAATAAATTTATTTTAAAAAAAAAAAAGAATCCAATGTTAGCTCTTGTTTCATCATTATGAATGTTAATATCATTATAAATATTAATATCACCTATCCTTAGGTGTTTGTTCCCTAATTTATCTTCTTCGTACCCTCACAAAGTGTACTTCTCTCTCCCTTTCTCAGATTTACAATGTAGATACCAAAGAACTGAGCGGATCTATCGCAAAGCAATGAGTGGCAGCATCTGGATACAGGTGGACCAGCCTCGGATAAGGAACCGGAAGGCACTGACTTGGCGTTAGAAGACCTGGGTGCTAGTCTAGGCTCTTCCAACTTACTTGCTACAAAACCTTGAGCAAGTAACGTCTCTGATCTCCTGTTTCCTTTACTGTGCAAGGGGGATAACGATTTTGATGAAACTTGCAAGCTTGTCACCCAAATGCCTTCATAAACGAGTTTGCAGCTATACAAAAAGTGCCTTCTGATGAAGTGCCTTCGAATTCCCATATCACTGCTGTCTGTGTTGCCTGCTTGTGCTGTTTGAAAATCTCAGAGGGGCCAGAATAAGTGACAAGTAGGTCAGATGTATGTTAAAGTGCTGGCCTCCATTTATCTACCATTTTGGCTCTAAACGACGAGTTTCAGTCCAGACCGATTTAGTAAAGTGAGGAAACTGTGGCTGCGAACTGGCAGGACACACAATCAGAGGAATGAGTGAGAGTTTAAGCTGCCCCTTCAATTCAGAGGTTAAAGCGAGCAGACAGACCCTGGTGTATCTGTCGCTGTGTGCCAGCCAACCATGTATTATTAATTGGGCTCAGCAAATGTTATGGAGCACCTTCCACTGCAAGGCTCTGGCAAGGCCTCCAGGGATCTAAATACAATGCAAGACCATCCCAACCTGCCATCTGGTAGGGATAACGAGATAGTCACCAGCAAAACTGTTCTCCCCATCTCGGCCCATTAAAATTCTACTGAGCCCTTAAGGCTCGTTATTTTCCCTAAGAAGCTTTCCCTGATCCCCTCAGCACTTTCTTTAATCATCATTTGTGGAATTTCTCATATTATGAGTTATTCCTGGCTTGTGTGTGTACGTGTGTGTGTTGAACTTATTTCCTACCTCATTCCAACAAGCCTGTGAGTCAAAGTTGTGCTATGAATATGCCTACGTTCCCCAATGGATTGTAAGCCATGTCCTATTTATATTGGGGACCCTGAGATCTAGCACTGTGCCTGGTACATGACAGATGTCAAAGAATATTCATAATAATGAGAAAAGCAAGAAGAGTTTAGAATAAGTACCTAAGGGAGTGATCCAGATAATAAGTGTTTCTGGAGGTTAGAGTAGGGCAAGATAGATTAAGGTTTGGGTTTTTTAAAAAACAAAGGCCATTTAAAAATACTGGATTGGGGGCTTCCCTGGTGGCGCAGTGGTTGAGAGTCCACCTGCCGATGCAGGGGACACGGGTTCATGCCCCGGTCTGAGAGGATCCCACATGCCGCAGAGCGGCTGGGCCCGTGAGCCATGGCCGCTGAGCCTGCGTGTCCGGAGCCTGGGCTCCGCAACGGGAGAGGCCACAACAGTGAGAGGCCCGCGTACCACAACAACAACAACAAAAAACAAAAAAAAATCACCAGACTTTGTTTTATAAATAGAACATTGTTCAAGGTTTTCTAGAGGTGTCTGCTAAAAATAAAGAGGGTTACAGTTTACTTCTTTATAGCTTTCAAAACAAAATAAAACAAAACACAAAAGCCTGAGCTTAACTAAATGTGTTATATTTCTATTTTGAAAGGCATCTTTATGTGAGCCAGCCCTGATTTCTTGAAACGAAATTCCTCAGAAATTAGATTTCCTATGTTTATACAAGGTGTGCCTATGTAAAGTAATGACACCAAAGTGGTTTTTATTTTCAGACACAGGAGTGTTTTGTTTTGTTTTAAACACCTGCCCCGGAATGAATACAACTGAATGTTATACTTCCATCCTATACAGTACTCACACACGTCCTCTTTGAAAATTGCTCACTTTGAAGAGTACGATAAAGATTTCGATATATAAATTCTAGGTTATCTGCTCACATCTAGACAGCGTTACTTTGAAGCTGAACCCACTGGTCCCCAAATTGTGAACTGACTGTGCTCTAGACTGTTTCTAGGTAGGCTGGTTGGAACTTAAGTGTTGTGCTGTGGAAACAACACCACGTTCCCAGGCAAGACCCCGGGAGCCAAGCTAACTCATGACTAACAGACAATGACACAGACAATGCTAAGAGCTCCCTCACTGCTTAGAACAACGTGAACTTGGCAAAAAGCCTACTTTTCAGCTCTGGATGCTAGGGATTCATCTGTCCTTGCCCTGGTGGGATGGGGGCTCCCCAGTCCCCAGTTCAGTGGTGGCTCTGGGGCCAGGGGCAGAGACTATGAGTTAGACAGAAGTGAACTGAGGTTTCCTGGTGTAACTTTCCAGGGCAGTATTTCCCATACTATGTCCAATAGAGCTGATTCACTGGGAGTGTTCTGGATCACAGAGGGTTTAGGGTTAAGTAGGTTTGAGAAATGCTACCGCTTACCCCCTCCACTTTGGGGCTGTAACGTGAACGCTGCCACAATAGCTCCGAGAAACCAAGCAGGAGAGAAATGTTTATGTAACCGAACATGTTCCAAACATATCAGGCCCCTATGAATCCTGTCCCACTTTTTTCTATGATGCCTATTAATAATAGCTAACATTTATTTAAAGCTTACGATGTGGGAAGAAGGTACTGTTCTAAGCACTTCACATGCATGAACTCACTTAATGCCCACACATCCAACCCTTTGAGGTGGAGGCTAAGATTAACCTTATTTTATGGATGTGGAAACTGAGGCAAAGAGAGGTGACAGACTCCCAAAGTCACACAGAGACCCGTGTTTAATGACCATGTCAAATCAACCCTGGAAACCAATCTCCTTGAAAGTCCTTTTTCGAAACACTGTCCAAGGGGCAGGTCCAGGCTGCCTCAGTTGGCCCGTCACCCCTTTCCTTTCTTATATTAGTTCCTCACCTACATTAGTCCCAGCCCATGAGTCTTTAAAAAGCTGGACTTGGAAATCTTCTAAGGGTTACAAGTTTCCCTCTTTTGCAACAGAGACAGACAAAGTCTAACAATGGGTCTGTATTCACAAAAGAGATCCATGCTTCAGAGAAAATCAGGTTTACTTTATCCTGGTGTATTAGTTTCCTACTGCTGCTATAACAGATTACTGCAAACTTATAACAACACACATTTATCTCACAGTTCTGGAAGTCAGAAGTCCAAAATCATTCTCATCTGACTAAAATCAAGGTATTGGCATGGCTGGCTTTTTCTGGACGCTCTAGGGGAAAATCCATTTCTTGGCCTTTTCTCGCTTCTAGAGGCCACCTGCATTCTTTGGTTCCTGGCCCTGTATCACTCCGACCTCTGCTTTTGAAGTCACATCTTCTCCCAGTCTGACCTTCCTGCTTCTCTCTGGTAAAGACCCTTGTGATGATACTGAGCCCACCAAGATAATCCAGGATAATCTCCCCAGCTCACTGTCCTTGATATAATCACATCTACAAAATCAATTTTGCTATTGTAAGGTGACATTCACAAGTTTTGGGGATTAGGATGGGGACATCTTTGGGGGGCCCTTAGTCTGCCTACCATACTGGCACTGCACTGCTGGGGAGCTGAAGAGGAAAATGGAGACCTGGAATTGGCAGGCGGTGGGAGGGAGGAGATGGAGATTCCTTTGGGGCCCCGAGTTCCTGCTACAGGGGAAGGGGGAAGAGACAAGGTCATGGGGCTTCTCCCTTCCTCACCTGCCCCCTTCAACATCACCAGCTCAGCTATGATGGCCCCTGAATAGCAGAGGAGAGATGAAAAAGGAAGGCAGAGCTGCACTTCCCAAGCAGGTGTGTGTTTATCCCCAAGGGGCGGGGTTCTATGCTGGGAACACCTAAATCCATAGACCATCCTGATTTATCATTCTGGAGAAATAATTTTCCTTAAAGATGTTGAGATTTTCAAAATTGAAATCACTTTTTTCAGAATATGACAAGCACAGGCATATTTTTGGTTCTGCTTAAATACAAAACTTTAAGAATCTTGCTGGTTGTCAGAGTGTATGAGATAACACCATCTACCTCAGTGGTACTAAGGATGTTTAAATAAATACCGACTCAGTGCTTGGATCAGTGCCTGACACATAGGAAGCTCTGGTGGAGCAGGGGTTAAGAATCCGCCTGCCATTGCAGGGGACACGGGTTCGATCCCTGGTCCAGGAAGATCCCACATGCCGCGGAGCAACTAAGCCCATGCGCCACAACTGCTGAGCCTATGCTCTAGAGCCCACAAGCCACAACTACTGAGCCCGCGTGCCACAACTACTGAAGCCCGCGTGCCTAGAACTCGTGCTCTGTAACAAGAGAAGCCACCGCAATGAGAAGACCACGGACCACAACGAAGAGTAGCCCCCGCTCACCACAACTAGAGAAAGCCCACGCACAGCAACAAAGACCCAATGCAGCCAAAAAAATAAAAAAATAAATAAATAAATACATTTATTAAAAAAAAGAAGAGTTACAATTCGATGTGATTGTTGTTACTCCAGTACCAAAACAATAAGACAGTCATCTGCCAGGTGCTTTCACTACACTGCCTCTTTGTAGCCTCACAACAACCCTATGAGATACAACTGCTACTTTTTCTGTTTTACAGAGGATCAGATGAGGCGAGGTCTACAGTGTTTAAATCACTCCACAGGGTCACACATCTGACTGGTAAAGTCAGGATCCCGACTCTCCCTCCAGAGCCCACAGTTTCAGCATTTGCATCTCTCCTTCAAATCTGCTGCTCCGGTTCCTCTGGAGCCAGCAGAGCATGTCACAACCACGAGTTAAATCAGAATTAGCAGAGCCTCCGTGTGAGTTCCTAAGGAGCTCTTGCTTGTAGGCTTTCTGAGTTAGTAATTCTGCAAAGAACACACTTCTGTGTACTTCCCTGTTGGGGCCAGTGTCTTAGAGGATGAGGGAACCAGAACTGGTATCCCCCCACTCTTCTCAGGTCACCTTTCCTCTCCAGGGACACACCATCTCCTGTGAGAAATGGCCCCAGCCTCTGACTAGTCAAATCCTTTCTTCTCAAAGCCTTTTAATGAACAGTGTCAAATGTGGCACTGTCTGATTTTTTCAACAAGTGGAAATTTCCAAGCATTAGAGCTTTGCTCACTTTCCCTAAAACAAAAAGCTTTGAGCCAGTCGTGGCAGTGACAGTCAATCACAGTGGCTCTACATTTGGAAGAATACCTAGTATACACACATTTGGGCTGCTTTAGAGGATGCTGGCTAAGCACACCACAGGGAGAAAGGGGGAAAACGTATTTCCCCCAAACCACCACAACGGTGAAGGACAGGAAGTTTGCAAGCCCAGGAGCAGTGACGCCCAGCTGGCCAGCACAGCCTGCCTGCACATCATTCCTTTCTCTTCCCTAGACTGGAGTTTCTCTGGGTTTTGTGAGCTAGAAGTAACCAGGGGTTTGAATTTCCAGCTTTGTCTTTACCAACAACTGTCAAAGTCCCCATGTTAATCCACGTGGGATCAATCTGTAGATGGCAGAGAAGGGATTTGGTCTCAAGTCAGCCTGTCTATAAACTTCATGTTTTTCTCCTGACAAGATAACAGGACAGGGGAGCTCAGGAAAGCATGTCCAGACTAGCACTGGAGCAAAACACTCCAGGCAGGGACCAAGAGACCTGGGTTTTAAACCTGCCTCTGAATGATAAACAGTTGTGTCACCTGAGGTCACAGCTGCTAAACCCTTGTATGCAGCCGTTCCTTCATCTGCCCATCAGTGGGTAGAGGGCTGAGGTTCAGCATACCATTTTTTTCACCGTCTGACAATGTAATCTGCCAACCTGAGAGCACAGAGCTTGGTGTATCAATTACTTAATTTTCTTTTGTGTCTGTCTCACTCTCTTAAGCTGTCAGCTCTATGAGGGGAGGCATTTCTGTCTTTGCTGTATTTCCAACAGTGCCTGCCCCTTATTAGATACTTGAGAATTATTTATGGAATGCAAGAAAAAAGACTGGAGAGGGAGCATGATGTAGTGCAGTGGTTTTCAAACTTTAGGGTGCATCAGAATCGCCTGAAAGGCCCATTTCAAGGTTTAGCAGGAGTCTAGGGTGGGTCCTGAGAATGTGCATTTTCCAACAAGGTCCCAGGGGCTGCTGCTTGTTCTGTGGGTTCTGAGACCTACTGGTATTGTGGAAAAGAGCTGGCTTCTGTGGCAGGGCCTCCTTCATCCAAATCCTGGCTGTTGGCTTCTTTCAACTCTCTCAACATCAGCTTCCTCACTTGTAAAAATGCAGATACCAACAAGAACCGACCTCACAAGATTCCTGTAGGTAAAATACTTCCAACAGGGCCTGGTATTTCAAAAACCTTGTGTTTGCTAGTATTATCGGGAGATTTTTCTCTCCTGCTTTGATGTTTTAGTCTGTATTTGTATTCATTCTTCCAACAACAAAATGAGGATATATAGTTCGGAAATCCTGGTTCTTACCTCAATAGTTATTCTGCATGCTACTAGGGACCAGCTTTTACCCATTAAGATCTATATGGGGCTTCCCTGGTGGCGCAGTGGTTGAGAGTCTGCCTGCCGCTGCAGGGGACACGGGTTCATGCCCCGGTCCGGGAAGATCCCACATGCCGCAGAGCGGCTGGGCCTGTGAGCCATGGCCACTGAGCCTGTGCGTCCGGAGCCTGTGCTCCACAATGGGAGAGGCCACAACAGTGAGAGGCCCGCGTACCGCAAAAAAAAAAAAGATCTATATGGATTTGGACCTATGCTGAGTAACAGAAAGAGATGTCTCACTTAAGAAGTCAATGTACCTTTAGCCTTTTAAGGTGAGTGTCTATATTTCCCCAATCAGGCAACATCTAGGTTCCAGCGATAAATAAAGAGGTCACCTTCTGCCTAGAGAGAGTGGCCATGACAGTCATCTCTGGATGGTCAAGGCCATGATGGATATCAGCTTTCTGAGACCGCCTGGGCTGGCTGTGGGAGGTGCAGAGAACTTCCTCTATTTAAGCTGGAGGAAATTAAAACAACAATCAGATTTAAGTGGCCTCTATCAGGAAATTAACTTTAATGGATACTGTCATCACCAGGCCTACCTCAGAGTTGCTGGGTTCACAACGCAGGGATGCAATAAAAAACCAGGCCTAGACACTGAGTTACCTACCCGCAACTCATGATCAATCTTGTCTTTACTACCTTATGTTTGCTTTAATATGTTCCTCTCCCTGTTCATTCAAGCTTTTCTATGATTCTGTTAAACTGATCACAAACCTTTGCAAATGATTGCACACCTTACCTGAGACGGAAGCTCCATTGGGAACCAAAAGATGGAATCGTTTTTTGCCACTTTCTCTTAAGCGAGATCTGAAAAATTCTCTCTTCTCCATCATATTCCAGCCCTAGAATGGAGCAGTCCTTTCCGAGGGTGCTTGGAGGGGACTGCCCTGTTTCTAAGGAAGTCCTTTCCTTGCAAAAGAATGAGAACCTGCCTTGTTATCTAGGCTACATGATCTGGGGCTCTTCCAGATCAACACTCACTTGAATTCTAGACCCAGTCCAGTCTCCAGCCTTCCTCGACCCAGCTGGCTTATGAGAATCTCCCTCTATTCAAAACACCTCCAGATTTTCCACTGAAATTCAGGCCTGCGGTTCAGCTGTCATCTGTGTGTGTGTGTGTGTGTGTGTGTGTGTGTGGTACGCGGGCCTCTCACCGCTGTGGCCTCTCCCATTGCGGAGCACAGGCTCCGGATGCTCAGGCTCAGTGGCCATGGCTCACGGGCCCAGCCGCTCCACGGCATGTGGGATCTTCCCGGACCGGGGCACGAACCCGTGTCCCCTGCATCGGCAGGCAGACTCTCAACCACTGCGCCACCAGGGAAGCCCTAGCTGTCATCTTTACTTGCGACTTCAAGATCAAGAGATCAAAATCAAGTGATCAAGGGCAGTAAGAGGGAGGCAGTTTGAGGGAATCTGACCTCATGAGAGAGTCTCTGACTTGTTAACAAAATGGGCCTCTGGGGTCAAGGAACAGGAATGTGGCAGATCTGACAGGCCTGGCCACCCAGTCCATCTGACAGCAGCACACGATGGGGGAGAGCACAGACTCTGGAGCCACACAACTGGGTTTGAATCTTTGTTCCACCACTTGTTAGCTGGGTGAACTCTGGCACACCTGCTCGTGCCTCAGTTTCTTCATCTGTAAAATTGAAATAATAGTTTTTCTACCTATTATTAGGGATTATTAGGAAGCTTAGTTCAAATATGTAAAACAGAATGGTGCCCGACACACATTAAGTGTTAGGTGTTTGTTAAATGAATAAAATGTATTGAGCCCTGCTGTGTGTCACAGATGGCCAAGAAATGGTTCTTATTCTTAAGGAATTCATGGTCTGGTAAAGGAGACAGGCTTGGGAAGAAGTAAGTGGTGCAAGTTATGTGTGGAGTGATGAACTCTAGTTGGAGGATAAATATAGCAGCTTCCTTTTATTAAGCATCTATTAGGTGCTTTCTACATTTGTCCTCTCTTTAATCCTTCTAAGAGTTCTGCAAGGTAGGAATGATAGTCTCAAGATATCTATGTAGAAAGTTTAAGTCACTGACCGACTAGTCACAACCAAGCGGCTGAGCTGGGATTTGGATGCAGACCTGCCCGACTTCAAAGTTCACGCTCTTCCTCCTGACAAGATAAAGGGGTGAGACGCTAGGAAACGTGTGCCCTGCATCCCAGAAGAAACAGGTGCGGCCAGAGGGCAGGAGACTAGTTTTTGTTTTTTGTTTTTCCTCAACCCATAGATAACGGTGTGACTTTGGAGCAATTACTGTTTTCCCTTGTGCTTCAGCTTCTCCAGGTATAAAACAGTGTTCATCTGTGTCCAACCTGCACTGCCAGTTAAGAGTTAGTGTGAGATCAACAGCCATAACCAGGGCAACCCTGAGAAGCATCTAGAACGCTAGAGAAAAGTAGGATGCTCCACCTCTAAACCTCAGAGCACAGCAGCCTTGGTGGAATGATCTGTCATCCTGTCTTTCTTGAGCTGTTACCATGCAGTCCTATCTCCTTACCCAGGCTGGAAGCTCCCTGAGGGCAGAGACAGCATCTCCCCCTTCCTGTAATCCTGTAGCATTCTGACCCGTGTTAGACAGAAAGAAGGAACACACTAACCAGTTGTTAAGGAACAGAACTCCAGCAAGAGAGAAAGATTTCAGTAAAAAAATGACAAAATGTGTCCAAGGAATCATAGAAGGATAAGGGGTTTGGTAGAACAAGTCAAGAGGACTAAAACAAATAAATGCAGAAAGGAACACTGTCTGGTTCTGAGACATCCCAGGCACAGATAAACTCAGGTTAGGCCCTTGTACTTCCAGATTCAGAGAAGAACAACCTCTCTAAACCTCTAAAGGTTTACCAATCACTAATTATATGGCAATTATTCTATTTGGGGCTTTTGCTAATGAGATCTGGGAAGTGTCTTAATTACCCAAAATTATGAAAATAATTTCAAACTTGACCCTAGGGCTAGTTTTACTCCACTTAGGAAGAAAAATATAAATGAATGTACACGGGGTTATTTTTTATTAAGAAATAGTCTGCATTTGCTGCAACTCTAGGCTCCTATTGTAAATCCAAGTCTGCAGCATCCCAATACTTTGATGTTTGACGTTTCGGGCACATTTGCAGTGTCACTGTTACATTCAATAGACTGCTGGTGGATTTTGGTAACTTCCAGAAAAAGGCGATCTCTTTCAACCGTGCTGCCTTAGAAATCCCAGTCACTGCTGAAGGAGAAGAGGTGAATAGGTGGGGCCCTAGGACATAGTATAGAAGTAGGAGTAGAGAGGATAAGAGGAAATGGTAAGCTTGTTATATAATACACGCTTTCCCTCCTGAACTGCTTCCTACAGCCAAGTAAAAGGGAATTTCCTCAGATAGTACTACATCCTATTTGGATATACCTTTGTAATTTAGAACCTGTTTTTGTGATGTCATAAGGAGGGGATTTTAGTATGGAAGGTAAGAGCATAACTCTTTTTTTTTTTTTTTGCGGTACACGGGCCTCTCACTGTTGTGGCCTCTCCCGCTGCGGAGCACAGCCTCCGGACGCGCAGGCTCAGCGGCGATGGCTCATGGGCCCAGCCGCTCCGCAGCACGTGGGATCTTCCCGGACTGGGGCATGAACCTGTGTCCACTACTTCAGCAGGCGGACTCCCAACCACTGTGCCACCAGGGAAGCCCCCAAGAGTGTAGCTCTTAATCCTATTTAGCAACTACTTAACTGACTTAAGCAAGTTACTTAGCATCTCTATGCCTCCCTGTCCTCAGGTATAAATCAAGGTATTAATTGTATTACCCCACAGGGTTAATTACAGGCAATATATGTAAAGCCCTCAACAGACCCTAGACTAGGGGTCAGCAAACTATGGCCTATTGCTAAATCTCACGTGGTGACTGTTTTTGTAAATAGAGTTTTGCTGGGACACAGCCATACATATTCCTTTGCATATTGTCTGTGGTGGCTTCCACCCTGCAGTGACAGAGTTGAGTAGTCATGGCAGAGCCCATATGGTCCACAAAGTCTAAGATATTTTACTCTATGGCCCTTAACAGAAAAAGTTTCCCTACCCCTGTTCTAGACTCTAGAGCACTGAGTGAATGATGGTTAAGAGGGCAGAAGACCAGGTACCGTTACAGCATTTTCCAGATAAAAGAAGAAAAACTCAATAGGGTTACGTTCCTGACCCAGGGTAGCAAAGCTAGTAAGTGCCAGGCCAAGACGAGGCCCTGACTGTCTGCCTCCAAGCCCAAATGTTTTCCTACTACATTCTACTGACACGTTCATTTCACTTGATAAACAACCAGGGCTGAGTCGGTGCTGCCAGCACATCAGTGGCTGAGCCTCGCCATTGACTTCTGTATGAAGGACACACGCTTGTGAGTCCTGCCAGCTGGGACTCATCGCAAGGATGCATCCAGAGGATGTTAAGAGACCCCACTACAGCCCCGTTTTCCAAAGTGTGCTCTGTGGAATGATAATAGGTCTGGGGTTAAAAACAGGGTGCTGTAGTCAAGCATATTTGTGAAAAGTGGAGTGAAACTAAAGAAGTTTCTTTGCTGCAGGACTTAGAGCCTTCAGGGTATCAGCGCACAGTGGCACCGATGCACTCCGAGAGGACACAGTGAGAAGCACTGCAAATCAATCCCTCCTCTCCCTCCTCATCCTGGGAGCTACCCAGCAGGACTGCTGCTTTTCAGAACACTCTTTGGGAAATACTGCTTTTTTGGCCTCAGAGATACTGTTTCCCTGTTTCTAGGAAAGGCCCCTACCTCCCCATAACCAGATGACATATTTTTTAATTAATTAAAAGAAGTTAAAACCAAGGAAATGCCCTTTTAATGACAGCTGAAGCCTTTACTGACCAAATAGTTCCAGGAGTTATTACTAGAAACACATGCTTTCTAATGCTGCTGAGAAAAGATTTAAGTAGCAGTTTATGCTCCTTCTAATCGTCCTAGACTTTCATACTTCTGGGTTGACCATGAGACAATCAAGACCATCTGTTCCATGTGGGAATCAGAAGTGGAACAAGTAAGAGATCATAGTTTTGTAAAACATCTGCCACCACCCTCTCTATGAAACCAATCACTTTGAGAAACATCTGTAATGTATGAAGTACTTACAGTCGACTCTAATCTTGCGGTAATAGCTTAATTAGGCCTCCAAAAAAAAAAAAAATGCCCCCTCCTTCCAGGAGCCTGGCAACACATCTGTGATTCTGTGGTTCAGTCTCATGTTGCTCTCCCACTTTGTCTTTTAATTCAATCTCAACTATGAAAGTGGGAAACATTTCTAAAGCTTTGGTCCCCACATGATTTTCCAGCACCACGGCCTGTATTTTCTTTGTTCCCTTTCTTTGTTTTGCATGTTTCCCCATTCCTGAGACCCAATGGGAACACGGCAGTCTTCAGAGACCCTCCCTCGGGCTAGGCTAGGCTGCCCTCCTTTGCCAACTTAGCACTCTGCAACATTCAGAGTGCAATTCAATCACTCTTGAATTGCTCCATTACTAGACACTTAAGTTCCATGAGGCAGATCCTGTTTACTACTGTATCTTCACAGCCTAGTCCAGTGCCTGGCATCTAGTAGACCGTTAAACAAGTATTTCCATTTGTTGATCTCTGGCTCTGTGGAATAAGTTGTTTCAAGATGGCGAGAAGGGAGCAGTTCATACATGGTCAAGGTAACCTGGTTTCAGTAGAAATATAAGAATTGTTGGGAAGCTGTGGAAGGATGTGGGAAGAATCTGAAGAAGCACAGAGAAGACCCCTCAAGCACGGCAGCTTAAGAAGAAAATTCTGAGACTCTGGAAGGGGAGAAAACTAGAAAGAGTAGCCTTGAGACAGAAATACTTCAGGGGTGTTTTAGAGAAAAAAGAAACAGAGTCCAACTAATTAAGACGTACGATGTGCGAACTTAGTCGAATGAAGTTGTGAGCGTTTGGAGAATTGTCTCTGATAGGAAGAGTCTACAAAAGCAACAAAGAAACACTGGCTGATTGCATACTATGTCGGGGCAGCAGGGAAAGGGGAAGAGACAGACACTGCTCTGAATACGACCAATTTCATGGTCTGATAAGGGAAACAGATATGAAAATATTTAAAAACAATGTGAAAAGTGTTGGCATTCATTCATTACTTCACTCATTCAGTCACACAACAAAAGTTACTCTACACTCTGTGTAGAGACTGAAATGACCACCTCCACTGGGAGAGTCCCAGAACATCACATGCAAGGTGATAATTCAGCAGACTATCCAATGGGGCTTTTTTTTAAAAAAAAATAGTTATTATTATTAATCTTTGATTCTAATCTGCTTTGGATCCATCACATGAGAAACTCCTCAGATGCCATATTAATACATCCCTTTGCTCACAGACACACAGATTCCTGAAGCCAGTCCTCCACACCTGCTTCCCCATCCACTCTGCTGGGGATCTAGCAGGAAATAATATATTTTAAAAAGTCATAAAACAGAAACGGCATTTACGATGAGAAGACAGTAAAAACAGTTAACACTAGTGAGAGCTTCCTCTGTCAGGCGCTAGGCAGACTACTTTACATGATGGAGCTTATGAGAACGACTTCTCAGTATTTGTACCATCTCTGCTTTCACCTGAGGCATCTGAGGTTGAGCAAAGTTAAATAACCTGTCCAAGGTCATGCGGCATGGGTGGTAGTCAAACTCGGGTCTGCTTGACTTCAGGGTCGGTGTCTTGTCTCAGTGAGCTCCTTTCACGTTGTGGGAGGGCAGTGTTGGAGGGAGAAGAGGCAAGAGGTAGGAGGGAAAGAGAGAAGGTGGAGGAGAGACAGAGTGAAAGGGGACAGGCGAGAGAGAGGCCAAGTGTTTCCCAGAGGTGACAAGGGAGAGTGGAACGGCACGCTTTGCATGCAGTTGGGGTTAATCAATAGTAGACCCCTCCTCAGGGATCTATTGTCTCAAGAGAATGACCAGTAACTAGTTGGATGGAATTCTGTCTGCTTGAAAACACTACGAATCAGTGACATTTCTCACCAGAAGGCAGACTGCCTAACTAAATAAAAAACTCGTCTTAAGCAGGGATGAGCCCACCTTATGTTTCTCCCTCCCACCCAGGTGCTCCGAACCGTGTACAGCTCTCAGTCCACATTTGATATATGGATGAATGCAAGTTGCTAAGGGACACAAAATTTTCGGGAAGAAGCACTCCTTTCAAAGCCAAATAAACCTGTTTGTCTTCTTGAGATCTTGTGAGAGTTAAAGCAAAAGCACTTACTTGGAATGGAAATTGATTAAAGCTTTTGGTAATGAGTTGAAAAGCAAGTAACAAAACCAAATGGCTGGGAAAGTCAAAAAGAAACCAAACAGGATGGAATCCTAATGTTAGGTGAAAACTTTGCCCTTAAAGCACAGGAAGGTAGAACATATGAAATTGAGAGAGGCAACTGATGAGAGGCATGATTTGCATTCCACCTGCATTCTAACCTAATGAAAATAAAGCCACGTGCTGGGGCAGGGCTGTCACTTTCAATTGATCCAAATTGTTTTGCTTGTCTCACAAAGTGCTTCAAACATATCAAACGCACTTGCTGTTTTGAAGAAGTAGTCCATAACAAGACTGGAAATTAATAGTGGTTTCTGAATTACTCTCAAACATACAAAATGTCATCCTTTTCTTTTTCTTTTTCTTTTTTTTTTTTAAGACGGAACACATTTTTCCAAGATGACCTAACTTCCATGATGGCTAAATCTGTTTAAAATAAGCATTCCAAATAAACTCACCTCAGGGCTGACATAAGACATAAAATGCACATTTGCTTTGATGCCAAGTAATGTTACACGTTAAGATTTAACAAGAATAAACAAATTAATTCACTTTAAAAAAGACATTTATTGTAATCTTGCTCCATTCCACTTTTGCTTTTGGTTTTATTTTGATTTTTCCCACTTGTTTATTTATTCTAGTCTAAAAATGCTTCAATTATTCAGTAATGCACCAAAACATTAAACAATCTCAGATGCACTCACGACAACATTAAGTTCTTAAATCCCTATAACTGTGTATGACATGGAACCAGCCCCTGTACTGCCTTAATTAAATAAATTTCACCATGTCCTCTGACTGTATTTGTCAGGATTTCTGGGAGTCAGTGATCACCCACATTGGGATGAAAGAACAGGACACACAGCAATTTCTTGACAGCAACTGCATTAATTTTTTTTTTTTTTTCTCTTTGGGAACTGTGAAATTAAGTTTGGGGGAGATGAACAATCCCTTTAAAGCTTTTGTTTTTTCTTCCACTCTTTTCCCTTGACAACACCTAGTCTAGGTGTTCAGTCATTGCCTGAATGACCTGTGACAAAGAGAAAATACAGAGAGCAAAAAACAGGCTGGCCTCATTAAAATATCCACAGGAGAACCAGTAGATGAGGAAGTAACCTGGCTGTGTAAGGCTGGCATAATGGGAATACTGTCCAACCCTTGCACATCATAGATAGGAAATAAGTCTCAAAGGGCTGACGTGATCTGTCAGAAGACCTCTGACTAATACATGGACCTAGCATTCACACTTTCTGACCCCTAGGCAAAGATCTTTCCTTTCCACTACTGGACTAGGAATCAGGGGACCTGGGACCTGAGTTCCAGTCCAATCTGTCACTAGTTAATGTAAACTTTTTTTTTATTATGGTAAAATATACCTAACATAAAATGTACCATTTTAACCAGTCATAAGAGTAGAGTTTGGTGGCATTAAGTACATTCATATTGTTGTACAACCTTCACCACCTTCCATCTTACGAACATTTTTACCTTCCCCAACCGGAAGTAACTCCCCCTCCCCCCTCCCCCCACCCCTGGCAACCACCATTCTACTTTCTGTTTCTATGAATTTGATTACTCTAAGTACTTCATCTAAACAGAATCATAGAATCTTCATCCTTTTGTGTCTGGCTTATTTCACTTAGCATAATATTTTCAAGTTTTATCTATGTTGTAGCAGGCGTCAGAATGTCCTTCCTTTTTAAGGCTGAATAATATTCCATTTAGGTACATACATTTTGTTTATCCATTCATCTGTTGATGGACACTTGGGTTGCCTCTCCCCTTTGGTTATTGTGAATAATGCTGCTCTGAACATGGATGTACAAATATCTGCTTGAATTAATGTAACCTTTAATCCAGCAATTTCTCCCTTCCCTAGTGTCAATGTTTTCATCTCTAAGATGATGGTAGAAGGATATGCACCTTCTTGAGTACCCCACTTGCTACTAGTACAATCATTTCTCCAGGGACCACCCAGTATTTCACTAAGCTGGTTGCAAAGAGCTGTTGTTAACCCAGTCCAAATTTGGATTGCCACAAAATGAATAGCTTTGAGGTCAAGGATAAAGGTGGCAAGTTCCTCCCTGGCCCTGGGAATTCCAACTGCGTACAGAAAAGGGAATATGCTAGAGAGAGAATACTGGCAAGTTCCCTCTCCTACTCCCTGCTCCTAGCATCCCACACTCTAGAAATTCATCCTGTGCAAAGATTCAATTCAGTTCAACCCGACAACCATTTACTGAGCACCTAGCAAGCACTGAGCTCTGTGCTAGGTATTTACTGGCCGGATCTCAGCATCACTAAACTATTTTTCTTTGGAAGACATTGTAATGGAACAGCATGTTTTTAAAAGTGCTAGCTGTTACAAGTTGTGACTTTAAAAAGAATAAATTAACTCACTGAAAAGGAAAGAAAAAAACAGTGTAAGTATGCAGAAGAAACAGACACTTTTCCATCTCCTGGCACCTTTGTCCCTGTTTGCTTCCCTCCTGCAGCCTCCGTACTCTCCCTGGCTGTTCCACTCTTCCTTGAAGGCAGGATTTAAAACATCTACAGAGTCTGCTCAGCAAAGCAGTTAGAGAGCCCCGCTTACATTTCAATCTGGTCAGTGGCTTCACAAGCCATTCCCTGGCTCAAGAAGTGCTTCCCAGCACAGGCAGCGAGGAGAATCCCTCGACTCCACCCCCCTCCGCCCTCCCGTAATGGAAAACAAGCAGGCCAACTTATTTGCCAAGACTGCTGGAGCACCCCCATGCTCAGTTTAAGTCTAAAATGACTTTTCCTGTCCAAGTTACTGATTTCCCTGAAAACAGCGAGTGATGATGAAACGGTGGACATTTAACTCAAGTTCTCTTCCCTAATGGTCCTGCATTAGCATTCTGTGAGGCAAAGCAGCAACAAACTTAACATACTGTGTTTTCCAGCAGGGAGGGAGAGACAGAGGTAGAGAAAAGCTGTTGAAAACAAAAGGTCATTTTACCTGATAGCATTTAAAGAACATTAGATTTGTACTCTATGACCTGGGCTGCGTAAACAAAGGGTCATTCTCGGCAGACAGGGTGCTGTTTGTCAGGTAGGGTTCTCCCTGGCCTGGAGCAAATGGCATCAAGTCCCATCTCTAAGTGACAGCCCAGTGGACCAGAAGCCATCCTCCTGAGCTCTGCTCGCCATGGAATCTCAAACAAGTTCGGAACTTTTGACTGATCTGATAAAAATCCCAAACCCACAGTAGCCCATTATGTGGGCAAACTATTCATTTTATATTCACCTCCTTGTCGTGTTAGTACAGAGGTCATCCAAAGAGGAGGCCTAATTACTCAAACTGTCAGAGGCAATGAGGAGGAGCATGTTAATAGGACTTGTATTTCACCCAGGAAAGCGGAGGCCTGACAGGGACCAGAAAATATGGCCTCGGTGTTGCTGTTTATTCGCAACGCTGAGATCAGTGGTTATAGGAGCCAAGCAGTGTGTGGTTGATAAAGTGCGGGGTGTCAAGCGGCAGCAGCAACTCGAGATTAGACTGACAAGAGCCAGCCCTTGGTGGATATTGATAGCTAATAAATAGGAAGCCTGGGGCTTCCCTGGTGGCGCAGTGGTTGGGAGTCCGCCTGCCGATGCAGGGGACGCGGGTTCGTGCCCTGGTCCGGGAAGATCCCACATGCCACGGAGCGGCTGGGCCCGTGAGCCATGGCCGCTGAGCCTGCGCGTCCAGAGCCTGTGCTCGGCAACAGGAGAGGCCACAACAGTGAGAGGCCCACGTACCGCAAAAAAAAAAAAAAAAAAAAAAAGGAAGCCTGGCTCAGAGGGGCATATCAAAGAGGGTGGCACAGCCAAGAGGGGTGTGCAGTTAGGCAGGGGCCAGGGAGAAAAGACAGCGGGCAGATTCTGTCCTTTGCTGAGAGCTGAAAGGGTTTGCTTGAAAATTAGTCTTTTTTTTTTAATTGAAGTATAGTTGATTGACAATATTATATTAGTTTCAGGTGTACAGAATAGTGATTCAGCATTTTTTCAGATTATACTTTACTATAAATTATTGCAAGATAATGCCTACAATTCCCTGTGCTATACAGTGTATTCCTGTTGCTTATCTATTTTATACATAGTAGCTTGCACCTCTTAATCCCAGACCCACGATTTGTCCCTCCCCCCTTCCCTCGCACCTTCAGTAACCACAAGTTTGTTTCTCTACCTGTGAGTCTGTTTCTGTTTTGCATATGTATTCATTTGTATTTTTAGATTCCACATAGAAGTGATATCATACAGTATTTGTCTTTGACGAATTTCACTAAGCATAATATTCTCTAGGTCCATCCACATTGCTGCAAATGGCAGAATTTCATTCTTTTTTATGGCTGAGTTACCTTCCATTGTACATATACTTGAAATGAAACTTTACTTCATTCAGCCAGTATTTCTCCACAGGCTGGTCTGCACTAGTCCTGGGCTGGGTGCTGTGATGCCAAGATGCATGAGAGGTCACCCCTACTTGCTGGGCTTATTTTGGAGAGCAGCCTCCCTTAAGAATGTGATGAAAGCTACAGACCTTCAAAAGAGAGAATTCACATTTACACCAAAGACACAGGATTAACATACAATTTCAGGGCTTTTACAGACTTGAAGCCCATTCAGGGGCATTTTCAGAGGGGAGTTCTGGCTTGAGTTCCTGTCTTCTGTCACCACTTACTACAGAGGGGGTATATTTTCAGAGGTGGATGAGCATCATTTGCGGGGGAGAAGGAGACACACCACAAGGGCACCATTTTCATAACAGGATTTCCATCAGAAAACTAGACAATGTCTTCACATCCCTCACACTGAACCCCATCTTATTCTTTCTGCAGCAACATCTCTGTTGCTGAGGAAGCAGCCACAGTGTTCAGAGGCGTCAGCCAGCAAAGGAATCAACAGCTCCCGGAACGAGCAGGGCTCTGAGACTTAAGGGTACAGCAGTTGCACCTGAAGAGTTCCATAAACCTGGCACAGATGCCAGGCCCCCACAGGGCAGCCCCATTCTCGACCTCTGGGAAGGGGACCAGGCTTCTGATGGTTTCCTGGACTCCGTAGAGGATCACGATATGCCCAAAAGGTTTACAGCTTTATCACATTGATTCTTATAACAGCCTTTATGGAGGCTACTGCTATGTGTCCAAGCTGATCTATGACTAGGACATGGACTAAACCATTTTAGACGACTTTCATCAACAAGGGAGAAATGCAAAGGGTTAAGATTTTTGTTTTTTGAATGTATTCCCCCGATTTTTTAACCCCCCCTTTCTATGTTTCTTTCTTATCACTTATTGTAATTCAAAACTGGACATATTTGTTTTACTCACCTGTTTACTTGCTTGTTCTTTAGTCTCCCCTACTAGATTTTAAGGTCACCACAGCAGGGTCTGTGGTCTATTTTATGCCTAATATATATATCCATTGCCAAGCACAGAGCCTGGCACGTAGTAGGTGCTCAATAAATGTTTGCAGAATGAATGAATGAGTGTATGTCCCTAAGTTCAGCTGAAAATAAAATTAATCAGAATACCATGAATCTGTGTTTGAATATGAATTCATTACTTCACTTCAAAATATGCATTGGGCATCTAATAATATTGCCAGCCCTTGTTAGAACCTAGGGATTCAGTTACCAAAAGAGCCTTGACACTGCCTTTAAGAAGCTCTACAGTCTCACTCCTTGTCTAAATCAGAATAAATAATAAATATAACGACTGAAACTATATTAGTAACCACAGGTGTTAGATTGTTCTTAAAATTCAGGTTACGCAAAGTAATTTGCACATATCTCATGGATGCTCGTAACTATCTTATAACTGAAATGCTGTTATTGGTCCCATTTTACAGATGAAGATCTGAGGTCTGAAGGGGTGACGTAAGCTGGCAATGGCCAGCAGGGGGCAAATGGGGGAGCTGGGGTTTGACATCAGCTGGGTCTGACTCTGAAGCCTGGATTCCTAGGATGAGCAATAGGGTCACGCCCAGGTGCTTCTAAAACATCCGGGAAACAGACCCAGAAAAATATAAGCTATATATGTGAACTTCCTTGCATCCTGTTCTGCACCCAGGTTTTACAGCCACGAGTTTAATGTCATATGTTTTAATGGAGTTTTTCAGTTTGCAAAGAACGTCCACATAAAATGACACGTTTCACGCTCAGAGAAACTCTGTAGGGAGAGAAAAGAGAATATTAGCCTCTTTTTTCAGAAGAGGTAACAGTCTCAAGGAAGGCCTGGTTTGGGGCCACACAGCTGGTAAGCAGTAGTGAAGAGGCTCTCTGGTTCCCGGTATCATTTTAGTTTTTGCATTTCAAGGATTCAGAAACTATCTTAGTGGATCTTTGGCAAACAATCTGTGGGCGGCACAGGATCAGGAGACAGGAGAGCAGCAGCTTACTGGGGTGCAAGAGCCACCTGGCTTCTTTGTCCCAGCCTCACCACTGATGAGCTGCGGGGTCTGAGGGAATCACTTACTCTCTCTGGGCTCTGCTTCTTCCCATCCAAGAGTGGGGTGGGGACCCTGACGACAATGAATCTATAAGTTACTTCCCAGCACTGACACAATGGGAAGCTATATCTCACCCCTTGTTTCTTTCTCCTTTTTGGCTTCCTTTCTTCATCTTTTAGATTCTTTTATAACATTTGGGAATTGGATGTGACAAAGGCTGTCTCCTCAGGACTAAGGACCTTGGCTGTCAGGTCTCAGAAACACAACCGCCCCTGGCGCATGGTGAAGTAGCAGTTCAGGGGGGAGGTGGTGGTCTTCGTCATCAGGCAGCATTTGTTATGATGGAAAATGGGGATTCCTAATACCCCGTGTCTCATATTTAAACTGGACTGATTCAGGGACTTTGCTACGGAGGAATCTTTACTTTAGGGCCAGAAATTTAGTCTATTTAGAATCTTATCAGGAACCGCCCCAATACTCCACGGGAGATGTTATTTTAATGTTAAAAGAAGCCTATTACCACAAATGTCCATTTAACTTTAAGCATTGTCACGTGTGTTCCTATAATGTTAGAGGAACTTTCAAAAGACGGGGAGGGTGGGAGGGAGGGAGACACAGGAGGGAAGGGATATGGGAACAGATGTATATGTATGACTGATTCACTTTGTTATAAAGCAGAAACTAATAAAAAAAAAATTCAATCTTAGGAAGGTTGTAGTAGAAGTACCCATGTTCTAGTAACACATTTTTTTGGCTTTGAAAAAGAGTATTTGAAACAGATATTGTTTAACAAATCATTTTGTAATATTACTATGTCAGAAATCACCTGAAAATAAAAGCACAATCTATTAAAAAAAAAAAAAAAAAAAAAAAAAAAGGTATAGACCGGGCCTGGCTCGGGGCTTTTCCACACTCATGTGGTTGTTGGCAGCATTTACTTCCTGCAGGTATGGAACTTCAGGGGTTATTGAGCTGCTAGAAGCTGCCTGAAGTTCCTTGCTACATGGCTTTCTCCATGGGGGCCTCTCAAAACATGACAGCTTGCTTCTTCAAAGCCAGAAAAAAATAAAGTCTCTAAAGCAAGTCTGCTAAAGAAATGGAATCTTTTATAATGTACCCTAAACCCAAGGATGACATTCCATCCCCTTTGCAATAAAAGGTGACCTCCCCCCCCCAAAAAAAGAATACAATTGCTTTGTGCAGTGGGCCTCATTATCACAGAATTTAAAGGGGTGGGGGCGGGATTTTTTTCTATCATCTCCCTGACTGACAGCCCGCAGGGAGAGAGCCAGTTGGAGATTTGGAGGAGGCCTGTGCCCTAGTTCCCGCTCTCCCTGTAACTCAGTGCAATCATGGGCAAGTCATTTAACCTTGATTTCTGAAATTGAGAATGGAATCACACCAATTAAGCCTGCCTCAAAGGAACGGGAAAGTAGAATGGAGCCATGAGACAGTTCCCATTTCCTGCCTCTTCTCATTTTGCCCTTTCTGTTCATTTAATGTTGCCTGAAACCACCGCACTTGGTCACTACAGAATAAAAGCCGAGATCAGGTTGTTTCACTTCTCTGCTTAAAATTCTTTACAGGCTTTTCATTATCCAAGAATAAACCCCAAATCTGTGAGCTCCCCACACAGGATCCTCACCTGCATCCACTCCTTTGGCCTCTCTGTGCCCTTTACTCTTTCGCCTCAGTCTCCTTGATTCTGCTATTTCCTGTTCCGAAGGCCTTCCCTCTCTAGCACTGCCAAGTGGCCGTGTCTGGGTCATCTTTCAAGATCTGGCTTGAACACGACCCTGTCTTTGGGTCCATAAACCTGCGCCGGCCCACCTTTAGCACGACCACCTTCTTTCTCCTCTATTCCTACAGCCCTCTGTGAGGACCTTCATTTAGGCAGTTTCTGCAGTATTGTAATTCATGATGTTTCAGTGTTCTCACCCCTCACTATATCAGTGTTTCTTTTGTGATCCTTGCATCAGGATTACCTGTGATGCTCCTTAGAAATGAAGACTCCTGGGTCCAACTGAAACTCAATGAATTCACACCTCTGGAGGAGGGTATGTCTTGGGCATGCTGAAGTTTAAGAATCACCGGGCTTGTGTGTGAGCTCTTGAGAGGTGGGCATCATGCCTGATGCCCTGTGTATCTCCAGGGCTTAGCACAGTATATGTGGCACCTAGCAGGCACTCAATAAACATTTGTGAGTGAATAAATCACTTATGACCTTAGGACATAGGCAAGTGGAGTTTTTTTTTTTTAACATCTTTATTGGAGTATAATTGCTTTACAATGGTGTGTTAGTTTCTGCTTTCCAACAAAGTGAATCAGTTATACATATACATATGTTCCCATATCTCTTCCCTCTTGCATCTCCCTCCCTCCCACCCTCCCTATCCCATCCCTCTAGGTGGTCACAAAGCACTGAACTGATCTCCCTGTGCTACGCGGCTGCTTCCCACTAGCTATCTATTTTACGTTTGGTAGTGTATATATGTCCATGCCACTCTTTCACTTTGTCACAGCTTACCCTTCCCCCTCCCCATATCCTCAAGTCCATTCTCTAGTAGGTCTGTGTCTTTATTCCCATCTTGCCCCTAGGTTCTTCATGACCAGTTTTTTTTTCTTAGATTCCATATATATGTGTTAGCATACGGTATTTGTTTTTCTCTTTCTAAACCATAATTCAAAAAGAGTCATGTACCAAAATGTTCATTGCAGCTCTGTTTACAATAGCCAGGACATGGAAGCAACCTAAGTGTCCATCAACAGATGAATGGATAAAGAAGATGTGGCAAGTGGAGTTTTTGTCCTGAGGGTTTGGCATGAAGATGTTTTGCCTTAAGATGTCTCTAGAAACACATTTTGTCTAGCAGTGGGGCTATAAAAACCACTGTTGGGACAAAAGAGCTCACAGAGAATTGTCATGTTTCTTTGCTAACACTGTTCTACGTTGCTCTGCAAAAAGGATGGTGGGAACTTACAACAAAAGTGGAATCTGGGGGCTTCCCTGGTGGCGCAGTGGTTGAGGGTCCGCCTGCCGATGCAGGGGACACGGGTTCGTGCCCCGGTCTGGGAAGATCCCACATGCCGCAGAGCGGCTGGGCCCGTGAGCCATGGCCGCTGAGCCTGCGCGTCCGGAGCCTGTGCTCCGCAACGGGAGAGGCCACAACAGTGAGAGGCCCGCGTAACGCAAAAAAAAAAAAAAAAAAAAAAGTGGAATCTGGGAAAGAAGGGCTTTGGGCAGGGAAAGCTGCTGCAGATGGAAACCTTGCAGAAGAGACCCTGCTGGCTGAGAAGGCCCGGAACGGACTGCCCCCCGTGTCCACATGTGACTCCGTGGTGGAGTCAGCAGGCGTTCCCTGCAAGGTTGCACGATCAATCCAGCTCTCTGCTGTGGGCACGGAGAGGAAACACACCCCTCTGAACTTTTTTCTTCTACCCAGAAACAAATAACTATAAAAAATAATAAAATAAATTTAAATATATATTTATGTTTGTGTATATTTATATTTCATATAAATATAAAATAAAGGCAAAATAAATATAAAAAGCTAAACTATGAGCAGCTAAAATGTAGCCTCTCGTGACCACCAAAGTAGAAGCAATGGATTCCCCAGGACAACCTCTTCACTGAAAAGAGAATTTAGGGTCCAAGACTAAAGGGGTGCACTGTCCTGCCCAGCTACAGGCTCAGTCTAATAAGCTCCACACCTTGAAGGCATTGCAGGTCCAGAAAGATGTGGGGACCTGCAGAGGTGGAAGAGCCGCCTCTGTCATCCATTGGCCCTCCGGCATCCTTTCATTTAGCCGTCTTGAAAACCCATCTCTTTGAGGCTTTGCGGGGGCCATGACAAAATGAAGACCGAGATCGCTTTATTTTATTTGAGAGAATCAAATTTCTCTTCAATCGGGCAATTTCAAGACTGGCTATTTTTGTAAGTAGCGTACTGCGGCCCACCAGTAACACCACACCCTGCATACCTGCTTCTGGCTGCGTGGTGACATTCTCACTGAATTTGTTTCCTTCAATATCAGGAAAATAACTGATTTTCCCTTCCCACGGGGAAAACTGAGTGCACCAAAATTTCTGGTCATTTTCTACAGTGTGCACTGTGATTCTGAAATGGCAGATTTCACTGTGCACTGATAAAACCAAGCAAAGGAGACTGCTTCTTCTCTCCTGAGCTTCCCCCACTTGGCTCAAAAAAGGGCAGATGCCCTCCCGCTATGTCTAACTTGATTACTCCCTTAAAAGGTTGGCAGGAGTCTCAGACTTGCTCTCTGTGGGGCTGGCTTTGCCCTCCTTGAGGAGGACCAGGACAGCATCTGAATGGCATTTGCATGGAACTGGCGTCAACAAGGCAACTTCCGGTGCTCTCCCGGCTGCTGCAGGACACAAAAGAGGTCAGGGAAGAGTCATTCCTTTCCCAAAGAGGTCATCCCAGATCTTGTCTCGGTGCCACACACCTTTGTTTCATGAATTCCTTTGAGCAAGCAACAATTTCTTCAAAAGATTCCTTAAAAAAGGAAGGGGCTTCTTTCTACCTTGGCAAGGAGACTATTGTCGCTTGAAAACAAAAGCACCTTCATCCTGATGGCATTGCTATAGGAACCTTATTTACAGTATGACAAAAACCTGGTCCATTCTTACAGCCTCATTAAATCTAAGCCTCATTTAACTAGTAGGACATTTTTTACAATGGGTTTACTGGCGCACTGTGATAAATGGCTGTCTAACATCCTTCAACAATAGCCGGGCTCCAGCCATAACCATGATGTGTATAAACACAGCCAGTTTAACAATGCACAGTGCTGAATAGCAGGAAGTGAAGGCAAACGTTTTCCCCAAGCATTTTCTGGTATGTGTTGGGGGGTAAAAAAGAAAAAAAATTTACTAGAGGGAAATTTATAATTTTTTTTTTACAAGTTTAATGTTTCTGTTGAGGAGAGTAAAGATGACCTTTGAAGTTCATGATAGTTTAAAAAAAGTTTTCCTGAAATTTGATAATTTGATCTCTGAAAGATAAAAAGGGTTGGCAATAGACTGAAAATGATCCTGTTCTTCTTTTTCAAAAATCCTATATCTGAAAAATGAACAAAATGGTTTGTGAATATACACAGCTCACCCTTCTAGAAGCTGAAGTCTCGCTTGTTTACTTGAGAATATGGGTTAGGTTGCTGGGCAAGTTAAAACAACCAGTAGCAGGCCAGATTCTAAAGCACTAGTTTTTAAAAAATCAGAAGGCCTATAAACTCTGTATTTTTACTCTGTGATAGATCCTTTAACCACTGGATTCATATTCAAGACTGTGGAGGACTCTTCCAGGTACTTGCAGGGGCCAAAGGGTGGAGAAGCATAAGGTTTCCTAACTTAGGGGAGAAACTGAAATGCACTCATCACATTTAGATCCTACCCGGATTTTCACTGGCCTCTGATTTAATTTCACACCAAATGCTATTGCATAACTGGACAGAGCAAAGCCTCTAGTATTTACACTGGAGACTAAGGTCTGACATTCTGTCTAAATGAAATTTCCCAGATGCCCCAAGAAGTTTTTACCTTGTTTCCACTCTAGCAGTTTGAAATGTCACTACATATTGCTGGAATGACAGGTGAGCAAAAGCCAAACCTGGCTTGGCTGGTGCTCAGAGCAAACAGGGAAGCAGCCTAAGATCCTCCGCCCCACTCCCCTCGGAGGCGCTGGGAATGTTGTGTCCCACCAAGCAGCTCTGCCAAAGGGGATCCAAAGCCTTGCCAGTGACCCTCTCAAAAGGCTAATTAGGAGAGACTGTGGACAATTATTACTGAAAATAAAGGACATGATCTCTCTCTGTGTCTTTCCCTCTTCATGCTTTAAAAATAAAAGGCTGCCCTTTGGAGTGAGTTTTGGCAATAGCTCTAATTTTATTATTAGAATATACATTTAAAACAGAAAACCAGTTTTCCATAAAACTAGTTTACATAGTGTTAAAAAAATAAAAAAGCTAAGTGTATATCCTTAGGTTACTCCAGTGTCTTGTTTTTTTCTTCTTTTTAATACCAAAAGGCAGCTTCTACAACCTACACCTTCCTCCCCGTATGGGATGGGAGGTGATCAGAAGGCATGGCTGTGTGCTTCATCAACAGTGTAAATCAATTAAGCATCGCTATTCCCCCCAGGAAGCCATCTCTTTGCAGATCAGCCTGGCTTAACATGATGAGATATGGGAGCTCCCCACTCACAAAGGTAAAGATCCCTCACCTGGACAGTCCTGCCCAGATCAGAACAGCCCTTGGGCATATCCAGAATTCATTAATCTGCCATCCATTCTGCCCTTCGAGACTGACACACTGATGCTCTAACCACGAGGCTCCGTGCCTCAGTTTCCCCAATCTAACATAGACAGGACACTGGTCTGGATAATGTTTCATCCTTAATTCAAAGCCTCTATGTCTTACTTTGGAAGTAGAGCATAATTTCTAAAAAATTGAAAACTCTCTCCAGGCATGGCTTGAGTTGTTCTTAATAAATATTGTTTCTCCATAGAAAACCTGCACTAGGATGAATAACAGAGGAAACCTTGTGGCAGTTCCTTTAGTTTTGCTTGTCATCCCCCAAAATGAGGTGCAAATAAAGAATCTGGGGGAAAATTCACCTGGAAAAGAGACAACAGCTAAGGAGAACAGCCAATTCTCTCTGAATATCTGAGGAGCTGTCTGACATGTGGACTGAGGCACAGATGGATATAGGTTCAATCAAAGGAGAACATACTGCCTTTCCTGATGAGGAACAAAAGCATTGCAGTGCAAGTGGAAGGAGAACCAGCACCCAACCAGCAAAATCAATCCTGACCATACATGTGGTAACAGGTGGCCTGGCCACATCCTTTATACTACTCAGATGAGTAAGCTGCAAGTGGATGAATCCATTCATTCTCATTCTCTCTCATTCTTTTTTTTTTTTTGCGGTACGCACGCCTCTCACTGCTGTGGCCTCTCCCATTGCGGAGCACAGGCTCCGGGCGTGCAGGCTCAGCGGCCATGGCTCACGGGCCCAGCCGCTCCGCGGCATGTGGGATCTTCCCGGACCGGGGCACGAACCCGTGTCCCCTGCATCGGCAGGCGGACTCTCAACCACTGCGCCACCAGGGAAGCCCCTCTCTCATTCTTCATACCTCTCTTTCTCTCTCTCTTTCACTCCTGTGTTAAGGACTGTTGTAGAGGCACTGGATGGCTAACTAAACTTTAAGGAATGTTGCAATCCAGAGATTCTGTCACCCTAAAAATCAAATGAAAACAGGAATGAAAAGAAATGGCCTAGCCTCCTATTTCTTCACTCACATTTTTTTCATAGGGACAGTATATTCATTTGGGGCCTTTCCAGTTTCTTAAATAGTGCCGTAACAGCCTCATATTTAAGAACTTTTACACTAGCACTGTCTTTCCAGGAAGGTTAGGCTCTTAAAACACTATGTGAGCACTAATTATTCATTCAACGACACAGCTAGCAGTATGAACGAAAACTGTTGAGACCGATAAATACACGGCAGCAGGAATTAATTCACACCTGGAAAAATAGTGATCCATACCCCTGTTAAAAATGAATACCTCTGCAAGAGGAGTAAGTTGTAGAAAAAAATTCCTGGTGGGGATCAGTCTTGTCAGGCTTTGTTTGATACATTTTACTCTCCATGCCTTAAGATGAGGGAGTGCACTCAGAAGGCTTTAGACTTTCTGTGAAAAAGGCTCATCAGCATCTATGGAGTAAAACACCACGCTCTGAGAAGGCTCACCCAGCTCTACTCCCTGAACATGTTCTAAAGGGACGCTGAGGGCTTCCCCGGTGGCGCAGCGGTTGGGAGTCCGCCTGCCGATGCAGGGGACACGGGTTCGTGCCCCGGTCCGGGAGGATTGCACATGCCGCGGAGCGGCTGGGCCCGTGGGCCATGGCCGCTGGGCCTGCGCGTCCGGAGCCTGCGCTCCGCGGTGGGAGAGGCCACAGCAGTAGGAGGCCCGCACACAGCAAAATAAATAAATAAATAAATAAATAAAGGGATGCTGAGAACCAGAAAGGGTGGGGACGGAAGGAGAGCGAGGTTTTCTGCCCTGGTCTGGGACAGGGTTCTTTCAGGGGCTGGATGCTTAATGATGACATAAACCCATAATAAGACAGCTCAAAAGAAGTTTCTCACTCATATACTGATATGGCATTTCAACCTTCTCAGTTTTCAAAGTGGTCCTTTCTTTTCCAAAGGCTGGAAACTGATGTCTTCCTTAAGTCACCTGAGAAGCTTAAAATGACCCCTTGTCAGTTTCAAATTGCTGATATGTGCCCCAAATTTGTAAAGTTTCAGACCCTAATAATACCAAAAAGTAAATAAAAGTCCATGGAAGAAAGCCAGCATTTACTCAGTGCCCATTAAATTCCAGAGATCTTCACATAGGTGGTTGTATTTAATCTGCAAATCAGCTATTTCACAACCTTTACGCTGATGAGGCTCAGAGAGGTAAAGTAACTTGCTCAGGATCTCACAATTAGTAAGTAACTGAACCAGGGTTCAGACACAGGTCTCACTCCAAAAGCCATGTTCTTTCCAATGCACCAGAGGCTCCAATAAAGTTTGCAGTCTACGCTGTTTTGGCATTCTAGACCTAGTAACAAGCGTCATCCGGGGTTTACTTGTGGACTGCCATATTCCTAATTTGGGTCTTCATTCATATTTGGGTCTCCCCAGAATCTAGGTTCTCAGAGTGAAGATATGGTTTGATGATACAGGCACCCCAATGTTCATAGTTCATAGCAGCATTGTTTACAATTGTTAAGATATGGAAGCAACCTAAGTTTCCATCAATAGATGAATGAATAAAGGAGACGTGATGTACACATGCACACGCGCACACACACACACACACACGGTAATACTACTTAGCCAGAAAAAGAATGAAATTTTGCCATCTGCAACACCATGGATGGTATTATGCTAAATGAGATAAGTCAGAGAAAGACAAATACTATATGATATCACTTACATGTGGAATCTAAAAAATAAAACAAACTAGTGAACGTAAATAAGAAACAGACTCACAGATATAGAGGATAAACAAGTGCTTACCAGTGGGGAGAGAGGTGGGGTGAAGGGCACGATAGGGGTAGGGGATTAAGAGATACAAACTATTATGTATAGAATAAATAAGCTACAAGGATATATTGTACAACACAGGGAATACGGCCAATATTTTATAATAACTCTAAATAGAGTATAACCTTTAAAAATTGTGAATCACTATGTTGCACACCTGTAATTTATATAATATTAGACATCAACGATACCTCAATTTAAAAAATGACACTAATGAACCAATCTGCATTGAATTCCTAATATCCAAATGTCCAGGGCAACCTCTGATGTTACAGCACCTAATGCACATGGGGTGTTCCTGGAACGTAAGAAATGGAGCCCTTCCTGTAACACACAATTCATGTCACAGTGGAAGGAGCCCTGGGCTCTCATTCTGGCTCCTCCAAAGCAGCACCTCCCATCTGCTTCTCAGTCTGTTTTCTCTTGTGCTAAATGAGCGATTAAGATTAGATGATCTCAAAGGTCCTTTCCTGTTCCATGCATGAGAAAATGTTATGCAGTTGGGAGAGAAAAGGTGAAAAAATAAAATAAGGAACCATGAAATGTTAGTGATGGAAAGAAACTCGGAGGTCAGTTAGAAATCAATCAATATTTTCATTTTATACATGAAGAGAGTGAGGGCTAAAGGGACAAGGTGACACCCAAAATTATATGACTACAAAGTGAACCATCTATATAACTGGGTTCCCTGAGTTGCAGCAGCAACCCTTCTGCTGTAACACAGAGCAGAACGCGCTTGAAATGAAACATATAACTAAGGGGAAAATATTTTAAAAATCAATAAAAGTCACAATTATCCATACCTCAATAAACCCAGAGTCCTGAATTAACTGGATTTTAAATTATTTTGCCCTCCACTTTACAGGAAAGAGGCAAAAATATATCCCAATCAGGAGAAGTTTACAAGGAGAAATTCGAGGAATAAATACACTGCCAACTCAAACAACTGTAACTTCAAAGCCAGTTGTTCTCACATTTTAGGGGGCATAAAAATCACCCTGGATGCTAAAGTGCAGATTTCCGTCCCACCATCAAAGGTTCTGATTCAAGGCTAGGCTAGGCCCAGCCACTGGATTAACAAGAACCGAGGTCAAGGCTGAGACCTGTATTCAGGAACCACGGTTCTGAACCTAGATGAGCGGGACCAATAAAAGTTTGTTAATTATGGTCACCTGGAGACCCTAGACGACCCCCCCCACCCCCCCCCGACTTAAAATCCCTAGGGCAATTTCCAAAAGGTATTGAAATAAAAGAGTTGTTTGTTTAATCCTTAGAAATTTAAATTTACCCAACCACTCCATCTATCAAAAATGCCTGTTTATCAGGGAAGTGTTACTTTCTGTGCCCAATGTCAGTGCATTGATAAATAAACCCAGTTTCCTAAAGTGGGGCTTTTATGGGACCATGGAATATCTGTTTTGAAACAGACAAAGTCACTATGACAACTCTAATTTTATAATAAGAAAATACACAAACATCTCAGCAGAGAAAACAGAACCTAAACTATGGCTTTTGAAATGCTGCATCTCTTGAGGCTTTTCTGCAATTGGAAATGTTCAAGTCTTCATAAGAAAGAAGCCATTGTAGCGCCTGTAGGTCACTGTTATAAGGCGAGGCCTTGGCAAGAAGATCATAAAATATTCAGTAGAGCAGTTTTCAAATCCACAAAGTTTCACATAGAAGCTCTTTCTCTGGGTCATATTATTCCAAGAGGTATTTCAAGCTAACAGAGTTACATGAAAATGGAAGCAATGTTCTCCTGCCCGTTGCCTCAAACCCAGTCCCCAACCCAAAACCTGCCAGACATGCGGTTGCTTAGGTTGGGTTGTATGTACCGGCATCAAACATGTGTTTCTTTCTGGACATCCTGAGCAGAACATGTGTATTGTGACAATTAGTTTTGCCCAAGGGTGGCAACTGTTTTCAGAAAGCCAAACAGACATTCTCTTTTTCCAGAAAGGAGAGGACACAGTTTGAACTATCTGGAGACAAATGGCAGCAAGGGAGTCAGACCAGCGTCTGTTCCACTTTGCAGTCCACACGGACACTGGTGTAGAAGAGAAAACACCGCAGGCTCGGTCACGCAGAGGCACATAGGGCATCCTGTACTTGGCACACAAAAGACCAGGTGTGCCCTGAAATGAAAGAGTGCTGGACAGCTGAGAGTTTCACACCCTGTTTACAGCATTTTCTGTCTAAATCTAGAGGATCCTGTATTCTTTGTGAAAGCTCGCTTTGCTTCTCTGCATTTATTATGCCATAGTTTTAACATTTTATTCTTTTCCTCTTTTTTTTTTAATACATTTCTGCTTTCCTTAGCCATAATATAAATGTGGAGTCCAATTCCCACTCTCACCCACCTCCCCCGCCAAGTGGAGAAAACCTTTACTGATGAGAATTAGTCATCTCCAAGTACCATATTTTGGGGTGTAGGGTGGTTGAGAATTGGGTGTGCTAAAAAGAACCCGATAAATTGCTGGTAGGAATGTAAAACAGTGCAGTCATCACGGAAATGATATTTTTTTCCCCTCAAAAAATTAAACATAATATTACCACAGAGTCCAGAAATTCCACTTCTGGCTGTATACCCCAAAGGAGTGGAAGCAGGGACTCAAACAGAAATCTGTACACCCATGCTCATGGCAGCATTATTCACAATAGTCAATAGGTAGAAGCAACCTAAGTGTCCATCAGTGGATGAATAAACTAAATGAAGTATATACATACAATGAAATATTATTCATCCTTAACAAGGAAGGAAATTCTGACACATGCTACAACATGGATGAACCCTGAACACAGTATGCTAAGTGAAATAAGGCAGACACAAAAGGACACATACTGTATGTTTCCACTTACATGTGGTACCTACAGTAGTCAAGTTGATGGAGACAGAAAGTAGAATGGTTGCCAGGGGTTGCGGGGGTGGGGGGAGAAATGGGAGTTATTATTTAATGGGTATACAGTTTCCGTTTGGAATAATAAAAAAGTTCTGGAGATGGTGGTGGTGATAGTTACCCAACAATATGAATGTACTTAATTCCACTGAACTGTACATTAAAAATGGTTAAAATGGTAAATTTTATGTTATGTATGTTAACATAATAAAAAAACGTAAAACACTCTGATAGGAAAAAGGGGATGTTGCACCAGAGATACCACTGAATGGGACTCGGTTAGCACTTCATTTGAGCCACAGCAAAGCCCAGCGCCAACCTGTCTACCCCTGCTGGAGGGGAAAGGATGCTCTACCTTCTGCAAGTCACACTCCAACATCGGTATCACGTGAAGAAACCCCAAAGGCTGTCAGGGCTGCTACGGGATAAAGAAATGGCTACACGTGACCTGACAGTGCAAAGTATGGCACCGTGAGGCAGGCATATGATAAAAAAGACCTTCAAAACGGGAGAATATTCCTTGAAAGCTGACTACAATGGCTACATCTTTATGAAGAGCAAACGTTCTTTTGGCCCTCACATATATAAGTGAAAAATCACCTCGACAACTTAATCTCTAGAATTTTTTTCCCACTCTTATTTCAGATTCTGAAGGTAAGCATCAGACATTTCCTATAACAAATGGAAACTCCGCTATGTTTCAGGAGATGGTCCTGTGTAAACATTTGGACAGAGTTGCCAGGCACTCACTGTCATGCATAAGCTCATCTGGTGAACTTATCAACTGTAATTCAACAAGTTTGTATGCCCCCTTCAGGTGCTGCCAGACCCAGAGGGCTGGGAAGTGGGGCATTGGGGGATGCTGGGGGAAATACTGCAGGCACCAACACAGTGATCCACACTAAAGAACTTGGAAAGCTCCTCCCTGGTTCTGGGCACATTTTGAGGACATAAAACTCAAAGTTCACAGGCAACACCTGTTCTTCATTACCCCCCTTTCCAGGGTAAAGGTACCCCTGTACCAGTGAATAATCAAAGATATAAACATTCCGTTAACTTAACAAGAAACCAAAGACAGCAAAAAAGCAGAATGCAAACAAAACCAACTACAAGTACCAACCACCAGCATGAACTCGCTTATGTTATTCTTTGACCCATCTGGAAAGAGAGAAAAAATCACTCACAGCCTACAGATTCAACTTGGCCATGAAGGAATAACAAGACTTCAGTGTATGCTCTGCGTAAAAATCACTGTACAAATAATCCAAAGTATTTAAAATAATATAAAGATATCAAGAATCTTTAAAAAGTATGTCCAGAAACTTTTTTAAAAAGGAAGTGGGGGGGGGAAGTTAGTCTCTTTTAAGTATTATTTTAAACAATGACTTCCTTCATTTAAGGGAAAAAAAATCCTATTTCTATTTCTGGCCCTCCATCTATTTTCTTGGACTGGATCTCCAAGAGAAGTTTACTAACGTCCAAGTACTTGCAAACAGGGAATCCAGTAATATCCCATTCCCATCCACTCTAATGTCCATATAACTGATTAAATAAAAAGCCACTGTAGTGTGTTTAACTGATGGAAACTGAAATAAATAGATGTATTTATTACCCACATGGCAAAAAGTATGGAAAAGGGCGCAGTTCCTATCATCTGGTATTTCTTTGATGGATGGAAAGTTTAATAAGAAATCTAAAAAGGCATATGTGAAGAGATTTTAAACCTGGAAGGAAAAGAATCATACAGAAGGGAACTGGTTGGAGAAAAGAGTTTTAACTGTTGGAGGAAAGAAGGAAGGAATTTCCTCAAGAAACTGTGGTTTAGAAAAAAAAGGAAATACAGTAGTTAAGAATAGTTGAGTGACTTTGCAATTGAATTTGTCCATTTTTATTCAAATGGTAAACTTTTAAAAGAGAGAGAAGAGGTAAAAAAAAAAAAATTCCGAACATCTTTTCTTTGTACAGATTTATGTCACTAAGAAAGGTTTCTTCGCTATCTATTCAGGCCAATTTTGAAATATCAGTTCCAATAAACTACTGAGAACTACTGAAAGAAATAAACACCAAATAATTGTAATTATGTAAAGGAAAGGAGCTTCAAAGGGGGAGCTGTCCACTTCCCGCCCTCAGTAAACAGCTCAGAGTGGGCATTTGTTGGTTGCTTTCCCATGCTCATTCCTCCATTTCTCTTCCCCACTGCCCCAGAATCCACTGAGCATCCATGGTAAGCTGACTGCACTTCAGGCCCAGCAAGACAGAGCTTGCAGCTTAGGCTAAGGCTGTCAGTTTCCATCACTCTGGCCCTGGCGATTGGGCTTATGACCCAAGTCAGCCAGCAGGATTAGCTGCAGGATTTTACTGAGTCTGTCTTCCCCCTATATGCTGTCTCTTTTCCCCTCAGTCCCCCAAAGCCACAGGCAGCTGTTTTGAAAACGTGAGGAGACGGTATGCCTGAGAATAGAGCCAACCTAAGAAACGGAAAGAGATAGTGCCACAGTCACATAGCTAAGGACACGTTAAAACCTCCTCTCAAGCCATATTTACCTTTCAAAATACGTGTGCCAGTACATTTGTTCAAGCCAGTTTGGCTTTTCTGTCACTTGCAGCATAAAAATCCTCACTGATATGGAGCTATGCCTAAACTGTTACAATACATATTTTAATATGTTAAAACATCAATCATATGGAACCCATATTGGTGAATTTTTTAAAAAATGTAACTCAGGGAAAGGCTAAGCTGAAATTCACCCATGTAGTGTCTAAAGAGACAAGATTAAAAGAGAACATTTAAACTAGTAGACTATAAGCTGTTATATAGTAAGCATTCAATAAAAATTTGATTTAGTTATATTGATAATTTTTAGGCTATCTTAACAACTATGCAAATACTCATTACAAGTAAGGGAAATAAACACATATCAGCTTCTTTGATTTGATCTTTATCATAAAAAGCCAGAGGTAACCAGACTTTTGGATCTCACAGACTTGTTAAATTTCAAGGAATGTTTAAGGTACTAATAATAAGTTGTTAATTTTTATTCTAGCATGAAAGGATACTAAAACACAAACATGCACACATGCACTCACAAACACCCCACACTTGACTATCATCTACTACGTTTCATTAAAAAATAAAATTAAAGCCCCAAATGTAGGACAAACATAATTTCAGAATAAAGAATACCCCTTCCCAAGAAAAGTTGATTCCATACAATGAAACATGACACACATACACACTGTTTGTCTTTCTCACTGTCATAATAACACCATGAAAGTTTACTTCAGTTCCTCAATATACATAACTATAATAAACCATTTTGAAACTTAGCCTTTTCACTAATTCAGACTGGCTCTTTCTCAGCTGTCTGGATACACAGCATTTCATGAGTCTCTTCTGTGACACTGGGCAGAAATCTGTTAATTTGAGATGATTTTGCCTATCAGGAGAGTCTCTGATCAAGTTCACAGAAAAACACATGAATATTCAAAGTTGTTTCCTATTGCTCATCTTCAGTTTACTTTTATGATTTATAATTTTATAAAATTACAATCTTATAATTTATTTTATGTTTGAGTTTCTATCGTGAGGGTGCAAGGATTTAGGTAAGTGCTCAAAGAAGTTATCTGGTTAGGAAGCCAGCAGGAACACCCCTGAGGCATCTGGGTACCTCGCAGGCTCTCTGGGACCATCCCACTCAGCTAAGCACTCAGCTTTGCTATTAAGCAGACTGAGTCTGATTACTATTTCTGCTACTCAGTAGCTCTATGATTTTAGGCAAGTCACTTGCGAGTCTTGGCTCTGGGGTCGGCGCAGGGACGAGTAATATGTCTTTCCCACTAGGTTGTGAAGATGAAATAAAATGTTCAGCACCGGGGCTTCCCTAGTGGCGCAGTGGTTGAGAGTCCACCTGCCGATGCAGGGGACACGGGTTCGTGCCCCGGTCTGGGAAGATCCCACATGCCGCGGAGCGGCTGGACCCGTGAGCCATGGCCGCTGAGCCTGCACGTCTGGAGCCTGTGCTCCGCAACGGGAGAGGCCACAACAGTGAGAGGCCTGCGTACCGCAAAAAAAAAAAAAAAAAAAAAGTTCAGCACCGTCTCTGGCAAATGGTAAGTTCTCAAACAGAAAGACCAATACTAAGCAAATTAAAAGGATCTCAAGTGTTTCGGGCTGGGATTGCGTTTAGAGTTCATGTAGGTATGGTAAGTAGGTGAAGCTAGAATATGAAAGCAATTGGAAAAAGTGATGGGGTCCATGGACCTCAGAAGACCTTAAACTTATTTATTTATTCGCTTAAACAAAATACCATACATAGAAAACAACATATTTGGGGTCCAAATGTAGCCCTAATTCCTAGTTTAGGGTCTTTGGCAGGTAGAATCTGAAAAGATAGTGAAAAGGAGAATGTTTCAGTGAATGGAATACCTTAGAAAGCTACACCCAAATTTGTAGTAATTATAATGCCTTCCCTAAAGTAGCCACTTGCTAACACATCAGTCTATTTTATTCCTGTGCACCACACTTATCAGTCTCTGACATTCTTCTTTTACATTATTTTTATTTTGGGTCTGCTGATCTCTGGCTGGAATGAAAATTCCACAAGAGCACAGACGTTGCTCCTAACCCCGGCAAAAAAAGGTGTTCCACAAGTGTTTGTTGAATGACTAAAGGAAAGTTATTATGATTTGGTCTTGTGGGTTTCCACACAGTATCATTACTTTCAGATTAGGAATTTCAGTTTCTGAAATTTAACAGATTTATCTTCCGCTTTGAATGAGGACCCAGCTAGGACATCAATGTATGGTAAACAGGTAATTTAATAAAAGGATTCATGTTAATATGAAGAGTTAGTTTCAAAGGTGTTGAAGAGGAACTTGGATTTAGCAGCTGTAGGATGCCACTGCCCTCCCATGGGGCTGGAATGACAAAGAGAGAAGATGCTGTTGCTGGCGGCCAGGACCACCCAACAACCGGGGCCATAACGGCCTACCCAGCAGAAGTTGCGACCCCTGAGGACAGGGCTCTTCAGGGGAAGCTCAACTCCAGAGCCCCACTGGAGGCCAGTTGGCAAAGGAGCCTGGAATCCTAGCTGGCAGCAGTCAGTCTGCGCTGTGATGCAGACAGGAGCAGGGCAAGGGCAGAGAATGGATCTGAATGCAAAGAACAAAGGATCAGCGTGGCCTGTGAGTTCTAAAACATCGATACCAAAGGGGCAATGACGTGCTTGGATCTAATCATATGCCAGGGACTGAGCTGGTTCTCTCTTATCTTCCCCCACTTTAAAGGCTTTTGCAAATTCAACTGAAACAGTACTTTTTGGCCCCCCAAACCTACTGAATTTTTGGATAAAATGCATTTGAAAGAGGCCTATTATTGAACTATTAAGGCCTGTGTGACCATGTCTATCTGACTCTACATTTGAGCCAACTCTATTTAGTTAAGAATGGGAAACCATGTTCAATACTGTACATATTTGAACACACTTCTCAGTCTCTGAGATGAAAGACAGAGAGAGAGTTTGTGTGTGTAATATTATAACAAATACTTACAGCATATACACATATTTCAAATTTTTACCTTCACACATGACAGAATAGTTAACAGAAATATTAATCTCTGTTTGGTTTTCCTCTGTTTTTCTCTCCCTTATTCCAAGAAGGCTTTTGTGTTCCTTTGCCTCAGGGGTGTTTGTAGATCATGGTTTAAGTGGAAGTTGCCAGAAACACTCCCTACCCCCACCCTTCCTGGCTTTTGTTCTCACTGAGGGCATGAAGTTAGGTCAACACCCTGGGAGGTCAGCCAGGTGAGTGCGCTTGGGGACAGGGGTCGGGGTGAAGGATGACCAGCAGAGCTTCTCCACAGTGAAATGGGAGGTCTGTCTGGGGTAGTGAGGACTCAGCTGGAGTTCCTAGCAAGGGGGCAGGGTGGGCGGGGGAGTGACAAGCCCTCAGCAGGAACAGCTGTGTGACATCCCTCAGGAGGCCAAATCATGCCCTCACCCCCAGCTTGGGCAGAGATTCCCCAGCCTGGCTCAGGGAAAACAGAGCCATCACCGGCTTTCAAGGGACTAAAGGGCCTTGAAACGCCACCAAAGGGCCCTTTGGCAGTGGACCAAAGTTCAGAGGGCCCCCTCCAAATGTCTAGGTTCTTCTCTCCGAGGCCCAGGGTTGGGAGCCTCAGTCATGAGCGAGATCTAATTTCTTCCTGCGCTATGGGGTAAGGACTCAGATTTAAATTTATTTCAACTCTAAAAGCAAACAAACAAGTCGATGTGAAATTTCTTGCATCTGTGTAACCTAGTAGAATAACATTCACACCTTAAAAACTGAAGTTGCTGGCACAGAGTTATTGCTCATGTCTTGGGCTTTCATCAGTAGATGCAGCTGTGGAATTGCTGGGAGTGGGAATGGGTTGGTTATATTCAGAATCCTGACCTCAGAGATCGACTTGCTGATGGTATGGCAGAACCACGGTAAGATGGCAGGGGTGTCTCTTAGAGTAACTTAGGGATGGCCAATCCCACAATATCCACAGAGAAGGCACCAGAGGCCCTGGGTACAAGCAAAAGATGACGTATATTACTACAGTGTTTTCCAAGCTTCAGTCCTCGTGTACCACAGTCATGATTCATTTGCCACATCTGTGTACCACCTGTATTAATATTTACTAAATATTTCTCTACATATGGCCTCATTTTTAGTACTTACTTAAATAAACGTATCCTCACACTAAACAATAATATCCATGAAATCACAAGTTTGGTGTGCTACATGTACACACACATACACTCTCACTTTTCAATATGCGTGCCATAAATACAGAATTACTAAAGGACAGATGTTCATCTGTGCACTGCCTGAGATTATGTCATGCTTCATTAAGTGGCATAACTTAGCACTGTTTGGGAAACTGCATCACATGCATTTCTGGAAGAAATACAGTTGTTCTGGATATTCTGATCGCATTTTCTCTTCCCTTCGAACCCAGTTTCCAGACTTTGACAACTTTCTCATGATGAGTGGTCTGACTATAAAATGGTACAGAGAGAAAAAGAGAAAGAAGAAGGAGGAGGAAGAGGAGAGAAGCAGAAAGAAAAGAGGAGAAGAAAGAGAAAGAAAAGATGCCCAGGCAAGAGATCCAAACAAAAATATGAATAGCCTAGGAACCTCTATATTTGTGTATGTGTGTGTAAACAATGCGATCACACCAGTTACGTCTGTTTATCAAAAACACGTTACCTCATGAAGGGGCAGTGTCATCCTGAACAATTATACAATGCTGGTCCCAAGCACAAACCTGGAAATAGGATGCATTTATACTCTAATCCTCCAGATTCTTCCCTTGTAGCCCTCGCTGCCACTTGATCTTGGCCTCTTCCGTCTACAGAGACTCACAGCTAGCTGCTCGGCCAGCCCTCCCTCCACCCTTCCCTGCTTACCTTCCTTATCAGCTCAGGAAGAAATTTCTGCAAAACTCTTCCTCTGGTCACTGATATCTCTGGGAACCAAATCCATTAAGATATTTTTGATCCTTACTCATGCTATTTTGAATGTCTGGTGCACAGGAAGGAACCGATAAAAATAGAATTACAATGCCCTTACTGCCAAAGTAGCAAAGGGGCTGATTAAGATTGATGTCTGAATAAATATACAATAGCAGGCCCTACAATTTTAATAGCCTTTGATGGAAGCAGAAAAGGAGTGCCGTTTTCACTGGCTGTATGTGTGTACATTTCTGTTCCCTTACCATGTACTTTTTTCTTAACATATGGCCCCTCTTTTTAAAAAATATTAAGTCATGTAGAATAATAATGATAATAATATAAAATAATGGCTAATATTTATTGAGCACTTACTAGATGACAGGCATGGTTCTAGGAAGTTTACATGTACCAACTCATCCAATCTGCACAACAAATAAAGTAATAGGGATGCATGGTTACTCTTATTCACTTTTTAGAGAGGAGGAAACTCTGAATCAGAGATGTAGCAATGGCACAGCAGAGAGATCCAAGTCTAGCCCTGCTTCTCCAAATAAGTACATTAGCATGAGAGTTCCCTAAGTTCGCTTCGTCCCAGCCTCCTCTGTAGTGAGAGCTATCTAAGAGGCAGGTTGCTATGAGGACTGAAGGAGAGGTGTGTAAATTCCTTCAGAGAGTGCTAGCCACAGAGTAAGCCTCAAAAGCAATGCAGCATCATCATCATCACCCTCATTCCTTCTTCCATATCCTCCACTGATTAGGAAGATAATGCTTTCTCTCTCTCTCTCTCTCTCTCTCTCTCTAAATCTAATGATATTAAACAAGTAAATTTCAATGCAAGGAACATGGCCTAACCCCTAGGATCTCTCCAAGGAAATGAGCTCGGGCTTGTTGTCATGATGTCCTGGAAGGTACCCAGAGAACTCCGCAGGAAGTGCCTTGAGCCCAACTAGAACCATGTCCCTTAACCAGCAGCATTCAAAGTATGGTTGGCAGTCACTTCAACTCAAAGAGCCTCTCTTGCCTATGAGTGGTTATACTTGTGCTTGGTGATTGAATTCTTTCAGCTATCCATTTGAACCACTCTATTCACTTTTATTTTAGCATGTTTCTTTATGTAACTTTTTTATTTAATTTCATTTAACGTTTTCCTTTTTGGATGTAAGTAGGATGGTCCATCATGGAGTGGTCAGTGGATAGACAGTTAGTTATTTAAACATAAGAGTTCCTGATTCAAACACAGGAAGTTTTAGAAAACATTCTCCCTTCATTTATCTCCTACTCTATCCATCCAGCATAGACATTCAAGCCAACAACCCCACATGATCAGCAACAGGCACCAATTAAAAGTAGAGTGCCGGGCTTCCCTGGTCGTGCAGTGGTTGAGAGTATGACTGCCAATGCAGGGGACACGGGTTCGTGCCCCGGTCCAGGAAGATCCCACATGCCGCGGAGCGGCTGGGCCCGTGAGCCATGGCCGCTGAGCCTGCGCGTCCGGAGCCTGTGCTGCTCAACGGGAGAGGCCACAACAGTGAGAGGCCTGCATACCGCAATTAAAAAAAAAAAAAAAAAGTACAGTGCCAACATCTTCATATCATTCACAGCCTTATTTAAATCATCCGTGCTCTGAGCTACTTGTATCTAAGTTCCAAAAATCTCCCAGCCCTCCCAGCTGAGGACCTGGGAGCTTATTCCTTGCACACTCACCCTGCTACTACTTCAGCCCAACACTTGGCACCCAGTGTCTGGTTTCAATGGATGCTTCTCTCTTTGCTTCTTCCCCCACCTCATCCACCTCAAGTCATCCTGAGTAGGCTTCGGACCTCTGAGACTCTACATGACTATGCCTCCCAGGACAATGAAAGAAGGAAGCTTGTAGGATGTGCCACATAGGAAGGTGCCCAGCTATATCCAAGACAAATAATCAAACATCTCTCAAAATAGGACTCCTTGGAAAAAGACTCCGTTAATGTTAACGTCCATTATCAGGTTACTAGAATTATTTAATTAGTTGGCAAGCCAGAAATCTAAATTTTTCCCTTACCCTCGGCCCATTGGTCCTAAATCTTTCAATTCTATCTTCTCAACATTCCTGGAGTCTTGCTGTCTTTTTCATCCCTCCTGAGAATGTTTTAAGGAGGATTCTCAACATCTTGTTCCTGGACAATTACAACATTTCTGATTATTGTTCCCAGTCTCATTTCCTTCCTCACTCCCTTCATTTTCGACTGTTAGAGTTCTTTCCAAAAGATAAATAGAGCCAAATAATTCTCCCACTTCATACCTTTCCATGGCCTCACCAGAACCAGAAGATAAAGTCCAAACTCTTTCACCTGGCTCATCACGCTCTTTATGGCCTTCTTACCCTACGACACCCAGCATTTTAGGAAAATGGAATTACTTGCAGATCCTAAATTCTTAATTGCTTCTATTCATTGTATGTGTGGCTCTTTCTGCCTGAAATATCCTCTTACAGATTCTTCTCAGTCTTCCTGAAGGATTTCCTTACCCACCTAAAGCTGAATCGGGTACTCATCATGTCTGTCTCCAAAGGAATCTTACAAAATTAGCTGTAGCATTTGTGACAATCTGTTAAATGAGCGACTTGTCCTCTCTTTAGTAAGAGACCTATGAAGTCTTCTAGGGTCAGTATTTTGTTTTGTTCATTCTCATATTGCCAGCGTCTAGCACTGTGCACTGAGCAGGCAACTCAACAAATGTTCACTAAACTAATGAACAAATGAAATCCAAGACAGGATAAAAATAAGTTTTACCACTGAGAAGGGGCTCTAGAAGGATCCCCTGAGAATGTCCATCTTCCCTAATTTGCTTCATTTTTCTCATGGACCCAGAATCCAAGGATCTCTGAAGGACAATGAATCAGTTTAAAACACAGATTCAGAATAATCTCTAATAAACCTTATGCAATCAATTGACAAAAATCATTTTTCTTTTCAGGGTTGGTAAGGTCAGGTGTGATTCTTGTTAATCCTATATACAGTGCCCACCATTTGTGGACTGTATCTGGGTACTTGTACAGACTATGTTTACACTCCTCAGGTGAAGCATGAAAGCCAAGGGAGGAAAGAACCCTGGATGCAGTTCAAGATGCTGTGAAACAACAGCGATTTTCAACCTGATGCTCATGGGGAGGCTTCAGACATTTGCTCCAAGTACATTCACACAGAGCCTCCGAATCTCCTTCTCAGCACACCAAGGACACCCTTCGCAGTATCTGACAGCCTATGCAAATCATATTCAATCTGCTTTGAATGCATCTTTTTTTGTGCCTTGGAATGTAAGCTCCAGAGGAAGGACCACACACTCTTACTCATTACTACAGTCTCAGAGTTTGATGCACTAAATACTTGTTCACTGACCCACTGGGGCTCATTTCTTTGGGAATATACATGTTCCTGTACATTCTTCTAAGTTTTCTAATTCTTACAGTCCCTTCACAAAAACTCATCACACATAGGCACAAACAACCTCTTTTTTTTTTTTTTTTAAAGAAAATAAACACATTTTCACTTTCAAAGATTTTGGAAGAGCACAAAGAAAATTTGAAAATCACTGACACCACCACTAGTTGGAGGCACTCTTCATATTCTGCACAAAGCTTTTTGGCCCCGCCACTAAGTTGGGACCATACTTTGACTTTTTTCATCCAACAATCTCAGAGAAGAATTCTTTTTCCAACTGAGGATTATGTCCCATTAGCAGGTCATGAAAAGATTTTAGGGACCTGCATTTAAAAAATGAAATACAGGGCCTCCCTGGTGGCGCAGTGGTTGAGAGTCCGCCTGCCGATGCAGGGGATACGGGTTCGTGCCCCGGTCTGGGAGGATCCCATATGCCGCGGAGCGGCTGGGCCCGTGAGCCATGGCCGCTGAGACTGTGCGTCCGGAGCCTGTGCTCCGCAACGGGAGAGGCCACAACAGTGAGAGGCCCGCGTACAGAAAAAAAAAAAAAAAAAAAAAAAATGAAATACAGGGCTTCCCTGGTGGCGCAGTGGTTGAGAGTCCGCCTGCTATGCAGGGGACACGGGTTCGTGCCCCAGTCCGGGATGATCCCACATGCCGCGGAGTGGCTGGGCCTGTGAGCCATGGCCGCTGAACCTGCACGTCCGGAGCCTGTGCTCCGCAGCGGGAGAGGCCACAACAGTGAGAGACCCGTGTACAAAAAAAAAAAAAAAAAAAAAAAAGAAATACATAATGAGACACTAATTCACACCCATTTGGATGGCTATCATCAAAAAAAAACAAGTGTTGGCAAGAATGTGGAGAAACTGGAATCCTTGTGCATGGCTGATGGGAATGTAAAATGGTGTAGCCACTGTGTAAGTGGTAAGGCAATTCCTCAAAAAATTAAATATAGTGTAATCCAGCAATTCCACTTCTGGCTATATACTCCCAAAGAAATGATAGCAGAGACTTGAACAGGTATTTATACACCCATGTTCATAACAGCATTATTCAAAATAACCAAAAGGTGAAATCAACCCAAATGTCCTTTGACAGATGGATGAATATACGTACAATGGAATATTATTCAGCCTTAAAAAGAAAGAAAATTTTGATACATGCTACAACATAGATAAACTTTGAAGACATTATGCTAACTGAAATAAGCCAGGGCTTCCCTGGTGGCGCAATGGTTAAGAATCCGCCTGCCAGTGCAGGGGACAGAGGTTCGAGCTCTGGTCCGGGAAGATCCCACATGCTGCAGAGCAGCTAGGCCCGTGTGCCACAGCTACTGAGCCTGTGCTCCAGAGCCTGCAGGCCACAGCTACTGAGCCCATGTGCCACAACTACTGAAGCCTGCATGCCTAGAGCCCGTGCTCTACAACAAGAGAAGCCACTGCAGTGAGAAGCCCGGACACTGCAATGAAGAGCAGCCCCACTTGCTGCAACTACAGAAAGCCCATGTGCAGCAACGAAGACCCAAGGCAGCCAAAAATAAATAAATAAATAAATAAATAGAAAGAAGCCAGTCACAAAAGGATAAGTATTGCATGTAAATATATAGGTATGTTTCACTTATATTTATTATCCCACTTGTACAAGGTACCTAGAATGGTCAAATTCATAGAGACAGAATGTAGAATGGTGGTTGCCAGAGCTGGGAGAAGGGGAAACAGGAGTTAATGTTTAATAGGTACAGAGTTTCATTTGGGGAAGATGAAAATGTTCCAAAGATGAATAGTGGTGATGACTGTACAGCAATGTGAATGCACTTAATGCCGCTGAACTGTACAATTAAAAATGGTAAAAATGGTAAATTGTATGTTATGTATATTTTATCACAATTTAAAATATGAAATAGAATAAAGAATATAAAAGTACATCTTATATACAAAGGATAAGATGAAATTTTAATTTCAAGTAAAAGTTTGTGTATATTTATTTTTGATGTAAAACAGATTTTTTATTGTGAGTTGTGGTCAAAAAAGTTTAAAACCACTGTTCCAAAAATTATTTTTAATCACTACATCACATCCTATCATATAAATATACTGCAATTTTTAAATCAGTCTCCTGCTTTTAGACATTCAAGTCATTTATTTCCTTCCTTCCTCCCTCCCTCCCTCCTTCCGTTACTCCCTTCTTCTTTTTCCTTTTTTTTTTTTTTTCCCCTGCTAATACTAAGTGTTATTTTGGTTGTTCTAACTTACAAAAGTGATTTTGAATAAGAAATACTTGGTGTTCTTTTTATAACCAGTTTTTGATTGGTAACTGTTTTCTGTATTATTTAAAGCGGATCAAAAAATGTAAGTCTATTGGTAGAGATTAAGTATTTATTGCTACAACTTAGTTGATGAATTGATGTTATTGTAAAGCCATATGTTCTGGTAAAGTCTTGTTTGCTTGAACTGATTATCCCTACAGGTGAAACACTAGAATATTTGGAGTGTACGTGGCTTGTTGTTTGTTTGTTTTTTGTTTTTGTTTTTTGTTTTGTTTTGGTTGTGCATCTGCCTTTTACTCCAGTCACCAAAATTTACCTTCTTGACAAGCAACACCAATGAAGTTTCAGAGAAATCTGCATATTTAACATACCTAAATCATATTAGGCAAGTCAGTGGAAAAATGCTCGTGCTGCTAATGGAATTAAGAGTGCGTTCATTTTACAGGCTAGTACTTTTAAACTAGAAATCAAAATATGGCACCTAAGCATGTTAATTGTTTTACTGTACCTTGTGAGGTTTTCACTTGTAAATTCTAAACCAATGTATTTTTTTTAGAACTGGTTTGTGTACATATATAGTGATTATGGATACTAATTCAATGTAATTTATAATTTTCTATGTCAGTATAAAAATACATCACAGCCTTCTCAAACAGCTGAAGCAATATATTGTACATTGCCATACTGTCTGGTGAAAGGGTTAAACTACTTCACTTCCTGCACTTTTAGATGCAAATCAGTTTTTCATTTCTGTAATAGAAAATTATTCCCATATTTTTACATCATTTGTTTTTCCTGACCAGTATTTAAAACCAAAAGGATATGCTGAAAAATGGTCAATGATTTTTTAGAAATAGCATCCCAAGCAGCATGCCTAAACATTGCATTGCATATGGAAATTAAAAAATCAAATGTCAAAAAGAAAAATGTTTACATTTTTAAACATAACTTTTTGTATGCATCTCTATTTTACCTCCTGTTATGCAATTATTTTTTCAGTTTGTTTCTGTAATAATTTTCTGTACCCCACAATCCAACTTCTAACCATAAACATAAAACCCCCTCCCGCCAAAGCCCTCATCCTACTGTGGGAATTTCCTTAGTCCACTTCATGCACCCAGGCCACCATTCAAAGTTCCCAAAACAAAACTTTTCAACGGCAAGGGAGATGGGCAAATTCCCTCCTCTACAGCCACTGCCACTGTCACTGTCATGCACAGCTTCTAAGATGCTTCCAATGATCCTACTTCCTGCTATTCACGCCCACGTGTAATCCTTTCCACCTCCGCTAAGGGTATGGGCTGGGCCTAGTGACGTACTTCTAATGAAAAGAATATGGTAGGATGATAGGATGTTACTTCTGAGATTAGATTACCAAAAGACCCTGGCTTCCATCTTGCTGGTCCTCTTTTGCTCTCTCTCTCATTCAAACCAATTGCCCAGTTGTGTGCTACCCTATGGCGAGGCCCACATGGCAAAGAACTGAGGAAGGTTGCTGGCCAAAAGTCAACAAGAAACTGCAAGAAACTGAGGCTCTCAGTCCAACAACTTGAAAGGAACTGAATCCTATCAACAACCACTAAAGTGATCATCGAAGTGAATTCTACCCAAGTCTAGCCTTGAAATGAGACTATATCTCTGGACAACACCTTGACTATATGGTCTATAAACCCTTAGCCAGAGGACCCAGCTAAGCTGTGCCTTGATCCTCACCTACAGAAACTGTAAGATAAAAAACGTCTGTTATTTAAGCATCTAAATGTTGTGTTTTTTTTTAATATAGCTATAGGTAACCAGAACAGCTACATCAGAATCTCAGATTGCTGGGTCCATTATAAATAAAGGCATATGCCAATCCAGAATTTTCAATTCATCATCACCGCCACCCACTGTTGAGAGTGTTTCTAGCTTCCAGTGCCAGAAGCAAAGATACTGGGATGAAAAAATGACCATGGTTCATGAAAAAATAGGCTGTAAGAAAAGTGGGACCAGAAACTTTAAAAACTTTACCACTGACAAGATATTCCTCTTCTTACCCACATCAGGTATCTTTTGTGTGTGCGTTTGGATGATCAGACTATTATTTTTGTCTGTGGAACATTCAGTCCGCCTTCTTCTGGTAACAGCACATCAATTTTCCTTGGAAAACCCACCTCTATTCCATTGTTAATTCGAGTGGTACAGGTAGGGTCCACCTCACCCCCTGCCTGCCTGAGGAAGGAGCGCATGACTAGGCCTAGCCAATCAGAGCGTTCCATCTTTCTTCCCACACTGACTGGTTTTAGGAAGGACATGTAAATCAAGCTGAGATGGTTAGACTCTCTTGATTGAATATAAAGCTGAACATGTCAGCAGCCATCACAAGGGAGAGTCTGTCTACAGATGAAGTCAACACCTGAAGACTTAGCCAAGAAATAGAGCTGGATTCCTATAATAATGCCTGGGTATCTGGGTCAAGCCATGCCTGATGCCATTATCTCCACAGACTTCTAAGTTACATGAGTCAATAATTTCCCATTTTTGCTTGAGTTATTTTGAATAGATTTGTTACTTGTAACCAAGAGTTTTAACGAATACCCTCATCCTGCTTTGCTGCTCCAACACACACACACACATACACACACACACACAAAGCTATGTAACTTGACAAAGAATGGTGCTGATACAAATTGAACTTTTCCTGATTATTAAAAGCAGCAATAGCATTGGGCTATAAGTTATGGTAAACTTCGTTCTAGAAAGGCCATTCTCTTATATCTAAGATGGACAGATAATGGAATCTAGAAATTGGGTTGTTTTGTTTAGGAAGATGAACTTCTTCCCATCTTTCTCCTATGTTTTCTCCTATGAAAGAAATAACTGGCATAAATATATCTTATTAGCTCTTTCCTTCCTTCCTCCCTCCTTTCCTCAAATATTTGATTAAACATACCAATAAGTGTTGAATGAAATAAGAAAGCCCCAGAAGACTACATGCAGCCTAATATCCTTTTTAAAATCAACTTTATTTGGATAAAGTTTACATACAGTGAGCTGTATCCATTTAAAGTATACAATTTGATGGAATTTTTGATATGTATACACATCTGTGATGATGAAACATGACCACAATCAAGACACCAAACGTCTCCATCACCTGCCCCCAATATTCCTTGTACCCTTTGCAGTACGCCTTTCCCTCTACACCCAGTGTAAGCAACCACTGATGATCTTTTTGTCAAATTAGATTAGTTTGTGTTTTCTAGAATTTCACACAAATGGAATCATACTTTACATACTATTTTGTGTCTGGCTTCTTTCATTCAGTATAAAATTTTGAGCTTCATCCATATTATTGCATGTTTCAGTAGTTCACTCCTTTTTCACTGCTGAGTAGTATTCCAATGTATGGCTATATTATACTCGCTTATCCATTCACCTGTTGATGGACATATGGGCTATTTCCTGGGTTTTGTTATTGTGGATAAAGTTTCTATGCATGCTTGTGTACAAATCTTTACTTGGACATATATTTTCATTTGTTTTGGTAAATATCTAGGAGCAGAATGGCCAGGTTGTATGGTAGGTGTGGGTTAACCATTTTATATCCACACCTGCTGTGTGTAAGAGTTCTATTTGTTGCTCCATACTTGTAACTCTTGGTATTGTCAGAAATTTTAGTCACTCTACACAGTGCATTGTGGTATCTCACTGTGGTTTTAGTTTGCATGTCCACCATGATTAATCATGGTGAATATCTTCCTGTATGCTTAATGGCCATTTGTATATATCTCTTTATGAAGAGACAATTCAAACTTTTGACCATTTATTGGGCTATTTGTCTTCTTATTATTGAGTTGTAGGAGTGCTTCAGATATTCTGGATAGAGATTTACATAATTGTGAGCTTTATATACTGAGAATATGTTCTCCCAGGTTGTGGACTGCCTTTTTATTTTTGTAATGGTGTTTTCTGAACAGGAAAAGTTTTTAATTTTGATAAAGTTCAATTTGTCATTTTTTTCCTTTTAGATTCATGCTTTTTATGTGCCCAAGAAATCTTTGCCTATCCCAATATTTTCTTTTAAGTTTTCTTCTGGAAGTTTTATAGAATTACTTTTTCTATTTCAGTATAATATCTATTTTGTATTTATTTTTGTACATGGTGTGAGGTATGAGTCCAGGTTTTCCATATATTTGTCCAAGTTGATTGAAGACTACTGTTTCCCCTTTAAATTGCCTTGGCACTGTGAAGACTACTGTTTCCTCTTTAAATTGCCTTGGCACTGTGTCAAAACTCATTTGACCATATATGTGTGAGTCTGTTTCCGGACTCCTTTTTCTCTTCCATTGATCTATATGTCTATCTTTCACCATTATCACAGTGTTTTGATTATTAAAAGATTTATAGTAAGTCTGGATATCAGATAATATAAGTCCATCAACTTTTATTTTTTAATTACTTTTGGCTATTCTAGATCTTCTTTTTTCATTTTCAAAAAAATATTAGAATCAACTTGTTTATTTCCAAAAATCAAAAGTCTGCTGAGATTTTGACTCAGCTGTTAGACTAAGTTGCACCTATAGATTAATTGGGGGAGGACTGAACAGTCTACAAACACAGTATATCTTCACTTGTTTAAGTCTTCTTTAATCCTTTCAGCAATATTGTTTAATTTTCAGTGAAAAGATACTCCAGGTCTTCTGTTATATTTACCCTTGCCATTTTATGGTTTTGGTACTATTGTAATTAACATTTAAAAAATTCATTTTCAATTTTATGTTGCTAGTATATAAATAAGCAGTTGCTTTTTATATACTAGCCCTTTATCCTGTAACCTTGCTAAATTTACTTATTACTTCTTGATTCTTAGCAATTCCTTAGAATTCTGTTGTTTTGGAGATTCCTTAGAATTTTCTAAATTAACAACCATGCCACATACAAAAAAGAGACATTTTTACTTTTTCCTTTACAATCTTCATTCCTTTTATTTCTTTTCTGTGCTTTATTACACGGTTTAGGGCCTCCAAAAATTGGTGACTAGAAGTGTGAGTCCAAGAACCCTTACATTTTCCTGATCTTAGTTTGAAAGCTTTCAATATTTACCATGAACTCTGATGCTAACAGTAGGTTGTGACCCTGTATCAGATGATGAAGTTCCTTTCTACTCCTAGTTGCTGAGAGTTTTTATGAATGAATGTTGAAATTAGTCAAAAGCTTTTCCTGTATCTATTTGAGAAGACAAAATTCAAATTAATGTATACCTGGAGAAGGAAGGCGTAACAGTAAGAGAGGGGAAAGCACAAAGACAAACACAAATTATTGTCAGTAGTCTAGTTCTCTGGCTGTGTAGTGTGGGTCAATGGATGTTCACTACATTATTCATAAATGGATAAATAACACGATAATAATAAGGGATATGCACAGGCCCATGAGAACAGTGTGTCATGAACCAAGGACTTCGATAAATTTAATTTTGTCCATCTAAAAACAGAGTCCTCATCTTGATCTTAGATTCCTGAAAAGTCTCAATACCAACAAGATTCTGAAAAGCTCTGGTCACAGGGTCTATAAAATGGCTTAGGATTTATGAGATTCATTTATAGGTAAAATTTATGGACTATTCGAATTTAGGCACATCTTAGACACATGGTTAATAATGAGAAAATCCCCTAAATAATGCTGTCATTTTGAATGAGGAGGATAAAAAGACAAAACCATGCATGTGTGGATTGTTTCTTTGTTCACAATACATACAGGCTGTTTGACCGAGACAGGAAAAGTTCCTGAGGGTCAAGGAATAAGAAGAGAGACTGAAGGTAAGAATGCAGAGGATTCTTAAAATGGAGAAAACTTCAGCTTGCATGCCTGAAAGCATACCCACATGTCAAGGACCGTGGGACATTTTCCCAGAGGGGACTGAACAAGAAGCCTCTCTGGTCTTAGTATCCTAACTGAGGCTGAATGGAACACCAGGGAATATGCTGGAGGGAGGGGAGCCACTGGCCAAAGGGGTGGAAAAAGTGATGCAATCAGAGAGCTCCTGCCCATCTCTAATTTTATGACTCTCCGTAAAAAGAAGGAGAATTCAAACCACTTCAAAATAAGATCACTGGAGACCTGGCTTGGAAGACTGGATCTGATGAGAAAGAAGTTTATAAGGATTTATTTTCCTAGTTGACAGTCACAGACCATGCCAAAAGACACCACCACCTGACTACTGCTTTATAGCAACTATAGGGTAAAATTTTAAACTAATGCAGAATAATTTCTTTGGGAATTGGGAACAGCAGGCGGAGAATCTACAAACTATGTCACTGAGAAATAAAGGCTTTCCTTCCCGACAACCTAAAGCTTGACAAATCATGCCAACGTTTTATTTCTCAGGATGTTTAAAAGAGCACAACAAATAGAAAGCTCTCCGCCACCTGCTTGCTAACTGGTTTGATTTTTAAGGACAGTGCACTCCCAAAGACAAACCTCTAAAGAAAAAATAAAACACTGTTAGATTTCCTTTTTTTTTTTCTTATTTGATGCCATTAATAATAAATTGTATGGGTTTTCCTTCCCCAAGGGAAAAAATTTTTTTGTTGCTTTTCCCATAAAAACACATTTAAAAATTATACCTTTTAAAAGAACATTAAAAAAAAAGGACAGAAATTTGCTAATTGCTCTAAAATTCAGATCTCCAATCAAACTGAACACTCTCATGGGTGTGAGGAAATAGGCCTCTTTGGGGGAATGCAATCCTAATTATGCGGCATGAGGCACCCAAGTTTATGTCAGGAGCAGATTCTGATAAGATATGCACCAAAGGAATCAGGTCTGGACTGTTTCAATGGGAGAGTGTTGGTGTAATGTTGGTATTTAGCTGTGATCTAGAGGCCAGCAAAGGTCAGGTTGGACAAAGCAGAGCCTAATGAAGCTGCTAGTGTCTGGGGTGAAAGAGCCACAAAGCCTTTCAAATTAGCAGCTGAATCCTGACACTCATTAGTGATTATATGTGTGATGGCTGCAACTTAAGTCCCAACCAGTAAAACAGCCTAGACACCCAGTATACACGAAGGAAATAAAGTATGTGCAAAAATAAAGAACCAGAACCTTTCAAATGTTTTCTCTTTTGCATTTTTGTCTTTTTCTTTTCTTTCTTTTTTTATATTAATGACAGAACTGCAGTGTGCTTACCTTCCAATTTGGCACTAAAATAATTACCACCGCGACTAAAATGAGACTTCATTTTTTTAAATCAAGGAAGGTCTAGTCAGAAATTGCTTCTGCTAAGTTCTGTACAAGACATAATATACTCTTGGTAACTCACAAAACCAATAAATCACACTGAAGCACTTATTAAAGTATCTTACAGCACTAAATTTATCACTGATGACAAATTTAATTTGGGACTCTGACAGTTTGCTCCTTGCATATACTTCAACAGATTTCTTTATTATTATTTTTTTTAGAGGGGGTATTATTTCACAAGTAATGAAGGCTGAAATTCACTAGAAATTTTTAGAGATGTAAAAGATGACTTCCAGTAGAAAACTGTTTTTCTCCAATAGCATCCCCGTCACTGGGAAAAGTTACACCTTAAAATTCTTTTCCAGCAATCTTATCCTTCTCACATTAGAGTTAGCAGAATTTTTTAAATGGTGATAACGAGCATTTTACAAAGCAATTTATAATCATCACTCAGCTCACCCACACTCTGTCTCACACAGTTAGGTCAATTCTTGTCCCTTGATAATGAAGATAACAAAATTGAGATACAGAGTTTTCCCCTACCTAACAGGTAGAATAATTTTAATCTGTGCCAAGGTCCTTCAGCACAAGGGAAGGTGGGAAGAAAAGAGCAAGGAAACTCACAAAATCGTATTGGGTCTTCTTATAATCCCTCAATATCGTGGCAAAAAGGATGTTGTTCCCACTTTAAGTTATCAAAAGAAAATTACATATAAATACACATAAAATTATTATTTATAGGCAACCTTTGCCGCACACCGTACTTCTTGACTATATAATATATTTGATGCTTTATTTTCTGTTCCAGTCAACTGCACTCCGCAGTGTATCCTACAACACAACCAAGCTACACAAGTTATATTTTCTGTAAACTTTTCCTCTTCCTAAAACACATCTCTACAATTCTACATTAGCATTTTCTTGTTGGCTTTTCAAATGGTATTTTCTCTCTTGACAATGCAATCAGCATATAAAAATCAAATTTCACTGCCTGGTCCCATTTAAGGCAAACCGAGCAGCCTGAACCACAGCCTGACAAGGAGAACACATTAAGCTCTGGAACAAAAGCATCCAAGTCGACCTGTTTTGCAGGCTGATTAATAGAAACAAGCTCCGAGGACTAATCACAAGTCGAGCCCTGTTTTGCAGATTAATAGAACAAAGACACACGAGAGGAGGGGAGGGTACAGCACTGGAATACAAATAAGCAAAGGTAGGCACCAGGCTTTCCTTGACTGAAGTCGCATCCTGTAAAGCCAGACCCACAGACCCAAGTCACACAGCGGGGTGAATCAAAAATGCAGCACCAAAGAGGGCTGGGTTCCATCAGTCACCCCAGCACCAAATGAGCCATCTGGGTTCCACCTTCTTTGGGAGAGACTGATTTAAAAGAGGAAATAAAAATTTTCAGCGGAACGAAGCACAGCTCTGGTGCTTTCTGGGAATCTTTCCATTTCAGCAGGGCACACACAGAACTTGTTGATGAGGACACACATCCAACCCCCCCCATCTTTGGCAATGGCCTGTGACACAGGTAACCCCTGAAGTGTGAGCATATGTGCAGACCCACAACTCTGCAAGAACTAGATACACAACGACGGCACAAAGTTAGAAAAAATGACAGAGTCAATGTCCAAATTACCCCTAGCATACATCTTACGGCTAGAGAATGGGGCCTTTTCTTCTGACTGTAAAAATAAAACTTACCCACTGCAAGAACACATAAAAGTCCCAGACAAGTAGAATGAAAGAAAGAAAGAACAATTCGTAAGAGAAAACCATTGTTATACTTGTGGCGTATTACCTTTCGGTTTTCATTTTCTCTATATATGTATATACATTTTTTTGTGAAGCTATTGATACCTCTGTATATTTTTGGTGGGAATATAGCTTGTGAAAAGCTTACTGCTACATGTAAGAAGAAAAACATACCATTGCTTTCTGATGTCTGATGCTAATTCTTGAATGACCAAAACCAGGTGAATGGATGAATTTTCACTGGAATTGTAAAGTTTTTATTCATGTGAGTGTCCGATTAACTGAAGAGAGTTTACACAGCCTGGAAAACATAATCTTTAGGAATTGAGATGTCTACTTTTTGCATGATTTCTACCCTTGATATTCTGAAATAGCTATTTTCCTTTCACCTTTTTTTTTTTTTTTCTGTCCTGTTCTTACTTGTAGAAAACCCAGAAAGACAAGCTTTTTTGGTCTCATTCACAAGAAGAGTTATTTGAGTCAATGGACAAAGAAAATGGATTTTCTCTGGCATATGTGTATTCTGCTCTATCAGTAATCCAATGATTCTGTTTATTGCAACAATCAACAAAGTAAAAACACATTTATAATGAAAATCATAAGTATCAACAGTTACAAAACCTCAGAACTGACTTTAGAGTATGGTTAAGCCTGTGGTTTACAGGCCAGCCAAACTTTAAAATTTCCAAAGAAGTGATCCTGTTTCTCTCAGGCTTTTCAGAACAGAGTTCAAACTCTACAGAGGCAATTTCTATAACAAATAACCTTAAAAACCAATACCCTCCTTAATATCAGATTTTCCCTTTAAGAGTAGTACTGAATGGCACATATGGTGTGTTTGAATGTAGGCAGGCACTTCAATACCCTGAAAATTCCCTCACCTCTCCTGGCTCTGCCTCTGAAGCTGCTCTGTAAGCCAGCAAAAGCCAGCAAACCACGCAGAATTCGCCTCTGGTAAGAGCTGTTTCAAAGCACAAAGGTCAGGGCCAGCATTATATGTATACACTTAGGTCTCCCGTTTTTCATATTCATTCGGCAGGACCTACAGGTAAGTACTTCCCTGTACAGAATTACTACATCTTTTTAAGGGAGAAGCTGAATTTGGGTAAGAAAAATAACTTGTCTTTGCTGTTTCATCTGAAAAATAGGGAAGCATTAAAAAATGTTTAGTAACAGAGGCATCATAACACAGCCTAAAATCCTCATTCTCAAGTGCTTCCTACGTATTAATATATTTAAATATAAAAGCAAAACTCATGAATTTGAGTTGAATTTCTTAAACAAATGTCCTTTCCACAATTTCTCCCCTTAAGTCATAACACCCAAGGAAAGAAAAAAAAAAAAAGTGGTGGGGTGGCTAATAATAGCCCAACAGCCTATTTCCAACTAGTTTTTCCATCAACATTTTCTGATTAGGTTTTAGTCTAGCAGCTTTTATTTCATTCTGAAAAGATCAAAGCAAGAAGGTTTTTTCTATTAATTCTTGATTCAAAATGAAAATAGAGGCCCCAGATATGGCCTAGTGATTTGAGGGGTTGGACTTTTAAATCAATAAGACAATAAAAACTTTTTTTTCCCCTAGTTTCTGTTTTTGATAATCCTATTTCTGGAATTATGATGCTTTAAGCTACTTCCCATTGCTTATGGAGTCTTGTGTGGCACGGAAGGTCAGCATACCTTACTGGATTTAGAATTAAAATTGATACGTCCCATCATTTCAATGCATAAAGTAGCTTGAAATGTAGTGAGAGAAACAGTCATCTCCAGTTATAAAGCCAGGCAGGCATCAGAGGCACTTAGTTTTATGTGCCATCATTTTGTACATCATATGTAAAAGAAGTTCATAACAAATTTTAGGAGAAGATGGAAAATCAGTGTGTCAGCTCTGACCTCTTTTTTTTCCTTTACACACATAGCATTGGTTTTACTTAGTCTTCAGTGTTGATTTACTGTAGGTTCTATGAAATTTTAGCACTGTTTTTTTAAAAAATTAAATTAACTTTTTTTATTTTTTTAAACATCTTTATTGGGGTATAATTGCCTTATAATGGTGTGTTAGTTTCTGCTTTATAACAAAGTGAATCAGCTATACATATCCATATATCCCTATATCTCCTCCCTCTTAGGTCTCCCTCCCACCCTCCCTATCCCACCCCTCTAGGTGGTCACAAAGCACCGAGCTGATCTCCCTGTTAGCACTGCTTTTTTTAAAAAAATGTGATCCATCCTAAACCCACCATGCCAGACATTAGGTTGTATATCCCAGGTGCTTCTCTTTATTTATTTTTCATTTTTTGCTGCAAATTTCATACTTGGGCATGATTAGTAACAGTAATTGTATTTACACTTTAACCTAGCTGATCTTTTCTAATATTTGTACAAAACAATCTTTCTATATCCTCTCCTGAATTAAAGCAGATTTTCAAACTCATTTTTTCTGCTCTTCACAGAATGCAGACACATTCTGCTAATCCAAAAGCTTTCCGATTTGCCACTAACTTCCTGTTTGAGCAGCCCTCACGGAACATTCCACTTTCAATTTATAGTTCCCATCCAAGATTACCTTTATTTTTTTCCTGGGTGAAAATGCAGTACCAAGTGTTACTCATACATTTAAAATGATGCTCCATGTAAGTGACCTTAAAATGCTCCATATGTCTTCATTTAACAGACATCTATTCACTCTTCCATGTCCTTTGACCACATGCTGCCGATACATGGGGTTCCTTTCCTAAATGGTTTCCACTTATCCAGATCATTAGCAACTTGCCGTGCAATGAAACCATACAATGTTTGCTTTTAAAAATTCTTTTCTCTCCCTACCTCCCTCACATACACACACACACGTATAGGGGTAACTATTTTCCTAGACTAAGTTTTTTATTCACCTCCTTTCTGTCCCTTTTTGCTTCTCCTCTTCCACCCTGATATACCATCATAAAAAAAGATAAGAAAACAGACAGACAAACAAACAAAAAGAGCCATCACAAAACTACACAACTATTACTTTCCAGGGAAGAAAACAATATTTATTGAGCATTTACTGAGTGCCAGGAACTTAACATACACGATCACATTTTAATCCCACGAAAAATACACAGAGCAGTGAAAAAATTAAGGCTTTGAGGTTAGACTTCCAGTTCTGCTACTTAGGAAATGAGTGTCCTTGTGTAGTTATTTAACTTCTCTATTTTCATCATAAAACTTCAATTTTATCATCTCCCAAATGGGGGAAATATTACTTTCTTTACAGGTTGGCTGTGAGGCTTAAAAACTATTTTACGTAAAATACCTGTATGTGGGTGATGCTTAAGGAATAGTAGTTGTTATTCTTTGCATACCCATTTCACAGATGAGTAGCTCAGAGATGAAACAACATGCTTAAGAAGGTAAGTGAGTTCTAAATGATAAAACTGAGACACAAGCTCACTGGGGACAGCTGCTTCTAAAGGCTAAAGCCTGCGGCCTCTATACACACACTGCTTCTCCCGACAGTAGGTAGAACAGGGCTGCAGCTGTTTAAGCTATGTCCAGCCTGGGGACCAGACCTTTCAGGGGGTGTCTCCCTGCTGGGGAGGTCCATCCAGAAGTTTGTTAACCTGAGGAACTGATGTTTTAAGGAAAGAGGGAATCAGCAAGAAGAGCTCAGCCAGTTTCAACAAACCCTTCATTGTCAGAGGGATGTCCCTGAGCACAGCATGTCTGTCCTGCCTCCCAACAAGCCTCCCACGGGCATACAGGTGACTCTCTGGGAGGCTGAGTGACGTCCTTTGATGGTCCTCTTACAGAGCAGCCTAGAAGGGCACAGGGCCTCTCCCCTGTCGAGCGCAGAACACAACATGGCTTTGATCACCGTAATTCGGCTGTGAGACAACTTTGGCAGCAGGCAGACTCACCAAGAGGGGCAAAGGGGTGACCTGAGGCCATGCAGGTGAGGTTCCCGGCAAAAACGGAGCACTAGGTAGAAGTGGCAACCTCCAAGCTGTGGGCTCTGAAGCCCATTCACCCTCACTACGGATCATCGGGAGGATTGAAGGAACCTACCTGTGTAGTTACCTGGACTTCCTTGTGGGCACACCTGAGCTATAGCATAAATGTATGCAGGAAGGCAGAGCAGCAGCAGTGCCTGGAACCCGGGAAATATGGGTCACAACTGTCAAAGGGACGCCAATGGGCTCACCACCTGGTACTATCTGGAGAAATTCACATTACACTTACAACTCAAAGGATTAAAGAAGAAATACATGTTTGCCAAATAGCTTGAAAATAAATGGTACAGAATCTGTATGGCTTTAATTCAACTCAAAGAATTCAACCATTGAGAACTCAACCACTGAGAAAAGAGAATACTACATGTTTAATAACTGGTTTCTAACGTCCAAAGGACATTCTGAGGGCCCACTCGGTTTAGCTTCCAACCAAACTCACACTTTACGCTGGCTGCTTTTACTGTAGCTTGAAGACGTAGTCTCCGAATCTAATAGAAATTTCTGTAGCTACTCAGAGCATGGGGATAAGGCAAATGCAGTACAGAAATGACAATTAAGAGTCTAAAAATACTGTTTGAACCTTCCTTTGAAAATTCTCACTGCCTTCTAGGTAGGTCTGTCCCACTGCTCCCTGACCATGCTCACCTGGAGAGATGCCGTGCACTCTATCTTTCTGAATGTTCAGGAAGGCTCTAGACATGTGCATGAAGAGCTCAGGGACATAGATTAGTGCTTTGTTTGGTTCCACTTTGTTCTACCATCTCTAGCTGTCCTTGCAGATTCATGGCTATGCTTGATCTTGTCTTGGAAATATTTTTTCTTTTGCAACTGGGTGTCTCATAGGTGTGGACCTTCAGTCAGGCAGCCACAGACAAATCTTTACCACTACCACCCTCATTCATTCATTCATTCATTCAGCAGAAATGGACTGAGCACCCACTGTGTGCCAGGCCCTGGGCTGGCCTAGGGTATGCATGGAGAACAAAGCTGACAGGGTCCCCGCCCTTGTGGAGCTTAGAGCCACTGTATCATGTCCTTCCCTCCACCAGCAGCAACTCTGGGTTAAAAAGGAACCTGTCAGTGTAACATGAGAAAATGAAAGAACACCCAGCAGCGAGCCGGCAGGGTCTCATCGTGGAAGTCCAGGTCTGCCTGGAGCATGGTGTGTGGGTCCACACCAGCCTGACTTCCGTGGGGAAGCATGGTCAGCACTTCCTTCTCGGTGCGTGTGCCCGGGGCTGCCGTGTCTCTCAGCTGCTCCTTGGTGCTTCAGAGGAAAATAGCCACGTATACCCGATACTTGCCCCTCTGATGTGTGTGCAAAGGAAACGGAAATTGTCGCCATGGAGCAGAAACACCAGAGGAGCTGATCCATGTCTTATGACGCACAGGTATAGATCCTCATTTTTTAAACCCTAGGCTCTGGAGCACACCATGCGGAAGATCAGGATCATTCTTTTGTTCGGTCCCCACAACATCCCATTGTCCCCTCACCTTCAAGCACCTCATCACTGAAGCCTGAGAGCTCCTGAGAGGACTGGCCTGGATTTCTGTGTGTCCTTTTGGCAACTAGATGGGAACAGCCAAGGCTTCTAAGTGGCCACTTCCTGAGCTGCCTCAGGTCAAGGAGTAGAGTGACATGTGCGGTTACTAGGATATCCCGGCTCAGCCTCAAGAGCTCAGCAAAGGAAGGCTGGATTCTAGTCCTATTTCTCCCCAAACTAACTTTGGGCAAGTCGCCTTTTCTGCCAAAAGCTCAATCTCGGTTTCTTCTGTCAATAGGAGGCAACACCGGGCCGTACTGTCAAGACATACAAGCAGGGGCTTCCCTGGTGGCGCAGTGGTTGAGAGTCCGCCTGCCAATGCAGGGGACATGGGTTCGTGCCCCGGTCTGGGAAGATCCCACAGGCCGCGGAGTGGCTGGGCCCGTAAGCCATGGCCGCTGAGCCTGCGCGTCCGGAGCCTGGGCTCCGCAACGGGAGAGGCCACAACTGTGAGAGGCCCGCGTACGCAAAAAAAAAAAAAAAAAAAAAAAAAAAAAAGACATACAAGCACTTGTAAATGCTGGCTATTATTAATAATTATTATGAATACATGCCCTTTGCCTTTTAATTGTTTAGAATTGGTTTTAAGTTTTAACTATTTAGAATTGTTGTGAAGCCCAAAGGAGATAACACATGTAAAAGTTCTCTAAGTGAAATATATCATCCAAATAGAAGTTTATATTATCGTCGTTTGCTAATTGAGTTGGTCTCTCAGAATGTGCAGGCAAAAATTTAAATTATGCCAATGGCTGACATCAAGCATAACTGAATGCCCAGGAACACTTCTATACCCCCCCCCACATTTGTCTATACGACCACCACCAACACATCAGCTAAAGGCACACGAAAAGCAGGCGGAAAGGTATGAGTTGCATCCAACGTCCTAAACTCCACATAAACCAGCTTTTGCCAAGGTATGTACTGGTATGGCTAGCGATGGGAGGTAGGAAGCAAGCGGACAGGGTTTGCTTTCTCCTTTTCCAAATAAACAGCGCGGTTGTTAAACCAGAAATGAAGCTGATCCCGTGCAGCTTTCAGAGCAGTCAGCTGCATTCTGAAGCAGGCGAAAATGTAAACAGAGCCTGTAATTCTAGAGCAGGACAGACCCGCCACAGGTTTCAGAATGGGAGAGTCCGTGGGCCTCACGCCAAGAAAAATGAAACGTTAGCCTGGGCCCTGGAACAGAATCGTGTAGAAGGAGAGTGCGTGTTTGTTTAACACACACACACAGACCTGTTTCTGTGCCAATACCTTCCTGAGCCCTCCTGAATAAAAGCTGGAATCCCTGAAATCGTGGCACAGAATCAGTCTTGTTCGTACAGTCCTGTTCTTTAACGTGAAAGGACTTTCCTTCTGAACGTGGAGATGTTTCTTTCTTTTCTTCTTCTTCCCTTTTTTTTTTGGCCCAAGTTAATTACAAAGTATGACTTGAAAATAAAATGAGCCCATTCCACCCATCCCCAGATCTGAATTTTATCATGAGTTGCCAATTGGTTTTCTCATCCTCTCACTCAGTATCTGCTGTTAATTTTTTCGCTATTGCAAGAACTTGAAGACTGTCAGCGAAATACATGATGCATTACAAACCTTATAATTGGAAATAAAAATATCTGAAGCTTTCTGACAGGGTAAACTTACAGTACCATTGTGCTGATCAGAACGAGGAAACGTGAGCAACCTTGTAGCTGTTTGGATGCAAACACAATTATAAAGGCTGCAGAGAGTGGAATCAACGCTTAACTCCCACTTTGAAAAATGCTGAGAAAATTACATCTGAACAGAATGGACAAACTCAACGTGTTGATGATCCAAAATGAGGCGGAGAGAGGGAGGAAAAAAAAATATCCTGCACACACTTCCTTTGAAAATGCAGCTCAATGGACTTTCTCTCGCTATTTCAGCCATTTTAGAATTACGCTGCCTAGGCTCGATCTAATTTTCCTGCTGCAGAAGTTAAGGCACTTCCTCTACAATTACTAAATTTGACAAATTACACCTGGGTCTACTCTAACATGAGAAAGTGTGCTCTTTGTTCCTGACCCCTTGGTCAGCGTAGAGATCAAATTCCTGGACATTGGAAAGCCCCGCTCATATTCATTAAAAGTCACAGGAGACTAGCTCTGCGTTTCTGTTCAGGAGAGGAACAAGGTGCATTGCTGAACAATACAACTGCCACACTCAGGTCAGAGCAAGACAGACTTTTTACTTTTTGTGGCTTGGCTACTGATCCGTTTGCACCTGGATTTTTTTTTTTTTTCTACATAAGCATCTTAGTAGCCAAAGAGCAACTGAAATCAGAAAAAAGAAGGGGCTAGTCGATTTTTAAATGCCCAGTCCCAGAAGTGAGTTTATGGAAATCTACTTGCACTAAAATGCTGGCTACAGATCCAGTAACCAAAAATACAAAGATGATTTCAAAATGCCACCTCCCCTCCACCCTGACCAGACAAGCAGTGAATTAGCACAAATATCAGTGGTTGTTACTTGACAGATTAGAATTGTGTCTCCTTTTTCTGACCACAGTCAGCCTTCGGAAAAGACATTTTTGGGATCAAAGCTGAAAGTGATCACAAAAGGAGATCAGGAAGCACCTCGGTGGCAGAAAATCGACACAAGGGATACAAGAAATCCACGAGCTGTGCTGCTATGAGAGCAAAGTCCTGGGAAGATCTAACTGCTAGGCCACACAAGACCCTCTTCTGTCCCCCAGAGAGGGAGGGGAAAATGTAATAGGAGAAGTTAAGAAAAGCTGTGACTGAACTGTTAGTCCCATGACAATACATCACGCCTGACTCCTTTCTTCACGATTCTTGGAAGAATGAGGTGGCGAAGGAATACATACAGAAGCCACAGAACTGGGTGGAAGGCTTCCTGAGGCCGGGCTGCCCCTTGAGAACTGGTCAACCCTTGTCTTCCTTCCAAGGGAGCACCTTTCTTCCAGGATAAGGCACCCTATTTACAACTTCTTCAGTGTAGGCCGTTGGATTTTCCCAGACCCATCAAACCACATCCAAACCCTCTTCTTTGCAGATCTAATTGGCACGACAGTGTGCTCCAATTGCAAACACACATGACTGCTCAGGATTGTTGTAAGTTATTTTCCACATACAAATTCCTCCTAAATTGTAAGTTAGGAGACACTGCGTTAATTCTCTCTGGTCTTTAGGAAGCTTTCAGCGGTACTACAAGTTATAAACATGTAAGGAGTATGAGCTAATATACCTTGTTTAGAGTGAAACTGAGTCACAATCCACATTTTGTAAATACATGAGTTAATAAGCTCTCTCCCTGGTCAGACAGCAATTACTTAAAAAAAATTTTTTTTTGATTGAAGTCTAGCTGATTTACAAAGTTGTGGCAATCTCTCCTGTACAGCAAGGTGACTCAGTGATACACATATAGACGTTCTTCTTTTATATTCTTTTCCATTATGGTTTATCACAGAGATGGCAATTATTTTTGATAAACCTGTGACAGGATGGAAATCCTTAGTATCAAGGTTCTTATTTTGATTTCTGTTTTTAAATGAAAACCACTAGCAATATCAGTAAATCAGAACTTAATATTCCCTCCAGAAATGTTACAGGAAAAGCATGGAAATCAAAGTTAAAACCATTCACATTATTTTGGAGTTGGAGTATCTAATGGGTTACTAAGCAGATGTCCACCTATGTGTGAATCTCAGGATGGAAAATCCTTATTTCTCATAGGAGGAGAGTAGCAGCTCTAGCATAAATCCCCCCCGCCCCAGATTTGCTTCCAGTCAAATTCTTACTAGTGAAAGAAGCTAAAAATTGTACAAGATATTAAAATAATCAAGCATGCCTGCAAATATGTATGCTCTTTAAAGATTCTAATTTTGGTGACTATTGAAGTGAGTGGCATCAGAGAGAAAGTGGGGGCAGACCTCATTACCCCTGTTTTACAAAATAGAGAAGGGATTTGTTGTGCAAACAGCAGAGACTGAACTAAGGGTAGAAGCCAGCCCATCTGACTCCTAGTGCAATTGTCTCCATGTGAAGGTAGACAAAGGTATAAAGTACATTGGAAACACCAACCCTGCTACATCAGTAAGAGCTAACACTTATCCAGTACTTACTCTATGCCAGGAAGTCTTCTGCATGCTGTGGATGCATTAACTCACTTATAACAACCATGAGAGAGAAGTAATACTGCTATTTCTCACTTTAGAGGTGAGAAAACGGAGGCATGGAGACTTTCAGAAAAATGCCCAAGGTCCCAAGGCTGAATTAGTAAGTAGCAGAAATGGGAAAATCTGCTCTCCTTGCATAGAAATGCTAACATAGGCATTCCTAAATCAGTGTTCAGAGTACAGCAGTTCTGGGAATATTAATTTTTAAACTATTTTAATTATTATTTTTTTAATATTAACACTAATTTTCATCATAAAAATATGATGAAATTGCAATTTCCTTTTCATCAACCCCTGTATTCTTGGTAAAAAGACAAAGTATCAACAATTCCTATGGGTGAGACAAATTCCATTTAAAGATCTCCCTCATTGTACAAAGAAAGGAAATAATTCAAACTTTCTAGAAATCCCAATAAACTGTGTGTAATAAACAACTTCAGGGTAACATTTTAGAAGACTAATGCTGTGTGTTTTCTTGACTTTACCAGTTTCTCCAATATTAAAATAAAAAATTTTGAATGAGGTCAATCCAGTTCAGACATAAACTTTGTCCGAAGTTTGTACCACCACCAAAACCAAATTATGCCCCATCACTTCGCATATTGGAACTACTATGTTATTTCTTGAGGTGCTACACGATCTGCCTCGGAATCCAAAATCACTCCCTCATGCATCACAGCCATAATCTGGTTGAGCTAAACCCTATCCTAAACAGATATGGACCTGCTCAGATAATGGAGGAAGCTTGCTGTCATCACACCAACAACCATCAATCCAGGGAACCTCTGAAAGTCCTGTTTGTTCAGGAATGGGCTGAAATGTTCTGGGCTCTGAAGATTTTTCAAAAATCATCTTAAATTATTGAAAAAATCATCTCAACTCCATGTAGAGCTTCTCTGCCAATTAGAGGTCATTCCTCAACTACTGCATAGTCATTAAGAAGTGAGCTGTGAAGCTGAAAAAGCTCTCTCTCTCCTGCCCTTTACCCAGAAATGCTGATATCGACATCCTACATTACCCCAAGATCAGCTTTCAGATTACTGTTTTGATAGGACTAATTTCTGCTGTTTGTTCTCTTGCCCTTTATCACCTTGTCACATATAAAAAGAACTAATTGACGTGCATTCATAAAGCTGGATATAAACACTGCAGATTATAACCACCAATTACCACAGCACTACCACCACCTCCTCAGGCATACCATGTACCCTGCAGCCAGACTCAAATTAGGATGCTAGCACTTAGAATCCATGTGATTCTTGAGCAGTCACTTAACCTTTCTGTGCCCGAGTTTTCTGATCTGCCAAATGAGAATCACAAGAGTGGCTGTCTCTTAAAGGTGGTTTGAAGAAAAGGAGATAATAGGTATAAAGGACTTAGTGCCTGACATTTGGTTAAGTACTCAATTAAGAGTTCAGAATCACAGTCAGGTTGATTTTAAATGGAAATATACTTCCTGTATCCACTCATCAGTCCCTCTGGATACCAACTAGTAAAGCTAGAAAACCAAATTACAGGAAATGTCTCAACTTTCTATTTTACAGAAGACAATCCAAACTGTTGAGTGGGGTGGCCAATCTGAATTCACCCTGTCCTTTTCCAGCCTTATCTGCAACTCCTAAGGCAGGACTGGGATACTTTTCCAGGTTAAGTGAGTAAAGATTAGTTTTTCTGCTCTATATACATATAGGGCTCTCAAAAAGTAAGAAAGCAAATAAAAATCCAAGACTCCTCTGCTACTGACCTTCTGATCTAACACTCCCATTTTAGAGATGAAAAATCTGGCTCTAGAGGCTAAGTGACTTGCTCAAGTTCACATAAATATCTCGTGGCAGAGCTAAGGCCTGAAAAATGGTAATTGTTATTCTAAGCAAATCACCGGGCGCTCTTCTCAATCCACTGCAAACATCACCTAATTTAATCCGCATAATAACCCTCTAAAAGTAGGTATTATTTTCACTGAGGTTCCTTCTCTATGAATTAACTTCTTCAAAACCAGACAACTGACAACTGATAGAGCCAAGGTCAAAATGTTTCCTTGTCTGGTCCCAAGGAATACACGCCTGCTTCAAGTTTTCTAGAGCTGAGAATTTCAGTACTGAGAATTCTAGGAGTGAGCTTTCAACCGGTAACTTCCAAACTGTCTGTGCTTCAGTCTTGTCTGGGGAGCTTTAAAAAATACAGGTCACTGGGCTCCACCTCAGGAAGGAGAATCAGAGTCTCAGGGGCATATGGCTTCAAAATCTGTATTTCTTCAGAGTTGGTCAGGTGATTCTGATGTGTAGCAAAATTTGAGAAACTCTAATGTAAGCAAGATATTTTATGAGTGCTTCCAATGTAAAACGAGATGGGAACAAGTCACGTAGGCTGATGGAATGTTCAGAGTGGCTGAAGCTGCGTGAAGGGTAACACAGTGACCTTCCACCAAATCCTTCTGTGTCCCACAGACACACATGCAGCCCCAGTCACACAGACAGACACGTATCTACCAAAGCCATGCTCCCATTGATCTTGCCTGAAGAAATCTGCATCACAATGAAAACAACAAGCATCGTGTTTTGCAGCAGTGCCAAAATATGTGTTATGTTCTAAATACAGCCAAAAGGTTTCTCTTCATCTTTATCCTTTTGGTTTAAGGCACCTAAGCCGGAACCATGCTTTCTGAGTGCTGAGCTAATAAAACAGAGGGGAAGACTGTTGGAATGAACACTTACCAAGGTGCACCGTATATCCTGAATCCCTTCACTGTTACCTCCGAGTCTTGTAAGTAAATACTGTTTGTCAGGAGGGACTGAACGTTGTCAAAGTCCTCTGGTTTCAATTTGGACACAGAGGGGAAACGGTAGTAGTCCTGTTTAACAAGGTCTGCCATGAATTCCTTATCAAATGTCAGTTCATGATTCCCAGCAATCACTATTTTATATTCATATGGCAGGTTTCCTGAAATAAGAAAAAAAAAGCACGAATTAGCATGTTCATTTCCCATCACGAAGTACAACAGCAGAGACTGCGTGATTAGCAGACAGTATCCCCAAATGAAATAGCTCATGCATTCCTTTATATTTCCATGGGAACCAAAATTTATGACTACTTTTTTATGCTAACAAAAATGACAATAAACGGGAGATAGGAAGCTGCTCAGAAGCTAAAAAGCTACTAAGGAGATATTAAGTTTGCTAGTTCCATTTCCCTTTTCTGTCTGCTACAGATTCACTGTGATGAATCCACACTGTGACGAATCCATACTTTATAATTATCCAGCAAAAAGTACTTTAATCACGAGTCTTAAAAAGGTCTGGACTTGGTTTTGACCCTTAAAAAGTAAGCCAACCAACTATTCTTAACAACTCAGATAACTGCTAGATTTTTTAGTATAAGCTTCATACAAAAGACATGGCATAGCCAAGCATTTCACAATTTACATAAATGAAAAGAACTACACAGTACAATTTCATACGGCAAGTTAAAGTTTACCTTTTGGCTTGCGAATAAAAAGAACATTAAGAATGGCCCCCTGATTAGAAGGCTAAATTTCCTCCCATTGGGATGGGAGAAGAAACTGTAAAGCTTAAACACCTTTTAATATTTATGGTATGGAAATGTGAGTTCTCCATGTGTGTTTTTTATGCAGAAGTTTCCCGATCAAAATGAGATAATCCTGGGAAGAAGAATGAAAGCTATAAAGGAAAACCCAAACACCAGACTTCTGCATAGATTTATAATGTTTGAATAAAGTACGGACCATACATATTAATAACTCACCGTGATGCTAAAAGAACCAAAATCCAAAGGGAGATAGTGCCGGGCAGCTGCCCCCATCCTGAAATTAATGCCTTTTTCTCTTCTTTGTCATTATCCATCCCTCAAGCCTCACCACTGGGCAGCTGCTCATTTTATTTTATTTCATTTTATTTTGAGGAGGAAAAGGGCGGGACGACGGTGCCTATAATTCCAGCTTCCTGAGACTCCTAGGTCCAATGCAAAATTAATGTTGCCTGCTATTCCAGGAAGAATGAAAGTTACCACTAGCAGGAAATTGGATACATTTGTTGAAAGAATTGGTCCTTACCAGCAAGCCAGAATCAATGATTCAATTAATGAAGCTTATAGTGGGGGAGAGAATTACATTGTTTGGAAGGGAAGGCAAGTTTTGTCATAGGCCCACTTGGATTTCAGCAATGCAAATTGCTGAAAAATTGTATAAAATTTTTAAAATTATTAAAATTTTAAAATTTAATATAAGTATTAAAATTGTATATATAGCATGTGGGTTAAGGGGGAGACTTAGGAGCGAGGTGAAAGCAGTCAGAAAACAACACTGCAGAAAGACGAAACCGAAAACATTGTGGCCAAGCATCAATAGATATCCTTGATTATTGGCCCACAATGCTGTGTGAAATGCCTTTGGCTTCAGTTATTTGCAAGGCTACAGTGAAGAGCTCATAGAAGATAGGAAGCCTCTCTTAAATGCATGCAGAGCTTATAATCTGCACTAGCATAAGGCAATAAGACTGTGATGTATGTTGCAAGCTACTTGGATAGAATGATGATATTTTGCACAATTCCCTGCACTTAAAATACAGATGAAAGATGTATTAAGGAGCCTGCAAATTCCCAGCACTGCACACGCTGGAAATTTTTGAGATGCCCTACAATTTCAACATCATGGCTCTGAACACACTGGCCTGATACTGCATCCCCAGACTCACCTGTGCTCCCAAGGCTGGAACGGGCTGAAATGTTTTCCTGGACAGTAATCTGCTCCGAGGCAGGTCCTACCTGCATGAACCTTTGAGCAACTCTATTTGTACAAGTCATGCTTTAGCTGCTGGTCCTCCTTTAATCATTCAGGATGATGGACTCACTGTAAGCCCTGTCTTTATGTACCACTGCTCTTGCAAGAGGCCTTGGCTTCTTGTTTTTGCCATTTCAGAGCTTTGGTTAAGGGATGGAATGGGTGAGACTGGGAAACAAGGTGAAGGAAGTACCTTTCTTCTCTTCAGATTAGTTAAGAAAAAAAAAAAGTAAAACTGCTGCAAAGTAAATCTTTCTCAGGAAGACAGCCTCTTCAGTGTCTTTTAAATCAAATTTTGGAGACAGCATAAAGAAGTAGCCACCAAAATGAACAGCCACAGAAAATCGTGATGATATTTACGCATTGCCAACAAACTCATCTCTTTCTGAGAATCCAATAGTAGTTTCCAACTTCCATCCTCTGTTACCTATGTTATGAGATTGTCTGACATATTTTTTTTGCTGAACTGACCTTTCGTCTATAATCTGCCAACCTTTGTGTTTTATATAAAAATTGTAAGCAGGGAAGCTGACAAATCTCCTGTTACTTGATGACATTTTTGGTTTTTTCCAGACTAGATTAATTTGGAAGGCTCTGCAGTCAAGCTCTAACTTCTTGTTATTCAAATAGCATTATTTTAAAATTGTCAGACAAAGAGGTGCCTGCCTTTATCCATTTAATTCAGATCAGGCCATCCAAACTGACCTGCCTGAATAAAAAACCAAGGCCATAGTGCAGTTATTCTAATGTGGAAAAATTCTTGCTTTGAATGACCTAAAGAATTCTACCAACTAACCAGTTCTATCTTTCCTAAGACACGGTATATGTTCTATTGGTAAGATACAAGATTATTTTAGGTGGAATAGAGATGAACTTCTGACAAAACGTCAAGTAGTTTTGTATGTTCTAAAAATGCATATTTGGAAAAACACAACAATGCAAGTAATGATATATGGCTTCATTTTTCATTTCTATTTTCATTTTTCTATTTTTGTATATAAATTAAGAGGTGATTCAAAGAAAACTATTGAGCAAATAATAATACAGATAATTCACAGATATGGCAAAGTGATGACTAGCAAGTGAATGAATGTAATTTGGGAAACTAGCCCATCAATCAGTTCAGTTTAGAGCTACTGATCATAAGTAAGACGATAAGCTCTTGGAGGCAGCAATTAAGTCTTATTCAAATCTGTATCTCCTACTGTATCTGTATCACCTCACTGTGTCACATAAATAGATGCTCACTTAAAAGTAATGGATAATGGAGGTCAGCTGGGTCCTCACTGCTACTCTACAATTCTAATCATCCTATACTCTTGCCACTCTCTATCCCCTAAGCCGCTATCACAAAACTTTTCCAGGTTCCTCTCTAGGTTCCAGGCTCCTTTTGACTCTGCACTTAGCATACAATACGTCCTCACCTCAAGATAGAGTCTCTTCATTTCCTTCTCTTCACTTTCCGATCACTGGTTACATCTTCTCATCTTTCTAATAACTGGCCTCTTAATCCATTTCCTGCCACTGGCACTTTAATTTTTCAGACATCTCTTTATGATATTTTGGGTCTCTTTATTTCTCCTCCTTAGTGAGTTTATGTTTACCCACCCCAAGAAAATAAAAACAAGCAGCTCTTCACTCACACACACACACACACACACACACACACACACTCCTCAAATGCAATCCTAAACCATCCCTAACCTTACTTCTTCTTTGAGATGCTTCCTCATTTTACTTCTAAACTTCTGGAAGGAGGATTCTAGAAGCTTGCAGCTCATATGCCAAATTCAGCCCACAGATGTATTACAGTGGGCCCTCAACTGTGTTTTATTTTATTTTCTTAGTTGAACTAACATTTAGAAATCAGGAAATATCACACCAAAAGTTCAGGGTTTCTGGCTTCTTTTGGAAGATAAAAAATCAGGCGATACTGACCTCAGTCTGCTGCAGACCTCCTCGTTCCCTGTTACTTCTCACACCTTGGCCCACTTATCACGACTGTGTTGTCTGATGGGCCACCCTACTATTAGAATCAGCAACTTAGACATAAATGGCTACTCAGAATTTACCCAATGCAATCTGCCTTTGTTTCTGTACTCTTCCAAAAGCTTCCCTGAATGTCAATAAAACCTCCTAAAAACCAAAGCCAAGGGTTTTTCTCCATCCTCATCTCCATGGATGTCTCCACAGTGACCTCCCTGTCTGACAAAGTATCTCTTCCTGGATTAGTGATGCTGGACTCTGCCTTCTCCCCCTCCCTCTCCGGTATTTCCTTTCCTCTCTCCTTCCTCAACTCCCTTTGCGTCCCACCTCATTCTCAGCTGACCATTACACTTTCCCTCTTCATCTTTACTTCTATGAATATTATTTAATATTTTCTTACTGCATGTGTCACACTTCTATTCTCTGCAATTTAATTTTCAAATTTTTAAATTTCATTACAAATTAACTGTGGAGGAAGCAAGAGGGTAAGAGTGGGGCCTCTGCAGGCTTCACGACATGTTAGCTGTATGACCTTGGATAGAGCCCTTATGTTCTCTATGGTGCGTTAGCAACACGGGGATAATAACTGCATCCACCTCATAGGTTGTGTTCAAGATAAAATGACATAAAGCTTCTAAAGCACATGAGTGGTATGGAGTAAATAATCAGTGCACTTTATTATTTTACTCCATTTTTTTACTTTTACCCTTTGCATGTGACTTGTCTCCTCCTATACTGTGAGGTCCTTGAAGGCATGGATTGTGGCTTGTGGTTCCTTGTTTGGCCCAAAGTACCCAGTTCAATACCTTCCCATATGGCAGGCACACAATAAGTATCTGTTAAAGGAATGAATGAACCTCTGCAAGATTTACCAGGAACTTCCTAAAAAGAATTCCAGGAATGGGCTTGTCATCTTGAGCTATACGATAAGGCTTAAACCAGTACTGGGTTGTCCTCCAAGTTTAAGCCCTCCTGAATTGCTAGTTCAATTAAAAACAAACAAACACAGTTGGGGGCCAATTCTAATACATCTAATTTGGCCTACCAGCTGCAAGCTTCTGGAATTCTCTTTCCAGAACTTTAGTAGTGAAATGAGGAAGTATCTCCAATCCAGTCTAGCCAAATATTCTCCAATACACTGTTTTTAAACTGCAGTTTCTTCAAATATAAATGGGGGGAAAATAAAAATACTACCCCTAAGGTTTGATGCACATTAAACAATATACTGCATGTAAAGATTTGCACAGTTTCTCACACTTTATCATCACTCAATAGATATTAGCTGTGTTATAATAATTATTATAATGATTGCCCTTCCCAGTTGTCAACCAAGAAAATATTAGTTTATCCACAAATTGGATCACTCCCTGGTCACATTGCAAAATGTCATTGCCTTCAAAGAAAAGCATGTGGAGATGAAAAAGAAAACTTCGATTTTCCAAAGGCAGAAACTGGCATGGTCCAATGTATCCTTCAAATTAACAAAAACATTACTAGGGTCATTAAGATATCTGGATCTGAGGTGATGGTGGGTGGACCTATGAGGCCTTCAACCTATACACAGTGCAAACCTAGCTGCCTCTGTCGAGATGCTTCTAACCTTGAAAATGTGTGCACTCAACACATCACTTCTTTCCTCCTTCTAACATCCAGTTACCCATCTCTTCTAACATTTACTGATTGCCAAAAAATGGGCCAGGATCGGCCCCTCATTCACAAATGAATAGTGTAACCTGTGATAAGTAACGCCCAGATTCTATTTCTCTCAAGAGTGACTACTCATTTGGAATACCCCTAATATCTTCACAGAATCAGATGAAGGTACTCTTCGATGAGTATATAGAGAGGAACAGAAAAAGAAAAACTAAGATCTTTAGCTATGCACATGTCTGATAAAGCCGTGACAACTTTAAAGCAGACACACAGCGGATTTTGTCAAGGTCAGCTGCCCTTCCTTCCCAAACTCTGGACATTTAATGTGTCACTTAAAGCGGCTCCCATGTTTCACACCCTGAGTGATTGGAAAGCTGTGCTCTGTAACCCTCCCCGGGGCTGGAGCAGGGTGATGTGAGGAAAGAGACAAGGGGGGAGGGGAGGGGCCTGTTCCCATGTCCACCATGGCAGCACTGCTTTCCTTTATTTTACGATTTGGGGAAAGATTTGATTCGAAGAAAGTTAGCCCTGGCTTTAAAATATTAAGAAGAAAAATCACTGATGTATCCAATTCAATTTTACTGATGAAGAGAGTGAGTGACAGAGAGGTGCTGTCATTTGCTAAGGAAAGTCACAAGTCAAGTTGGTGGCAAAAGTGGGACAAGAAAAGCTCTTTGCCTCCCCTGCTAGTATTCTGTCAGGTGAGCCCAAATCTTTTTTTTTTTTTTTTGACACATTATTTATTTATTTATTTATTTTTAACATCAGTATTGGAGTATAACTGCTTTACAATGGTGTGTTAGTTTCTGCTGTATAACAAAGTGAATCAGCTATACATACACATATATCCCCATATCCCTTTCCTCTTGTGTCTCCTTCCCACCCTCCCTATCTTACCCCTCTAAGTGGAGGTGAGCCCAAACTTTTAACAGCCTCATGGACTTTGGCTTAAGACCTATCTCTTACATGAGTCCTCCTCATACCACACATGCTGGCTCAGTTTAGGCATTCCCCAGATGTTACTGCAGCTATAGGTGTAATTTCTTACCCACTAGCTCCCAGAAGAATTTGGGAGCCTACCCAACCAAGGAAGGGAAGGTCACAGACTTGAGAAGAAGGGAAAAAAGCTCCTTTGTCCATTGTGATGCAGAGTCCTAGAATTTAAAAACTTCTTGACTGTATTATGAGAAATAAGATGAGGCTTTGACAGTAGAATAGAAGTCCAAGGTAAAAAACTAAAATGTCTACAGGGACCAGAGAAATAAGACAAAAACGTGAACTGAACTAGGTAGAAGTAAGAGAGAGTGGTGAGGACTAGGGCACGTGTGCATCAGCATTTTACAATAAACATATATAAGCACTCCTCTGGCCAAACACGATTCCTTGCTAGCTTGCCCCGCACCCACCAATAAAAGTAATGTTCCTCAAAATTATCACACAACTGCAACCTATTTTTTAAAATCATTATAGAATGTATTCCTCTCGAAAACTCAAGTTCATGTCAGATCAGAATCCAAGGTCATTCCAAAATACTTTCTTTTCCTGGGAATCTGCCTGCCACCTACGAGGAGTGGGCTCCTGCCCCATACCCTTCATTCATCATGAATGGGGAGTATGGGAAATAGGGGCAACTAAAATGGCCATCAGGTTGTGACTTACGACAAATACCACCTTCACCATGCCCAATTTTTATCAGGGATCTGACAGGCAAGGTTAACTGACTGCTATCTCCTATTTGTTTCTGCTAAAAACCCAGGGGGAAAAAACCCAGAGTACAATAGTAGTTCTTTGTGAAGGAGATCATCCCAAAGCAAACATGGCTTGCTGTGTTTCCTGGGTAAAGGAAAACCTACTTATACGAAGGTGACAAATTAATTTAAATATCTCCAATCTCTATGCGCACTCCCCTCCATACTCCTAAATTCCAGACTTTGAAAATATATGAGGAAACCAAAAATATTTCTAGCATATCACTCACATAAAATAAAGCTCACTATGTAGCAAGAAGAAAACAACACAGAGATAACAAGTCAGAAGAACCTGCAATGGCTCCCAGATGCCCAGGAAAATACACAGGGCACAACCTTCAGGCTCACCTTCCCTTGCCAATGTGCTAGAAAAAATGAACTTTCTGAGATTAAAAAGAATAAAACAGATATATACTCAGACCTATTATCATGGGACTGTTATACACAAAAGAGATATATTGCAATTCAATCACATTTCTGAAACCCTTGGTGTGTGTGGGGCACTGTAGATGTTCCCTAATGCCAGTGTTATAAAGGGACCTTGTTATAGCCCCAAGGTGGATAATAGAAGGCATTTTTTTCTGTTTAAAATTATTATTATATTTTAATATCATGACTCCAGCAGAGAGGGAAATGTTTAAACTCTTGAAGGTTCTCTATTCCACTCAGGACTAAATAAGAATAACTTGAGCTTGAAAATCGGCCAAGCAGAAAATTTTGCAGGAGGATGGAAAGAAAAAAATAATACCAATGGCTATGAGGATGGAAGAATTATGAGGCTCTGGGATGGACTAAGGAGATGTGTCAGTTAAATTCCTTCCTTGATTGGGATTTGGCATTAGCAGATACAAACTATTATATATAGGATGGATAAAACAACAAGGTCATCCTACTCTATAGCCCAGGGAATTACATTCAATATCCTGTGATAAACCATAATGGAAAAGAATATGAAAAGGAATATATATATATGTATAACTGAGTCACTTTTCTGTACAGCAGAAATTAACACAACATTGTAAATCAAATATACTTCAATAAAAATTAAAATAAATTAATAAATTCCTTCCTTAATGACTGCTGGGGGCCAATAGCAGAGAAAGGCTGAGTCCAGCCTGGAGGCAGGGAGAGGGCTCTGAAGCTAGAAGCAGGTAGAGCCCACCTTTCCCTGCTTTGCTCCCACACCTAGAAAAGTGTTTGACACATATTTGGTGCCCACTGCCTACATGTTAAATGAATGAATGGACCTCCAGCACTCCCTCTCGGCTCCACGGTTTGCACTCACTTGCCTCAGCTGCAAAGCCACCAGAAACATTCAATCAGGGCAAGCTCCGTCTCTGACCTCAGTCTGTCCCCCGTCAGGCTCCATTAATTTTCACAAGTCCTGACAGCTCTAACGTTAATACTCACACTTGCTGATGGAGCCACACAGCAGGTTCAGACTGCTACCTTCTCCTCTGAAACTCATGCATTAGGGTTTCTTCCATGCTTGCAATGGGAAACCAAGTCTAAGAAATATTAAACACAGAAAACTATATTACAATAATGTCAAGGCTGAGCCGGAAACCCAGGAGAAAGTAAGGAATGCTGAGTGAACGCCCAGTGGTCTGCTGCAGGAATTAGGGCTAGTGTTAAGAAGCCACAGCTGAAATGCTCCCTCCTCCTCTTCAGCCTCCTCCATAAAAAGAATCACAAGGCATCAGGAGATGTTATAAGCCTAAATCCACAAAGTCCATCCCTCACCCAGGAAAGCAGACCCCCCTCTGGACCCGAGTAGTCACCAGTATACGGCACTGATGACAGGTAACGTGACTAAGAAGTGTAAACCACAAGGCCATTAGTACTCATAATTATTATGGACCTGAAAACATCTCAGAGATTTGATTGCTGCTCAGCAGCAACTTGTTTGCATGCATTCTCATCTCAACCATAACCTTATTCCAACACAGCTTTCTGTGACTTAACACACACACACACACACACACAAACACACACACACATTCATACACTTTACTACCACAAGGTGTTAAAAATGAATGACAATCTCCTCCTTGTTTCCCAACTGAGTACCTCTAAGTTGCTTCCCAGACCAACATGGCATGTTCTATATGTAAAGCCGTGATGGTAACTGTCCAAGGAAGCATGGCTCCAATTATACTTGAGTATTACCATCTGGCTATGTAACTGGAACCATGGGTAGTCTCTTCACTGTTTATTTTGTCCAACCTCTTCCTTACAAATGAGAGCCTTGGCTTGTTGAGAAAGACTGATACGCCATACAACAAATCTGATCTGAAACAATCAGACTATCTCCTAAAGACCCTTCAGTTGACTTCCTCAAGTTTCCGAAAATTGGATCCAAATCAGGATTTCACTGGATAGTGGACACACAGACTGAGTGAGATTGATAAAGAATGTAATATAAAACTGACACATAAAGGATGATTATTATTATCATTATTTTTATCCTGTCTTTCTTCTGCATTGTAACTTCATTCGAGATAAGGGGTTCATCTCCTACTTCTTACCATCTTAAAAGAGTATTCAATGAGTATCTTTAACAAACTACTAGTGTTGACTGACAAAGTCTATGGTGAGCTGAAAAACAATATGTTGGGATTTTTTTTCCCCACAAAGCCTTTAAAAAAGCAACTAAGAAAAAGGTGTTCCTTCCAGCAATAATTACAAAATAAGCAGCAATTACTCTACTGAATAATTAGAGGAACAAATACAAATCCTATGTGTGTGCATTTTAAACCATTAAGTATGGTAAAAAAAATCAAATAAAAATAATGCTGGCATAAAGGCCATCTTCTTTAAAAAATAATAACAATTTTAGAGGCTTTTTAGATTCCCTCCCCACCTTAACCCCAAAAGTAATAATTAAAAAAAATTTTTTGTAATAACTACTATGATTTTTGCATGCTGAAACAATGTTTGGGCAGATGAATGTAGGATTTCAGTGTGCAGTGATTCCAAGGGGCTGGTCCACAGAAGCCAGAACAGAGGGTTGACAGCAGAAATAAAATCTCTGCCTTAACAGTGCCACTTGGGCTAGATGAAAATGGCCTTCTAGAACTTGATTAAAACTAAATTGAAAAAGAACATATTTGGCTAATATTACATTAGACTAAAATATAGAAATGAACCCTAATACTCTTGAAATCTAATAAGAAAAAGCCATCTCAATTTCCAAACTTTCAAATGCATCTTCTTTAAATGCATCACAGATGAATTTACATGGTACTTTTGCCAATAAGCAAAACCAAATCACAGGTTTCAATCGGCTTATATTGGAAAGTGTGAGAGCAAATGCTAGAAAATGCAATTACTGCAAACAAACTCCATTTTCTCCCCTCTGAAGGGAATCTCAGAGAATATTTTATTGCCATCAAATAATATTTCTGAAGGCATCAATACACAATTCTATTTTCTTTTCAGAGTGCCCACTTGCTATATAATCTAATCCACTCTATGGATATCTTGAAATTTAGAAAAGAGTCTACAAAAAATGATATTACCTTGCACACACATTCTATGTCAATTTTAATAATTTGCACTCTGGACAGGAAGCCACACAGAGCAAAATTTAGGATCCAATAAAATCGACTTTTTCCATTTTATATTTCAAATTTTTAATGAAGCCTTCCAAGGGTAAAAACTTAAGAGAAATCTCTCAGGGAAGGTTATTTTGATCAATAGTGACAGTGATGAGATGGAGAGAACGAAGATCGCATTCATTTCCTCTTCCATTTTTGCTTTTCCCCCACCCCTCAGCTGGCAAAATTTTCTACTAAGAACTAGATAATCGGAAGCTACAAAGAAGACTTGCTGGGTAGTATGAAATCATGAAGTCTCCTGCTGATAAGGTTTTGGTTTCATTGAAACACTAGTTCCAATAGTCTCTGACCTCTTCTCTTGGGAAGAGCTCTGTGGCCTAATGCCCCAAGCCTCCCCTTTGGGATGAAGCAGTACAAAATATGTAGTATAATTTCTCAGGAAGAAAGGATTTCTGGAAAGTCCATCATGGCCCTTGGGGCCCAAGGTTCCAGGAAGTAGAGTTGGAGGTCTATTTCACTTTCTATATTTTTCTTCTTTACTCATATGTTATGGTCTGAAGATTTGTGTTCCCCCAAAATTCATATATTGAAATTCCCAATGTGATGGTATTTGGAGGTGCCACCTTTGGGGAGTGATTAGGTCATGTGGGTGGGGGTGGACGCCCCATGAATGGGATTAGTGCCCTCATAAAAGAGAAGCCACAGAACTCCCTTGCTCCTTATACCATGTGAAGACACAGAAAGAGGACACAATATATGAACCACAAAGAGGGCCCTCACCAGAACTCAACCATGTTTGATTCTGGACTTCCCAGCCTCCTGAACTGTGAGAAATAAATTTCTGTTGCGTATAAGCCACTTAGTCTGTGGTATTTTGTTATAGCAGCCTGAATGGACTGAGACATTATAGTTTACTAGTTTCTTGAGATCTAGCCCCCAGCATCTTAAAGCTACAGTTCAAGAGACAAATTTGCATTGTGTCTTCTTAAATCTGTTTTCTCATAAGTAGTATGCTTAAAGCATAAGGTGTTTTTTAAAGCTCTCATTTAAATGATTCAATTAAATATTTTAAGGAATCCAGATAATCAGGCCACAGTTGGAGAACACACCGTCTGTGGAATACTGTTTGCAACAAGACAGTAAAATGAAAAAAAAAAAAAGCACAGGTGGTCTTGTTCTATGAGGGTCCCTATTCCTGAACATTTGAAGTCAAATGAATACATACTGCTTTAGCCTTAAATTGTTCATTAAAATGCATGTCCATTTCTGTCCCTTATTGCACATATCCATGCCTTCTAACAAGGTGTCGATTTCCCTACCTTTCGGTTTGCTTCTTTTATGGGCTGAATTGAGTCCCCTTAAGATTCTTATGTTGAAGCCCTCTCCCCCAGTACTTCAAGTATGTGACTGTATTTGAAGACAGGGTCTTTAAAGAGGTAATTAAGTTAAAACGAGGTCATAGGATGGGCCCTAATCCAATCTGACGCCCTTATAAGAAAAAAAAAAAATAAGGGCACACAGAGAGACACCAGGAATGTGTACACACAGAGGAGAACCATGTCAGGACACAGCAAGAAGGCAGCCATCTGAAAGCCAAGGAGAGAGGTTTCAGGGGAATGTAAACATACAGACACCTTGATCTCAAACTTCTAGCCTCCAGACTGTGAGAAAATAAATTTCTGTTGTTTAAGCCACCCAGTCGGTGGTATCTTGTTGACAGCCCTAGCAAACTAATATACCTTCTTATAAGGCTTAATCCATCCTACACACTAATGCTAAGGTGATCTTATCAGAATAGAAAACTATTCACATATATTCCTCTGTTCACTTACACAGTCACACATGTTAAAATCCTCCTAGACTCCCTATTATTGCCTATAGACAAAAAGCCGAACTCCAAACACATCAATTGTGTGATGTGTACAAGTCTTTGTGACCTGGCCCCCATTAGTCACCCCTCCACTCATATTCTGGTCTCTGAGCTTGCCAAGTGCTTGCAGTCCATAGAATGAAGAATCTGTCTACAGGGCTCTCTTTCCCACTTGACTACAGACTTCAGGAGGGTCAGACTCTATTCTATTCCTCTTTGCATTCCCAGCAGGCTTCAATAATTATTTATCAAATGAATTAATGAAGAAATAATTTTATCCTGGTTAAGGATAATGTGAATATGAGTAGCTAGTATCTCAGTTTTGGACTCCAGATGGCCTTAAAGTGTTACAAATCCTATTTTTATTTTATCCTAAGATGGCACTAGTTATATCCATCACAAGATATTCTATTCATTTGTCATTGAGAAACCAAATCTGATTTTAAAAATCAGTTATAAGGGGACTTTTTGTTGGGGAAGGCAGATGGAAGCAAAGAGACTGGTCTGCACATAGTAAGGATTCAAATTTGTTGAATGGGTGAACAAATAAATGGACAAATAAATGAATGAATAAGCTATACACATCACGCAAATAATGCTTCAATTTCAAAAGAGAAGGGAATTACTATTGTTGAATGATTAACACTATTCGTTTAAAGATTTTTCCAGCCTTTGTTCCCAGGATTAGGGAGCCCAGAGGAGATAATCAATAGTGGAGTTAATGCAACAGCCATTCATTATTTGAGGAAGGTGCCTGTATTTCTTCTTCATTGTATCCCTTCATCTGAACGTTTTCCCTTCTAGGCCTCTCAGGCAAATCACTGATGTTTTGACAGCTGGCTTTGCAGAGGCCACTCTTCACGAATGAGTCTACTGACCAAGCCAAACAGGACATGTGTGTGCATCTTCTCAGGCCCCCAAGTCACTGGGTCAGATGAAAGAATCCAGGCTAACATACTTGTAGGGCCAGCTTTTTCCTTTTGCTTCCAACAGAAAATCAAGAGGCAGCAGGGTGCTCCTGACCTCTTATCCTCTAATTCCAGGCTCGCTGAGATTCCAACCTAGGCAAGTCCTCTGAGATCAGAATCATTCCTTCCATGGAACAAGAAACTAAGACCCAGCAAGGTTAAACGACCCAGGTCACCCAGTGAGTTTGTGCAAGGTGAAACTCCTTATTTTGCAGACCAATCCTCTCCTTCTCTACCACCTCATACAATGGCAGGGTCAGAGTTTTTGAGTTGGAGATCATTTAAATGATCTGCTTTAAAGATTAGGGAATTCAGATTCTGAAAAACTGAGAGGCTTTTCTGAAGACAGTGCCTACAATCATGAATCCTGACTAAAATCAATCTGCCACTACCTGCAAGGACCAACAAATAACCCCCGGGCATATGGCCACTAATTTCTTCGTATCTCATGGACACTCAGGACTGCTCAGAGTTTATTGTTGGGATACTCTTTCCTGTTCTTTTTTAAACTTCTACTCTTACATTTTAAGATTATTTTCTTTCATTTGATCCATAAGGGCATCTGTTTAGCCACCTTCACTGTGAGCTTAAATCAGAGAGTAACTTAATAGAACTGATTGCTCTGGGACTTCCCTGGCGGTCCAGTGGCTAAGACTTCACCTTCCAATGCAGGGAGTGAGGGTTCAATCCCTGGTTGGGGAGCTAAGATCCTACATGCTTCAGGGTCAAAAAACCAAAACATAAAACAGAAGCAACACTGTAACAAATTCAATAAAGACTTTAAAAATGGTCCACATCAAAAAATCTTAAACAAAAAAAAAAAAAAGAAAGAAAAAGAAAAGAAATGACTGCTCTGAATCCAGCCACTATCCTTCCAAACTTTCTTCTGTCTCTGACACTATTGCTGAAGCATCTTTAATGAAACCCAACAGTAAAGATCTTCCATGAGAGCAACAGCGCCATTTTTACTTATTTTTTTCCTTCAGTAGTTAAGGAGCTATATTTGTTGACTCTCAGCCAATTCAGCACCCCTTTTTCATATAAAATACCAAGATGATTTCTCAAGGCTCTGAGCAAAAGATTTTCTAGATTGATATTTTTATAACACATAGGCTCATCTCAACCATGGTATTTCATGTCTGCCTGTCTCTGAAATACTAGCATTTTTTCACTAGGATTATTCTCTTCAGAGTGGGAGGTAAAAGCAGTATCATTGATTCTTAAATGCTGAAAATGGCAGTCAAAATTTTTTGAAAAAGACTACTTTCTTAAGATGAATTCTTTTGGAGTGTTTTAGCCAGAAACTGGAGATTAGATACACTAGTAGGAAAAGAAGATATTTTTGCAGGGTCTAACAATTCCCCACAACAGAGAACTAAAACTATTGATATTCAAACCCATCCAAAGACTGTAAAGTTGATTCCTTACTGGGAAGGTCTGGACAGATTTCAATTCTTCGGGTTCATCTCTTCTCACTTTTTAACTCTGTAGTGTGGCATTTCACTTTAAACGCCACATTCTTAGATTCACCCACTTTGTGGTTTCCTTTCCCTTTGGGCTCATTTCAAAGCTCTTGCAAAGTTGGGTCACAACCTGATTTCCTAATCCAGCAGCCCTGGGGGAAAGAAATCCTATTAGATTCCATTAAATCTCATTAGATCCCTGACCCTCTCAAAGTTAGAATGAGATCTGATAATGAAATAGGGTCCTGAATGCCCATGAAATGGTCAGTCTCCCTACGACATTCAACAGCTATTCCCTGGGGTCCTAGTGCATGATAGGCAGTGTGCTTGATGTAATGATGCACAAAACAGAAAAGGTCTCAGCTGTTATGGAGCTTAAACTCAGCTGGGAGTAAGAGACAATAAAGCAGTAAATACCCACTAATGTAACTCAGATTATGGTAAGTGCTCGGAAGGGTATTAGCAGGTGCTATGACAGAGAATAATAGAGGAAATCTACTGAGATATGCCAATCAAGGATGGTGTCTTTGAGGGAGATCAGTGGACATTTTCAGTCTGCCCAGCCCTTTTTCAATAACAAGATACATAAGAAATAGACTTCCCTGATCATGTGTAACATAATGTAAGGAGGCAGGAAGCACATTCATGCATGCTTACACACGCATGTGCACACGTGATGTTTAGAAGCGTATATCAACCACGTGGTTCCTTTAAGATCTCCATTTTCATGAGAACACCCATCTTCTATTGTCAATTAGTGGAAAATTAACTAGGGAATATTTTTTAAACCTACTCTTGTGATCAAAAATATTTCTAAAACGTGTTTATTCAACTTCCTGCCCCGGGAAGACAAGCATACTAAGGGCCTGATGGTGAAGCAGCCATGCAGGAGGTGAAAAGTACAAGATTGGGCTAGATGTGCACATACCCTGCAAGTGAGTTATTGCTGCTGTCTGGGGGTGGTTGGGAGCAGCAACAAAGCTGATGTATTTGCTTATTTTCTTAGGCTTTACCTTTGTCATCTTAAAAATCCTCATTATCATAGGGAACTGGGCTCTGGGTAGTTGAGGTTTACTATAGCATGATGGCTTAACTGAAGGGATGCCAAACAGGAGGTAACAGACTGTCCCACGAAGACTGTGCTGACTGGCGTTGAGCCGCAGGAGACTTGGGGGAGGGGATGACTAGGGCTGACTCCTGACAGGGGCTCTGCTCCCCCCCTGCCATGATCATTCTACTTGGCCACCACTGACTTTCCATGTTCTATTCATGCAACCTCAGACCTCAAAGGTCTTAATAGGATTTCTCTCAGCTCTCCAAAGATGCCGTGGACAAGGCTTTACAGGAAGTCATACCAGCCTGTGTCTTGGTCCAGAAGCAGATCATTTTTGTTTGTTGTGTGGTGGAACAAGCGGAGCGAAGGGAAAACTCTGTTCAAAGAAAAGTTTATAAAGAAGCTTGAATTAAAGAACAAGCGTCAAAATGCGTCTGCTGTGGTTGAAGAGAGCCTGAAGGTGGGGGGCGAGAGGTAGAGTTCTGCCCCCTTGGCCCCCATTGCTAGCCCCTTGCAACACGGCTGAAAAATCACTGCCCTAGAAGTCAGATTGTGCAAACCCTTTAATCATTATAAGGTCTGAGATAGTTACTCTAGGCCAGTGGCTTCCAAACCTGTCTGATGTCCTGACTTAGGCAGGGAGTTTAAAAAAAAAAAATCAGATTCCAGGCTCCCTCCTGGGAGACTCTGATTCTCTAGGTCTGAGTGGGCCATGAGCTTAAGGAAAAATATTCTCTTTTCTCACTTCCACTTTTTCTTTGCATCTTCTAGCAATTAGGTACGATCTCAGTGGCCAACATGACCCTCGCAAGAGGGGTATTGGAGGTCTCTTGTCCTACTTTCGTTCTTGTCCAGAGGCAGAGGGAGTCCTCAATCTACCCATGGTTCAGGCTAATTCACCTATAAAGGAAACTGAGCTCAAAACCACTAGAACTGAACAATGATATCATTCATTTCTGTTTGTTCTTGCTTTTACTTTTGCTTTTGCCAGGCTTTGACTGCTGTGCATGTCTCTTTTACTGAGGGTTTAACAGGCATCCTTGCTACCCTATACCAGTGGGTTCAGATTCCAATGGGTCTTCCCATCTCTTGATGACCAACTGATGGTGACAACTAATTCATCTGGATTATTAAAAGGATACTCCCTGTGCTATCGTTAAGAACCTTGACAGGTCAAATTTAGATGGGTTAGAGAGAAAGAAGATTAAGCTACTCTGAACAGCCAGCCATCAAACATAATACACGATTATGGGTTGAGCCTCTCAAAGTTTTGGAATCTGACTGCATAACAGGAATCTTCTCTCTGGACATCATTTCTACTGGAAAGAGACATAGGTGACTAGAAGCCAATCATCCTGTTTAATATATGGGGCCTGGTAGTTGTTCCATGAGAAGGGCAAGAGATGAAACAGAAGAAAGAAAAGAGAAAAAGAATCAAAGGAAAAGGAAAAGAGAAAAGTAAAAAATTTCAAGATGAAAATAGGAAACAGGTGATAAGCATGACATTTTAAGTGTTACACAAGGTGTCTCAGTCACCAGCTTGCCATGCCACAACAGCTGTCTCCTGAATTACAGTAAGTCATACTAAATGAACTCTATTCTAGGAAAATAGTAGGTGACTCTCTCCAAGGTGCCATCCAAAGATCCTTCATTATTTGACTCATGAAGCAGACACTGTTGATGGTCTATTCAAATCCTCACCCCAGCTTTCCAAGATAGCAGAGCCTCCGATTTTGTTCATATATTCATCCCTCTTGCCTCCCCACCACACCCCCCAAAGCCATGTGCTCAAGAAAGAAGGGCCTATTCTTAGAAGACCCAGGCAAATGGATCTTGATTAATCAGCAATTCTATTTCCCTTGCCAGTGATTGGTTTAAAAAGGTGCATGTCACCCAGTCCTAGCCAATGAGACATGAGGGCCAATCTGCTGACGGGCTTCTGAGAAAGGGTCACCACCTGTACAAAGAGACAATACAAAGAGGAAATGGCCCTCTTCTTCCTTTGAACATTGTCATGCCTTCATTCTATGCCTGGTACTTCAACGGTTACTCTCCAACCTTAGTAGCAAGACTAACAGCATATGAGAAGTGGAGAAAGGAAGACTGAAAGAATCCCTGAACTACCGGATCCCGAAAAATGCTTCACTCCCAACCTTCTTGTTGTGTGAGATAACAAGCCCCTTGTTGTTTAAGCTATTTTGTTTCTTGCAGCCAAAAGCCTCCTAACCGATGCAACTCACTATGTTTATATGTCCACATGTTTAATTAATAATCTTTCTCCCAAATAATACTGCTTGTATACCTTCTATTCCTCCTTACAACAGCCTAGTAAGGATCCTGATAAGTGTAAACAAAATCAAATGGTGATGACCATTATGAGGCTTAGAACTAACACACAAAACACTTACCCTCTGTTGGGCTCTGCCCTAAAAAACGTTATACATTAACCTACTTAATCCTTAGAACAACCTTATGGAGTGAGAACTATTATCCCCTTTTACAGATGAGGTAACTGAATTAAACAGAGATCACAATGGAAAAGAATGGCCTATTGTTAAGGGTGATGAGAGTTTGCAGAACGTATCCCTGAACTTGACCATGGGACACTGTCGTAAGTGAGAATGGTGGCAGTGGACTGGCAGGAAAGCCACAGAGGAGTTCATTAAAACTCCAGTTATTCAGACTCACCTGTAGAGAATCTGATTCAATATGTCTGAGCTAGATTCCAGGAATCTGAATTTTTAACCACCTACCTGGGTTAAACAGTCAGTTTTAGGAGATAGGGAATGGGAGAAAAGTGAGCTGCCCAAGATTTGGGGGACATAATAGGATAAACTGAGTTGGTCTATTAACTCCTTTTTAACTAAGTATGCAAAAGGCTCAAAAGTTAACTCCTATCAGAGTGATTAGATAACCTTGATTCTTTATAGATTAGGATCATAAACCAAAATGAATCTGCTTCCTAAATCCCATAGAACACAAACAGTTTTGTGTTTTCTTGTCTTCTTGACTGCCTGATTCACATAATGGCCCCAACTTGCCCCACGATACACCAAGAACCTCTAGCAACAGACATGAAACTGCCTACAATGTGAAAGATAGTTAAAAATTCCACCAAGCCAAGGTGACAGTAATTTCAGGAACTTTCTAGTAGAGATACTTGAAAGTCTGGATTGGCCAGAGAGTTAAAATAAAGCAGGCATACATTTTCACTATGGCAATTTTCTGTCTATCACGGTCAGAGAGCATGAGTTTGATAAAAGATGAATGACACTAAACCAGGACCTGTAAACATATGGTATGTGCGTAACCATCTCCCCATCCTACAACACGGCAAACATTGCTAACTGATCACAATGTCTTTCCCATTGAGTCTGGATGTGGCATGAAGATCCTTCTTAACAAAGTGCTTCAGGGCTGAAATCCCCTAAGAACATGGAAAAAAATTAAGATCCTTTACAACTAGAAGAAAAAAAAAGATGTGAAAATATTATGCATTCATCTCCCATACACTTTTCTGGTGCATCCAAGTCTCATTATTATTATAGCTCCTCATTTCTTGTTCATAAAGAGCACTTGGATAAATGTTTGCTGAATGTAATTTAGTTTTTTCCTACTACTTTGGCCAAAGAATTTAGCATTTCCCTAACATGAATATTAAACTCAGCAGAGCCCATGAAGCACTGGAACCAAAGCAGTTAATTAGCAAGTCACCAAGACTGGAGCAAGAAGCAGGAGGTACGGCTTAGGAAGCTGCCCATTTTTCTTGTAATAAAGAAAATAAAGACAGTAATTATAAGAACATTTATTAACCCCCCAGTATGGGTAATTGCCATCAGATGTGGGTCTGTCAGTCTTGCATTAACATAAGCTACTGAATCTTGGTTTTCAATGGCACAGTAATGCCTATGATACTGCAGATAAGTGCTAACGCTGGAGTTTTGAGAACCAAGCCCTGTGTCCAGCAAATGCTTTTAAAAGAATTTCACTCTCAATGGTTGCTTGCCCAGAAGAAATTCATTTTATGTTAAAAAAAAAAAAAAGTAAGAGAGAAAACAAGGAGGCATTCAATTGAGCAAGCATTTTCTTAACTCATTTTAAGATAATCTCTTGCATTCACCAACAATTTCTCCAATGGGTGGAACCACAGAAAGAGACTTACTATGGTTCAGCTGTATGCTCCATTCTACATTGGCGTACGACCTAAAATAATGGAATGGCGATAAAACAAAAAAAAAAGAAAGGCTATTATAATGGTCAGGACACGCCGACCAATTTGAAATTGAATTACACAGCCTGCTAACCTTTATGATGGGATAAAATTTCTTTCTACATTATGCATTATACTAAAATTTGTAGCACCTCCCCCTCCCCACTTCTTGAGCTAACAGACTCCTACACACACCTCCTCGGTGATAAAGCCTCTCTTCAACCCCAAAAGCATTGTTCCTGCTGACTGCGAAGGCAGGACACAGCTTGTGCAAGATTTCATTTTCACAGCTATTGTTAGTTGCTGTGCATCTATATTTGACACCAGAATATACACAAACAGTATTATGAACACCGGGCCTATTTTCTTAATACCACAGGCACACATTTTAAAAAAGGATGGATTCAAACATACACATATGGTGGAAGAGATTTTTAAAAACCAACTCTATTGAGGAGCTTTGTTACATTTTTAAAAAGGATGTACAGAATCCCGCACACTGCATATTTGACGAAGCAAGCACACTTCAGAAACTCTGAACTATCCAAGTCTAGAAGTAGTACAAACTTTTCTGAAGGATGAGGCTGCCTGTGTGGGCTGAGTTCTTGCTCATTTGGTGTGTTTCTCTCACTCTTTAGGAGACGGAGCAGGGTGCCAATGCAAGGGGAAACAGCATGTTCTATAAGCATGGACAACTTCAGACGTCACCTGCTCTAATCCTGAGAAAGAAAACTAAGAGAGGATGGCAGGAATCACTTTAACAAGTTTCTTGATCCTTCTTCCTCCTGTCATGAGAGACGAGTTTCCAAACTGACCTTATTAAAACCATGTATAAAATACTTCCAGGAGACTGGACCCTTCTTAAAACTCGAGTTCTTTCCAGACACCTCAGACTATGGAATCTTACTCTGTAATGCATTTTGGCTTATGTATAATAAAAATGAAAGACACACCCAAATACACTGACTTGTGAACACATGCATGCTCTATATCACTAAGCTGTATCTATGATCTTTTTTGTTTGGCCGTGCCGTGCGCCTTGCGGGATCTTAGTCCCCCCACCAGGGATTGAACCCAAGCCCTCGGCAGTGAGAGCGTGGAGTCCTAACCACTGGACAGCCAGGGAATTCCCAATGACCTTTTTTTTTTTTTTTTTTTTAATATTTGCAAGGCAGGCAAAGAGACCATCCATAAGAATAAAAACTTACATCTGAGGACTACTGAAAGAGAATATGGCAAGTTATGAGCTACAAAACAACTAACAGACACCGCACATAGTTTCTGTTTTAGATATTTCCAGAAATCCTAGACTCTTTTAACTGACGCTCTCTAGTCCCTCCGAGACACACACTGGCTGCTGCCCACAGTGCACTGACTAATAACAGTCACAATTATCCCTGGCGACCCCTGTGCACTTCTGCTCCAACATACAGCATCCCAGAGTTACGTGCCTTTATCCCCAAACTAGTTTATGCTGGCTGTACTTTTTACCATAATCATCTAATCGTCTAATCAGAGAGGATGGCAGGAACCACCTTAACAAGTTTCATGATCCTTCTTCCTGTCATGAGAAACGAGTTTCCAAACTGACCTTATTAAAACCACGTATAAAATACTTCCAGGAGACTTAAAATGACTAGATATGAACAGTAAAAGACTGTATAAATTCACTGTTGCGTGAGGGTATATGACACCACTTTAAAAAGTGAGGGGAAAAGAATCATAATAATCTAGAACTATTCTGTACGCAGATTGTTTTGCAACTAAGTTTTCGTTCTTACTCGCCAATACATAAAGTGGAAATGTGATAAATATGATACATTTTAGATAAAGGTGATAAACTATATGTGTGATTTACCTAAGAATGATAGTGCAGTTTCCAAATCACAATGTCTATATTCAAAGAAAAGCCTTCAGACACGGCAGCTATAGATCAGAAGACTGGCCAAAACATGAACATCTGTATGTTTCAAGTTAAAATAAAAATATTTAGCTACATGCTTAGCACAGCTATAGTTTCCCACTTTAGCCGACTTCTTGATTAATTGCACACTTTCCAGTCCCTGTCACACTGGACAGAGGGCTTTAGCTGGAGTAGGAATTGCACATGCAAACAGCTGTGAAGGTGGAAATCACACCCTTCCCCACCCCTAACCCTCACGCGGCCTTTCCAAAGAACAGAACATCCTGGGCTTCCCTGGTGGCGCAGTGGTTGGGAGTCCGCCTGCCGATGCAGGGGACACGGGGTCGTGCCCCGGTCCGGGAGGATCCCACGTGCCGCGGAGCGGCTGGGCCCGTGAGCCATGGCCGCTGAGCCTGCGCGTCCGGAGCCTGTGCTCCGCAAGGGGAGAGGCCACAACAGTGAGAGGCCCGCGTACCGCAAAAAAAAAACAAAAACAAAAACCAAAAAACAAAACATCCAGACTCAAAACCTATATCTGCACTACAAAAGACACACATGTATTTTTGGTTTCTGCCTATTTTTATAGAAGAATGGTAAGTTTCCTCACTTTCACAGTGCTACATATTCAAGTTTAGAGATTCATTTGTCAACTCAATATAAGTTATTTTTAGGCTTTGTGTTACATTGCTTTCTAAATCCAGGCTTTCTGTGAAGGAAGGATTCATAAAATGAAGAATATGAAACTATGCAACTATCAGTTTTGTTTCTTAAACCCCCAAGGACCTCACAAAGTACAGCTAACCCATCCTCCGCTCTTACTAGTAACACTAGTCCAATCACTAGGACTACCACCACTATCACCACCGCTAAGACTATTACTACAGGCTTTTGTTTGACTACCAATTCCAAATGCAGGTGATAAGGGGAAATAAATGTATAGGTCTTTGATAAAGGGCAGGCACTGAATCACAAAAGACTGTGTAATGTGAAATAATTCAGAGTCTATAGGTAAAGAATTAACAATCTCATTCTCAGTATTTTACAGAGAAATCAAAGCTTTGGAAGTTGTATGTTTTATATCAGATGTCTGTCCTCACAGGCATGTTTAGTCTCCTCAGAATCGGAAAGTTTATCTCCCAACCTTATTTTCAAACAAAGGAGAGAAGTACAAAGTAGAGAATAAATGAGATTCATATCAGTGGCAGAAAGAAGGGAGACAACACAGTTTAATGTACAACTTTACCCTGAAATTAGAAGAAAAAAATGTGCTCTTTCTTCCCTGCTCCTGAAATTTCAGGAAGCACCAGAATTTAAGAAATACCAGGAAAAAAGTTTATTTCAGTTTCATAATGCACACAAGACCTTCTGTGATAACATCTAAATCTGATAGATCAATAATGCATGTTATAGTTAGCTGCTTAATTATTCATTTTGGATGTAACCAAATAGGTTTTAAAACAAACTCCAAATGTGAAAAGAACTAGGAAGTACAGGTAGTGTAATCAAAAAGAAAAGTATTTCCCCAATGTAATTCTTATCTGGAATATTATAAAAGTCTCCTCTAGTTTTCAAAATTAGAAAGAGATATTTTGATTAAGAACTTTATATATATTTTTTACAATTATGTATGTTTTATGGACTCTTACAAATGCTAAAAACAAATGCCTTAAATCCCCCATTTCAAAATACAGTACATAAAAATGGCATATATTACATTATCAAAAGGTTACAAGGTGACAAACAAGTAAATTTGAGTCTAAAAACATTATCCAAAAATAGGTAATAAAAAGTGAAAAAAAGCAAACAAAGAGAACGTTCATTTGGGGGGGCAAGTCAAAATAGAAGACTAATTGAAGGTTGCTATATATGGTTGCAAAGGCTGTTGACTGCAAAAGAGCAACAGCCAAGGGGGTGAGTGGGAGCTGTGTGCTTTTCAACAAGCATGTACCCACCAGGTTCAGAAGATACCTCTTCACACTTTGTACAAAAGCACTTTATGGACAAGCAGCAGTCCTGATCAGGAACAACATACTGGGAAGACTGAAAAAAAATTTAAGTGAAAATGCAAAACTACTCCCATTTCCTTCCCCAAGTAATAACATAGAAAAACAACAAGAATAAACAAAAACAAAACCAAGTGTAGGGATCTGAGTTTCAAAATGAATTCCCCCCTTTTAGGCTAAATTATGAATGCTACTAACCAGCTGTCTTTGTAGGAATGCGTCCATCGATAGCTCTGGATTTTGCCTTCAAGTTTCCATCAGGACTAACTTAGTCACGCCAGAAACACACAGAAAATCTGAGTGTGCAAGTTTCCAGTGCCATCAGCCAGGCTATCCAAGCTCTTATGATCTCACTCTGGAACATTCTGGCCAGCAGTCTAACAGCCTTCCATCAAACAAACCTAATTTATTTGACATTCATTAAGAATTTCACCAATTTTTAAAATTAATTAAGATACCAGGCAGTACCTCTCGGAGCAAAAAATCATGTTAGATAACTCTCTACGGTAAACATATTTTCTGGTCTTTGACAGTATAGTGTAAAAACTAGAAATGAAAGAAAGATAACATCACTTGAGTCCCCACTGCCATGAATCTCTAAGATCCTGGAGGCCCACCCTCCCCGAATGCGTGGAAGAAGATAGGACTCAACACAGACGCTGCCTTTTAGAATTTGGGGATCTATGTTATGGTAGATGCAGCATCTGTAGCTTCAGATTAAGAATAACTTCTTTGTATGTTTGCTCGGAGGACTGAATGAGATAACAAATGTGTTTTCAAAACGTCCACATAGCATGGCATCTTGACAGTTAATATACAACTCTTCTTATAATATTACTTAGAGATGTAGGTATAAATAGGCTAATTTTATAAGGTCAAGTTTCCTTTATAACCTCCTCACTCTTTAAGGGTAAGAAAGTGAGAAACAGTATTTTGATTTAGTCTGATTTGGTTTGGCTTTTAAAACTAATTGCAAGGCATGATTCTGGATTGGATCCTAGAATAGAGAAAAAAATGCTATAAAGGACATTACTAGGACAATTGGCAAAATCTGAAAAAAAAATCTGAGATTAAATAATAGAATTGTATCAATTTATGTTTGATTTTGAAAACTGTAGTGGGTTAATGTAAATGAATAGCCATGTTCTCAAGAAAGAATCATTGAAAAATTTAGAGTAAAGGGCCTGATATCTGTAGCACACACTCAAATGCTTCAGAAGAAAAGAAAGAAAGGAAGGAAGGAAGGGAGGAAGGGAGGGAGGGAGGGAGGAAGGGAGACAGAGAAAGAAAGTGATAAAGCAAATGAGGCAAAACTAACAGCTGGGGAATCTGGGTGTAGGGTATATTGGAGCTCATTGTATTATTCTTGCAACTTCTCTGAAATTTGAAATTAGATTCAAAATAAGAAGTGTAAAAATGTTCATTGAAAAATGATTAATCAACTGGGGCCACCCACTGGTGTGAGAAGTGCTGTCTACACCTTAATGGCCCTTTTGGTACTTTACCTTGGACTGCACTCCACTTCCTGCTCCCTAGGCCAGTGGCCTGCCCCGTGTGCAGGAATGGCTGAACTGAATTATGTGGACAGCGCTACAACTGTGTCCTCTTCTCGTTCATCTTCCTTGCAAGACTCCAAGTGAGCATGCGTGGGGTGAGCTAATGATTTGCCGTGTTATCTCTGATGAGTACTATATTATTTGCATCATAATATTTTCATTTCTCCCCCCTTTGCACATTATGCCAAGTGGACAGCAAGGTCAACTAAGTTACTATAAGGGATTTTTAATGAAAACAATTATAAATTTAAAATAACTGTGTTTAAGGCATTTAACAGTCAGGAGGGTCAAGTGATTACAGCAGTTACAAGACCCATGGGACGTGTTCACACCAAAACAAAGTGAATAAATTACCTCAGCTGGTGCATGTAATCACTAAGTGACCACAGGGGTCAGGCAGAGTGAAACCCTGAAGACTCGCACGCAAAACCAATAATAAAAATTTATCAGTCAAAGGGGGAGAGGGAGGATGTCAAGAATTAGCGAGTCGGGTGATAGACTAAAAGCAGAACTGACTCTCCATGCAGCTTCAGGGCCAGGAAAATGACAGTCAAAAACCCAGGGGACAGCTGGAAAAAAAGATTCCAGGGGACAATATGCAGGCGGGCTGGAAGGAGGTGGGAGAGCTGAAATGGAAATGACCTATGCAGTATCAGCAAGTTCAAAGCCAAACCCGGGGTCACTTTGGTACAAGGATGACTGTCTTTATCCAGAAACCTGTGGTGGAGTCTGGAAATCCATTCGAAGGTTTCTGATGTAAGAACGTGATCATCTCTAACATTTACATGGCACGTGACATCTTCTGAGGATGTCCCTCAAATGTTACCCTCACAACTCTATTTCTCCTTGTTGGAGAAAAGAGGTGGCTGAACATCAGGGAAGCAATGCATTTTGTTCATGGAAATACAACTAGGAAGTGAAGAAGCCAAATATTTATTAAAGAGTCTTTATTTGCTAAAGACTCCGCTGGCAATATGCTCTTAGGAGACTCATAATCAAAAGAGGAGATGAGAAGCCCTTGAGTAATTTGTGCTAACGGTCTAAACACCATACAGAGGGGAGGAAAAGATGACCACCAATTGGGAAGGCAGGGCCAGTTTCGTAACAGAGGTAAACTTTGAATTGGGCCTTAAAGAATGAACAAAATTCACAGAAGAGAGGGAACAAGGTTGGCAGGCAGGCAGTGGGACCCACAGGAGCAAATATTCAGTTATTCAGCAAAAATCTGTTGAGCACTTACTATGCACATGGCATCATGCTTGCGACCTCATCAATGACAAGGAGCAGAGAGACACACCCCTGCTCTCACAGAGCTTGCTTTCCTTCCTCTACCCATCCAATCAGCGCACATGTGTTGAGCAGCTCCTGCGCAGAGGTGTATACTCTTGTAGGTATAGAGGATATGACAGTGGTAAATGGAACAAGTCCAGACCCTCACGGAGCTTGCATTCAGTGGAGGAAGACTGATAATAAATAAGAAGACACAGAAGTAGAAAAAATAAGATCTCACCAAGGAGGTTTGAGCAGAGACCAACAGACCTGGGAAATAGATAAGGTGGGAATGACTTTGGACCAGCATGTGTCTGTGGCCGGAGCACTAGCAAGAGAGAAAAGATATGACATAAGCCCAAAGAGCTAAAGAGAGGGTGGAGAGAAGTATGTTGGGGAGGGAAGCTGGGCAGAAAGATTGGACCAGCTCATGAAGAGCCTTGAATGGCATAACAGACTTTATTCCATCAGTAAATGGTTCCTAAAATGCATTCCAGAAAATATGAGTCTGACGGCATAATCCATGGGAAAAGGGTCCTGTGCCTCTACTGCATCTGTAAAAATGGTGATAACAGTATCAACCCACCTGAATGTTGTGAAGATATGAGTTAATTCTTGTAAATAGTCAGGCAGTGGTGAGTACTCAGTAAGCATTAGTTATTAAACAGTTCCAGGAAAATGAATGGTAGGCTGAGCCTTGGCAGTTTCTTTAGGTACAACAGACACTCAAGAAGGAAAACTAACAAAACATAGTCATTTTTAGATAGAGGAGGTTTAGGTGCCTGGGTTAATGGTCATGTGAATCAGAAATGGGAATTCAGGAAAATGAGCAGTATTTGGAGGAGATACTAATTCGGTTTGAGATATATCGTCTTTGAGGTATCTGTGTACCTTCTACCATCTGTGGCAAAATACCTAGTCTCCAGTTAAATGCAAGTATCTGGAAAGAAAAACAGATTAAGATAAAATCAGGACTCCATGCCACAAATAAAACCTCAAAGAATGAAAATAATCTCCCAGGTTTTGATATGTAGAAATAGTGCAGGATGAGAAATGACATCACACCCAGGCAGAAGATAAAGCCCCTAGTCCTGTGCAAAATTGGGTAAGATGTTTAAACTCCCTGAGTTCTAGCTGCCTAATTTATAAAATCAGGGAAATAATACTGACCATCAGGGCTGGATGCTAAAGGCAGTGACACTGCTCTCTTGTTCCCTTCTCCATTCTCAGCGCCTACCACAAAGCAGGACCTGGTCCAGAGGAGATCACATGCAAATAATCCTTTGAGGATGAAGTCCCTTCACTTTCTGGGATACAAGGATCCTGGTCCAGATTTAGGATTATACAGTTTAGGGGCTTCAATAATGCCTCTTAGCCAGATGGTTTGGAAAATTTGGGGACTTTTTTATTTCCAAAGAGCTCCTTTTTAAATTTTATTCATTTATTTTTAATAGTGATACAGTTTTCAAACAGTAAAGTGAGGAAAGATTCACCCATTTCAGGACAGTGTTTATGTGGTTTTCTTCTGTTAAGCTGATGAAGTAATGGTTCTATGTGTCTTGGCCATGTCTATTTCTCTTTAGGAGATGGGGATATTTCAGCAAAGGAGGAAGCAGGAAGCTTTAGAAGTGAAGGTTCAAAGAGTGGTTCAAAGCTCTCGTCTCAGCTCCTGGATTGGCTCAGGGTATGACCCCAGTATGTCCTTCTACCTTTCTGGATCTCCATCCATTGATCAGCAAGACAGGGGTAATACTGTCTGCCCATATCAACTTCCCTGGACCATTATAAGCATTAATGATCTAATATACTCAAGGTACTTTGAGTCCTTTGGAGGAAAGATGTCATATAAATTAGAAGCAGTACAATTAATGTAATTTAAGAAAATGGCTGGCCATAACAGACAGGATTGGGTTCACATGGACCACGAAATGACCTAGGCTTTGTGTCCTCAGGTCACTGATGATCCTTTCCATTGGAACAAAACCCAATCTTACTTATTTGAGCATATTCAACTATTCTGTGTTTGTTTTTTTTTTTTTTTTTAAGTACTGTACTTAATAAAATGACTTTTACTTTAAAGTTAATTTTATCCTTATTGGGAAAATGTATTTATATATGAATTGACTCATGAAGTAATTCACTTTAGGATAAAAGATTCTTCAATATAAAGGACAAGTAAATAGTAAGCATGAATCAACTGTTACTTGGATTACACAGATACTCATCCTATACTGTTACAGACAGGAAAACAGGATCTCTGTATCCACCTGATAGAATATATAGGCAGCTCATAGACACTTTTATTCTAGAATGTCATACTAAGGAAAAAATAAACCTAGGGAAATTGCTTAGAAAGAGAAGCTATAAATAAATTTAAACAGAAAGAGAAGCCATTAAATAAACTATAACTCTAGGGTGATAACTGGGAAAAACAAATTATCAGTCAAAAGCTGAAGAGTACATCATGTCAGATACTGTTTTTGTGAGCAAACTGAAGATTAAGAAATTTCTTTGATATTAAAACTGTAAACAATAAGAACCAGGGAATTCTAGGCTCTAAGAAACTGTCTCGCACATTCTCCTCTATAAATCATGGGAAAAGTCATCTTGTTTGCCCTTCTTAAAGCCTCTTACCTTTACCTCGTTATTAGATATGACTATTAAGTGGTCATAAAGTCATATCACTGTAAACATTCCAATAAGGCTCTCCTGCTCAAATCATTTCTGAAACTTTTCTTTGGGAACTGCTAGGCACTTTACTAGAAAGCAGTTGCCATTATGTCACATTATTGTTTTGTTCTGTTTTTACTTATTTTTATTGAGGCATAATTGACATATCAGTTTCAGGTGTACAACATAATGATTCAATATTTGCATATATTGCAAAATGATCACCTCAGTAAATCTAGTTGATATCTGTACCTACACATAGACCAAATTCTTTTCAGGTGACGAGAACTTTCAAGATCTGCTCTTTTAGTAACTTTCAAATATGCAATACTTATGTGTATAACTATACTATAGTATATACTACTATACTATAGCATATAGTATTAATTATTAACTATAGTCACCATGCTGTACTTGACAGACCCATGACTTATTTATTTTTTTGCCAATATGTCACATCATTGTTTTTTATTCAAAATGGTATATCTCAACTTGCCCACTTCGCAAGTTCCAACCTTAAATGTGCAAACCACACCTAGAAAACATTATGCGTAAGAATTTTAAAAATAAATTGAAATCTGCCATCGATAACCTGGCTAAAGCCTGGTGTGCTGGAGTTTGTAAGACAGGAAGCTACTAGGCAGGAATGGTTTTCAGGAGAGACGGTGACACTGTGTGCACGTGTAGGGGTGGCGAGTCAGTGTGCCAGATTCAAGGAGGGAGACAAGGGAGATGACGGGAGACTGAAGCCTGGCCTCCTCAGGTGTGTGGTTCACAGGTTAATTAGAATCCAAGGAGACGTCTTTGTGTGTTGTGTGTGGGAAAGGAGACAGGGCCAGGTTTCTGGGGGCCAGGCAGGCCATGGTGCTTATCCTTTTCTATGCTCCACAGGCAGAGTGGGCTACCGGCCAGAGGTCACTGTGGCACAAGAGAATATAGGGCTACCTTCCCTGAAGTTCTGGTGTTCCGGGGAATAAGAAAAATTCACCAGAAGGACAGAAAGGAGGAGTCATGGCAGCTTGGGTAGTAGGTAACATTTAGTGACCATTCACGACTTGTACACATTGGGTAGCTATTACCATATTTAACCTCACCACAATCCTTGTAGGTTAGATACACTAAGCATTAATAACTCTCCTTTTACAGATGAATAAATTGAAGATCACAAAATTAACAATGTTGAAACCAGGATTTAAACACACGCAGACTAAATCTGGTACTCACGCTCTTAACCTGACACCATACTGTCTTTTCATACATCAACACACACACACACGCATTCATACACCACACGACAGGATACACTCTCGCTGTGAAGAGTAGTGAACTTGGTTTTTTTCTGTACAGTTATTTGCATTTTTTCACAATGAGTACGTAAGCTTTCACAATGAAAAAAAGAGTCTGTAGTCATTTTTAAAAAGCCCTTAATGGAGGAAGGTAACCTTTCTCTATTGGGGTAAAAAAATAAATAAATAAAAAATAAAAATCCCTTAAAGGGTGAAGATTTTCTGCCACTGAGGATATTCAAAAATATGTGACACCAACTCCCAAATACTACTGAGAGTATTAGAAAGAAATTACAATCTTTATATAGGGAAATTTGACAATACATATTAAACCCTTTTTTAAAAGTACATATCATTTGAAGCAACGATTCTACTTATAGGAAGATATCCTATAAACTAAGGATGTTTGCAAAGAGAGAGCAAGAAGGGTGCTCATCACACAGGTGCAGATAATAATAAAGAAAAATGAAAGCACCATAGGTGTCTACTAGTAAAGATCTGGCTAAATAAGCCAGAGTGAACCTATTCAGCAGAATGCTGTGCTGCAATTTTTTTTTTTTTAAGTTACAGGACACTATGCATAGCTCTATTAACTTTTAAAAATACTCCTTAAACAGAGATGGTGGCAAGGCCAAATGACCCTAGCCATGCTTCTCTTCTTCTTCCCATGGGTTTCCTTCCCTCCAAGGTTCCTGCTTGCCATTGGTGGTACAAACACCATTCTCATCTTGTACTCCTTCTTGCGAAGCCTGACTTTCCATCCTGTCCCTAACCTCTTCTCCTAAAACAATGTCCTTCTGGTTTCACTCTGTTGCCCTTCTAGGCTAAGACAACATGAAATTAAACAGGGCCCTTCAAGGGAGTTCAGGGGGAAAGAAAGCCTCTCCAATAACTACCATCGTTTCATGAAGTCCTAAAGGAACAAGAAGGACAAGTGTTCAGCCATTGTCACAGGATGAATAAGAAACTGAATGAAAACAGTCCTCCCAGGACCAAGAACCCTAGAAAACTTCACCACTTCAAGTAATTACCAGTGTAGCCAGTAACTACAGAGCAAGGGCCAGAGTCCTCAGAACCATCTGCTGTGTACCTTGAGAAATGGGCTGCTGAGAAGTGGTCATCTGTGTAGAGACTGACTATTATAGCAGCAGAGAACATGGATGAGGATGGTTAAAATAAAATCAACAAATTGTGAAAAGAAAAAAAATGAAAATATTCCTTAAACAAAAACACTTAAAGAGTAAAGACTTGCTGCTATTGAGGATATTCAAAATAGAAAGTAGAAAAACTTCTCAAATGCTACACATCGAATTGTAATTACTCTGGAGACAGGATTATACAGAGGAATGTATATTTTCTACTTTGCACATGTGAAAAACTTGAATTTCTATAACATGTGTATCCTATTTATATCGAAAGTATGCTTTTTTGGGAAAAAGTATTTTAGCCATATTTATTGATGTGGAAAGTTGTTCTTGATATATTGTTAAGATGAAAAACAGACTACAAAACAGTATTACTGTAAGATCTCTATTTTGGTAAAAAGCACTCACGTATACGTATGCGTACGTGTGTATCAATAGAAAACATTCTGTATAGAATCACCCTATTCTATTCAACAGAAAGCATTCTTTAAAAATGTTAACAGTGGTATCTCTAACCATGGGTACTTTTGTTATCTTCTTTCACTTATCTCTATTTTCTAAGTTATCAGGAATGAACATTACATGTATTATAAGAATAAAATAAATAGCCCAAGCTGTGAAAGCTTTTCCCAAAGACCAGCTCCAAAGCTTTGGGCCAATAGCAAGATCACTGGAAGAGGAACACATTCTCCAGGTATGATTATTCTGAAAGGGGCAAAATCAGTTTGTGTGTCTATGATCTGGGATGTTTGCTACAGTCATACTCTGTTATAACTGCGCCTAATACAGTGCTCCTACAAACACAAAGAACCCTTTGCTTGAGATCTTCCAAAGAAGCATTTTCATTCTTTCTTTTAGGCCTGGAGAAACTGAAACTCAGAGCTATTAAATGACAACTGAGATCCAAGAAAAGCCATAATTTTAATTTCATGGCATTGGTGCTGTGTTAAAAGGGATTTTCAGTGACTAGATTGTTAAACATCAACTTTCGGCTAAAAGAACAGGCCACCCAAGAAAGCTGTCTTTCTAATTATAATACAGGAAACAAAACAACCACCACACACCCTTTTTAAGCATTTCTGCACAGTATATAGGAATCACTAACGATAGCCAACTGGATACATACTTTGAGGACAAAAAGGAAAAGGAAGGACAGGGCAAGACGTTTTACATGCAGTACGACATAATTTTAAAGTTTTGGCCAAAAGTGCAGGCAGAAGAAAAGTCCTGTCCTTTATGTTCATTCATTCACTCAGTGATTGAACAATCCTTTGTGTGCACTGACTATGTTCCAGGCCCTACTCAGAACTTGGGTGTACGAGGGGCACTCGTTAGGCAGGGGACAGACAAGGAAACAATGACAGCAACCACGGGAAGGGCTGCACAGATGCCTGACCAAAGTGTTAAGGGAAAAAGAACCAGTCATAACGATGAAGGAGTTCTCCTGGAGGAGAAGGTCATTCCGGGAAGTGGGAACAGGGTTTGTGACAGGAAAGCGGTATGGAAGGGCATGTGCATTCGAGGGATGGGGAGAACGTTGGTGTGGGTGTAACCGAAAGTTGGAAATATGAAGGTGGGTGTGCAATCAAATGATAAGATCTCCATTTGTGCAGCATCCACGAGCATATATGCATATTCAAGAAGAAGGTGACCACAGATATTCTAAAGATGAGAGGACAGGAGCGATGAAATCAAGTGATCAGTAAAGAACAGCAAAGAGACACAGGAAGACCATAGGGGCAAAGTGAAGGAAGACCACACACGACTCACTGCCTCACAAAAGGTGCCTTCAGGCATTTCAGCGGTTTAGGATTTACCAGCAATAAAAACAAGGACATTTTAACTGGCAATTAATCTATAGTTGGCAAGTTTATTTTTAAGCCTAGTCTGTGACTGAGATACTTTTTTGCCAAGATAAAAAAGAAAATGCCATAATGGTTGAGTGGCTAGGATCCCAATTCATCTCACCAAAGCCTATTCATACATGACACCCCTGGAGCATATCTGAACTAACACATGAATGGGACTATAGGATTTAACTATCACCTTAAAAAGTATTTCTTTAGCAAAGACCTATCTGTACCTCTTTCCCACAACTTTGACATATGAGAAATGACATAGACCCACCTCAGGCTCTGAGCCTATATATGTGTTAGTGTGTATGTTTAGAAAGGTAGTTATTTAAAAAACACCATTTTACTCAGGATATAGTCCCTGCAGCAGGGATCCCAAGCCCCAGACTGGGACTAGAGAAAGATAGGAGAACACAAATGGGAAGTAGAGTCTGATAGACCTAATATTAAATCCTCAGGTCACCTCCTAGTCATGTGATCTTAGGTAAGCTCACTTCACCAAGGCTCAGTTTTCCTCCTAAGTAATAAAGAAGCTAATAATAGCTTACTCATAAGTCATAGAAGCTACATCACAAGTTATTCTGAGGACTGCATGAAATGATACATGTAACGGAGGGGTGGGGGAAGAGGTATGGCATCTAGCCCCTGCCACCCATAGACAATACAAGTCTCAGTCCCAACAAGACCATTAATTATCTGAGCGACCTTGAGTAATTCATATAATCTCTCTGGCCTCAGTTTCCCCTTCCATCAAATGAGGAGGTGGGGGCTTCCCTGGTGGCGCAGTGGTTGAGAGTCCGCCTGCCGATGCAGGGGACACGGGGTCGTGCCCCGGTCTGGGAGGATCCCACATGCCACGGAGTGGCTGGGCCAGTGAGCCATGGCCGCTGGGCCTGCGCGTCCGGAGCCTGTGCTCCGCAACGGGAGAGGCCACAACAGTGAGAGGCCCGCGTACCGCAAAAAAAAAAAAAAAAAAAAAAAAAAATGAGGAGGTGGGACCTCCAAGTCTTCTTACAGTCCCAATGTTCTTTCCCACTAGTTAAGAGGGAGACCTGTCTTCAGCTTCTACTCTTATGCCTCTTTGGGCTCCCTCTTACACTCTAAATTCCTCTTAAATCTATGGCGCCAGTCCTTTCTAGTCTCTGCCTTTTGCATTCCATGCCGCTGGCTCTGTTGTCTCCCTCTACACTATCTGTTGAAAATCCAGAGGCCAAGGGGTGTGTTAAGGATGGTACAAGCTTTATCACAGAGTATATTCTCACAGCAACCATGGGATATATTATTATAATTACGTCCATTTTACAAATGAGAAAATCAAGACTCAGGAGTTTAAGCAACTTATCAAAGGCAGGGAATTCAACACAGGCTCTTCCCAGCTGCTCGTAATCATTACAGGCTGCATTACCTTTCCAACCTTTGGCTGTACCTAGTTTGGGTCCTATCATCTTATGACCCTGTGCCGCCTGCTTATCTCATAAACTACTTTGTATTAATACCTTTGTGTGTTCCTCCTGCCAGGTGGCGTATGTACAAATTAACCAGGGACCCATCATGTCTGAACCAACACAGAACTCGTGATGGGATTCTCAGCCCCTGCAGCTGGTAGGTCAGCGTGAGATTCAAGATGGGCAGAGCTTAACCACATCTTTAAAATAACAGCACATGGTCAAATAGCTACTCAACTTCCACATGAAGCTGCTGGAAGCTACCACATTTAATTCAAGCCTAAAGTCTGCAAGCTACCTAGCTGCCATAAACCCACTCATAACACCACGGAATGGGAAAGGGCTCATAACTTGGGGGTCAGACAACCCCAAGTTTACTCACTGAGTGAATCGGGGTGGATTTCTTAGCCTGAGTTTCTTTTCTGCTAAATGATCTCAGGTAAGATAGCCCAGCTGAGCTCCAGGTTCCTCATCTGTAAAATGCAGATAACATTAGCAAGCTTCAAAGGATATTATAGGGATAGAAGGAGTGCCTAGCCTATAGCTGAAATAGATCAGCCTTTTGGGAAAGTAAGGGAGCCTGGGGGATGATCAGGCTGTTTCCAAGAATTAGGGTGGCCTAGACTCGAGAGATGGAAATCAGTTAGAGTTTCACTGGATCTCAGTGCCTGCCAAATCTGTGAGGAACCATTCTGGTGAGAGTTGAGTGCCCTGTTATGGCAAAAGCCCTAGACTGATCTGACCCCTGACTCCTCTCCTAGGCCACCTGGCAGCTGCTGCTGGAAGCACTCTTTTCAGGTGAGAGGTTCCCAACTGAGCCAAGTGGTAGAGTGTCATCACACACCGTCTCTCACCCTTGGAGCACCCTGAGATTGCTGGGGTAACAGCTACTCTGGGCTTTCCCTATGGGATTCTAAACTTCTCTATCCTTACCCCGCTGTGGGCTCCCTTCAGCCTCACATTCTGCGTCCCTGGCAGAGACCTCTTCCTCCTGCCTCAGGAGATCAGAGGGGAAATGGGACGAGAAGGAACTGACCTGGCAATTGGACCTCAGCATTTTATTTCTTTACCTTTTTATTTCCTTAGTTATGGCACTTTTCCATCTATGGAGTACATTCCCTTATAAAATCTCCCCGTGTTTACGTCCATTCTACTAAATAATTCCTCTGACCTCCTCTTGTTTTTACCCTTTAAATATCTGTTGATGGTTCGTTCGCCACATTCCCCATTCAGTTATTAATGGCCCACAAAAACTTCCTAGCTGCAATCATTTACTGATTAATCTGCACAACAAACCAGAAAGACAGGTGGTATTAATCCTTCGTTCTACAGAGAGAAACCAAGGGGAAAAGCGAGGTTAACTCAGTTGCCCAAGGTCAGTGGCTGAAGATTATAACCAGGATCTATCCTGTCTTTTATTTCTGTAAACGCTTCCCACAGGGTTACTCCTTTACAAATCAACATTGTCAATGCAGCGAAATCATTTCTGTGTTGAGATTCAGTTGTCACAGAACAGTTTAAAACTGTCAAAATTCAACCCCAAATAATTTTGTCTGCTAATAGTTCATAAAGTTGCTAAAATGAAGAGATAATAGTACTTGAAAGCAAATTTGACAGATGCAAAAGAGGAGTGAGCAGATCTGGATTACAGGCCCAGCTCTACCACAAGGAGACTCTGAGAAAGTCATTTAATTTCTCTGTATCTGAGTCATTTGTAAAAATGAGATTATGCTGAATGATATTTAAGATATCTTGCTGTTTTAAGTGAGATGGCTGAATACCTACTGAAACAGTACAAAATATAAAGCTCCAATATCCAGTGTTGCCAAGATCGTGGTAAAATTGGTATATTCAGTACACAGCTACAATCCCCTTGGAAAGCAAGATGCCAATGTACAGCAAGAATCATAAACAATTTCTTATTCTTTGACTTAGTAATGTAACGCATACAGTATTTTACCCTTAGAAATAAGTCAATGGAAGCAAAAAGACATATACAAATGAAAATGCACATTTCAGTGCTAGCTTCAGAGGAAAAATTGTTATCAATTTAAATGTTCATTTTTTGGAGGGATGTCTTATTAAATAAAAATACAGAACAATACAAATGTCATACTGCTATCAAAAAGGAGAAATATGGAAGTTATGCAAAATCAATTAAAATCTTACCAATACTATCAAATGAAAACAGACAAAAGTAAAAGAGCAGATATGTACTCTGATGTCAACTTTATAGAAGGTGGATAGATGTGCAAGGTCACAGGAAAACTCAAAATAGTTATGTTATAGTTAGGCTCATTGTTTTTAAAATATTTTAACTGTTTTTAATTAATATTGTTTTCCATTAACACATATATTTTATCACTTAATCAATTATTTAAAAATGTCTCAAACCTTGCTTTAGTTTGATGGAAAAATGAATTTTCAGGTTTCTGCTTAAATCTCCTGAGTAATTTTTGTTGGCTGACACATTATTCATGATATTATTCTTGCAGAGTGATTTTTACTCTTTACTATGTAATTCTTCAGTGCCTTTGGAGATTCTAAAATCTCAGAACCCTTATACTCCTTTCCCTCACCTAAGAGGATTCTGAAAAAGATCTGTCATCTAATCTCGCTATGAAAAACCCCATGACTGCCTTGTAATGCTAATATTTGGCAACTGCCTGACCCAGGAGCCAACATTTTTCCCATAACCCCGACCCATGGGTGCCCCTACAGAAACCACAAAGTTGCTATTACCCTTTCCACAGAGTGGAGGAGGGTGGTTTCGTATTCCAAATTTTTGGAGCTTTACAGCAGGACATCTTATCTTTTCAGGGGTCTTAGGACACCCTTCTGGTTCACTTGGGAAAGCTGCCCCCAAGCAGCCCTGTGCTAGGACCCTCCCTTTATATAAGGGCTTTTACATCCTCTTTCATTCCTTAGAAACGGTCTCTTACTAGTAGGTCTTCACTCATAATATCTGGGAAAGATTGCAGAGCCAATGAATTAAAAATATGATTCTACGTCTCATGTGTGCCAATGAATGCCCTCATTAAAGCAGAATGAGTGAGATGAGATTGGTTTCAAAGCTTTCCATCCCTTTGCCCCAGAGCCACCGAGGCCAGGCACTGAAAGGATGCACAGTAAAATTAAATATCTAAAAATTCATCTTTAATTAACAGAATTGGATTAAAGCTAGACACCACTGCATTTCATACGAGAAATGGCTGAGCTAGCTTCCAAGTGCTCTAATTCAATTAGGACGCAGTGAGTGACACTCGGACGGGAAAGGTTAATTGGGGGCGCCAGAACGCAATCATTCCTTACCTAACCAGTCATTAAACTTCTTAACCTCTGAGGGCAGTCCCAGCTCGGTGAAATCGCCTGTGTGGAGAAGGATGTCCCCATAAGGCATCTGGATACCATCTGTTCTGGAGTGTGTGTCTGAGATGCAGACAAACCGCGTGTGGCCCGCTGGTTTTGGAGTGTCATATGGGATGGGGTCGACCCTAAAGTAGACATAACAGATCCCATAACAGTTAAACATATTAGAACCCTCGTAATTGTCATCGCACATACATATTGACTGTTATCCGTGAACACACCCAGACAAACTGATGCAAAGACAGAAGGGCCCATTGTAACAAGGAACACTTCTGGGTGCAAAGGAGACAGCATCTCCCGTCTACAAACCCACTGGGCAAATTCAAAAAGTCTTACTTACCTGGTAGGAAAATTAAAAGGCCAGACTATCTTACACGTAGAGTCAGAAATAACTCAGGAAGCTGAGAGAGTGATTAATGGTGAAGTTTAGGGATATTGAACCCAACTGGGGAAGTAAAATGAGGCTCTTTCCTCTCTCATCAAGCTCCAATTGATCCCACTACTCATTAGGAAATGGATAACTAATGTATTCCTCCTTAAACATGCATAACTTAAGCAATGAACTAATTTATGAAGAACATTCTGCACATGCTTTGCCAACTGAGATGTGAAGCGTCATAGTACTTGTATTTAATTTCCTTTCTAGAACCATTCAACACCTTTTATCTTCTTGTTTTCGCAGGGAGATTCACAAATCAAACTGTGGGGACGGAAGGTGATGCCGAAGCAACAGGGCTTTTTAAATAAAACACTGGATGTTCCAACAACTCTGTCCAGTTCCTTCTTTACCACCGTGAATTATCTGCTGTCCCAGTTACACCTTAGGTTACTTGGAATGCTCAAGTGCCTTGGGCAAAGATTCTATTCAGTACAAATAGTAAACCTTTTAACGGGTGTGTATAGATCTACATATGCATTAATATATGTTCAGTTTTAGAGACATAAGCACTGTGAAATTACCACTAGGGCACAAGAAGCAAAAGGCAAAATGATCCACCCGAAGCAAAGAAAGTGAAACAGAACATTCTCATTTAATTGAGTGTAACAAAGTGTGCTAAATAAACTTGGTAAAGAAATGCAAATCTGACTCTTCAAGCATACAGTTTTAATTATTTAAGGGGTTTATAGTAGAGTTAAGGGTGCTTTAACTATATTAACTCTACACTGACAGCTTCCTGTAATTTCTCTGCAGGAAGGTACACTTACTTTGGATTATGGGTGAAAAGAAGCAGTTACCAATGCAACGAAAAGGTCACAAGAGAAGCAAATACACAATGTGGAGATGAAAGTGTAAAATGTTAAATAAGGAACAATATTTCATATCACTGCCCCACCCTGGGTCATTAAAATGCAGCAGAGAACACAGGGAAAGCTCAACACAAGATTCCCTGTACATGTTGCCTCTAAAGGCTTTGTTTAATTTTTTGTTCCTTTTTCCACTTTTTAAAAAAGAAACAATCTGTTTGAACAATGGCAATTTTCGTGAAGGAAATAAAGACATCAGTATACAACCTGGATAGTCCTGCATTTCTTTAATGGTTAATCTTTTAATTTTATTTTATCTTTGTCAGAGAAGAAGGAAAGTAAGGAAGAAGAAAGGAGAGCTGGAAGAAGAAAGAAAGGACGGAGGGACTGTGAACTGGTGAACACAGTGAATCTCATTGGAAACCCAAAAAGAAAGTTTAACTTCTGCAAAAAAAAAAAAAAAAAAAGGATTTTTCCTGTAAAGATTAGAAATTAACAATGCTGTTACCATGGAGAAAATTCACTAATCCACTGAGATCTCATGAGTAACCTGGAAACCCTCATGATTATATCCAATGTTGATTTTTAAAAATATATATAAGGACTTCCCTGGTGGTCCAGTGGCTAAGAGTCCGCACTCCCAATGCAGGGGGCCCAGGTTCGATCCCTGGTCAGGGAACTAGATCCCACATGCCGCAACTAAGAGTTCACATGCGGCAATGAAGATCCCGTGTACAGCAACTAAGACCCAGCACAGCCAAATAAATAAATAAAACTAAATAAATAGTTAAAATAAAATATATATAAAAACGTTTGTCTGCCTTTCCATTACTGAGACTCTATTATACTCGGTCTCAGTGATTCTAATTGTATCAGTTGATATTGCCTATCTTCTAAAAGTAGTTTGACCAGGGAATGAAGGACTGTTCCCTGCCGCAGCAGACTGTCACCCTCTGAAAGTGATATGTAATATTCTATTCTTATACCTAAAGTTAAGATACTCGCTAGAATGGGACTGTGCACTGAAACCACCAACATCTGAATGAAACCACTGGACTTTATATGAATAAATTCAATATTTATATATCTTTATTTTCCAGTTCAGTTCTCACCCTGATGGTAAAGTATAAACAATCCCGTTTCTTTCTTTCCTCAACTCAGTTAAGCTATGGACACAACTACTGCATAAAAATCCTTTAGGAGTCCATCTGAATTTATCAGAGGGACATCAGAGTCATCATTTTGAATTTATAAAGCAGAAAGGAGCACAGATGTATGCTATGAACCTCTTCAGTTTAGAGAAGTGAATCATCATGTGGTACATATGTTTTTTAGCTCTCTGCTGGGAGATAACTTTCTATGACTATTGAAACACCAGTCAAATTTTTGAGTGGCTTCAACATCTTTCCCCACCTTCCTGCCTCCTCCAGAGAAACACTCAAATGTCCAACATCATTAACAGTGAAATAAAGGCCAAGGGATAAAAAAAAAAAAAAAAAAAAAGAGGGGAGAGGAAGAAGGAAGAAAAATGTGTCTTGTCAGCTTTCAGCTGAAATAAAACAATGAGTCAGAGGGACACAGGAGGGCTGAGAGGGCCCACCCATCAACACCACCAACCTGATGTCATCAAAGAGAAACAATTAGTAGATGTTGGGGAGAGATATGGAGGGTTGACTCAAGGTAGAAGATTGGGGAATTGGGGGATATAAAGATGCAGATGCAGCATTTACATACATCCCCTGACCCAGAGACACTGATGTTCTTTGTCATGCACAGGACTAAGTACAGGAAGACAAGATGGTGCAGCCTGTCAGAGCCACACTGAATAACATGACAAATATCACCTGGGGGGTCATAGGAAGGAAGGCATTTCCACCCAAAGACATTCAGAGCTGAAAATAAGATATCTAGTAGAGTAGGCAAGTTGCCATGGATATAATGAAAGTTGAGACAACCCTAGGGAAACGACTATTTCCAAATTGGGCATTAGGTAAACGCCTTGAAAAAGGCAAGACAGCCAAACATTTTCCTGTGAAAGCAAGTTTAAGGGAGACCCTGACTGCTATGGGAAGATCTACCTGTTCACATTGTGGGAAGACCCTCCCGCTGCATTTTCCTTCTTAGCTAACAACCTTACCGCTTACTGCTTATGCTGCTGACTTCTCACATGACCTAACATTTCCCCTAGGGAATCATGTCAAATATCCTAGCAAGTGAGTCTCTTACCAAGGCAATCTAACCCCCAGAGCTAGATTCAAATAGCAGACTGAGATTTGCACGTACATCTGAGTACACCCAGGGGAAAACAAGATGACATGGGAAGATGAGAAGAAAACACAGCATCATAAAATCCCAGAGCTGGACAAAACCTTAGGGAGCATCGGGTTCAATTCTTCATATGAAGCTTGAATCTCCTCTATCCCTTCCCTGCCTAGCCAACATAAATTTTCTCTCCAGCGTTTCCAGAGAAGGGGAGATCCTGAGTCCCCTCTCCTCCCCCAGGGCAGCCCATTCTGGTTATTGATAGCTCTACTTGCTAGAAAGTTTCCGATCCAGAAACTCTGAGAAAGCTGAGCATGGTCCAAAGTGACTTGGCCTGGAGTCTGAAGACTGAGTAACAATTTGGCCGAGCTATTTGTTTCAGGCAGGTTATTTCATTCTTTAAGCCTCAATTTTCTCCTCATCTGTAAAATGGGAATAATAATGCCTAGTCTATTCTATTACTATAAGGATATAAATTGTCAGGCACTAGATTGGCACACAGCACATGCTCTGAAAGTAAAGATGCAGAATGACGTAAGGGTGGGGCATGTTTGGCTATAAAGCCAGACAATCTGGCTCTGAATCCCACTCCACATTTATTAACAGTGTGACACCAAGCAATGTGCTTAATTCCTGTGCCTTGGTTTCCTTACCAATAAAATGAGTATACAAATAGTACCTGCCATGCGGTACTCATAGGATTGCCATGAGGATGAAAAAGAATAATGTACAAATAGTGTACTCAAGAATAATGTACTTAGAACAGTGCCTGACACACAGCAGACAATAAATGCTAGGGTTTTTGGTTTTTGTTTTTTTTTTAATTTAGTGGTAGTATTTTTACTACTATTAGTAGTAGTAGTTAGTTTCTCTGACCTCCATCTCTCCTTCTGTTACAAGGAGATAATAACAGCTACCACACAACTTGGTGAAATTAAAGGAGATCACACAAACAACAGCCAGCACAGCACTGGGCACATAATCCACAGTCAATAAAAACATTCACTTCCTTCCTGTGACTTCCTTCTTAATCCTAGTTCTGCACTCTGAAATAGCAAAGGAGAATTCAGTCCCTTTTCCGTTTGACAATTCTTCAAATATTTGAGGACATGTATTACAATCCCCTGAAATCTTCCCTAACCTAGTTGAGTGGCCACATTTTGTTCAACTTCTCCTTGCGTGATAGGATGTCAAGTGCTCCCAGAATCCTAGTGATCTCCTGAATACGACCTGATTGGTCAGAACCCCTCCATCTATAGTGTCAGAATTCATGGGCCACGAGGATTCATGGGCCAGTGAGCTGTTTATCTGATACAAAGGCTAGTACAGGCGATGGAGAACCAACAGAGCTGGACGCCCTGGAGGACTTTCCTAGGGGAGGCCTGAGTTAACATCTTAAATGGTTTTCCAATTAAGTCTCCAGGTTTTGTGCCAAGCCTCAAATCTTGTTCTTAAAGCTTGATTGTCAAGTGTTTATATATCCCATGGCCTATTCAAACAAATAAAACATTCTCATTTATTCCATCTTGACCCGTTAGAGTTTTTTACCCATAAAAAAATAATATGATAATATTATTGCTTCCACTATGGAATCCTCTTCTGGCCATATTTGATATATTTTCCAATAACAAATGTACACAGTGTTGCAAGTCCTATTGACAGATCTTCAGAAAAGCTGTAATCATGTGGTTTGTTATGACATGGATTTCTTCTTTATGCCAAGAGTGCAGTAAAAGCCTATTGTACACAATTAGCTTATAATTCAGCGTCAGAGTAGACTATAACCCTTACAAAACATTTTATCAGGATTTCTATGTATTTATCATCCCCCATTCCACTTGAAAACCCCAATGTTGTGCTTATGCATTCCACTGACTTTAAAAAGTTTTCGAATGTGATATTAAAGCTTTCATTTTTTTACCCTGAAAATTCAGATGGCATGAGAGTTAAAATTAGGTTTGTGATGTTACACCATCCTCCCTAGACATAAGAATTCAGTCCCTTCTCCACTTGACTGTTTGATAAAGATATGCAAAACCTGCCAGCAAAACAATGAATAAATAAATACCAGGCTTAAGTTAGTACAGTGACAGAATTTTTAGATTGGAAGGGCTTCAGAGATGATCTAATCCTGTGTTTCTCTTCTTTGAATATCTTCTTCACAGTTTTTGCCTTTCTGTGTATACTATTACTTAATTTTTGTTAAGCGTCTTACAGCTTTTACACATTTTTTTTTAGTTTTGCCCTAAACAGTATCATCTATGAAGTCATGACGTGGATACATGTTGTATTTTTCAATGACACATTAAAAGAAATACGTAAGTACTAAAATTTTTTCAGGTTTGTCCACTCTACAGAACTAGAACTCAAGTTTTCTAACTTCCAATTCACTTCTCTTTCTACCAACTTAATTTTGGAACCTAAAAATATATCTGCACTTGGAGAAAAAGATGATAAAAATTATAAAATGAGAGCAAATCAACCACCTAAACTCTTGTAGCCATTAATATCTAGAGAGACTGCTCAAAATTATTTGAATTAATTGTCAAAACTATCCAAGTTTTAGGGCTCCATACACTGACACCCTCAATTCTTATGTACATTATCCAGTTGAATGGAGTCTCTTAAAACTTCAAAAACTACATGTTATAGTTCATAGGGAAAATAAGCAATATAAAATTTGGTTTTTAGAATATTGGTAAAGATAATAAAGAGTGTTTCTCATTCTCAGAGATGTCAAGTCAGACTGATTGTGAATGTTTCCAAATACAGGTGTCGTTAGAGGGGCTACTTTAGTTGAGAGACAAGCCTCATTAAAAAGAGCTCTGGGGGCCTCCCTGGTGGCGCAGTGGTTGAGAGTCCGCCTGCCGATGCAGGGGATACGGGTTCGTGCCCCGGTCTGGGAGGATCCCATATGCCGCGGAGCGGCTGGGCCCGTGAGCCATGGCCGCTGGGCCTGCGCGTCCGGAGCCTGTGCTCCGCAACGGGGGAGGCCACAGCAGTGAGAGGCCCGCATACCGCAAAAAAAAAAAAAAGAGCTCTGGTTGTGGTGTCCAGGGCCTTCCTACACCCCAACTACATTGGTCATCAATTAGCTATGTGACCCTGGGCAAGTCACTTTCCCTCCTATAGCCTCTGTTCTTCAAGTATGAAAAGAGAGGCAGGACCAAGTGATGCCCAGATGACTAGCTGCTTCGTTCCTACACCACTAGGAATCTGTGCAAGACCTCAGAAACAAGTCAGTCTTGCAAGCAGCTTAAAACATGTTCTTTCTCTTTGCAGTTTTACTTTCTGGTCTCCAGACAATGCAAAGGTGAACACAGTCCAGATCCATCCAAATATAATCACTATTAGCCAGACCTTACATATAAAAAGAAGTGAAACTGCAATTTAGGGCCACAGATGGAGCTCCCAGGTATTTGTAGTGTACAAGAGAACAAAGAAGCCAGAATCCCAGTTACCACAATAAAACAAACATTAAAGGATGTGGGATTTAAATAGTTCCTTCAGAAATGGGGCTGTTCTTGTTTTTCTACAACTCTGAGCTGGTAAAACTCTCCCAGTTTAGCCATCATGCCCCAGAACAGTAACAGTACTGAAACACAGTAAGGAAGCATAACAGAACCAGATGCATAAATATACTCACATTTGTACCGAGGGCACTGCTTTCCTTTAACTGCTGAACTGCTGTATCAGCACTGTTCTACTACCAACTAATTAGAGCTAACAAAGCCCACTGCACGGAGTGTGTCTCGTGTCTCATCTATTTTTTTCCGAGTACAAAAGTACAGCGCTGACATTCAATGAATATTAAGTGGTAACAATTTAATTCTTCACGCACTGCACGCGATAAGAATTCCTGGTCCTTCTGTTGGTCCCACTGGAGGGGTTTTGGTGCCCGTCAGGCTAGCTACTGTAGGAGCCACTGAAGCCTCTCAGATGGCATATGGTTGGGTCATAAGTATCCCACTGGAAATGTGTTGTCTGGGGTTAAATGTTTCCTATTCTTTTAACCTAACCATCAGGTTAATCGGCTTACACTTCTGGATACTGGCCTTGCATTTGAAAAAAACAAGGCACGTGACACTGTACTGAAGGCCTGTCATTCCACACAGTCAGTCGGTAAGGTAGTCAGCCAGTAACGATTTCTTAAGCATCTACCTACATGCCAGGTGCCATGGCAAGTTCGGGAAGACAAAGAAGCAACAAGCGTGTTTCCTTTAAGCATTCTGCAGTTGATCTGTCAGTTCATGACAGGCATACCTCAGAGAGATTGTGGGTTCGATTCCAGACCATCACAATAAAGCGAATATCACAAGAATTTTTTTTGTTTCCCTGTGCATATACAAGTTATGTTTACACTATACTTTATAAAGCGTGCAATAGCATATCTAAAAATAAAAAAAAATGTACATGCTTTAATTAAAAAAAATTTTGTATTGCTAAAAAATGCTATCATCTGAGCTTCAGGGAGTTGTAATCTTTTTGCTTGGTGGAGGATCTTGCCTTGATGCTGATGGCTGTTGACTGATCAGGATGGTGGCTGCTGAAGGCTGGGGTGGCTGTGGCAATTTCTTAAAATAAGACAACAATGAAGTTTGTTTCATCTACTGATTCTTCCTTTCACAAATAATTTCTCTGTAGTATGCAATGCTGTTTGATAGCATTTTATCCACAGTAAAACTTCTTTCAAAACTGGAGTCAGGGGCTTCCCTGGTGGCGCAGTGGTTGAGGGTCCGCCTGCCAGTGCAGGGGACATGGGTTTGTGCCCCGGTCCGGCAGGATCCCACATGCTGTGGAGTGGCTGGGCCCGTGAGCCACGGCCACTGAGCCTGCACATCCAGAGCCTGTGCTCCACAACGGGAGAGGCCACAACAGTGAGAGGCCCGTGTTCCGCAAAAACAAAAAAACAAACAAAAAAAAAACCTGGAGTCAGTCCTCTCAAACCCTGCCACTGTTTTAATCAGCTAAGTTTATATAATATTCTAAATCCTCTGTTGTCATTTCAACGGTCTTTATAGCATGTTCACCATGAGTAGATTCCATCTCAGTAAACCATTTTCTTTGCTCATCCATATGAAGCAACTCTTCATCCATTAAACTTTTATCATGAAATTGCAGCAATTCAGTCACATCTTCAGGCTCCACTTCTAATTCTAGTTCTCTTGGTAGTTCCTCATATGCAGTTACTTCCTCCACTGAAGTCTTGAACCTCTCAAAGTCATCCATGAAGGTTGGAATCAACTTCTTCTAAACTCTTGTTACTGTTAATATTTTTACCTCTTCTCATGAAACACAAGTGTTCTTAATGACATCTAGAAGAATGAATCCTTTCCAGAAGACTTTCAATTTACTTTGCTCAAATCCATGACAGGAATCACTATCTGTGGCAGCTACAGCCATACAAAATGTATTTCTTACAATGACTCCTTGATCCACAAACTTGAATGGATGCTGTGTTAGCAGGCATGAAAACAACATGAATCTCGTCGTTGGGCATTTCCATCAGAGCTCTTGGTGGACCAGGTGCATTGTCAGTGAGCAGTCTTATTCTGAAAAGGAGGTTTTGTTTTGTTTTGTTTCTGAGCAGTAGGTCTCAACATTGGGCTTAAAATATTCAGTAAACCATGTTATAAACATGGTTTATAACCATGTCATCCAAGCTTTGTTGTTCTATTTATAGAGTACAGGGAGAGTAGATTTAGTATAATTCTTAAGGGCCCTAGGAGTTTTAGAATGCTAAAGGAGCACTGGCTTCAACTCAAAGTCACCACTTGCATTAGCCCCTACCAAGAGAGTCACCCTGTCCTTTGAAGGTTGAAGTCAGGCATTGACTTCTCCTCTCTAGCTATGGAAACCCTAGATGGCATTTCTCCCAATATAAGGCTGTTTCACCTACACTGAAAATCTGTTGTTTAGTGCAGCCACCTTCATTAATTATTTCAGCTAGATCTTCTGGATAACTTGTGGCAGTTTCTGCATCAGCACTTGCTGCTTCACATTGCACCTTTGTGTTATGGAGACATCTTTCCTTAAGCTTCGCGAACCAACCTCTGCTAGCTCCAAACTTTTCTTCTGTGACTTCCTTACCTCTCTCAGCCGTCACAGAATTAAAGAGGGTTAGGGCCTTGCTCTGGATTAGGCTTTCACTTAAAGGAAAGCGAAAGCCTAATCTTGCTGGTTGGATCTTCTATCCAGACCACTCAGCAATAAGGCTGTTACACTTTCTTATCATTCATGTATTCAGTGGAATAGCACTTTTAAATTCTTTCAAGAATTTTTCTTTGCATTCACAACTTGGCTAAGTGTTTGGGGCAAGAGGCCTAGCTTTCAGCCTATCTTGATTTTCGACATGCCTTCCTCACTAAGCATAATCACTCCTAGCTTTTCATTTGAAGTGAGAGACGTGCGACTCTTCCTTTCACTTGAACACTTAGAGGCCATTGCAGGGTTACTAACTGTTGTAATTTCAATACTGTTGTGTTTCAGGGAATAGGGAGACCAGAGGAGGAGAGAAAAGGGGAATGGCTGGTTGGTGGAGCAGTCAGAATACACAAAACATTTATCGATTAAGTTCCTCGCCTTATACGGGGCATGGTTTGTGGCGCGCCATAACAATTACAATAGTTACATCAAAGATCACTGATCACAGATCACTATGACAAGTATAATAATAATGAAAAAGTTTGAAACATTGTAAGAATTACCAAAATCTGACACAGAGACACAAAGTCACCAAATGCTGCTGGAAAATTGGTGCCGATAGACTTGCTCAACGCAGGGTTGCCACAAACCACCAATTTGTAAAAAGCACAGTATCTGCAAAGCGCAATAATGTGAAGCACAATAAAACTAGGTATGCCTGTCTTCAACAAATGTTTATTGGCCTGCCTGATTCCTGCTCAGTCATTTAGTTATTTCACAGGCATTTGTTAAGCGCCTTCTCTGAACCATGGATTGTGCTAAGTGCTGGGGAGACAGCTAAAGCCAAGTCCCAGATGGTCTCTGCGATATGTAAACAGGTGATTTATGAAACAATTTGCAAAGTACTATAATCAAGGATGTGCATGGTACTGTGGGGTAAAGGAGAAAATGTCTGGCATTGCTTGAGGGCTAGGAAGGACAGGGGACATTACAGTGGGCATGGAATACAAGGTAGAGTGTCAATTTCAAATGCCTGGGACAAAGGATCTTAGACTCAGAAAGAAGAGGCATGAGAGTGGCCTAAAACTGGAATTTGAATTGGGATTTAAACAAGCACAGGACTTGGAAAGTCAGGCAGAAAACAAGGGCTGTCCAGGGAACAGTGGGCACTGCGTGCAAACACTGAGCTTACTCAGGGACCTGTGAGTAAAGAGGCATGGCCAGAGCACAGTCACTGTGTCAATGAGCAGTGGGAGGTTTGAAAGGCTGGTGGCATTGAGGATCACACCACAGAGAGCCAGACTGTGGGACCTGAACCAGTCCTGGAGGCTGTGGAAAAATTCCTCCTCCTTCACTCATTGAAAGGTGCAGGGGGCCACAAAGAAAGCTGGCTTTAGGAAAACTGATGTGGCCCCTGCAGGATGTGAGGGTGATGGGGATGGGGGTGGGGGAGCATTAAAGGAAAGGAGGCTAACTTGAAATTAACTGTAAAAATCTAGGCATATGATGATAAAGCCAAGCCCAGTGAAAACAGAAAGGAGAGGATATGAAGGAAAGGCAATAGAAACCTGATGATATTACAAACAGAAACTATCGTGAGTATACTGTAAACGAGGACTGGAGAAGTAGTCAAAAATGAACTACAACATCCTACATGATTACAGCTCCTGTAGCTTCATCCTGTCCCCATTTTTTATCACTAATCTTATGCTACAGACTGAATGTCTGTGTCTTGCCCTAAAATTCATATGTTGAAGCCCTAATACGATTGTATTTGGAGGTGGAGCCTTTGGGAGGTAACTAGGTCAAGAGGGTGGAACCCTCATGAATGGAATTAGTGTCCTTATAAAAAGAGACACAAGAAAGATGACCTTGACAGAGCAAGAAGGCAGCCATCTACAAGCCAGGAAGGGGGCTCTCACCAGGAACTAAATTGGCTGGCACCTTGATCGTGGGCTTCCCAGCCTCTGGAATCATAAGAAATAAATGTTTGTTGTTTAAGCCACCCAGTCTATAGTATTTGTGATACCAGCTGACTAAGACATCTGGATACTGACATAGAATTTTTTGGCTGAAAATAACGATGGTAATGATGAGGAGCAACAGCAACAGTTTTCAAAAGCCAGGTGCTATGTGATGCCCTTCATCTGGACAGTGTTCATTTAATCCCTACAGCAGGTAGGCCCTGTCTTTCTCCCATTTTACAAATGAGGAACCTGAGACTCAGACTAAGCAAAGGCACAAGTCCAGTAGGTGGCTCTGCCCCAAGCTGACCGCTCAGTGTCTGCTCTGTCATCCGCCAGCTTTACAACCTCCTCTTACACAACACAACACACAGAGATTTAAGAGCAGATTCTGTCCTAAAATGGGGCACACAGTTTTTTAAATTAATAATTAATCATTACAATTACAACCTCAAGAACAAAATATGGGTCATTTTTGAACACTGGATCCACCTGAAAACATGTCTTCAACTGGCTCAGTCCAGTAGAAAGAATGTTAAGAGACATAAAAAACACAACCATTTACTTTTTAAATGTTGGAGGGATATTCATGAGATGATGTTGGATCTAACTGATAGAAAGTGGGGTTTTCTTGTATTTAAACTCTGCCAAAGGAAACCAAATTCTATTGTCTTCTTCTACTTCCCAACTCATCAAAGCCAAGTTTTCCAAGTCTTAATGTCTCACAAGTAGCTGTTAATGGAATTCATTATTTAGTTAATTGTGCTTATCAGAAGTGCAGGTAACTTCATATTTGCATGGCTAATGGGCCTTCTTTAAAGTGTGGAGCCAGATGTTGGGTTTTAATGGTCCTTAATGTTTTTTTCCAACTTTGGGTTGAGTTTATTGACTTACTTTCAAAAATATCAGTTGTCCCTAAGGCAGAAAGACCAGTTTTAGCTATATATGGGACATCATGTAAGTCCATTTCAACTGCTTATTTGTAAGGCAACTTAACATGATACCAACATCTAAAGACCTTTCAAGACTAATCCAATACAATTATTTTCAGACTCAATATATGTTATTCTGGAGACTGATTCATGACAATGAGAGAACGTTTTTACCTTACATCTTTACTAGCTGAAATAGCTAGTCTACTATTCAACCATAGAAATTACATAGTTCCCACACAATGGTAGAATCAATAGAGGACTACTTCCCTCTCCGGCAGTTAGTACTTACTACCTTGGTAGAGTATTTCACAGTTTACATTTCCCCATGGTTACCTCAGGGTTGGTGTATCCAAGGTACAGACCTGATGGGTAACTTGCCCATGATCACCCAGCTAGTACGTGGTAGAAAAAACATTAAAATCTAGGTCTGACTGCATATCCAGTAGTCGATTTACTTTGAATAATAACAAAGGGAAATGCCTTCTCCCATGTTACAACTTCAGATTAGCACTGGCCAACCTCCGCCCAGGTTTCCCTGTTGAGTGACATCGGCAAAGTCTACCAATAGGTGTGACTAGCAATTAGTCCTTCACCCCAAGCTTCTGAGTTAGCCATTTTAATCATTTAGTCCAGGGTCAGCAAGCTGTAGCCCAAAGGCAAAATCCAGCCTAGTGCATGTTTTTAGAAAGAAGTTTTACTGGAACACAATTATATTATTTGTTTAAATATTATTATGGCTGCTCTTGAGCTACAACAGCAGAGTTTCACAGTTGTGACAGATGCCATATGGCTTGTAAAGCCTAAAATATTTACTATCTGGACCTTAACAGGAAAGTCTGTCCACTCTTGATTTTGTCACTCAACATTTATTAAGCAACAACTACATGACACTTTATTACTAATAATAATACCTGAAATTTAGTAGTATCTACTATGTGCCAGGGGCTTTTCCTGTATTATTACATTTAATCCCCTCAAGATCTTTCTCTGCAGGATGCATGTGTGTGTGCATGCACACACCGGCCAAGCATGTGAACTTTTTTGTATTCCTTCCAAATTTTATTCAAGGTCACAAAAGTAAGCTTGGTACTTTGGATTCAGAGCCTATCTAAACCACGAGCTTCTGCCCTTTGTTATGTAATACTGTTTCTCAAAGGTATAGGGAAAAATTTAAGACTGGAGTGATCATCCTTTTCATGGAATGATAAAGCCTCCAGGCATTATCTGATCCCACAGGGATATAGGCCTTAGTCTGTGGGCTATTATACAACTTTATAACTTGGAGATAAGTGAAGGCAATGCAAAAAATTCTTATCTACAGATGCAAATAAATTCTGTCCAGTGGAGGTTCAATTGACTCCCCCCCTCTAGTTTTGCATCCATTTGTGAATTCATTTCAACATTTTTTTATTCCATATAAATTTGTGGTCCTCCTATAAATCTGTTATAACAAATTTCTTGGTTCCCTTGTTTATTAATGAGGTATATAAAATTTTTAACAAGTATTCATTTTATATCTGTGTGAGAGTCAGAATTTTTAAGAATTATTCTTTTACAAGGGTTGTCATTTTTACCATCTTGAACCTCACATTTTTGCTTGGGAGGGCATGCATACCAAACTGTAATTGATGTGACCATAAATCACATATATCTATGTAGGTCCGGGAGTCATTTATGTCACTTAGAGGATCAAAAAGGCATGGGTTTAGGCCATGGCTCTGTCTCTGCCTAGCTTTGAGACCCTGGACAAGTTACTAAATTTCTCAAAGCCTCAGGTGTCTCATCTGTAAACTGGGGATAATAATAGTAGTTGCCTCATAAAGTTGACACGAAGATTAAAAGACAGTTGCTTATAAAGGGACTGGTGCATATGAAGTGCTCATTAAGCGTTAGCCATCACTATTGAGAGTCTTCCAAGAAAAGGATTGATGGAAGGAATTAGTTCTATTTGGGGATGGGGAGGTCTTCACAAAGTGGTATATTTTATCTGCGTCTTTAAGGGGCAGTAGGAGATCACCAAGCAGAGAGCTACGGTAATGTCATTCAACATAAAAGGAACACTATATTAAAAAAGAGAGAGAGAGAGGTAAGAAGGTGAGGAAGTGAGTCAGAGGGCCGAATTTACAGGAAGGTAATTCCCTGGTAGACACTGCATTTCTAAGGTGATCTAAACTTTCCTAAAATTGTTAAAGCTTGTACCTCTCTACTTCACAGTGGTGTAAGGATTGCTAAGTCAAGTCGGAATGCATTATCCACATTCCAATTTTCACAAAATCTGGACAACGAATCATCATGACTACAGTTATGACTACTCACCCAGCCCAGGTACCCATCAGGAACAAGTGGTTATTTTATTCCAAACTTTATAAAAACAACAAAAGGTACTAACCAAGACTGACTGAGCCCAAAGTACAGGCCACGTTTTACAGAGGCCAAACTTTATACAACGTACTTTTAACAGTTAGCTTACATTCAGTGCAAACACACACACACACACACACACACACAGGATCTCCTAAACACCCAAGGAGATAACACACAAATCCAATTACACCCTAGTCCTTATCCTGGCCAGATCCAATTTCTTTCAGCACCTGGTTATATGTCATTTCTACATTCTTTTATTGGTCTCATGATAGTTCACATATAAAATTACCCTGTTCTATTTCAAATCAATGACTTTCCTGGATACTTTGGATAGGGAATAAACTTCAGCTAATTCTGAGGTCTGTGTCAACATTTGCAAAAGTTTACGAGGAAGTCTTCCTCCACCTTGTTTTCGTAATACTGTCTGCTCCTTTTCACGCCTGCATGTACCCATTCAAATGCTAAACTGTAGAGGGCGGTTATCTGAGGTGTGCATTCTGCAAAATTGCCTATTGTAGTGCCCTACCGGTCTGCTAAGACTCAGGCATGTCAGCTAACTCTTTCTGCTAGAGCAATGATGGATAAGATGAAAAGGAAGTTGGGCCACCTTAGTTTTCTGGAAAAAAGATAACTTCCTCAAAAAGCCTTCGCCTTTTAAAAAAAAGAAGGAAAAGAAAAAACCTTACAGGTACTGCCTGTGCCCTATCAGATACCATCCCACCCCCAATCTCTGGAGGTTCTGCTGTGTGATTGTTTCAAGCTCTCTTCCTCTTGAAGAGGTGACCACGTGACCACTGCCGTCTATAAAGGCTGAAGTGAGTGTACTTAGCTAAAGGGCATTGCAATAATTTTTCTCTTCCACGTGAGAAAGTTAGCCTTGCAAATTATCTGGCTCACTGCCCGTTTTTAAATCATCTTTTAGGGAGGGGTGGCCAAAGGGGCATGTTAAGTTCCAACCAGTCCCCTTCTCATTCTCAAATCAATTGTTCTTGAAAATAACAACAATAACAATAATAATAATTAAAAGATGGTAGTCCCAATCAAGCCTTCAGATTTGCTTTCCAGGCGGTGCTAAAGACTTGATATTTTAATAGGCAATGCCTCCAAATGTCCGTTGTAGGAAAGCAGTCTTGGCTGACAGATTAAACTTGATTAAGGTTGGAGCTGGCACTGTTCTGTACAGACGTGATTCCTGTTGGAATCTAGGGTGAGTGGTAGCCTGAGAAAGTCACTGAGAGCATTTATAACCCCCAATTACAAATCAGTTTCTGATTCCAAAGAAATTACTGTGTCTTTCCCACTCATGTTGTAGCATGTCACCATACTGGGAAACACAGTAAGAATCATGAACCCATCTCAATAAGGGCAGCGGGACTGGAAATATAATTTCTCTTTGTCCTGTAGCAAACATTTAAGAGTCAGGACAAACAAAGAGTAATTAAAATGTTTGCTACAGGACCTGCAGCCGGGCAGGGATTTGAGAATAGCCAGGAATTTTGATGTGAGTTTGCCAAAGCAAAACTTCTCTGAGTGTGGCTGGCAATTTAGCACACAGATAATTTTTATAACTTGGTCTGAGGGGGTATGGACCAGCTTGCACATATCTACACTTAATGCTTCCACAGCTTGCCAGGCTGAAGAAATGGGCTGTTTTGTTCTTTTTCTCACTCTCAAGTGAAAGAGTAAACCTTGGCCAGGTCTGTCAGGGAGTTCCCTAATAACCAAAGGCACAGCCCTCACTGGAGAAAATATGCAATAAGCCTTCCCACAATGTCCAGTTTGGGGCTGGCTTTTTCTTGATAAGAGGTCACAAGGCAGGCGAATCTGTGAATAATGCTGCTGGGTTTCTGGATTAAAGCTTTTTTTCACAGGAGACTGAATATAACTCACTCAACTTGTTCTCTGCAAAATGAACTTCTGTGGAAAGTTCCAGTTACAACCTAAACTCAAGTCAACTACTTTGCCCCTTCTGATCTGCTTACTGTTCCCTTCCTCTTTAACTTGTATGTTGGTACAACCCTTCACACTTTTTCAAAAACTGCTTCATGTATAATCTGATTTCATCCTCACCTTGTAGGTAAAAAAGACAATGTTATTATTGCCATTGGGGCCTAAGATCCAGACGGGTTGAGGGACTTGCTCACGACCAATGGTAGCAGCAGAACGGGCTCCGGGTTCCATGATTCCCAACTCCCAGTAACAAAAATAATGGCTCCCATCAGTGAATGCCAGGCATTGGGCACTGTGCCTGAATTTTATGAATATTACTTCCTCTACTCCTTGCAAGAACCCTATAAGGTGGGTATTATTAATCCCATTTTACAAATAAGAAATACTGGGTTAATGAGGATAAATGATCTCCCCAAGGTCAGAGATGCCATAAATGGTGAAGCCTCAATTACAAGAGGTGTCTGTCCAACTCCTGGCTTATTCACTATTACACTGCCTCCCAGTCCAGTATTTTTTATCTATACAAATCCAGTGTTAAATTGAAGAAATACAAGTTTTCTCTAGATCTGAAGATTTCAAATACTAGGTATAACTTTTAAACACCTAATAAGCTTCTGAAATTCAAGTTTTGTCCACTTGGTTATTGTCCAACAGAAAATACCCTGAAAACCATAAAGTGCTATCTGTCATCAGGTGTTCTGACTGGTTTAAATATCTGACTGGTCTAAAGATGTGAATGAACCATCTCTTAGTTCATTTAAAAGAAAAACAGGTAGTTGAATATAAATTCCTGCATGAAATTTACTAGAATCGCTCATAATACTTTATGAGTATAATAAGTTCTCGAGACAAACAGCATGGATCCAAATCCCAAATATACAAACGGACAATCTCTGGAACGTGGGCAAGTTATTGAATCTCATACTTCAGCTTTCCCACATTTACATTAGGGGTAAAAATACCTCATAGAGATGTTGTGAGGAAGTAATGAGAATGCACTGAGTATGGTGTGAAGGACCAATAATGATCATAATTAGCATTGTTTTGTCATTATTTCTGTCTCTACAGAAATTTCTCAGAATAGCCCTAATTTCACTAGGATGACAAAACCCAATAGTCTGCTCAATGAATTATTCCAACTTTCTCTTATATATGGATAATAAAGCAGCCTGCACCCTAAATGCGAAAGAACATACCATTTTGTGACTCATAATTCAACCCTATCTCTTAAAATTATTATTCACCTAATACTATTAAAATTGCCAAGTCTTCTAGGTCATCTCAGTACTTGTGTCAAATAGGTGTTATTTTACACAGTGATGTGTTAATTCAGTCAAATGAGAGTCACCTGAGAAACCAGAATCACAAAGGACAAGCAAATTTCCCTGATCCAGAAAGGCAAGTTTCCCCCAAATATGTGAAATTATTATTCTGCTGTTAAAAAAGGCTTTATCCTCCTAATTGGGAAATATGTGCTTACTAAAGTCACAAATAACTAACATCAACAAAATTAAGAATATGTATATACAAAGCAAAGAAAGATGAACCCAGCTTCATTTACCTAAGAATTACTACTAGTAACATTTTGGTCTCTTTCCATTTCATCTTTTCACTATGCATTTTTTATTTTTTATTTTATTTTATTTTTTTTTTGCAGTATGCGGGCCTCTCACTGTTGTGGCCTCTCCAGTTGTGGAGCACAGGCTCCGGACATGCAGGCTCAGTGGCCATGGCTCACGGGCCCAGCCGCTCCGCGGCATGTAGGATCTTCCCAGACCGGAGCATGAACCTGTGTCCCCTGCATCGGCAGGTGGACTCTCAACCACTGCGCCACCAGGGAAGCCCTCACTATGCATTTTAAAAACATAATTGGGATCATTCTGCATTCAAAATGTTATATTCGGGGACTTGGGGGCTCCACTTCACTCATTATAACATCAGCATTTTCAGTGTTACTGCATACTGTTTATAACATTTTCACTGGCTGCAGGATATTTCATGGGTTAGTTTTGTCATAATTTTCTTAGCCGTTTCCCATTGCTGAACTCCCCCTAAAGGCTTTTAAGCTGTCAAGCCCAGACAAGATTTCTAGACATACAGCCCTAACACCGGGGCTGCCTGTGGTCATGAACTGGGCCATTTGGGGCACTAGCTATATAACTTCTCGCCATAAGTGAGAAACACCGTGAGTCCTACTCTTCAAATGCCAACAGACCAGGAGTTCAGTGATGTGTGAACCTCAAATGCCAATAGTTCTGGGGAAAAAAATGACAGCAACTCCTCTAAGATAAATAAAATCATGTTCTGGACAGTCCTGGCCACCCACGGCGAGCCCAGGGACGAGCACAAACACCTCCCACCTGTGCGTTGCCTGCTCCAATACAAACACAGGGCACATATGTATCTCCTTTCCTCTTCTTCCCCTACACAGTTTATTTCCAAAAATCACTGTTCCATCACCACTCAACACCATTTGCCGCCAACTACACCATCAAACCTACTTTATAAAGTAAACTACCACGTTCCTTATATTGTCTTTCAGAAAAAAAAAAAAAAAAAAGAAGCAGAAAGGCAAGGCTTATGTAGTAAAAAAAAAACAATGTAGATCTTGTTTAGAAGTCAGAAAACACAATCATCAGGGCTCACTCACTACCTCCATGCTCACCCACGACCATCATCTTAAGGTCCAAAATTCAGTGCCATGCTTTTCAAATTTGGGAAGGATGGTGTGGTCTCAAGAAACAACTTGTGAGTTACATTTGCATTTCCTACAGTTAAAAAACAAACCAACACATATTTTTGTCTGAAGCATTTAAAGGTTAAGCAAAGACAGCATTTCTTTCTGTAGAGTTCTAGGCACGGCAGCTGGAATTTTGAAAATCTTCATTGTTCCTGTTAAAAACAAGATCGAGACACAGGAAAGAAAGTACTTCAAGCTGAAAGTCAGGATGGCCTTGTGAAAAAGAATGAGCTTTGTAATAAGAAGAGCTGGGTTTGAATCCTGATTCAAGCCTCATGAAGGAAGGATCCGTAGTCACTTCAAAGGGTTCTTTGAGTGTTAAGTATGGTATCTACAACTCCAAGGACCATCTCCGGCACAGGTCTGTCTTACATTGTAAGGATTTCAGTATTACTGACAAGAAAAGCCTATACAGCAAGGAGGAAGCTGTCAGGTAGATTACACTGACCATTTTATGACCATAAATAGTCAGAAACATAAGTCAAAGACCTAGAGATTAAGAAATTGAGGACTACTGCTCCTTTTTTTAAATTATGAGGCAAACTAAGAACTAGAGAGAAAAAGCACACCCTTCTCAGACTTCTTGGCATGTCTTGGGGCACCTTAACTAACATAGGGTCCTCCAGGCATTTTGAGAATTTCCCAACAAATACACAGCAGGGTTCCCTGTCCCCAGGCCAGTTCTCTCCCCAGAGCTATGGCAGCTGCATGCTCACCACTCAGCTCAGTCCCAAGCCAGGCTTCTGGGCTGACCCTGACCAACTCTGACCATAAATGGCATCCAGAAAATCCTAATCCATTCCTCAAGCATCTCAGGGACAAGCCACTTTGGCATCTCCCTCTGCTTTGTTTTCCACTTCAGTTCTAGGAAATGAGCTTCTCCTCCTTCCTGCCATAAGTCTTTATAACCTACAATTGCAGGGAATGCAATCCATTTGCCCTCACTCTGTTCCTTTAAGGCTGGGTTCCTATTTTAAAAGTTCTTCCCCCAAACTCAAGATTATCTACTAGAGATTTGCCACCTCCTGCCACACCTTTGGGCTAGAAGATGTCCCACTTCTGCCTTCCCTTAAGCCTGGTCTCCCTTACGTTAGTGCACTAGTATACACTCCTCACAGTAACAGGCCCTCTGGTCCTCTCTAGACCTGCAGCTCACACCAACCCCAACGCAGAGAGTCTCCGGGACTCCACAGCAATGCTGGACTGAGCGATCTGGCCTCCTCCACCATCCACCTTGATGCCATTGTGTACGACAGCAGAATTATCATCACCTACTTAACTCATTCCAGAGGACAAACCATTCTCACTGAACTGCATATTTCTTTTCTTCACTTTGGAATTTTCTTATTCCGATCCATAGGAATGACGTGAGTCCAGGTCCTCTGACTTGGTCATTTGGCCATAACTCAAGGCACTTGGGAGCCCCATCACTCCAAACACCATCTCAATATTGTCACTCTCTGGCTTGTGTGACATCTAAAGATATACTTGATTTTCAGATGTTTTGGCAGCTTGGGGGACCTATACTACATCTTACAGATTAGAAAACAAGGCTGGAGAGACTTGTCCAATATCAAAGCGTGAGTCAGCAGCCACTCTGAAGCTAGAGGCTTGCTCAGGCCACTGATATATTCTTAGATGAGTGTGTCTAAGAACCAGTGAAAGAAATAAATCCTTGACACACTTCTCTGGAATCTCAAATTCTTCATTTCAGTCAGTAAAACGCCCAGTCTCCACATCTTTATTTCATACTTCCATATCAATGTGTTCTTTGAGGAAATCTGTCTTCCAAAGGCCCCCAAATGTACTTAGAGATAGAGGAAATCTCTTCCTTCTTAAATGCTTATACTCAGTTTTGGGTGTTTAGCTGAATGGGTTAACAGTCTTGAGCATTCCTTCTGGAATTACATGACTTGTGAGTGTAATGTTTCCATTTGTACCTCTTTTTGCATTATCTTCCAATCCATGTAGCGTTTGAGTGGAAAGTCCAGGAATACAAGGAATTCTGAGTAACTTCAGACTAAAATCTTAGAACGCTTGAGATGCAAGGATCCTTGAAGACCATCTGCTCTAACCAGTATTAGTTCCATTTTAGAGATGAAGCCTACACCACTTGAGTCTCAATCCAATATGATTTTCTCCATGGATTCCCCCAGCCTCCTAATAATGAATTCCTCCATACTTGTGTTTCTATCTGAGAGAAAAAGTTATCCTAGGTCATGCTTCTCTACAGAGCCTCAATCAGTGGAACTATTCCAAAAATATGTTTGTGGATCAGGATTGTATTTACTTCATGCTTCTTCATGAAGAAGAAAACAGTCAAAATCCAAGTCTTTAATCTGTGGGTCTATCACTGCCTCCTTGACAGACTAGCATGAGGCATAGACTCAGGTAAACATGTTTCACTGACCAACTGTGAAACCCAGGTCACTCTGGGCGGCTTCTTTTAGCCTTGGTTTTCTCATTTCTGCAAAATGAGAATAACACCACCTACTTCCAAGGGTTATATTAAGAATTAAATAAAATAATGTATTAAGGCAGTTAGCACTTACTGGGTAGACAATACGCACTCAAAAGAAGGTAGCCATTATTTTTTATTGTTATTATTATAATCTCTGTGGATTTTGTCTTGTTCTGTCTGGTTTGCTCATTTTAACTGGTTTCCTTGGTCTAACGTAGACTGTCTGCCCTGAAGCCCAGAAGATCTAAGATGCCCTGAAGGAGAGAGGAAAAGTGTTCCCTAAAAAGAGTGTTTAACCAAGCAAAATAAGACAACAAAATGAAGAAAAAGCCATCAAATCGAAGATAATCAAAACAATGAGGGTTAGTTTTATACTCTAGGCTATGACAAATTTTGATTCAAGGCCAATACAGATCATTAGTGTGCATTACATTGAATTATTTTCCCCCATAATAAATTTATGAGATTATCATTTCAATTTGTTAAACAGTCCCAGACTCAAGCAGTTTGCTTGTCTGGGACATAGCATGAATTCAATAAATACTTGAATTAGTGAATGAATAAAAGCATGACCATGCTGAATAAGCAAGTACATATCAAAACTCTGAGACCATTGTATTCGCCATTCTCTTTATAAGGTTAAGTGAGTTTTAGAATATTTCTGTCTTAACTAGAGTTATCAGTATGAACTTTTTGTTGGAGACAATGTATAATTTTGTATAATCAAAATATAAGAATTCAAATATATTTTTGGAAATTTATATGTATTTTCACTTAATCGTGACTCTTGATAGCTCAAAGCAGCTATTATGTCAAGACAAATTATTAGCTTTCACAATTGTATAATAAACAGAGCTATAATTCATGTTCATTTGGAAGTGTTCTTCCCTAGTTATTATGAGATTTAACATACATATATAGCCAGCTAATCTATTACAATTGTTAGTTTCCTTTGAAAAAAATGGCTACTTGTTAAGTAACCAATCAGTAAACATCTCTAATCAGCCATCTTGGTCACCTAAACAGAATGTGCAATTATTTCAGTCTGTAAGCTGATAGACCATATTTCCCATTTGCATGGGATCATTTGGATCAGCTTTCCAATAGACAGTCTAGTACCTTTGTAGACAAGTATAAGGCTGCCATAGTACTATGTATATAAAAACTCTTCAGGCAACCAAAGAAGACATTTAGCCTGGTAACTCTAAAGTGCCCTGTGGCCAGAGTGAGAAAGTCAAAAGTAAAAACTCACTGATGAATTTTATTCCTTGGGCACCTTAAGGATTTCACCAGGAAGGTATGAATGAATATGTATGAAGATGCTATCTGTAACTGGAAAATAGAACTCTTTCCTTATATATCCATGAATTGGCTCCAAAGACAACCGCTAAAGAAATAGTTTCAGAATCATACTGAGCAATGTAGGTATTGCAGGAATAGATGAAAGTGACACCAAACAGAACACACACACACACATACACACACACACACACACACACACACGTATGTATGTATGCAATTTTTTTACTATTTTATTTATTCTGGGGAATTTATGAAAAAGAAAAGAAAACTCTGTGTCAGTAGTTTACAGTCATACTTCAAGCCCCGAAGTCTTTCTCAGACTAGATTTTGGAGTCATTCTTTCCCTTTCTTCCAAGGCTGGAGTTAAGCTATTTCCATGTAAGAGCTGTCTTGCTTATAAAGTATTTTGTGAACTGCCTCCCCTCCTTTTCCTCTTTCTTTTGCTTCTGTCCTTCTTTCTTCCCTCCCTCCTTCCTTGTTAACTTTCTTCCTCCTTTTTTTTTTTTTTTTTTTTCTAGCTGGGAACACACCAAAATTTGAACAGAAAAAAACTGAAAGCATAAAAATGCTTTACAGTCACAACCAATTCCTTTCAAAATAGTTAGCCAACCTAGTCCTCCTCCTTTGGACAATTACAGCCAAAAGAAGGATCTAGTTTCAAAGTGCAGCTGCTCATTTGAAGTGGGATAGGCATGGTTAATTTTTTCAATGAGAAAATGGTGATGAATGGAATAGAAAATAAAGATGTCTTTAAAGCTAGACTAAAAAAATTATTTTAACTCAAGAAGGTCATCAGTTTGGAAATATTATCCAGAGAATTATCAAATCCCAGAGAGGAGCCTTCAGGAAATCTTAAATGACTACAAATGGAAAGTATGCCTTAGAGACCAGTTTAAATAAAAGTCACAATAGTCACATATATGCTCAGCCCTGCAACTTCCAACTACAGAGGGATCCTAGGGAGGCCACTGGGATCCCAACATGAACAATTATCTCCTTTGTAAATCACACAGCGCTAGTAACAAAGGTCTCTACAATTTTTATTAATACAAGTTTATCAGAGACTATGATATTTAAAATCTTATGACTTTAGAATATTGTTTTGCAGACTAAGACACATGATCCTTAAAACTACATGCAATACTGATCACATAAGCATGTTCCCTTTGTGAGAATTCATTGAGTCAAATACAGTTAATTTGTACACTTCTATGTCTCATGCTTCAATTAAAAATTTACTAATTAAAAAGAAGTTATACTCAATCCTCTCCTTCCCTATGAAACGTTTTTCTAGACACATTTTTTTTTTTAAGATAATGAGAATACAAAACTGCACTTCTCCTTCAAGGTCTTACTGAAAAAAAACCTGTAAGCTATTTTAGAATGTTAGTTTTGCTTTTGGATTTAGTATTCTCAAGTCTTCTCTTTTGATAGGCAAAAAATGCACCCTCGGATATTTACATTTCCTATTCATCACATTTAATTCTTCCCATTCTTTTCTACTAATAACTATCCAAATAACTAAAGATCATCATTCGTTATTCAGCACTTTGATTTTGTTGGTATATCAGTATAACTGGCATACTTTTTCTTTTTGAAAGCAGTTTTCACATTTACCAAAGGGCATAATCAGCACTTCAGCTGCCCGCTGCCTTGTGGGGGTTTATCAGTAATGTAGTTAACAAACAGCCGTTTTGTGGATAACCACACCATGTTCTAGGTTATCTAAGAACTCATACCCTTCCCTCAACTTCCACCTGAAAAATTCATGAATTAAGAAAACCTCATTGGGGGCTTCCCTGGTGGCGCAGTGGTTGAGAGTCCGCCTGCCGATGCAGGGGACATGGGTTCGTGCCCCGATCCGGGAAGATCCCACATGCTGCAGAGCGGCTGGGCCCGTGAGCCATGGCCGCTGAGCCTGCGCGTCGGAGCCTGTGCTCCGCAACGGGAGAGGCCACAACAGTGAGAGGCCCACATACCGCAAAAAAAAAAAAAAAAAAGGAAGGGGGAGGGATCTGTGAAATAGGGCATTCTCATTTGTCACTGAAATTACTGACTTTTGAAGTCAGTGATTATTACTGTTGTGTTAAATTATTTATTTTCAAGGAAATAAGCGGAGGAATCTCAAAATGACTTTTAAGTCATCTGCCTTAAGAATATCCTAAGAGCCAATTAAGATATGTATTTTATACTGGTCATTAAAAAAAAGTGACTAACTGAAGTTTTTGTTTTTGTTTTATGTAAACCATTTTGTGGTTTACATTAACTGCCTGAAAAGCTTTAGATTGCATTATAGTTCCAACCAACAGTGACTAGCATTTATTTACTCTTAGTAAGCAGAAGTTTGTCTCAAACTACAGAATGTGATTACCAACCACTTGCTACACGACATGAGATAGTCTTAAAACTCCATTTACCCCCTACTGAACCAATATCTTAGCTTATTCTAGGAAACATGAATGAGTATTTCTCCAGCAACCAACCTAAGTGAAAATATGAGCCCTAGCTCTGTAGAATGCAACAAATTTGGTCACAAAGGAAAATGAAAGCAAGCACCCTAATACCAACGGAAGACACTTTAGTTGGAGAAAAACAGCCTGCATCCCATAACATTTTATGATACCAAATGAGATGCAGGCAATGTAATTTCACTTATGCGATTCACTTACAAGCAATGCAAATGCCATCTTGCTGATTACATTTAAAACAAAAGACTGAATCTGCTTACTTATAGAGCAGAGCCATAGTCATGCAAAAATCATGCTACCCCCCACCTGGTGTGGAACCAAAAGAAAACAATCTGGCTGAAGACCTTTTCATCTCCACAGAAAGAAAAATGATGTCAACTGTGAACTCCGGGTTGACCCAATATGCTTAATAATGTAGCTTCTCGGTGCCCTCAATAGAAAACAAGGTCAACCGTGTTAGTAATCGTTAGCTGAGGTGTTCAACCCACATGCAAACAATGTCCAATGTTTTATTTGTTTTTTTAGATAGCCATAAGCAGTGTTCAGAAAACACTTTCATCTGTGTTTAATTTTAAACCTTCATTTATCTGTGGGTATGTGTGCAGGTACATACACACACATTCGTATATAAACAATGGAGATGTATAATTTCTACAGGGAGGTATAGACTGCTACAACTAATATATTCACTAGCTGGACTCCTCATCATGCATATTTTATGAGCTTCTCTGTGCAGTTAAGTGGGGGTCTTGAGCATTTCAGAACTACTCATTTTAATCACCACCTCAAACTAGAGCTCTTATTAGATAATTTTTCTATTACGAACTTCAATAGTTAGAACTGAATGCAAAAGTTGCTGCTAAGGGGCTTCCCTGGTGGTGCAGTGGTTGGGGGTCCGCCTGCCAGTGCAGGGGACGCGGGTCCATGTCCTGGTCCGGGAAGATCCCACATGCTGCAGAGCGGCTGGGCCCGTGAGCCATGGCCGCTGAGCCTGCGCGTCCGGAGCCTGTGCTCCACAACGGGAGAGGCCACTGCGGTGAGAGGCCCGCGTACCGCAAAAAAAAAAAAAAAAAAAAAAGTTGCTGCTAAATGCCCTCTCTAAACTTCCCAGAAAAGCAGGAGAGCTGGAAGAATTCTTCTACTTGTCTGTGCTGCTCCGTTTTTAAAGATCTAACAGGTACTTCTGGCTCACCACCGGCAACTGAGCCAAGGCCCAGCTGCAGGCCACTGCACCAGCATCCGAGGCATTTGGTGAGAGTCTGGCTGATAGCTAGATCTGCAGCACCCTAGGCAGAGAGGACCATCGCCAAAGCCAACTTGGGCCCAGCTGCAGTTTTAACATAAAGAAGTTTAATAGGATACCTCATGCTTACCACAGAGCTTTTTTCCAAGAGGAAAACTGCACGTGGCTGGAAATGCTACTTGCAGAGTGACTCGTGGCTATGGGGTTTCTCAATCTTAGTGAAGAAGACACACTTCGATGGTCTCCCAAGTGACGCCAACACCGATTACGGCTCGCGGAAGCAATTTTCTATGCAGTAACACCACTATTTTTGGTCAGAGAGATTATTTCCAAATAGCAACCTTTGAGAAATTCTCAAAAATGCAGGTGACTTTGAAGCAACCCTTGATATTCAACCACAGTCAGGTCTCAAAACTGTACTCAAATTGAACTTTGTAAAAGGTACTGTGTTGAAGCATCTAACCTTCTATCTTCATGTCTCTAAAAGACCTAGAAGTGTATAGGTTTACTCATTCCCACACAGCACAAGCAGTGGGCCAGAAACCATTTCACTTGTCTGGAATGTGAGCCACTGTCCAAGTCCACGGCATATGGCTCCACACTTCTCAGTTCCCACATTCCAGCAAAGATGCAAGTGCTGTCCAGTATGCGTCGTCTCCGAGTAGGAAATGTCAGTGGTTTCTGGACTCTGAGGTAAAGAAAAACACTGCCAGGTTTTAGAGGAACCAAGGGACACATGGGTGGTAAGAAAAGGAGGAGATATTATGGAATGAAAGCAAAGTGTGATCCTCCATGACAGAAAATAGCTGCTCCTGTTTCATTTAAACAGTTTTCCATAACGGGGTGCCTCCTACAGGGAGCTTTCCTTCTTTCATGTTTGGGAAAAGAATTAGACATGAAGACGCTTTGACAAACCTGGGCTATGTCTACAGTGGAAAATTAGGAAATAAAATGGGAAAGCAATTTAATAGAATGAAGTCAGATTACTCGTAAAAGGCTTATTTCAGATGTGTTCTTAAAGAAATTCTCCCCCGCTTCTCCTACTCACTGCCAACTAAAAACCGGCACTTGCCATCTGCCTCTGCAAGGATTAAGTCACTATCCACCACAGCCACTGACCTTCAACACTCTCTGAAAGGAGTTCAGGATGGAGACCAGGAATGAGGCACCTCTGTGATCTGGGGAAAACTGACAGAACAGGACTTCAGATAGTTAGATATTTTCAGGAGGAGATTTTTATGAGCGCAAATTCTTGCATCTCCTCATATCTAGAAAAGTACTAAAATCATTAACGGAGACACATGCTCCTCGTGACTAGCAGCCAGCCTCTGCCAGAACTGGTGCTTCACTAAAATCATATATATATAATATACTGACCTTCCCCGCCACCTCTCTGGAGCAGTTCCTCAGAGCTATCTGAGAAGCTGTTTCCCAGGCTATAGTCCTCATTTGCCCCAAATAAAACTTAACTCACAACTTTCACGTTATGCATTTTTTTTCAGTGGACACCGGTTAGGATTTATTGTCTGCCCCAAACTGTAAGTTGCTTAAGCACCTTCTGCTCACTAAGGGTCATAAAGACACACATGATGGACTGTAAGTCAGGCGTCCTGTGTGACCTTGCTCTGGTCTTTTAAGCTCTCTGGGTTGCCAACTGTCCATATGTAAAAGTCTTTACATGTTTCCCTCACAGTGAGCACAGCACACAGTTATGCAAAAATACACCTTGATCCTTCTATTACTAACAATGCACACACGGTTATTTTATCAAGTGTATTTAATTCAGACCCAGTTGACTGTCTCCCTAAGTAAGCAAAACATCCCTACTAGACAAGGACTGGGTGGTTTGCATTTCTACATTATTCTGACTGCTAGACCCAAGAAGACATCCATTTATTCACTTCTTCATCAATAACTATTTATTGTACCAGGCACTGTGCTATGCCCCTAATCTGACTCCAGATGTGAACAAAATACATAAATCTGAGTAGATTGGTTGTTCATATAAACAATTCAGAGCCTTATCACGCCTCTCCGAACTGACTCCAATTCATCAAAAATGTACGAGCAGGTTATATGTGGCACCCTCCATTAACTGAAACACACCAATATTTCCAAAATGTAGGACTCAGCACCAAAAAAATATCTATGTATGGGTGGAGGAATCCCCACATCTATTTCGGAGCTCCAAGCGGTTTGCGGCGCCTCTGTGCAGTCTGGCATCATGCATAATGCAATACCGCAACTGCTAACAGCAGGCGCGCACCAGATAATTTACACTTGTTTTTATGGACACGAGGAACTGATCTTTGAAGCCGTCCCTAATGAGATTCCGCTTGGCCCTAACAGCATCCTGAGAGAGTGTTCCGGTTTTCTACTTGGCATCCGGTGCATATTTATAATGCAGAATACAAGCTCATTTAAATTGCACATGTGGATTTTGGTGTCTTCCCTATGTTAAAGAGAGATTTTCGTATACTAAGGAGCACTGACTACTCAATTACTAAACCATAGTTTCCCCAAACAATGTCACTGCCAGTCACTACAGGTACTTATCAAAGAGGCAGGTCCATCAATGGGTTTCAACCAGCAGGGCCAAAAGCTCCCCCAACTCCATCCAGCTCAGCCCTCTAGTCCTGAAACTCAATTAGGTCCTCAGCCAAAGAGGAGCTCCAGAAAGCCTAATTATACAACACCTTTCTTAGTAGACACAGTAAGGGGACAGTCAGGGAGAAAACCTAAAGCCCATCACCTAAATTAACAACTTCCTGCCCCAAAGTGCTTGCCATGCAAATCTCTCTTATTCTCTCCCCTCTTTTATGTTCTGCCCCTTGTAAAATTCTTAAGCTTGGCACTCTTCAGGAGCACTTTTTTTGTCATTTACTTTTCAAGAAGTTTATAGCTTAGTCACCAGTAATTAGAAATCCATTGCATACTTCCTTTAAATTTCATTTGTTTCACTTTTAAAACAAAAATTTCAGAAGGCTTTCAATCACTATATAACACCAATGTTGTTATAATGGTGTTATCAGTAGTAAACCCAAATCACAGGTTTCTGTGAAAATAGTCATATGATAAGAACTAGAAGAGTTTACTACAAAAAAAAAAGTAAAGTTGTTAAAAACATAAGGATAGAGAATAAAATTGGTTCGCTTTATGCAAAATGTGTGATTCCTATGATAAGAGATGACCCGTTTTCATGGTCTTCATTTCAGGTAAACTCCACATATTAGGGACAGCTGACAGGCTCCTGGTAATCGGGCTGAAATATATCCTAATGAATTTCATGCTTCTAGCCAATAATAGTTGATACCAAATAGGATAAATAAGTAAGCACTTTACAAGGAGTTAAGACAACATACTTTCTAATACCTCCATTTTTAAGGTAGAGAACAAGATAGGAAACCCAAATCTTTAGGGTCAAGATGAAAGTGAAACTTTGATATTTTTCCTGTGTTAGAAATGAGAGTCTACTACTGTCAAAGTAAGAGTCAACCGAAGGCAGGATAGATTATAGCATTAGTGTAGGAGTATCAGAAATACTCACTCTGAGCTTCATCCAGCTCCATCCTGAAAAAAACACGGGAGACTCATAAGTTACCCTTTTTAAAGCCAAGTATACCATCAAGTCTAAATACATGCTCTCAAAATGAATGAATGATTCCAAGGGAGCACACACTTCTTGGGACAGCACATAGTAAGAGAACATGGAATTCCTGAAAACTCAACTGTCATTCATTCATTCAACAAGTATTTGGAGAGTATCTAGAATGTGATAGCACTATGATACGTGCTGTGGATGCAGATGGGCAACAAAAAATAAAAAGAGTTGCTGCCTTCAGAGAGCTTAAAGCCTAGTGGAAGACAGACATTTCACAAACATTCAGAAAACACATTTATAAAAAGTGCTACCAAGGGAAAGCATTACTTGTAGGTGCTCTGAGTCCATACACACAAAGGGTTCACGTAATCCAGAGAAAGGGGTAGGGGCTCCCCTGAAGCAGTGACGAAGGTGGAGAGAGGAAAGGAAGTGTATTTAGGGAGGAGGACATCATTCCATGCCTCAAAGTTGGCAGCAGGGGAGCAGCCTGTTGCTTTCCCAGTACCTCTCCACTTGGAAGAATAAAAAATTCAGGAGGCATGCCTAGGAAGTTGGATTTACAATGTACTTCTCTTCAATGTCAGCCCTGAATCCAGACGGAATTGAAGACCTTGGGAAAAACTGGTGGACAGATCACCGAACTTGGCACTAAGTGCTGCCAACTGTCTGGCTGGCACCAATATACAGGCTCAATTGGCCATAAAAACCTCACTGCAGTCTTGCTCCTCTCAAAGGAAATCATTTTGCCATCCACAGTGAGGCTTACCCAGAGGCCAGTCCTAGGGGAAGGCCTTGAATTTTGAGCTTAACTCGATTGCACGGTTTGGGCAAGAGTTTCATGTTTCAGATGTGCAGTCAGGTAACCCAATCCCATCAGAGTTTTAATGGCCTCTAAAGAATCCAAAGTGTTAAATCCTTTCCCCAGCCTCCCTCAGAGCAGTCTGAAGGTGCGTTTTTCAACCTCCATTCTCCTCCATCCAGTCTCTTGTTCTCATAAGCAAACTGTTCCTAAATCTGAGACACTAGGTTAATACTCATTTCTTAATCCTAAAATCTGATTGTAATCTGCGCTCTAAAATGCACACACACACACCGTACTCCCTTTGAAAAACAGTGAGAGAGGAAATAAAAGGATAACGGAAGTGGAATACGTAGAAAGGATGTTTTATTTCAGGGGCAACACCATTCAGGTCAGGATTCCTTCCTTCTAAGCCTGGGAAGAACATTTTCTGGCTCTGCAGAAACCAAAGGCAGCAGACCCAAGCAAATTCCTCAACTCCAGGAAAAGGCACATCTCTGAGAGCTACACTGTCCCAAGCAGCAGGCAGGAGCTGCGAGGGGTGTTTATTAAGTCTGTGTCCCTGACTATCAGCAGGTTAACAGAGACTCAATCCCCCCCTTCCCAGTGTGGGGATGCTTTGGGAGACAGCACAACCCTAAAAACTTTAACAGTGAGAGCAAAACAAAAACAAAAGCTCCTCAACGAGAAGAAAACAGACACACCAAACTTAATGGCAACCAAAAAAGGTTATGGTGATGATGGTCCATGTGCTGCCATTAAAACTCTGCTGAAGTTCAAGCATTGATGTTGTGGGTAAACAATATTAGTAACAGTAGCTTCCACGCATTGAGCGTTGGGATACTGTGCTAAGTGCTTTACTCAATACTAAGCATCATCTAATATAACCGTCACCATTACCTATGGAAGCATATATCGTTATGATCCCCATGGTAAAGATGAGCTACTAAGCAACAGAGACTATAAGCGGACACATGTAAGGGGTCCCGGGGTGGAGAGACAGCCTGGATTCTGGATATACTTTCTTCTGGAACTTTTCAAACGATTTCAGTTTTTATGTCTTTAAATGTGCCTAGATTTCTGCTTAGCAGTAACCACTTCACTCCCAAACTCTTCCCTCCAAAATGCATGCACGCATTCTTCCTGTCTCCTGTTCTTCTGTTGACCGCTTTGTTAAGACAGTAAGTCCAGCGGTGGCTCCCTCGGCTCATGATACAGCACCTCACAAAACAGTGCTGTTTGTTTATAAGGTGACGCAACCTTCGCTGCAGAGTGCGGGGGGCATGACTAAAATCCACTAATGGCCAGAAAGCTCATTTTAATTCTATACTTGACAAAATAAATGCCTCATAAAGGCAGGTAAGCAGAAGCTACTTTTTGCTTTGGACTGCTTTGTCTTAATAACCTTTGAAAGTGAGAAACTGCAGGGAACAGGCTCTCAAGCATACACACACAACACACAATTATGGCACAAAGAGACTGCGATAAAAGCACAACTCCTTATGTAAAGGTAAATTTTTTTTCCCTCAAAAGGGGGTACCTGTCACAAATATAGACCATTCCTGAATTGCAAAGGTTCTTCTGCTGCAAATCCTGGCTGCATTAGCAGGATCTAACCCATCCGGTCTGAAAAACCAGAGCATTTGATTTCCCTGCAACCCATTCCCAAAAGGGCTGATCTTTTTTCCCCCTCTTCTGTCCACAGAAAATGAAGCTCCACTTACATGTTGGAGGAAATATTTCAAAACATTCCCTTTTTTCTCAAAGTGCAGAATTTATGGTAACAGATAATTAACAACAAATGACAAACAATCTGAGCAGGAAAGGTCCCAGTTTGGTTGCCAAGATGATGGTATCCAATTCCAAGATAAACAGTGGAGCGTGCCGGCTGCCGTTAACGTGGTGGAGGGGTCGAGATGGAGAGATGCAAAACAGGCCAGCCATCCGCCACCAAGGGGCACGACATGGGGCCAACCACCTCCCGCGGGGTTATTATTTCCCTTCTGAATTCTCAAGAGTGTCAGTGGGCGAGGGGGTGGTAGTGGACTCACTCTTCTGTAAGGAAAAGGACACCTACCTATGCCTTTATATTTCACATGGGGGAAAACAGATCCTTCTTTGAACTGCATTATGGAAGAATTCGGAATTAATATCCTTTAGGAGTTAATACTTCCTTCCTAGTCTGTCTATTCTTCCCAAAGACTCCCTCCTCCTCATTCTTCTTTTCTCTAAGTTGGTGGAATCAAAATAGGTTTCAGTGCATCCTGCTGTGCCCAAAATGTGAAGGTCAGGAACAAAGTGAAAACAAGTTAACCTGTAAAAGTCAGAATTTAAGCACAACGCATGGTAAGTCTCCTAGATACTAACAGATGGCAGACCTTGGACAATTGAAGTTTCAGATACTTTTACATTTCTCAAAAGCCAATTCATAGTTCACTATTTCTCAAATGGAATTTTTTTTATATATTGAAATGCAAACCTCAACTTCTGAGTTGCCTAAAAAGGCCTACCAAATTGTTCCTTCTCAGGGATCAAAACAGGTCAATGTATCAAAAATTGCTATTCTGATCCTTTCAAATGCTGGATTCATTGGTATGTAGAGTTGGCATGCATACCCCACGAAGCCAAGGTGAAATCTGTCTTATCTTCCTGCTGACGGATGTTTAGAGATGTTGACACACTCCTGGTGTTAAAGTCAAGCCCAAGGCCAGGGACATCATAATTGCAAGAAAGAGTTATGAACTAACAGAATATATCTTCTAGGCCCTCCCTCTCCTCTTTTCTCTCTCCTTCACATATACCACTATCTTCCCTCTTCTCCATAAAACATGTATCTCCACATTATATTTGCTGCCCACCCAAGCAGGACCAACATGTAAAAGTTGATACTTTTTTAAAAAATGGAATATATTAAATATAAGGCAAAACCAAGAGCAATGGGTATGATACTTCTGATTTTTTTTAAAAATGCCTAATGCAGTCTGACAGGCTTCTGTGGTTATCTCTGAAGTCTTAAGGCAAAGCAAAATGAAACAAAAGGGGGAAAAATTTTCCAAAACTCAGGACCAAAATAGAGCTAGTAGAATGTCTATGTCATAGCAAAAGGCTAACTCAGGAAATTAGAGAAACATGCTGAGGTTGCTTAGCTGGTGGGAGATTTCACTTTTTTTCTTGATTTCAGTTTTAAGTCTTTGTGCAAAACACGTTTTAAACTAAGTGTACAATATGTAAACGGTTTGAAACTTGGTCTGTGGCCCAAATACCTAAAACTGAATACTACAAGTAAGCCACTTTTCTTAGCCAATCAGCAGCAATGCCAACATAGCCCACCAAAAGATGGGAAACGATACTTTTCCAATCCAAGAATTGTCAAATCTTTGAGCTGGAAGGTTTCAGAGACTGTCTACCAAAGAAATAAATGGATTTGAGTAGAGTTCATGTTATGGTGTAGTGTCCTGTAATCTTTTAACGAAGCCACTACCGACAAATGAACTTCAAGAAGGGTTTAATTCTCATCTGGAATTTTAAGGTGCAATAATATCAAGTACTGAAAATTTACTTGCTTGCTTTATTAAATGGTACTAGTGTTTCTTTTCCTGTTTTTTTTTTCTGAACTAGTGTCAAGAGCTTTGCTATTTAATATAAAGCCATACAAAAATTTAAACCAACTAGAGGGGCTTATATTCTTGATTTGTGGTAAAAGAAAAAAAATGAAAAGCCTGCAACAACACATTTTCTTATTTGCATATATTTTACCATTCTAAAGGGACAGAAACTGAAGAAAAAAAATCTTCAAAGCAAAATAGAAGAAAAATATGCAGATCCAAATACTGCAAAGGCCAATAAATTCAACAGAGTTTCCTCTTTGCAGAGTTAGTGTTTCTACATAGACAAAGCCTCTAAGTGTGCTCTTTACATTAAAAAAAAAAGAGGCAGACTAACACGGCGGTCTGGAAAAGTGTGGTAGTTTTGTCTGTACTAATATTGAAATAATAGCCTGATCATGCCAGGATAGCTACTGGAACATCCAGTTTCCTGGATGCTAGGAAAGTCTAAAAGGGGAAGAGACATGGGAAGGAGAGAGCTAAGGAAATACTGAAAAAGAAGAAAAACAAGCTGATGGTGGATAGATCTTCCCAGACTCGGTGAGCTTTTTCTCCTTTTTGGAAATAGTTCAGAACTACCTAGAGTTTGTTATACAAAATGTGGCAGATTTAGTGGCATTAGCTTTGTTTTTATCTCTTAAAATCAACATCTTCATTGGCTCTAAATCTCAGAATTAAAATTAAGCATGTTTCAAATACAGACTCCCTATTATAATACTTCCTGTTTAGCTAGTCTTGTCATTTTGTCTATTTTTATCAAAACGTCTCCCTAAAAGAAATTTTTTAAAAAACTGTACTTAGAGCAGGAGACAAATTTAATCCATAAGGAGAGGTGAGCAGCGAGTTCCTAGTTTCAGGATAGGAACTGGCCACACTTTCCGAATCTTTCTCTCTGTAAATGTAGATAACTGCTTCAGGATTTGAAATCCAGGCATACCACAGTAGAAAGAATCTACTTTATTTGTCAAAATTCTTCACCCTCCCAGAGAGTCAAGGAACCAAAAACAAAAAAACAAACAAAACTACCCAGTTATGCAACATACAGCTAAGTTTCTAAGAACAAATCCATATGGACAAAAAAATATATCTAATTTTAGGTTGCCTTTTTAAAGCCAGAATTCAAACAAAGAAATCGACAGAATAGGAAATAAGTCAGTTCTAAAATGAAGTCTAACTGCCACGGACCACGAGACCAGTGCCCTCAGGGAGCATATAGGAAAAAGAACTTATTTTTAAAAAGAAATGAGAGAGGAAAAGAAAAATACCCTGTGTTTATATATGAGCACAAACCAAAAGGGCCATTCAGCCATCTCCAAGACGAATTTCAGATTTAAAACATTAACAGAAATTATGGCCATGCTAATGTTCAGGCCAGTGATAAATTTGTAATGAGAAGGAGAAAGCAGCTTACCAAGAGAAAAATGTTTAGAAAAATAAATTTTTTTTTTTTGCACAGCGAATGCAGCCCAGCTCTGTGGCAAAGGATGAATTTCTACCTTGTTAGTAATGTGCAATGTTACAGAGCCCCAGACATTCACTCATTCATTGATACTCTTCCTCTGTGTGAGGAAGAGGTCATTGGTCTTCCCCCTCCAAAGCATCCCCATGATATCTCACTATTATAGTCTTTCCCTACAGAATATCACTAATGATGAGGGATTTGTGTTCTTAATTTCAAACAGACTAAAGAAAAGAGAAGAACAGGAGAAACCCTAGACTGCCAGAGTAGTAAGGAACGATGCTAAAGGGCATCGAGTCCAATGGTGGGTGAGGACCTTGAAATTCAAAGAGGCTCAACTTGCTCGGGATCACAAACCTAATTAGTGACCAAGACAGGACCAGAATCCAGGTTCCCTGAAACACTGTCAAGTCATCCACTATAGCAAGCTATCTGTTTACTGATACTGTATACTCTGCTGGCTTTCAAAAATGAATTTGAAGGTACTTAAAGAAATTTCCCTCCAGTTATAGGACTAAGAAGTAGTCAGCATCCTTGGCCTCACATCTTCCCACACATGACCAAGCTGAATTATACTGAGCCAACGAACAGCCTTTGGTCTATACCTTGATTATAACATAAAACAGAAGAAGGTACCTCCCAAGGAAGCAGTGCTCAAAGAAAGTAGAAGATTTACATTAGAGTGAGCCTTTAATGCAAATCTTGCTAACAAAGCAGAAGGGATTGTAGACAAACCACATTTTTATCATTCTTTAAAAAAAGCTTTTATTATAAAAGTATTACATAGTTCTTATAAAAATAATTTAAATTATACAAAAGTATATAAAATAAAAAGTGTAAGATCTTTACCCATCAATCCCTCCCCCAGATTTGTTTGCAAATTTAGTCCCTACATGATCACCAGTAATGTTGGTATTTATCTTTCTACACATTTTGAGATTTTTTTTTAACCAAATGGCATCATTCTATAACACTCTTCTGTAACTTTCTTCCTGCATCTAAGGATACCTGATTCAGACCTGAAATAAACATTTACTTTCTACCATGTAAGAATGAAACTTCAGATCAGACAGACAAAATCCTGTAAGAATTTGGCATGGAATGATCACCCAGATACCCTAAAAGCTTCAGATCATTTCGGATTAGCAATGCCCAAGCAAACACTGACAGATGCTGTAAAACACAACAAAGCAACAAGAACAAGTTGGACTTGTCAAGTTTTATGCAAGCAGTTCAAACAAAAAGATGTTAACACTCATTTCATGCTCACCAGCTAATGCACAAGACCATAAATATTATCACAGCATCTATTTATCAAGTGCTATCTTCTGGGCACTATGTCGTATACATCATCTCATATATTGGTTACAACCATATTAGAGACTCGTCAAACCCATTTTATAGATGAGAAGACTGAAGTTCAATAATTCTGTCCATCATCACCTAGCCAAGCCAGTAACTGGTGGGATCAGCATGTGTACACAGATCTCTGATTTCAGACCACATTCTCAGCTGCCATGTGAATACTGTCCTCATTCCCCAGCTCAAGCTGTGCCCTTTGTACTCAGTCCTAGTTAATTATGGTTAACTCTTGATGCTTCTGTTGTAACCACAGCCATAGGTAGAGAGCCTAAGACGCTGATGGGGGTACAAGGGCCTGAGATGAGCACAACTGAATGAAGGCCACTGTGATTCTGCAGAGAACAACCAGCTCTTGGGATTCCTTGCCCTCTTGGGACTGTCAATCCCATGGAGTAACTGAAGGCAGGTGAGACACTCCTTGATAGGCAATAAGAAGTCAAGGCACAGACAGAGAAAGACAAATACTATATGTTGTCACTTACATGTGGCATCTAAAAACTAAAACAAACGGACAAATATAACAAAACAGAAACAGACTCACAGACACAGAGAACAGACTGGTGGTTGCTAGATTGGTAAGAGGTGGAGCGGGGGCAAAATAAGTGAGGGTGATTAAGAGGTACGAACTACTAGGTATAAAATAGATAAGCTACAAGAATGTAATGTACAACACTGGGAATACAGCCAATATTTTATAATCACTTTATACGGAGTATAACCTATAAAAATACAGAATTACTCTTTTGTACACCTGAAACTAATACAATTTTGTAAGTCAACTATACTTCAATAAAAAATTTAAAAACAAAAAATTTTAAAAAAAGAAGTCAGGGCACCTTCCAACCCTGACAGCCAAAGCTCCCACCCAGCCAAGTTTGCTAGTAATGAGTCCTGGAGGAAGACAAACTTACTAGTGATTTTCTTATTTATTCATTTATTTATTTTCCAGTGAGTTTCAAAATGGACTGAGACAGCTTAGAATAAAAAGGTGCAGAATCAATAAAACAATCATTAATGTGAAGAGCTAACATTTACTGAGTACAGAGTAGGTACTAATCACCACTCTAAAAACTTTACAAGTCATAATGTTTTTAACCTTCACAGCAACCTTTGGAAATAGGCACTACTTTTATCATCCACACTTTAGAGATGGGGGAAAAAAACCCAGAGAAGTTAATACCTTTGTCCACGGTTGGTTACACAGCTAGTAAGTGGTGCAACCAGGTTTTAAATCCAACAATCTAATTCCACTGGAGACTCCGACCACGACACTACACTGCCTCCTCAAAATAAGTATAAAAGAACAAGAGCTAAGGAAGGTTCCAGGGGTGTTGACAACTAAAGCCGTAGACAAGGACGTAGCTAAAACTGATAATAACATTTGATTTGAGCTTCCTAGCAACCAAACCTTAAAGAAAAAGTTGAGGAATTAACCTCAGTAGGGTAGCCAACCATCTTGGTTTGCAGGGGACAGAGGGGTCTCCCGGAATGTGGGAATTTCGATGCTAAAACGGAGATGGTTGGGTACCCTACTAAAGATGTTTCACAGAGTTTTATTAGGCCTCAGATAATCTAAAACATACCAAACCTTGATGGTGTTTCAGACCTACACTGGCTCCTTGAGCACCTCCTCCCACTATCATTAAAAATACTAAATAATTTTCATCGTTAAAAATATTAAATAACATTCTGCTGGGGAAGATGACAGGGTTGTAGAAAAATGAAGCCCTGTTAATTGTTGGTTTTCAATTATCACATCTATCAGTATGTTCAAGAGTCTGGATAAGAGGGGCTCATGAATTCTGGGTTCAAGTCTGCCCTGTCAACTCCAACTGCACTTTAATTTTCTTTTCCAAGGTCATATCGGATTGCTTTCTTTAAAAAAAAAATCCTCCCTACGTCACAGGCAGAGATGTATAGGCTAGTGACTCTTAGAAAGCTTGGTGGCAACCTGGTCAGAACTCACAGGTGAAACCAAACCAAGACCATGGAGTAAACCCTTAAAGCCAGTGGAAACAACTCTGAAATCAGTAATGAGCTTCTAAAGATGGGAACCGGGTCTTATGCATCTGTGTTCCCTCCACAGCAACCTTTGGAAATAGGCACCTTGCAAATAAATGTCTTAATTGCAATCTTAATCTTAATATGTCAGAGCTAAAAAGATCCATAACTATCATTTGGTACAAATGTTTACATTTACTGAGGCCGGGAGAAAAGAAGTAAATTGCCCAAGATGGGTCACAAAGCTGAGGTGAGACAAACTGAATTAAATGGGAAGTGAGCTATTCCTTAACTAAGGTAAGAAAACCTCAACTAGGTTTCATGAAAGAAAATAACAGATCATTTAAGGGCCCAGCACTGTAACTCCAATCCAGGTGATCTGTCATGGGTCTTCACAGGCCTCAGTTGTTAAGTGCCAAAGGAAAGCAAATATTTTAAGAAACCCATGCAAAATAAATGAGCAACTATTCAAGTGGAAAAGACAGTATCTTTGTGGAGAGGATTAAAGCTCTACCATAACATGTTAAAAATTTTAGAAAAACTTAAGACATTTTAGACTAAACATTTTATAGGTATTTTCCAGCCAATTTCAGTTTCTATTTAGACTCAAGGCAATCTTTTAAAATATAACATGATCCCATTTAACCAAGAGAGCTGAATGCCCAGCATGGGCCGGTGACTGTGCCAGGGCACCAAGCACGGAAAGGAAAGGCCAAGGAAAAGGTCGGCCAGCATCTTGATAACATGCACACACGTTCATACAAACACTCAAAATATTAAGACAGGACAGAAGGACCCCAATGAAAATGTCCAAATCTCAATCACAATTTCTCATCTCAATGCACAATCAAATCAATGGATCAATCAAGCAATCAATCAATTAGTATTTCTAAGCACCTGTTACCTGCTCAATCCCTGCCTTTAAGAAATGAATGATATAGTTGAGAGAGAGGGCGGGTGGGAGAGAGGGGAGAGCTAGAGAGGGAAATAATAATGGAGGTGGTCTGGTTTGAAGTAAATACCAAATGACGAGGGACATCGTGTTGGTAGGGGGGTAGGTAGGCACAGTCATTTTGGATTGGGTGAGATAGAAGAGGTTTCCTAGACATAGAGGGGCCTGAACTGGCTCTCAGCGGAGCATAAATGTGAGTGTCTCAGCTGTGAGAAACAGTGAAAGCATTGAGATGGAAAGGCTCACGGGGTGCTCAGGTGGCAGAACCAACATGAGTGGCTGGAACAAACGGTTCAGGTGGGAAGCCCTTAGTGGGTGATGAAGGTGAAAAGGCCAGCTGCAGTTGACCATGGAAGAATCCTCTACTTCTAGGAAGGAAGTCTGGTAAAAGGGCTACAGAGCTGTCTAGGCTGCCACTGCAAACTCCATTTTTCAAGCCTTGTTTTCATAAAAGGTATAATTTGATCCTTCGAACTTTTCATGGCTAGATCTAAGCACATCAGTCCTAAAGTTACATGATTTTTAAAATATCTCTGTGCATTCAAAGTTCACCAGTGGAATCTTAGGGCTACAAACAAGCGAAGAATAAGCTGAGATTCCCGGTCAGTCATTTTCCAAGGAATGTGGGGCAAAACATATGTTCCTTTGCCTGGGAGGAAACAGAATCCACAAAGTGCTTTGTGATTCTTTAATACAAAATGTCACACCAGCAAAGCAGAGCTAAAGGAATCCTAAGTCCAGCTTGCACACATTCTATAACATATTTGAAGAAAAAGAAATTATCAGAAGCAGAAGAAAAGGAATATTTGAAATGAACACAGTTATTGTTCAGAAAAGCCATTTTAACAAAGAAAAATCTTATTCCCCTTAAAAACCTCTCCTTAAAACCATGTTAGGAATCCTTCATCATCATGAATATATTCTGATTTAAAGAAAGTAGAAAAATCTTAGAAATAGTTTAGCATTAATCATTTGCAACGATTTCTTTTTTTTTTTTTTTTTTTTTTGCAGAATTCCCATCATAGATAATTGAGTATCTCTACAGAATATACATACTTGAGAAGTAACATCCCAGTATTTACTATACTACCCAGGCAGTCAAGAGAAGGATCTTTTTGTTTGGTTAGTGTTTCTAAATTTGGGGGGGGGGAGGTTGAGAGAGAGTGTGTGTGTGTGTGTGTGTGTGCGTGCGTGCGCGCGCGTGCATGTGTCTATGTGTGCGTGTTGGGTGGGGGGGGGGACCTACTGTTTTTTTTTAAATGCCCAAATAAAACAATTACTTAAAAAAGAGCTTGTGACTTGGACATGCCCCGAGTTCAATTTTGCCAGCAATGGCAAAAACAGTCAACAGAGCCCTAACCTCTTTTCCCTCTTGACTATATAATGGTTTGCAAAGGGGTTTAGTCCTACTATGAAAGACTCATGTTAGACATTGGAAGAGTCTAATAGAGGAATGAGCACCAGGTCTTGAATAAACAAGGGAGATGGTGACCTTTTGCCCCTTCTGCTGAAAGCCAAGCACATCCTGCAGCAGAGGAATGGAAAAAAAAGCTGGTGTGCATCCAGGTGCTGCAAAATCTTTGCCTCTGGATTTCTCCCACACTTTGCTCCTGAAACAGTTTAAACTGAGACATGACTTAAATAGTATTAGGGAGTGAGGGGAAAGTACAATTCCTGGAACCAACTGTTCCACTGTCCCTTAATCCTTTGTTCCCCATATTGTTTGAGTTCCTGCAGCATGCAGCACACGTTCTACGAGCAACAGGCAAGACGATGGATTTAGCAGTGGCTGGACAATTAGTCCCAATTAGGCCTGTTTCCCAGCTGAATGTAAAGGGGTGGCGGGGTGAGGTGTGTGGGGGGAAAAACTACAGAAATTTTAAAGATATTTCATCATGGAGGCCAGCAGTATAACATAAAGCAACCTGAATTAGGGGTCAGGAGACTCTGCCAAAATTCACTGTGTGACATTAGGCAAATACCTTAACCTCTCTGTTGTAATACACAAAATGAGGGCAACCCTCAGAGGCTCTGAAGATCTAATGCCAAATTGTAGTTGAAAGTACATACTCTGGAAATGTTCAACGTTACACCGACGTGGAGGATTCCTCTGAGTTGTACTTGGAACCACAGATACCCATCTGTTTGGGGAATCATACACCTTTTATTCTCCTGGGCAGAAGTCATTAGTGAATTTCTTATTTTATTTCTAGTTTCCTGATGGCTAATTTTTTTAAGTTCATGAGTGATACTTACATATGTACATGTGGCGGCTGGAATCTGCTCTGGTTGATGTTGTAGTGCGTGAATGCCTGGGTGGGGTTGGAGCTGTACTCGTCCACCGTTATGGTAACCTTGCCTTGAGAAGGAATCCCATGTGCCATCCTTCCTCCCTATAGGCATGAGCAGTTCACAACTTTCCGGAGCCAAGGATGGAAGCAGGCATGGTGCGTTTCAGCCCAATCTCTGAACCCAAGGGTCTACTCATCAATACTGCTGTGTGTTTCTGAAAAAAACAAATGAAAAAAAATGAGAACAAAGAAAAAGAGGATGTTCTAAGCGATGTCAGATGGGACACTTAGACATGAAATTGGTTCAGGAAAAATCTTAATCTGTGTGGTTGCCTCACGGATAAAACCCTTCCCAATTCTCCACCCAGCATGTACTTCAAAATGGACGTGACACTCCAAATGATACGGCTGGCTGCTAGCAAATCATTTCAATGGTGTTCAAACTAAGATTTCCTCTTTAATTATAATTATGGCACTTAACATGAATCACGGAAGGGGCACATCCACAGTTGCCATGGTGTCTAACTATAAATGGTTTGTGCTCGAAGTGGCGAATCTTCCAAACCTTCCCTGCTAATTGGAATGTTTGGTCTGTACAAAGTTGGTGTCACAGAATAATTTGAAATCCCGGTGCTTAGCACAGCCATAAAACACAATGCCAAATGTAAATTTTAAATGCTGTGCTCATAACAGATACCTGTTTGTAACTATAATACACGCATAATATATACACACATCACATATATTTTTTTCTTTCACAGTGGCTCCCAGCACACATAGGTACTCAAAGCTTGGTATATATATGGATTCCACTCTGGCCAAGAACTTTATGGAAGGCAAATCCTTGCTAAATGTAATATAATTTCTTTAAACCCTCCAGTTACTCAGAGGAAAGTCAAATACATCCAGGCTTGGACCACCATTTTGGATGCACTCATTACCGCCCCTCTTGGAGCCCAGAAGGAGAGGTAAAGGAGAGTGGCCACTGAATCTACCACTTCACTCCTGCTTGGTGCTGCATAATTCTCAGTAGCTGGTTTCACACTTTAAAAAATGTTTCTGTTCTTTTTGATTCTTTGTATAAATGTCAATATATTATTTGCTGCACTGGGTTCGGAAATGCGGATGCTTATTTTTATACCAAGTGTGCAAAGACTGAGCAGTGCACATCCCTGCTTGGTTGCTGTTGCAATTGATCAGTGAAGTTTTAAAGAAGCGGGCAGCACGCTCCCTGGATAACCCTTAGGTAACCCACATTCTTACTCTAAGTGCTCCACATTAGAATACTTTCACCATGTGCACCATTAAGCTCTGGGAATCTTAGCTGCTATCTCAAATAAAAATATTTAGAATAATAGGATTAGATTTAAATTTGGCATGAAACACCTTAAATACCAAGCAAAAGGCAGATGGCCTGCCATAGGCCATTTATTTTATTATTTTACAACCCAGGGCTTGTGTAGTCCTCCATATGCTAGCTGGGCTAAGAAATTCCGCAGCATTCTACTCAAATCATTGCCTTCTTCATATTAGCAAAGCAAGCTAAATAACACCCACCTTGCCTGCATTCCTAATACACAGCAGCACCGCCAAGAAATGAATCCCTCATGCTCTGGCATTTTAAACAAAGTGTCACTTAGGGTTCTCTTTCTTCTTCCTGACTTCATGGGAGGTATGAGTCCTCTAAGCACTAGTTGACAGACAACCAGGCCAGTAGGATTAACAAGTTAAAATCTTTCCCCACTCCTCTGATGTAAGATATCTATAAGAACTGCTTACAAATCATAATGTAGCAGTTTTCATACCAAGTTTGCAGCTGTTTCCTTAATTTCCCCCACAATTATATTTTACTGTTATTTTGCATAACAGTAAAACACAACACCTGCTTCAAATTGCAGTCCTGTTCTAAGTACTGTAATTCTCTTTTGAGACACAAAGTACAGAGAGACACGACTGAAGCGCAAAACTGCATAATTGCACCACGCTGAAAAGTAAAAACAAATGAAAACATCTTCCTGTTATAGAAATGACTGTCATTAAAAAGAATGTTAGCCATCAAAGCACAGAGGGGAAAAAATACACATTTTCAGACTGCAAGAACTTAGTGTTTGCATAAATTAGAGAGTGGTGTAAAAATTACAGGGCAATTCTTATGTTCCTGCCATCAATGTCTATTGTGTGAAATACAGAACATCAAGAAGCAAGGGAAGCAAAATTCATGCCTAGACCATTGTGACCTCTCAGTAACAATCTCTGCACCCGGTGCCAGAAACAGTTTAAATGTTTCTGGAGTAAACTCACTAATTAAACTAAGCAAAATGGCCTACAAATGAAAGATACATTCCTGTTATGTAAATATCTAGGCAATGACTTACAGTAGTTAGCATCAGACCCTCCCGTTTGAAGCCCAGAAAAGATGGAACTTAGAAGGTGATCAGTTTGCACTCCTATATGGTCCACTGTACCCTAAAGTCAACATGGGATTTTGCCTTTTCTATCAAGTGAGATCTGTGCCTCTTCAGCAAGCACAGGCCCCTGTAACTCGGAAAGGCTAAATGGGCGGCTGGCACCTCATTTGAATTCATCTTTACCATGTTCTCTTTCAAATGTTTTATCGAAACAGTGCACCTGCAGTGTCTATCTTCTTTAATCTGGAGTCCTTTGAAGAAAATGTCAGACTGAGGCAGAGAGCTTCAGAACTTTCACAGGAACCTTTACAGACAAATCAAGAAAAAGCTTATTTTTTAAAAATGCTATGTTCACCCCCACTCATATCACAAGATGATCATATCCCAAGAATAGGAAACACCAATCCATGGGAAAGACTTTTTTTTTTTTTTTTGGTAAACTCCCTCCTCTAACCCGAGAAATCTAGAAAAAGCTTGAAACAAGACAGAATGATACACCACCTAAAACTACCAAGAACCTGCATCACCTTGCTTCACATATTTAGTCAGTAAAACCTTCCAAATAACCAGATTTTGGAGCATCTCATCCTCATCACACTTACATTACTTTATGTATAATATTTACAGAGACCAGTATTCTTTTTTAAAATTTCCATTTTTATACTTCAATACATTTGCTCTACAAAACAAAGGAACCCAGTACTAAATGCCAGGAATCCTAAAGAAAAATGTAAAAGGGATTGACACTGCCAAACATTCATGCTGGTGCTACTTTGAGTTTCTCTTTAAAAAAGAATCATGTGAGCACATTTTGCATTTCCTAGACAGCAATCACTTATCCTGTGCCTTAAGCTGTGCAACTTGGAATGTTCTTTTTCAGGAATCTAGTGGGAAACGCTTTTAAAGTCTGCTGGCAATGAAGGGATTAAAAGCTGAGGAATTAAATAACTGTCTCCACCTCCTAGACACCAGAAGTCCAATTTACCAAAAGTTTTCAAAGCAACAACTCATGACCTCTCTGCCCGAGCACCGCACGGCACAGCCTATGAGAAAGGAGCCCGTGATTTCCTCGTTTAAACAAGGATGCTCATTTTATTCACTAGCCCTAAGAAGACCGCCCGACCGCCTGGCCAGACTTTGGGACTCGCCTGCTCCGACTCCGCCAAATTTCGCTTTCTCCTCCCTCTGCAGCACAGATCGAGTGCTTTCTCAACTCACGCCCTTACGCTTTCATGCCCATCTCCAGTTACTCATCCCTGTATTCCGGAGCGATGCCCAGAAGCCTTCCGGGCGGCTTCTCCAGCAAGGTGTTTATAGACGGATGCACAAAGTTCCACGTGCCTCTGTCCACAGAGCGCCCTCCCTCCCGACGCACTTACACCTGAACTTGTCTCCAGCACTGCGGACACCCGGCTGGCACATTCTTTCGGAAAGAAAGGGCAGGACTTTTCTCCCGCGCCTCTGGCAACGCGTAGAGTCTATATATGGTGGGGCGGGGGGCGCGGAATTCTCTACTTTGGATTGGTGTGTTTGTTTTAAATCTAGGGTGGGCAGTTGGGGGTGGTCAGCAACTACACACACACACACACACACACACACACACACACGCACTCGCGCGCGCCCTGCCTTCCCGGCTCACGGCCGGCTCGTCCGGACTACGGCTCCCCCTTCCTTCCTGGAGCACCAGGCTCGCCTTACTCGCTCAGTCCCCCGTTGCCACCGCCGTCGCCTCCGCTGAGGCCGCCGCTGCTGGCACTGTTGGCGCTGGCGCTCGCGGCCTCAGGCTCCGTTGGGCGCCTGTCTTTCTTTCTCTACCTTTCCCCCAGCCCCGAATTGATTGATGACCACCGGCGGCCAATGGCTCTGACACCGCGCCATCCTCGCTCGAGCATCACAGCCCCACGCCCCCGACGTCAGCCTCCAGGGCGCGTTGGCATCCCCGAACCCTCAGAGCGGAGCCCGCGCCCGGAGCCGCCACCGCCTCCCTGCTCTCTGCCCCGGAGCTGCGGGGCTGCTTCCCTGGAGCCGCAGAGAAAGAAAGGGAGGGAACCAGCGAGCGTTGGAAGGGGGTGTGGAGGCCACGGATTCCCCCCTCTTCGGAAATCTTTTCTTGCACTTAAAGTTTTGTTTGTTTTTTCCACCATGACCTGTTTGTGTTTGTTTGCAGAATCTCAAATCAATTACACATTTTTCATGACCCGCATTTGCACTTAATTTGGGGTGTGTTGGGGGGGAATGTGGTAATAAATCTACCCCACTGGAGCATCCTTAATTTCTTTCCTTGCTGGTGGATTCTAATTCCCTCCCCAATCTCCAGGAAAATGCCCCCTCTACCTCCTAGGCCGCAAACCTCGGAATTCAAAGGCTTTACAAAGATAACCCTGTTACATGTAAATAGCAAAGAAACTCCTGCCTCAGGGAAGAAATCGGGCGGCAACGGTTACTTTTTCTCGCCGCTCGTCCCCCGCCGCCCAGCCCGGGTCGCCTGCTCGCTCGGCAGGCTGCGATCGTGGAGACCGGAGGCGGCGGGGGAGAGCGAGGTTGGGGCGCCGGGAGAGAGTGAGAAAGCCCCGCGCGAGAGCGGCGCGCACGCGGGCGGCCCGGGGGCGGCCGCGGAGCGCAGCCCGAGCACAAAGCTGCGCGGCGCCTTCCTGGCCACCGCACCTCGCTCGGGCCGCCGCGGACGCCCGGGGTTCAGGCCAACACAATGCACCCGGGCCTAGGCCGGGGCGGCTCGAACACGTAACCCCGGGACTTTCTAGTAAACAGCTCGCCTTGCCCTCGTCCCCACCCCCATCCCCGCCGCCGGGCTTTCGCCGCCGCCCCTCGCCGACACCCCCTCCTTCCCTCCTAAGAAATCCAGGCGGAGGAGGGAGCCGCGAGGTGAGGACCCTGGGAGGTCGAGGGCCGAGGACTGGGGGTGGGGGGAAGCGGAGAAGGGCAGAGGGGCAAGATGGGGAGTGGGAGGGAGACAGCTCCTAAGAAAGAATTCGCTTTCGCTCGGGGGTTGAAAATAAGCCCTCCTCGGGTTCCGAATTGCCCGGGAAGCGCCGGCTTGTGAGAATGTCAGGGGAACCGGGGCAGCCGCGGTCCGCAGCCTCCGAGCCCCTCGCACGCGCCGCTGACAAGGCACCTCGCACCCGGGCTCCGCTTTGTGTGTGCATTTTTTTCCCTTCCTCTCGCGCGCGGCACCGGGCGCCCGGCCGCCTCCTCCCCCTCCCCCGCCCTCCGCCTCCCTTCCCGGGGCGGATTACCTTTCCCGGGCTGCGCTCCGGGTCCCGGGGATGCCTTCAGCGCCCGGCGAGCAGGCGATCCATCGCTGAGCAGCAGGAGCCGGCGGGAGGCGCGCGGGGGCGGCGAGGGGCGCGGGCGGGCCAGAACCTTCGACCCCAGAGGTCCCGCCGCGGGCAGGGGCTGGGGGCCGGGGGGCGCGGCGCGGGGGAGAAAGGACGGGAGCAGCCTCGATCTGGGGAGAGAGCGAGCGAGGGGGCGAGGAGAGGGAGCGAGGGCGCGGCGAGCCGGAGGGAGCGAGAGCGGTGCAGTGACAGGGACTGCCACTGGGGTCAAAGGAGCACAGCTCCAGGAAGCAGGGCGGCCGAGGCGCCGCTCTGTGCGCGCTCCCCTGCGGGACCCCGCGCCCCCGCACGCCCCTCCTGCTGCCCCGGCCCACTCGAACCCCCACTGGCGCCCTGAGGCCCCGGGGTTGCAAGAGGAGGAGGGAGCTGAGGGCGAGGCCGGCAGCCTGCTGGTGCTCCCGGGTCAAGCAGGCGGCAGGAAGCTGAGCTGCAAGTTCATCATCAGGAGTGCGATCAGCGTAAAAATGATAGGGGACCTGGGAGAGGGGCTACGGAGCCCCAGGAAAATAAAGGGAGTTTTCCCTCCAAATGGGCGTCTTCTGCAAAGGGAACACCCAGGCCCCAGGCCCCCCACCCACCGACCTGCCAGGCGCTGTCTGCAGTCCTGGCACAGCTCCAGGGCGCAGAGCTTGCCTCGGGGGCAAGGGGAGCGGCTCGGGCCCTGCGCTGAAACCAGGCAAGGCGACCCTGGGTCTCCCTCCCCGTCTGCTGAGCTTAGACTTTCCTGGGGGAGAGCTATGCTCCCTTTTCTCAAGCCTTTCAACTCGCCACACACACACAGACACACACACACACACACACACAGACACACACACACACCTTTCTTTCTGCGATGTTGTTCCTAGGCCAATCCAGCTGATAATTTCTTTCACCTCCATGATTTAAGGCAGGTTCAGTATATGGAGGCAAAGAGAGGCAAAGACTAATTGTTTCCATTTTTGTGTTTGGGGCACATTTCTCCCAAAGGATAAGCAATTCAAAAACGTAAAAATCAAAGTTTGTCCTTTTTTCTCTGCTACTTTGGATTATGGAAGAAAAGGTTTTCAGAATTGTAGGCAAACACGTAAGGAAAAGAAAAGCCGCTGAAATGCTAGAAGACAGAGGACAAGGAAGAGAAGGCTTTTAGAAAACTTGGTTGGTGGTGTTGACTGTGAAAGATGAGGTGGCCCTGTGATGTTATGCCATTGTCAGAGCTGAAGGATTTGGACGCCAACCAGCTCTAATTCCTTTCCAGGACGCAGACTCAAAAATCTAGGCATTCTCCAAAGGGAAATCCAATGGATGTGTGTGAGAGGGAGAAGTGTGCTAGGTATACTATGTGACAACTGACTAGACATCCTGGCTGAAATTATATCCCCTAAAAATAAAAAGGAACCATTTCAGCCTGGTCTGTGGCCTCTGTGCTGAGACTAATTGGTTTCCAGGGTCTGGGGAGGAAGGGAGAGAGGCTGGTTGGAGCCCCTATAAAAAAAGATCAAACAGAATTCACTTGAAAATATGTCCCTTTTACAATGGGCTTTCCTGGCACTTGAATTTTTTTTTAACATCTTTATTGGAGTATAATTGCTTTACAATGGTGTGTTAGTTTCTGCTGTATAACAAAGTGAGTCAGCTATACATATACATATATCCCCATATTCCCTCCCTCTTGCGTCTCCCTCCCACCCTCAGCTATACATATACATATATCCCCATATCTCCTCCCTCTTGTGTCTCCCTCTCTCCCACCCTCCCTATCCCAACCCTCTAGGTGGTCACAAAGCACCGAACTGATCTCCCAGTGCTATGCGGCTGCTTCCCACTAGCTATCTATTTACATTTGGTAGTGTATATATCTCCATGCCACTCTCTCACTTCGTCCCAGCTTACCCTTCCCTCTCCCCGTGTCCTCAAGTCCATTCTCTACATCTGCGTCTTTATTCCTGTCCTGCCCCTAGGTTCTTCAGAACCATTTTTTTTAGATTCTATATATATATGTGTTAGCATACAGTATTTGTTTTTCTCTTTCTGACTTACTCCACTCTGTATGACAGACCCTAGGTCCATCCACCTCATTACAAATAACTCAATTTCGTTTCTTTTTATGGCTGAGTAATATTCCATTGTATATATGTGCCACATCTTCTTTATCCATTCATCTGTCGATGGACACTTAGGTTGCTTCCATGTCCTGGCTATTGTAAATAGAGCTGCAATGAACATTGTGGTACATGACTCTTTTTGAATTACGGTTTTCTCAGGGTAGATGCCCAGTAGTGGGATTGCTGGGTTGTATGGTAGTTCTATTTTTAGTTTTTTTAGGAACCTCATACTGTTCTCCATAGTGGCTGTATCAATTTACATTCCCACCAACGGTGCAAGAGGGTTTCCTTTTCTCCACACCCTCTCCAGCGTTTATTTTGTGTAGATTTTTTGATGATGGCCATTCTGACCAGGTTCCCTTTTCTCCACACCCTCTCCAACATTTATTGTGTGTAGATTTTTTGATGATGGCCATTCTGACCGGTGTGAAGTGATACCGCACTGTAGTTTTGATTTGCATTTCTCTAATGATTAGTGATGTTGCGCATCCTTTCATGTGTTTGTTGGCAATCTGTATATCTTCTTTGGAAAAATGTCTATTTAGGTCTTCTGCCCATTTTTGGATTGGGTTGTTTGTTTTTTTGATAGTGAGCTGCATGAGCTGCTTGTAAATTTTGGAGATTAATCCTTTGTCAGTTGCTTCGTTTGTAAACATTTTCTCCCATTCTCAGGGTTGTCTTTTCCAGGGTTTCCTTTGCTGGGCAAAAGCTTTTAAATTTCATCAGGTCCCATTTGTTTATTTTTGTTTTTATTTCCATTTCTCTAGGAGGTGCGTCAAAAAGGATCTTACTGTGATTTATGTCATAGAGTGTTCTGCTTATGTTTTCCTCTAAGAGTTTTATAGTGTCTGGCCTTACATTTAGGTCTTTAATCCATTTTGAGTTTATTTTTGCTGGCACTTGAATTTGAAGTAAGGTATGTCTTAAGCCTGAGTAGAAATGAAGGGCTTGCTAATGTATTTATTTTGTTGTACAGTATGTCCAGAGTGTCCGTACTTGTCAAATGTGCTGGGAGCAAGAGGACAGTCACTTTCCTTGCCCAGCATAAACCACAGCAAGTGGCATTGGCGTTCAAGAATGCCAAAGATGAGGAAGGGCTCCTTTATATTTTGTTTTTGATTTCCAGCCCAGCAGCAAACACTGACTGGAATCATGTTTTTGAAGAAATGCTTGGTTTTGTTTTCTTTCTTCTATGAGTTAGCAGTACACCCCTTATCTAAATGGTTAAAAATTTTCAACTGATTTTGACTGATTTAATCAGTCAAAAATAAATCTGCACCAGCCAAATTATTTCTGTGGCTTTCTTCCTTTAGAAAAAAAACAACCTGATAGTCAATCAAAAAAGGAAAACTAGTTTGTACATGATCCTAGATCTAAATAATGTGCACACAAAAAACAAATAATAATCTGTTCTACTTTAGTGGCACATTTTATAGGATACTTAATGCTATAAAAAAATCAAGTGAGTGATCCTTTACAAAGCTGATGAAAAATTGTTTATCATTTTATTGAGTGGGGAAAAATTGAGGCAAAAAAACGTTAAAATCGTAACTTGTAGTGTAGGAAGAAGTCAACCTCTACTGTGTCCCTGCTAATCAGTTATCCACTGAGAGTTAGTGACCAACCTGTATTAGGGTTATGAATTTTTATTTCCATTTGTCTACCAAAATAAAGAAGCTGGAGAAGTATAAGTGAATTTAAATAATAAATTAGGGAAAAAAAGAACTCACTTTTCAAATAATTCTCATCCCATGGTTTTGAACATATTGCATTTTGTCAAATCATATTCTCTACCAGCATAGCTACCTACACTAAAAGCTTGTTTTAAAATGATTGGATGTGAACCATGTCTGTCCCCTGACATTAGCTTTGAAACATGAAGCCTCATTATACCAAATCTTAAATGTTATATTCTGGGAGTTTTGGTGGTGTTTTTTTTTTTAAGATAAGTGAGCCTGTAAGCTGCATTTTTTTTGTTGTTGTTGTTAAATTCAATTTTTATTGCTTCTAATGGAAAACAAAAGAAGGATAAAAATCGAATGCCAAGTTTATGCTTGCCTCTATGCAAATATTACACATTTTTTCTTTAATGGAATGTAAACCTGGACCCTTTCTCCAGTGATTTCATCGAAGGAACTGGCAAACATACTTCCTGATATCCTGCTGCAGTATCTTTTAAAATATCATTTCAGAATGCATATAGGGAAGAAAATGAGAAATAGGAGCGTGGGAGAACCTTAGGTGAAAGCTTGGAAAGTGAATGCTACTTCCCTTGAAAGCTCAGTACTTTATTTGGAGTTGGCTTTCATTCTCCCTATGAGAATAGTTTTCCAATACTTCAGGGATACTTGTGTATAACTAAAAGCTTGGTTCAACCCTGCAGCTCTTCTTCAGAAAAAAAATCAACTATTTTACCTCTTTTTTTCTTTAAATTGGTTGCATTTTAATCATTTTCCAGCAAAACTTAAGATATATATTATCAGAAATCAGAGCCTGTTAATAGAACTATTATGACACAATTAGAAAAATATCTGAGCCAACCAATACCTTTACTTTATTCTAAATTCCTACAGTTTTTACTTTTTTTTTTTTAGTTTGTTTTAAATGTTTTCATTGTAACCCCCTCAAGCTGAAGAACTATGCCCTCTATTCCTTTGTGGTTTTCATTCTTATGTGCTATGTATGCACTTGGTAGAAACTTGGAAATATTTGTTCAACAATCTTATGAGTCAATAAATGAGAAAAAGAGTAAGAGAATGCATGAGTGATTGAGCCTACTACACAATGAAGGAAAATCCATACCAGATATGCAGGAACGGAAGTGATATCATGAGACCAGTGTGGAGGATAAGAGCTAAGGATTTCCTACGGAGTTCAAATAGTACAATTAAAGGGGTTTGTTACTGTCTTCAGAAGCATGAAATAGTACATAAGACTGCTTCATAAGTTGATTTTCTCATAGAGAAGCTGAAGATTTTTATGTATCCCATCCATTTAAAGGCAGCCTTCTTTTTATTTAAAGGCAGCCTTCTTTTTAAACACAGCAGGATGCAGAAGAAAAAAAAGAATTTGTATCTTAAAATTTACAGATATAATATACCAAAATATAGTCTCAAAAGAAAATTATGTGATTAACCTGATTCTTTGAGAGGCACTTTTTGAAGTGCTCAAAATAAATATATAAATTATGGTTTTTGTCCTTCTTATTTAAAATTTCCTTTTGGTTATCCAATAAAAACGTGTATGACTAAGAAAGATTCAAGAAACACTAGAACCCATGAAATTTTATTTCATAAAATAAATTTTATAGGCATTATCTTAGAAAGACTAAATTTGATCCAGCTTTGCCAGCAGCTCAAATAATAAAGATGGAGAGAGTGGAAATCTTAAAATTTTACAAAACACTCACTAATTCTTACCATACTTACTAGCTAATATTTAGCATGTATCAACAAGAGACGAGTATTATTTATGTAATAATTTTTTTTTTTTTTTTTTTTTTTGCGGCACATGGGCCCCTCACTGTTGTGGCGTCTCCCGTTGCGGAGCACAGGCTCCGGACGCGCAGGCTCAGCCGCCATGGCTCACGGGCCCAGCCGCTCCGCGGCATGTGGGATCCTCCTAGACCGGGGCACAAACCCGTGTCCCCTGCATCGGCAGGCGGACTCCCAACCACTGCGCCACCAGGGAAGCACATATTTATGTAATAATTTTAATAATCAGTTTCAAAAAAAAAATCTTAAGATACTGAGCATGTGCTAGTGTGCTTTCTAGCCTAACAGACTTGCATGATCTCTGTTATCAATTAGTGTTTGCTGAGTCCTTCCCTATATCATATCATGGTCCCAATTCTGGATAAGTGGGATAGAATTTAGTGGTACTTGGGATAGGCTTGTCGTGGTGGAAGATGAGCAATCTCATTGAAGTAAAAGCCAAAGTAATCTCTTTTGAAAGATGGGCAGTGTGGAAAACCCATAATAACCAGATTAAAGAAAACATATGTGGAGTTTTTCAAGTTTAATAATTCAGTTTGACAAGCTAGTATAAGATATATCAATATTTTGATTAAGCAATGTATAATGTAATTTTCCCTCTCAGCAAAAATAAATAAATGAATGAATACATTTTTTAAAAAATTGACTTTGAGAGACCAACAGAATCTAAACCCCATTTCTCTCCATAATAATAATGTTCAGTTTTTCAAAAAATACTTTTTAAGCTCTGCTCTGTGACAGGCAGAGTACTCAAACCATGCTGATGGTCTAATGATGCAAAGAGCAATAGTTTTCTCCCACATATGAAGTAGGTAATCTAATGAGCCTGGGGGAGAGACTGACTTTAAATAATCTCATAAATAAATAAAAATTGTATCTAAGAAAAGGAGAGGCAACTGGTACAAAGAAAACGTAAAATAGGGGTACTTTTCCTCCTCTGAGTGAAGACTCCCTGATGGAGGAAAGGAATACAAGGATGTTATAGGAAAAAGAAAAGCAGTGTGGCGGGTTGCTGAGTTCCAGAGGGGTCTGGATCCGGATCTGTAGGCAGAGGCCAGAACTGAAGGGCCAAGTTAAAAACATTTGAAGGTCACAACTAAGGTCTTGTTGAAGATGTTTGACTTTATTCTGAGGGCAACTGGAAGGTGTTTAAGGATCTTAAGTAGAAAGGCTAACATGATTAGATTTATGTTTTGCAAAGGTCACTCTTGCCCCAGCGTGGAGAATGGATTTTAGGGGGCTAGAGTGAACTTTGGGAGGCCATTTGGAAGCTCTTGCAGTCTTTGGGTTGGAGGTGATGGTAGCCTCCAGCAGAACAGTTTGGAGGAGATGAGACATGGAGAGATGTGAATGGATTTAAGAGATTTGAATACAGTTTATGTAATAAAAACAAAGATTACCAGAATCTTAAACCCAGCCAGAGAGGCTGAGAGCTATACTTACCCAACAACTTCCTTTTTTAAATGCCTCATTCTACTCGTAGGGCACCCTTCCCATGTCTCCAAGCCAACTTCATTCTATTCTATACACACCTTTTGGAATCCCATCTTGTCATGAAGAACTGCAGTATGAAATACAGTACTGGCATAAAATGTCATTAACTTTTTTCAAACTTACAGATTCTAGAACGTTATCCCTCATTCAATGTCCCACACCTATTTTTGGTTCACATATGGACTTGTCTTATTTTGTATGAAATATAAATGCAAGAAGTAAGTGTATTTCTGTTTTCCTTTAAAGTTTTTAGATGCTACATCAATTCCACATCTGTCTTTATTGGAGCTAGTTCACTTCTATTTAATATTCCAAACAATATTCTAAGTGATTCTTTAAAAATGGTTGTTTTTTAAGTGAAACATTCAAAGAAACAGATATGCTCTCAGAGGAAATACATAGACACTGATTACAAGTAAGAATATTGTTCTTTTGGTGCAGGATTATTCCATGTGGACCCAATCACAAACCCACAAACCCACTGTGAAGGCGTTCTGATTATTGGGTTCCTGATTGGTGGAAACTAAGTCACTATGGCCCCTCTTAGCAAGTCATGCTGCCAAGAAAGATGCAATGGAAATATATATAAGTTTTTAAGGACATTTATAATGGCAACCATGTTTTCAAAATTTACCCCTTTCTTGGAATTTCTATGTTTTGAAAGTTCCATCAGTTTCTTCTTCTGTCCTATAAACAAAGCAAAATCTGCACACAAGAAAAGAGGTGAATAGCCAAGGTCTACGGGACATGGTTTTACTAGATTCTAAAATAAAAGGAAGGTTTACAGGAGGGTAGTTTTAAAAAAAATTACAGTGATATATCAAAATCCCTATTTCATGCTCAGTACAGAAGGAACTGTAAAAAGATGATTTTTTTTCCTTTTCAATATTATTTCTTTTTCTATCCATTGTTTTGTGAAAATTGGAAAATACAAATAAACAAAAAGGAAAAATTTTTAAATAGCTGTAATTTCATCATTCAGAAATATCTACTGTTAACACTTGGTTATATAGTTTTTCAGTCAGATGTATTTTACAAAAATGGAAGAAAATTGGGAGCACAGTTAAGTGTATATTGTAGTAGTTGAGAGCAAAGCAAGATTGGAATCCCACCTCTGCCTCTTACTACCTGCGTGACCTTGGGTAAATTACTTAAACCCTCTGTGCCTTGGTTTCCTCGTTTGTAAAAAGGAGATATTAAAAGTACCTACTTTGTAGAGTTGTTACAAGGATTAAATGAGTTAGTATTTTTTAAGACCTTAGAATAATGCATGATACATAACAAGTAATTATTATACAGTTTTGTAAGACATTTCTAAATCTTTTTAATACAAAATTAACATACTGCCATTGTAAATAAATTAAATACTGAAGTGCATTAGGAAGTAAAAGTTCCCCTCTTTCTTCCTTATATCCCATTACCTATATAACCTGTTCTTTCAACTGAATAAATACTGTGAACATCTTTCCACGTCATTAAACATCCTTCTACGGCTCTACAGAACTTTCATTAAAAGAAGTGCTATGCATGTTATAAGTTTAGAATACCTAACAGTCCATATTCCATTTCAGGACATTGCACACATATTATAACCATAGAGATTACTTTAAAAGATGCTCCCTGGGGCTTTCCTGGTGGCACAGTGGTTGAGAGTCCGCCTGCCGATGCAGGGGACACGGGTTCGTGCCCCGGTCCAGGAAGATCCCACATGCCGCGGAGCGGCTGGGCCCGTGAGCCATGGCGGCTGAGCCTGCACGTCCGGAGCCTGTGCTCCGCAACGGGAGAGGCCACAACAGTGAGAGGCCCGCATACCACCAAAAAAAAAACAAAAAAAAAGATGCTCCCTTAAGGATTCGATAGTCCTAAAGCACATTAAAATCTCTCTGATATTCACATTTATAGGAATGATTGAATTGATCTTTGAAAGACCAAGAGATATGGTCTTATTGTCATATTATTAATAAAAAATAACATTTGAGGCAAAAGTAATATTCTAAAAAGCAAATTAGGGATTTTATGTTTTGCTAGCTGCCATCAGTTTTTGGTTATGTTGTTTAAATTCATAAGCAAAACAAATAAGCTGATAGTTTGTTGAGAATGATGACTAATTGATATTTAAACTTTACTACCAATTGTTGATATAACACTTATTTGCATACTTCAGAGTTGTCTAGAATATATAATGGGCCTTAATCTGTAGTGTTCATTTGACAACAGGAGGTTCAAAACGTGATGGCAATAACATGGGAAAGTTGTAGAACTTAAAGGAGGGAGGATTTAAGAATTCTTTGGAACTTGGCACTTCTTTGGCAAATTATATGACTGCTGTGTTTCCACCAGCTGGGATATGAAGTATATGGAAGTTATATGACTAGTGTTTATCTTATTACAAGATTTGTACGTCAAACTTAAATAGTCTGTGGTGATCCTCAACCTTCCCCATACGCACAAGCTAATTTAGTTAAAGAAATATGAGTGTGTTTGGGGGTCAAGGAGTTTGCCTAGTGGAGTCTAAGATTTTCATTTTAGAAAAGGTTGTACTAAGAGAAAAACATGTTCTACAGCAGCTATTATCTGGTATCCGAATTCACAGTTAGCTAACTGGTCCTCGCATATCTTTGAGGCATATGGAAATTGACGATGAAAGTGTCTAGTGTAACTAGAAATATAATTTTGATGAAAACTGAAGCAGTGAACTGTGAGAAACTGTTAAAACCAGTGTCATCGAACAGTGCTTCAAAAATAATGAAACAGGACTACTAGCCCTTTGTGAGTAATATTGGGTAAAAATGAGAAAAGCACATGGTATGTACAAAAAGTTTAAATATATGAGGTAATGCTCTTTTTAATTACTGTTATTACAAAGGCCACTCCAAAAGTCTACACCCAGACTCCTTTCCATTTATCTCTAAGTAGACAATGACATCACGTCTCCTCTAAATTATTCAGACTCAGGGGATGGATTTGGCTCCTTCAATAGGGAATGCCATGTTTGGTGTTGGCACGGTGCTTAAAGTCTCTCTCCACATCATCCCCAAACTGAAGAGCACGTTTGATGGTGACCAAATGATTTTTAAAAATTCCCTCTAAACTTTAAGCACTCAGAAAATCATGAAGAACAAAAATAGAACTGCACCATAAGGTATAATCATAAAACGTCATAGGAGGAGGAAAACTTAAAAAGCGGAAAACGCTCCAGTCATCTGAAGGCTAGCAGTTCGTGAAGTCATTAGAAGTCATTCCATACGGCCTGAGTTTGAGGAAAAGTCAGAGGTTGCTTTGTTCTTGACTCTGAGTGAAATCAAAACCTACCCAGACTCTGTACAAAGGCAACTGCGGTCTGCCTTTTTCTTGCTCGGTATTTGCCACTAAACACACGTAAATGACTTATGTTCAGAAAAGTCTGTGATTCTGTTCATATTAATCCATGTCTCAGGCTGGACAAATGCCTAAGCACAATCAAAGAAAAGGGTAGAAGCCTGCCTTTTCAAACAGGCTAGAAAATTTGTACCGAAAAATCACAGGGTGACAGAGACAGCTGGAAAAATTGCAGCTGGGGCTCTGATTTTCGTGCCAGTGTTACACTTAATGCAAAGGGAATGCAGATGATAGATTGAGAGTTATGTATGTCCTTTAGTTCCTCAGTACTGTACTTACACAGAGGTAAAAATACAAAAATTTAAAAGTAGCCTCATACTAACGTAACACAAAAAAATCCTTACTGTTGCACTGAATTAATACATAAGAATCCAGCAACAAGTTGCTAATAAAACTACATAAACAGACCCAACAAATAAACAGTAAAGCAATGCCTCCAAAATTCATCAATAGAAAGGTGTTTCCCTAATGGACCTTAATAATCATTTCTTTGGAAAAATAGTCCTAACAAGTGTATTTACACATAAAACATTCTGCAAGATGGCTTAAAATGCTGGGGCCACAAGGGGTTTTCAAATCAAAGGTTTTAGGACCTTTGTGCTTTTGAAAGGAATGTATATGATTTTTGGGGGGTTTTAGTAGTGGTTTTATTCATAATGGGTAATTTAAAAAAGCTATTAGAGGTAATTCTCTGTATCATCCCTATTTGAACGAACCTTTTCACTTAAGGTACTATTCAATATAATTTGTTCAGATGAGGTGTGTCATCCACAACAGAAATGCTATATGTAAAATGGAGATCATTGAAAGTTTTATTGAGATGTATTGGGAGTCTCTGGGGACCATGCTGATTCGGGCTGTGTTTTCAGACTCCAACACTCTGTGGCCTTTGACAGGCATGAAGAAAAGCCAGACCAAAACAGTTCTCACGGCGCAGCCGGTGGTCACAAAGAACAGCCCATGGAGATGTCTGTCACTGAAAGAGCAGCCTCTGGAAGAGAACCAAAGAGGAAAAGAGGTGGAAATGGAGTGTGTGTGTGCACGTGTGTGTGTGTGTGTGTGTGTGTGTGTGAGAGAGAGAGAGAGACAGAGAGAGAGAGAGAGAAAGAGAAGATGAAAATATAATATTTGAACACTATAATATTTGAAACTAAAATATAATATTTGAACCCTGAAAAACATCAGTAGTTGAAACCACAGGCATATATTTTTCTCTTCTATCTCCAAGGACTTCATTAATAAAAGAGTAAGTATAGGTGGTTAATCACACAACTACATTTTTAAAATCTTCTAGAACCTTCTGGCATCTTAGGGAAATTGACTAATAAGTTCCAGAAGGAGGGATGGAATATTCCTAGAAACAACATGCTTATTCTCTTACTTCATTTTTTATTTTAACATCTTCACCTTTAGTAAAGCAGCAACATAGTCTATATATTAATTGTAACATTAGCTATTTTTCTAACTTGTTTTTTGACATTTATGTGCTCTTATGTTAAAATTCTTTTCAGGGTGATATTTTGATGACCGACTGATACTATTTAATGGAACATACATTTTTATTTAATATGTGTATGCATGCCCTGAAGCTTTTTTAAAAAAGGATTAAAGTGCTCTAAACCCATACATATATAAACTCATGCACCCCTAATATGTAAATTCTTCAAACAAGCCTGTTTAAGATAAAATCATAATCTAATATGTAGCTAGGCTTCTATCCTGCCATTCTCTTGCCACTTTCTTTTTTTTTTTTTTTTCTGGTTTTCCAAATAAACAGCAGGCCCTAAGGGCTCTTTGAACTCACTGGAGTGTTTAGTGCCAACAATCACTGGTTCATGCAGCTTATCTTTTCCTGGTATTTCTATGTGATTTAATAGTTCCAGCCTGGCCAAGGGAATGAAAACTTCTGGGTCTGTTTCTGGAAGCACTGCACTCCCCATTGCCATCTGTGATAAACCAAATAACCTTTCTCTGCCTCAGCTATTTTCTTATAACCATGTCTGTTTTGCAGCGATGGAGTGAAGCTTGATAAAATAGTTGGAATCGTTCATCAGTGAAGCAAAGCTGGCTTCTGAGTCATGCAGGTGTGTCTATTAATTAATTAACGAATAAGTACCAACCTTTGGATGGTGATATTAATTAAATATCCAACATTAAGGTGGCATTTAATTGCCAAGGGATTAATAAAACAGATCCTTACTCTATTAGATTGGGATTCTTTAGTTATAAGTAATAGAATCTGACCCTGGCTAAGATCAGCAACAGGGAGTTTATTCAAACGTTAACAGGATTACATCAATCCGAAGGCTCGGGGTGGTGGATTAAATTTTCTGAAAATGATTGCACTAATATATATTCTATCCCGCATGTTCTTGCAATGTGATGTTGACAGTACTCTGTTGAGAGGTGAGAGGGTTTAAGTTCTTTCCCCTTGAAGGTGGGTGGACTTTCACATTGCTTCAGTCAAGAGTGCAGCAGAAGTGCCACGGCGTGACTTTGGAGGCTAGGTCAGGACAAGAGATAGGGCTTCTCCGTGCATCTTTGTTCCTTGAGCTGCTATGTAAGAAGTCTGGCCACCCTAAAGTCGTCATATATGGAAAGACCATATAAAGGTTTCAAGACATGCCCAAGGAGACCCAATTATTCTGGTCCCCATCTGTTTCAGCCTTCTCTGAGCAGGTACCAGACATGTGAGCATGCGTTCAAGGCCTACCTTTAAAATCCTACCAGATAGGGCTTCCCTGGTGGCACAGTGGTTGAGAGTCCGCCTGCCGATGCAAGGGACACAGGTTTGTGCCCCGGTCCGGGAAGATCCCACATGCCGCGGAGCGGCTGGGCCCGTGAGCCATGGCCACTGAGCCTGCGCGTCCAGAGCCTGTGCTCTACCAGATAAAAATAAGTAGAGGAGAAATAAGCTGTCCCTGCCGAGTCCTGCCCAGAATGCAGAGTCTTGAGCAAAATGACGTTATGTTTCTGTTGTTTTAAACCACTAAATTAGGGATGGATTGTAACACTTGGTCAGGAAGCAGGAATCAAGAAGAGAATATGGAAAGGGCTGGGAACGAGGAACTAGAGAAATAGACTGTAGCATGAATAGTGTGGTTGCGGTACTGATACCAGGATGACTCAACTCCAAATGTCTCTTCAGTCCTGTATCACTTGTTCAAGAGTCAAAGTCCTGGAGAGTACATCCATGGACCAACCTGAAACAGTTAAGTCCACCTCCTGCCTATATCTGAGTGATCCAGGAAAGATTTGGCACACAGAGTCGCCAGCAGCTGGTGTGACTCCATAGTAGGAAGGCAGGCACCTGGATTCATCATCCCCACCAAGACTCTGGCTCGAGGGGAAAGAAATTCTCCAAAAAGAATTTGGATGTCTTTCAGAAGGGTAAATGGAGACAGAAAGTAAAAAGACAATGAGTACGCTCAGGTCACATTTCATTCTACTTAAATAAACAACCTTCTATAGTTATAGTATCCTTGAATACAAATTAATGACAAGGATGTCTTGTCTGCTAGTGGTTTTATTGACTGAAGTCATTGAAATAGTCTTCAAGATAAAGTAGTTCATTGGGTGTTATATATTAGCTTCCTTCCTTCCCTCCCTCCTTCCATTCTCCCTTTCTTTCTTTCCTCCTTCCTTACTTCCTTCCTCCCACCCTCCCTCCCTCCCTTCCTTGCTCCCTTTCTCTCTCTCTTTCTTTCTTTCATAATCTTTAATAATTTAGTATTTAGCACTCAGTCTACAAAATAGTCACAAACATAAGACAAGAGCCTGCAGATTATATATACAAACACTCAGAGCTGCCCTAAACCTTTTTTGGAACAAGGTGGAGAAATAAACAAATACTAAATTAATAAAATACTGAAAGATTTTTGAACACCATTGTTTCTCAAACTATGGTCCTTTTCCACTTGTATTTAATCTGTTTCAAATGTGGGGCTCAACATATGCATGCATGACACATGCACTCACACACACACACTTGCCTCAATCATTTTCAATCAAATAAGCTGCTCAATTTCTTGAAAATAGTAAGACTTACTGATTGTTCAACTGGATCAGTGGTTTATTTGACTGAATTGAAAGGCCATTGATCCAGTGGCCCCATGATAGAAAATGCAAAGGATAATTTTCCCTTACTGTCATGGTTCATTCAAGTTTTAATTTGTTTTAGTTATTTAACAGGAGACATTGTTCCCTTTTAAATGATAATACATGCAGTGAGAAAAAATGATCCTTTGTCACTGAGATTTCTTTAAGCCTTTAAACATGAGAAATAAAGACATCCTTTAAACCAGGATGCCTTCTTTGCTGTAGAAAAGACATCTGTAGAAGACTCATGATTTTTCACAAGAATTGAAATCAGACTACATATATTTACACACGATATATACTGAAAGTATACAGCATTGCTAAAATAGTTTATTGTCTTTTTCTTGACCATGCATAGAATAGACTTGGGAATACAACAGAATATGAAGAGTTCAAGCCAAGCTTGGGAGTCTTACATAGTTTCAAACTTTATTGGTGAAATTATTTGAGAGAGAGAGAGAGAGAGAGAAATACTTATCTCAGAAATTGAGAATTCCAAAATTCTGTTATGAGGTTTAAGTGATTGTTTTCCTCCTTTTTTTTTTTTAACTACTTCTGCTTTTTTTTTTAGCTTGATTTGTGCAGTGAAATCTAGCGAAATAAGGAAAGTGGCTTGAGTGTGGAAAGCAGTGTAAAAGTGAAAAGACCAGTATCACTGTACAGTCTCTTACTGCTGTTCTTTCACTAATTTGTGAAAGGGAGATTTCTCAACCTCAGAACTATCAACATTCAGGTTGGAAAGTTCTTTGTTGAAGTAGCTGACCTGTACATTGTAGGATGTTTAGCAGCATGCCTGGCTTCTACCCACCTGATGCTAGTAGCACGTCAGTCTTTTTTTAAGTTGTGGTAAAATATATGTGCATAAAATTTACCATTTTAATCATTTTTAAGTGTGCAGTTCAGTGGCATTAAGTACATTCCCCTTGCTGTGCAACTATTGCCAGCATCCATCTCCAGAACTTTTTCATCTTCCCAGACTGAAACTTCATACCTATTGAACATCAGCTTGCCTTTCACACCTCCCCACAACCCCTGCTAACCTCCATTCTACTTTCTTTCTCTGTGGATTTGACTACTCAAGGTACCTCATATAAATGGAGTCACACAATATTTGTCTTTTGTGACTAGCTTATTTCACTATTGTAATGTCTTCAAGGATTATCCATGTTGTAGCATGTCAGCATGTCCTTCCTTTTTCAGGTTGAGTAATATTCTACTGTGTGGATATACCACATTTTGTTTATTCATTCATCTCTGAATGGAACTTGGGTTGGTTTCACCTTTTGGCTATTATGAATAATATTGCTGTGAACATGGGTATACAAATATTTGCTTGAGTTCCTACTTTCAATTCTTTTGAATACATAGACAGAAGTAGAATTGCTGGGTCAAATATCTCCAGACATTGCTGAATGTCCCCTGAGGGGCAAAATCACCCCCGATTAAGAACCCCTTGTCTAAAGGAATGAACATCTTTGAACAATGGTATTTCCACAGAGCTGAATCATGGGCTTTTAGGTTGAGAAGGGACATTGGAAGCCATCTGGTTGAGTAAATGATCTCTACTTCATCCCTAAGACCTGTATTTGGCCACCAGCAGTGTTTGGTAAGTCAGTTACCCATAAGATATTCTTCTCTCCTTAATCTTTTTTTTTTTTGCGGTACGCAGGCCTCTCACTGTTGTGGCCTCTCCCGTTGCAGAGCACAGGCTCTGGACGCGCAGGCTCAGCGGCCATGGCTCACGGGCCCAGCCGCTTCGCGGCACATGGGATCTTCCCGGACCGGGGCACGAACCCATGTCCCCTGAATCGGCAGGCGGACTCTCAACCGCTGTGTCACCAGGGAAGCCCTCTCCTTAATCTCTTTTAGTCCACTGACTCCTTCCTATCATCTTCTACATGTTCATGTCTGTATATCCTATATCTTCCACCTCTAGTCATCAGCAAACACCTTAATAGAGTAATCTATAAAACTTCAACTTCCATTTATTCTTTAATCAATTAACATCTGAAACTGCTTTGAGTACAATCACTTCATTGCTAGATTCAATCAGTTTTCTCTTATCTTTCTTCTTGATATAGTCATCACGATATCCAGTTTCATCTGACCTAACTCTCAGGTGTGTCATTTATTTACCAAGTATTTATTACATCTACTATGTATTACCGTGTAATAAACAATTTTACTGGGCTTTCTCTCTGGTTCCTGGAAGTAACCTCTAAACAGTTGGAATTTCCCAAGTGACAGATGTATCTTTGTTATTCATTATGCACCCCTCAGGCCACATTTGAAAGTTTATGCTAATGAGGAGACTCATGGTGGACTCCTAGATAGTTTATGTTAATGAGATGAGTCAGGAGAGGGGTTGGTCATACTAGAAAGACCAACCACACAATTAGACTTTGGGGCTTTGAGCCCCAAAAGTAATGTAAGCCTGACTTCTGAGGAGACAGATGGGGCTGGAGATTGAGTCACATGGGCAATGATTCAAACAACCCTGCCTGTATAATGAAACCCTGATAAAAATTCTGGAAACTGAAGTTCAGGTGAGCCTCCTTGGTTGGCAAACACTCTGTGTACTGGCCCACACTGGTGTACCCAGAGGTAACATGCACCCTGAGGACAAGGAAGCTTCACATTTGGGACCTTCTTAGACATCATCTTATGTGCCTCTCCTTTTGGCTGGTTCTGATTTGTATCCTTTTGCTATAATTAAACTATAATGATTAAGTATAGTGCCTTCCTGAATTCCTGGAGTTATTCTAATGAATTATCAAATCTGAGAGGGTAGTGGGAAATTTTGAATTTGCAGCCAGCTGGTCAGAAGTGAGTGTGGCCTGGGGACTCCTGATCTTGTGACTGGTGTCTGAAGTGAGGGCAGTCTTGTGGAGGACTCTGCCCTTAATCTGTGAAGTTTGGTTTAACTCTAGGTAGTTGGTGTCATTACAGTCACCCTGAGGCACTCTGCAATACCATGGTGAGCAAAACATTGATTCCTAGCCTCATGGAGTTTAGAGTAGAGACAGGCAGAGAGAGATAAAAATATAACCAGAAAACCAAACATAGAACCTCCTCTGGGTACAAATGTGTTAAATTTCCAAAGACTATTCATAAGTCTATTTGTTCCTAAGTCCAAAATGATGCCATAAAAGTGATGAAAATATGCATATCAATTAATGTTAGGTTTCATTTTGTTTTCATCATAATCTTATGCCACTAATTAGTAGTTTTCATCATTCTCACTGCTTGTACATTCATTGGGCATAACGAGATTAATAATGCTCATAAAACACCTCAAAATTACACACAAACATAGCAAGCTCTAGAGAACCAAGAAAAAATGAAAACAAGATGACTAAGATTAAAATGACTGTACATGACCACGTCTGTCTTAAGTCGTTGGTAAATAGAATTAACTTGGCTTTGTTCCAGGGCAAAACTTTGTGTATACCAATGTCTATGAATTTCTTAAGTTGTACTTCACAAAGGAAGGATATACATACATACGTATAAATGGATAAATAAGTGGCCCATTTAGATGGAAGTTTGGGGAAGGCTTCTCAGCGACCTGAAGGTTGAGTAAAAATTAGGCAGAGAAGGGAGAGTACGACTGAAGAAAGAAGTTTTAGCAGGTACAAAGATCCTGAGATAAGAAAGAGCTTGGCACACTGGTGGCAAAGATAGTCTATGTAGGGAGTGTGTCTGGGAGTGAGAAGGCAATTAGGTGAAGCAATCTGCCTCAGCAAGATGGCACCAAGCCTCAGATATCAGAGGGTGATGATGGTTGAAGATATATTTGGGTAACTAATATGGCTAATACTGGGAAACATGCCAAAACACTCACCCCACTGGGATGTGAGCCTTCTGGGGTCTATGGGTGTGTGTGTGTGTATGCGCTTGCTTACTTGCCTGTATGAGTGACTTAGAGCTATAATAATCTGGGGTTAATAATAGGGAGACAGGGCTTCCCTGGTGGCACAGTGGTTGAGAGTCCGCCTGCCGATGCAGGGGACACGGTTTCGTGCCCCCGTCCAGGAAGATCCCACATGCCACGGAGCGGCTGGGCCCGTGAGCCATGGCCGCTGAGCCTGCGCGTCTGGAGCCTGTGCTCCACAATGGGAGAGGCCCGCGTATGGCAAAAAAAAAAAAAAAAAGAGAGAGACATCTGGTATGAATTCAGTCAGGAGCTTTATGAATACTTTTGGTTAACATTAACAGCAATTATGAGATATGTATTATTATTAATCTATTTTCAATAACAGAAAGGAATACAATTGAATGGTTACACTGGCATTTGAACTCAGGCAGTGTGGCTCCAGAGCCCTCTCAGCTAACTCGGTTCTGAAAACCACGCCTGTGTCAGGGTATACCACAGTGGGAGGTGCATTCTCTTTTCCACTGCACTGGGAACCAATTATGAAAATGGAAAGGCTGTGGCTGGATTTCCACACATCCAGCCTCCAGTTAGCAGTGGCTGTGAATTGCTCTCACAACTAACCCAGAGCCAGGCATCCAGACTTGGGGCTCGTGGGGTAGAAGTTGACATATAAGATCTCTGAGGATTAGAACTATACTGGGGAATGAGTTTCTTTAGAAGCCTGGACTTTGTTAAGTCAAGTGAAGGGGATTTGGCTTATGGAGGGATACTGGGATATCCATGCAAAGGGGACTGAATTTCAACTCACAACTGATAAAGGCTAGAATATTCTGGTTCCATGAAATTATCCAGCTCATCGTTGCTCTTCATTTCCATAATGATATTAACACAGCCACTCCCATCCTGAGCCTTCTGTGCACAAGTTGAAGCCACTACTCTGAACTGATTTCCTCTCACTTTGTATTAATCTAGCATCAAAACTCTCCAAATTGAGCCTCTTCAAACTTACTTAGCTATATTTCCTAAAATTTTTCAAAGCGTTCCTGTAATGCTAGTCATTCTGATAGTCTTATTGTCCCCAAAACTTCTTTTGCCTTCCCACTTTAGTGCACATTTGGCCAAAATAGTCTTACTCATTTTATTCCACTTTTAAAGCCCATTTCCACATCCTTCCATGAAGCTATTCCTTGAAAGTCACTTCCTTTCTAAATTACCCATTGTCTGTGTGATAGTTTTTGCACATGGTTGTAGTTGTTCTTTATTATATGCCGCTTTGGTGTTTCCCTAAATGTTTGGTGCAGAGTTCCTAAAATGTTCAACACAAACTCCTGGTGGGCATAGAGGAGGTTTTAGGTGGTTTTACAGATGTAGCAATGAATAGCATCATATCACATATGTGAGAAATGTATTCCTTCTTTGACTCTTTTTCAATAATTGGATTAGGACAAGTAACAGTATCTGTTTTGTACTAGTCTATATTTAATACCTATATAACACACACTCCTCCTTACATAGAAATGAAAATCTCTTAGTATCTGGATAGAACATAACAAAATATTTTGCTTTCTTTGTATTTATTTTTATAAACATAAATATAGGCAAGTAATAGAAGTAAATCATTTACTATAGTAATATAAATTTTTTAAATAAATAGCTTTAAATAAAAATGTGAGTAAATTTTAAAAAGTAAGTAACAGTAGTACAGTCTGTGTGTACATGTACCAAAAATCATGAAGTGATACATGAATGCCTGAGGTTTGGAAAACACTGGTTTTATGAATATCAGTGCTATGTCACCATGAAGCATATAATTCACTGAGGTAATGATATTCTTAAGAAGAAATAGTGGACAATAGGAAGAAAGTTCGTGTGGATATTGGGAAATCTTGGTTCTGACTTTGGCAATGAGGGCTTAAAAGGACAAGTTCAGAAGTCAGGTCACCTAGATTTGAGTCCTGGTTCTACCATGTGTTAGCTGTATTAACTTAGATGATTACTTAGACTTTAAGGCAACCCTGTCTCATAGAAATTTCTGTGATGATTTTCTATGTCTGTATAATCTGAGGTGAAGAATGCAGTAGCCACTATTGAGCATTTGAAATTTGGCCTGAGGAACATCTGGGGAACAGAATTTAAAATTTTGTTTAAATTAATTTAATTTGAATAGCAACATGTAGCTAGTGGTGACTTACGCTGTGCAGCTCCAAGGCTCAGTTTTCTCATCTGTAAAATAAGGATCATGATACTATTTGCCTCAGAGCCTAGTTTGAGAATTAAATGAGATAATGCACATAAAGTACTTAGTTTAGTACTGGTACAGAAAAAGAGCTTAATAATATTAGAAATATATTTAACTAGCTTTAGTAATTTGTTTCAAGTCTCTGAAACTCAGTAGTTACTTTTGAATTTTAATTTAATGGTGTCTAAGATCCTCTGAGTACAAATGTATCCCATTCTCGTCTGCCACCAGACCCAAGTATAGGATGTATAGTAAGGGCTCAATAACTAGGAGAATAGGAGAGCTTTTTTGTTGTTGGGGCTGGATTTCTTTAATCTTTCTTGACCTCAGTTTCAAATTTCCTGAAGCTGTGAAAGTTGAAATGTTTAAGACAATAAAAAATTGCAGGGTGACCAAAAGAAACTGTGAGTAAATTAAAAATATTACTTCATGACAAAAGCATTCTAAGTTGGATCTCAAAGCAAGTGTGAAGGTTTGCTGAATTGAGTCTGTCATATGTTTAAGTTTCTGATATTCTCGTCTGATTGTATCAAATAGCCTCTCTCCCTTGAGAATAACAAGAGTTGCCATTTATGAAGAGCATATGGCACGCCTAGCACCTGCCTAGTTATTATTGCTTATTTCATAACAACCTTACAGTGGAGATGCTGTTATTCCTGTTGTAAAGATCAGGAAACTGAGCCTTGGGAAGGTCAAATGAGTTGTCCAAGGTCAAACACCTAAAAGTAGAATCCACCCCTACCTGGTTCTAAAGCTTGCTGTCTTTCCACTATAGCACAATGCATTTCTGAAGGCACAGCTAATGACGTTTTAATAGCTGCTCAATCATTATACGATCCCATTACCTTATAGTTTGGTTTCAGCTGAATCTATATAATTATTCAGACTCCTTTCCCACAACTATTGCCAAGGATTATGATTTTGTTTCATGTTTTGAAGGGTTCTGCTGTGAAAGCTAGAAAAGAAATTACTAAGATATAGCTATGGCTTTTATACTTAACATTTGTTGGCAATTAATCAGAATCAAGATCTAAGGATCTAAGTGCTTTACTTGGAATATCACACTCAATCCTTTTAATCCAATCCTATATAAGCCATTCTTACATCCATTTCGTTGACAAGTAAACTGGGGCACAGAGGACAAACAATTTATCTAAGATCACCCAAATTCAACTAAGAGTTAGACCCAGATAATGTGATACCTGCATTCAGGCTGGTAGTACTGCTGTGAAGCCCAAGCATTGGTCAGTTCTGGACACAGGGATTTCTCTAGCAGCTTCCCTATTATAACCTGAGTCTTTTTGCTACCTCCTTCCGTAATACTTTTCTTCTTCATGCCTCTCTTTCTCCAGTTGACTTTTTGTCCTTCTAGACTCCAATTCCTTTTCTCCTCTGCTTATTTTTATTATCGGGATACTTTATGTAGCATTAGGAAGTAAGTCGATTTTCTGACAAAAAAGAAAAAAAAACAAACCTCTATTGACTGGAATAGCAAACTTTTAAAGCAACTGGAATAGAAAGCTGTTATGTGAATTCATTAAGTAAAGAAGCCCAACTCTCAGTTCTTTCTTCATTTTGCTAGTATAATTTTCAAGTGGTAACTGATAGAGAAGCTACGTGGCACAGAAGCTCTAATATTTAATTTTCAGTTAAGAGAGTTTGGTTAAAAAAGTCTATGTAGGGCTTCCCTGGTGGCGCAGTGGTTGAGAGTCCGCCTGCCGATGCAGGGGACACGGGCTCGTGCCCCGGTCCGGGAAGATCCCACGTGCCGCGGAGCGGCTGGGCCCGTGAGCCATGGCTGCTGAGCCTGCGTGTCTGGAGCCTGTTGCTTCGCAACGGGAGAGGCCACAACAGTGAGAGGCCCGCGTACCGCAAAAAAAAAAAAAAAAAAAGTCTATGTAACTTTCTGCTTCTAGAAAAACTACACTTCTCAGGACTACAGTATTAAAGGATATTAATGAGGAATATCCAAGGGAAACCCTCATCATTTGAGGGGAAAAATACATTTTCTGTCAAGGAAAAGATATTCCTGTGTTGTGAGCCAAATTATGAGAATTATTCACAGACTATTTTTGTATAGCACTTACCAGAGCAATTAGGATAATCTATGCTCTACTACATCATTGTGGTACATTCAGGATTTGGTATTTAAGTATGATACGTGCTTAATTGAAAATATCCACTTGTTAAAAAGAAAGAGTAAGAGAATCTTATGAGTGGTTTTTCACCTGTCAGAGGTTACCGGAAGCTGCAATTCAGGGGGAAAAGATGAAAGGAAAAGATGTAGGTTGCCCAATAGATTAATACTACTTAGTGAAATTTCAACCTCCTTAGTGGGGTTCGATAGCCAAAAAAGTGACACATTTTGATGATGACAATCTTGGGAATCCAAAGGCATTCAAATAGCTTTTAGACTTTGTACGGAATATGTGCAAAATATGCAAAAAATCCAGCTAACCTTAATCAAAAATTTCTTTCTTCCATTGCTGCCAGCCTAGAGATGCTGGAACACAATAATAATAAGTTGGATGACATGGAACTCTACCATTTGTAAGTTTATGTGTGAATTTATATTTATTCTAGCACTTGCTTTGGGCACATGTTCTGAAGTTCTATGAACTGTAAGTCTCCATGTTTCTGTTAAGCTGTGAGCTTTCATCAGGGAGGAAATAATATATAATAGGCAATATGAATCATATTTTTACCTGATGTCACCATTACAGAAAATGTGTTGATTTTAATAGGATTAACCATATGAAATTGACAGTGTTTGACTGTTTTTGATCTATGAGATGTCAATTTTATATGGTACAACCTAATATTTTAAGATGTGAATAAACCACAGGCAAAGATATTATTTTTTGGATTCTAACAATAGCTGGAGTTACACTGGAATTTGTTCCACTTTACAGAAGCTATGGAGATTCGAACCTTTTTACTTCATGATTGTATTTTTGATGTGATGGACTGAAAAATAAATACAGTCATCCCTTGGTATCCATGGTGGATTGGTTCCAGGACCCCTGTAGACACCAAAATCCATGGATATTCAAGTCCTTTACATTAGATGGCAGAGAACAATAGGCCCTACATATCTGCAGATTTGGAACCTGCAGATACAGAGGTCTAACTGTAAAATTTAGTGTCCTCTCACATTCCTAAATACTATATCAGATTTATTCAACACAGCAGACACTTTCAAAATTATCGGAGACTCAAACAAACATTATAAATAGATAAGGCACAACATCTAGTTATTGGGTTGAGTGCTTTCTGTGTCAACCTGAATAACAATTAAACAGCAAAGAGAAACACAGGTAGCTTTTTCTCCTAGGAAAATCTGTAAAGGGTCCCTTGCTTTTATCATAGTAATAATTAGGGAAATTAAAACAAGAAGAAAAAGACCACTGTACATTAGGAAATATTTAAGACCTTAATCCCCTGACTTAGACATATAGAGAGACCTCTCCAAGAGTGAAAATGAAGTGAGTCATTAAAATCATCATTACTAAAAATCAAAGGTCAGCTAGTTCCCAGAAAGAACAATTAACAAACTAGTGAAATATTTTCCCCCATTGTTTATGTTGAAATATGTTAAACCTACAGAAGATTTGCAAAACAGCACAGTGATTAGCCATATACTCACCTAGGTTCACCAATTGCTCAAATGTTATGATTTTGTTCTCTCTCTCTCTCTTTTTTTTCTCCCTCCCTCCATTTTTCTATCTATTCTGACCATCGTAAATAAGCAAAGATATATTTTAAGGTTGTTTTCAAGGATTTTTGAATGGTCTTCATGTGGGATGTGAATCTCTCCCTTTCCCCAGTTTAACCAATGTGTTAAAGATTCATAGAGAGATTCTGTCTCTGGGAAGTACCAAGTTACCTCAGGAATTCGCTCCTAATCCAGCCCACTTCATACCATAGAGTTGTAAAGTTCATTCCTTCAGTAAAGAGGAAGCTAGGATGGTAATTCTATCATTTACCCACAAGGCATGTAGATGACAAAGATATATTCACTTGGTACCTTCAGCAACAAAACAAAGCTCCAACAAATCAATTTAAAGGGGAGAAGGGAGTATATTACCTTCCTTATTAAGGCAAGGTCTAACTTTCACAGCAAAATCCTTTGGGGAGTTGATGTATTCTCCTCTCCTGATCTTGTGCGTCTTCTGCAATAACCTGTTAACTGATCTTTGCCTCCTGCTTCTCCCTCCACTCTCTAACTCATCCTGCACACAGCTGCCAGTTCAACCTTCTGGAAACTCTACTTTGATCATGTCATTCCCCTGGCCAAAAGTGCCACTGATGTTCTACATCCAACAGGATAAACTAGAGACCTTTTAGTCTCAGATTGATATTCAGCTGGTATCACCTGGCATGGCTGTATCAGTTTTTTTTTTTTTTTTTTTTTCGGTATGCGGGCCTCTCACTGTTGTGGCCTCTCCCTGTTGTGGCCTCTCCCGTTGCGGAGCACAGGCTCTGGACGCGCAGGCTCAGCGGCCATAGCTCACGGGCCTAGCCACTCCGCGGCATGTGGGATCTTCCCGGACCGGGGCATGAACCCGTGTCCCCTGCATCGTTAGGCAGACTCTCAACCACTGCGCCACCAGGGAAGCCCTGTATCAGTTTTTAGAATATTAAAATACTTCCATACCGCCTGTAAAGAGGAATAATCTACTGACTCTATAAAGACCTAACGATCTAGCGCAGGGTCAGCTGTGGCAGAGAGTAATGGGGCTTAGGAACAATGCTGGCAGGAAGGTAGGTGGTGGATGGTGACTGCTAAGGGGAGAAGGTAATGGAGGTGATGCCGGCGGTGGTGGCCTGTGCAGCTCCTGTCAGCTCCAAACCAAGATATCATTCTTGTTTTAGGTCTTGCCCTCAGACCGCACATCCAGTCCATTAAAAATAAGTAAATAGATATAAAAATCTACCAGTATCTCACTCTCGGCGCTGCTACAATCCAGTCTAGCCCTCCATCACCTCAGTTTTCACATCAATACATCACCCTCCATGGTCCAGCCAGAATGACCTTAATGATTAAATCAAAGTGTACTAAGGTGGACTTCCCTGGCAGTCTAGTGGTAAAGACTCCATGCTATCAATGCAGGGGGCGTGGTCCCTGGTTTGGGAACTAAGATGCCACATGCTGCAATAAATAAATAAATTAAATTAAATAAACAAACAAACCATACTAGGGCACTGCTGAAAAGTCTCAGTGGCTTCCTTGCACATCATCATAGATGAATATCCAACCTGATCATGGTCTACAGTGCGATATGGTCCTGCCCACCCTCTGAGCTCATCTGCTCTACTCACACTGGCTTGATTTCCATCCCTCAGTTATGCCACACTTGCAGCCACTGCAGGATCTTTAGCATTTGCTCTTCTTTCTACTTGGAACAAACGTCCTAAGTTTTGCTTCATGACTGCCTTCTTCTCCTAAGTCATGTCTTTATCCAAAGTCAGCTCCTTGGAAAGGTTTTCCTGGACCAGTTTTGAAAACTCTTTTATCTCCCCTACTGCAGTCAATCTCTATACTGTTACCCCATTTTCTTTATTATGTCACAGAACTCTTGCAATCATCTTGCACATATCTCTTTGTTTACACAGTTATTTACTCTCTTCCTCTTCCGGACACTAAGGTTCTGAAAGGCAGGCTCCTCTGTCTCGCCATTGCTTTATTCCAGCACATAGAACAGTGCCTGGTTGAACATGTTTTTTGACTGACAGTCTGATTGACAAAACACTGAGCACAGTGGCTGGCACATAGTAAGTCCTCAATATCTGTTAGCTATTTTATCATAAGTATTCTATTTTGTTGTACATCTGTTGGCCTCCCGATTTTTTGGCCCCATTTCTCTCACTTATATATACCAGCATCAGCAATATGCTTGACACTAAAATGATTTTGTTGAATCTATTTTTTTACTACAATAAATAATAATCAACCTGTTCTAGAGCTCAGGCAGACTTCTTGGGGTAGCTTTATCCTTTTCTTTCTCTTGATTTTGACTTTGGGAAAAGAAAGAATCAGATTTCTTGCAAGGATTGGTTCCAAGTTTCTCAAGTTATGCATGTCTCCTAAAAAGCAAATGTTGTAAACTGGCAGCCCGGGGGTTCAGTATAGCACTTGAATGTGATTTGTTTTGCTCGGCACTGTATTAAAGTTTTTTCAGTGTACATTTAAAACTCAAAAGAGTTCACAGTTTGACTTGGAAAAAAGAAATTATATTTTCAGTTTCTCTTTAAAAGAAAAAAGAAGACAGTCTGGATCCAGTGAGCTCAATTTCATGCAACCGTTGGATGGAGCTGATTAACAGTTGCTCATTTCAACCTGGGCGTGAGCCATTCTAGCCCTCACTGATCCTTTTTCATTCGTCATTTGCTTGGATCCCTGGAAGAATTTGAGTTTGTGATTCATATTGTAAAGAAAGTTTCCATAAGTGGAATAATTTTTTTTTTACCTTGCTGAATGGAATTAGAATTTCTCCAGCTCACCTGATCCAGGGTCCTGGTTTAATTGTTGAACTAAGAATTAAAGAAGAAAATTTGAGAAAGGAAGCTAACTTAGATATAAGGGGAGGAGGAGAGAGCAGGTAGGAAAGAGGCAGATTTTATACAAGGGACAAGATGCTTTAACCTTTTGGATCCTCTGTTTTCAAAAAGCATATACAATCATAAATTTTTAAAAGTAGTTAAGATCTTTCTCAGAGCACTAGAAGAGGTTGGAGCAAGGGTAGGGCCCTGAGGTTTAAGAATCATTAGCTCCATTGTAAATCCTCTTCTGATTGGTGTGAGGAAGATGGGAAGCTCTATAAGCAATCATTTAGACATTAAACATCTGCGCTTACTGCAATATCAAGCATGAAACTGAAGACCAGTTCAGTAAGTTGATAGAGGCTGAAGCACGGGCTTTGTGCCAAAGCATAGTTTTATATTTTTCCCTTTATTATCTACTTCATTCTGGGGGTAATCCTCTTCTTAGATCTTAGGATTCTTAGATCCCCTGCAGCCTGAGTTTCCCAGGTTCCCATGTCAGCTGGCTTTGGCTCATGGGAGTCACTGGGTGGAGATGGGTGGTGGGAGGAGGGGTGAAGCTTGGGAGTTTCTCCCCCTCCCTCTCTGTCCGGGTGGCACCTCCAGAAGCAGCTGCATCTCCCTGGTGGTTCCAGCTCCCACAGGATAACCCTTCACGGATCCAACTTCCAACAAGAGACTTCAGCTCCTGGGCTCAGTTTCTGAGCCCCCTCACTTGTCTCCCTAGCAGAGGTGGTTCCTGGTTATTGTCAATTTCTGGGTTACCTCATTTTTCACCCTTTGGCTTCTCAGCTCCTCTGTCACCTGTGTAAAAAATTCCCTGCCTCAAAATCCTCTTGTTTGAAATACTCAGAGTGGATTCTCTTTTTCTACTGGAATCTGATTGATGTCGGGACATTTCTGCCTAGCTTTATTAATACATTGTACTTAGCTTAATTCTATGATTTTACAATTCTTATTATAAACCCTGATTTTTTTTTTTTTTTTTTTTGCGGTACACGGGCCTCTCACTGTTGTGGCCTCTCCCGTTGCGGAGCACAGGCTCCAGACGCACAGGCCCAGCGGCCATGGCTCACAGGCCCAGCCGCTCCGCGGCATGTGGGATCTTCCCGGACCGGGGCATGAACCCGTGTCCCCTGCATCGGCAGGCGGACTCTCAACTACTGCGCCACCAGGGAAGCCCTAAACTCTGATTTTTAATATAAATCTTTATACATTTGCCACTATATTCTTTACATCATAAAATTTATTAAGTACCCCCTCGCACTGTTGTCAATGTTTTTTTAAATAGAGGAAGTTAAGAACAAGTGCTTAAAAACTCTCTGTATTAAATTTCCCTCTTTTGATGTTTCATTTGATGAACTGCGAGACCATGACATATGAAATGCTGGATTCAAATGCTGAAGCATAAATTCATTGATATTTTTACTTAGTAAATGTTTATTGAACCTACTATATGCCAGGTACTCTGCAAAGTCCTAGGAATGTAAGAAAAATGAGTAAGATTTACAAAGACCCCACAGTCTAGTAAAAAGGACAACCAATTCATAGATAAATATAAAGTAACATGATAAACAGTATAATAGAGACACATTAGAGCAGCCGTCCCCAACATTTTTGGCACCAGGACTGGTTTCATGGAAGACAGTATTTCCACGGACGGGGGACAGGGGGGATGGTTCAGGCCGTAATGCCAGTGATGGGGAGCGGCCAACGAAGCCTCCCTTGCTCGACAGCCGCTCACCACCTGCTGTGCAGCCCTGTTCCTAACAGGCCATGGACCAGTACCATCCCACGGCCCGGCAGTTGGGGACCCCTGCATTAGAGGCTTTGTGGGAGCGCATGGCACAGCTATCAAACCCAGCCTGGCAGTATTAAAGTAAGAAGTTTATTATAAAAGGTATCCTTAAGCAAAAACACAGAGGTATTTAAGAAACCAAAGAATGAATAAGAAAAAAAAATCTCAATTCACTTCCAAAATTCCTATAGGGTATTCCATCTCAATTAGAGTTTAGTAAACACTTACTGTGTACCTCACGCTGTTCCAAACATTAAGGAATTAAATAAATTCTTATGAAGCAGCACACAACATACCCAAGGAAAAAGCAGAGAAAATGGACATTCTTTGAGGGTCTACATTCTACTAGACCTTTTTTGTTTAATGACATTAATGATAATAATGTCATTAACCCTCACCAGGACTCTTTGAAATATTTTTTCCAATTTGCAGGCAAAAAACCTGAATGTCAGAAAAATAAATAACACATTTAAAGTCATATAGATAAGAAAAATCATGACCAAACCCAATCCATCTGCTCCAAAATCCATACTATTTCCATTAATTTTATAAGAAGATATTAAGAAAAATTCTAAGTTTATTTTTATACCATTTTTAGAAAATAAAAATTAATATATCACACTACATAATTTAAAAAGTCAAAAATTCTATGAACTTATGATAAAAAGCAAAGCTCTCAACCATGGAAGAGCATCTGAAATGAAGAATTACATTCCAAAGCACAGCAATTTGTATAAGCATTTATCTAATACTAATGTATCATGTTTATAAAATGATATAATATACTGAGTGTATAATCCACTTGTTATTTTAATAACAAGTACTTTATCCACTTGTTATTATGCCTTTAACTTTGTGCTTTCAGCATTTATACTGAGATTTTACTAGTTGACAATGTGCCTTAATGATGAGGTAAAAATAAAAAGATGAAGACAGAAAGTTCTATGTCAGATGACTTGATAAAATATAGGATTAGCTTTATTTCAAATAATTCTCAAGTACTCATCTCAGATTCTGGGAAATTATTGCAATCAAACTAGTACTCATTCATCACTACTTCAAGATAGACATATGCAGAGTATTCATGTTTCTTTGAAAGGCTAAACTCTCACTACTGGGTTTACTAAGGTATGCAAAATGTTACAAGTGTCATTTCAAACTAGCTGAGTTCTGTGACATGAAACCAAAGTTTGGATCGTATGCCGCTCTAAAGACACCAGCAAATCATTTTTTGTTGTGTCTCAAGAGAAAAAAATAATAATGACTCAGATCATAAGAGGCACCCAGTTATGTCCTTGGGTTAAAAAAAAAAAAAAGCAAACAAAATAAAACAAAACAAACACATTGCAATAAGAGTATAGCAAGAAAGATAATAAAGCACAAGGGGGAAAGAAGAGATGACCAAATATTCAAAAGTACATTGGCCCCCACTCTGTGCACTACCAGAGTTCTAGCACACCTAACAATGTTGACACTTCCTAACAAAGGTTTGTGTTTCAGAAATTAGTTTCTGCGGCAAATATGTGTAATCAGAAATAACTTTGTTAATTTAAGCATGTTATAAAAGGTGTTTGTGTTCTAAGTTTACACCAGAGAAACCCACTTAATAGTTAACAACTTGATAACATACTCATACTATACAATGTAATCACTATTGATAATGTTGTTTCCAAGAAAATGCATTCTATTCTCTTCCTTGGAAATCTAGAAATACATTTTCCTTAATCGAGGAGGTGGCTTTAGTAGTCTTCTAGGGTTAGAGATGCAGAACAGGTCTGAAACTAGAGGAACAGAAGCAAGTAGATACAGAGGAAATTGCAAGGGTAGGGCTCTGGTAGGGGCAGCAGAAGTTGCAACCATGGATGTGAATAGAATTAACTGAGTAGTGTTTCCAGGAAAGCTATTCCAGAAAAAGGAAAAGGAACATTCTACTTGCTCTTTTTCTTTGTTTTTCCTGCCCAAAGTGCAGATATGATGGCTGGAGCTCCAGTGATGATCTCATAGTCATGAGCTGATTTTAAGCATAGAATCCATGTACTAAAGATGTAGAAGAAGAAAGAGTGAGCCTGGAAAATTTGTGAAAATGGGAGAAGTTTTACCAGCCTGAATCTGCCTGCCTTTAATCTTCACTTCCATGAGGTAAAGTAAACATGAATCTTGTTCAAGTTGTTCATATTTGGGGTCTTTGTTCCTAGTAACTAAATACGATTTGCAAGTATTACAAGGAACATAATGAAAATTTATTGAGAAACTTCTCTTTGCCTGGCACTGTTGTGAAGATAATAAATGAAAGACATCACTCTTGCTTTCAAAGTACTTAGTCTATTGCAAGCAAATAGATGACGATAATAATGTGTAATGAGTGCTTAGTGTGTTAGGAGAGCACTTTGGAGGGATACTCAAACTCACGTGGGGCATTCTTTTAAAGAAAAATCTTATGTTGTTTGGTCATGATGCAGACTTAGCTAAAGAATTTCAGTATATTCCAGCTGTATAATACTGGTAGGAATAGATTCTTACTTCTCATCAGTCCTTCCCCAATTTTCTTCATCCCAGTGAACGGCATTTAGGCTTTCATTTTGTCTTTGGTGATGTGTCTAGCTATGAAGCATTTTCATGTATCCTCATGGGATTAGTTGAGCTTTTTGAGACTGTAGATTGATATCTTTCATCAGATCTGAAAAATTCTTAACCATTCTCTCTTCAAATATTGCTTTTGCTTATTATCTCTTTCCTATTCTCCTGATGACAGTTAAATGTGTGTGAAACCTCTCCTACTCTATTCTATGTCACATATGCTATCTTCTTCATTTTCTATTGTTTTGTCTTTCCCTGCTTCATTATGGATATTTTCTTCTAGTTCAGTAATTATCCCTTCAGCTATGTCAACTGTCCACTGGCTTCTTAATTTTGATGGAATTTTCAGTTGCTGAATTTCTATTTGGTTTCTTCTCAAGTTTGTCTTGTCACATTTTAAGAGTTTCTGATTTCCTACTTGAAATTATTAAGCCTAAGTTTTATCCCCTAGAATATAGTTGATTTACAGTCTGTGGTTGAAAATTCCAGGATTTAGAGTATCGGTTGGTCGATTTCTAGTCACTTCACATCTGCTGGTCTTGTATTCTCATGTGTCTAATCAGATCTCATTTAATGCTGGGCTTGAAGCAGTATTTGTAGAAAAATTTGTGGAGGACACTATTTTTCTCCAGAGAGCACTGTCATTTGTCTTACACAGGCACTTATGCATTAGCAATTGAAGATCATCTTTAATTCAATTTCCATGCCTGAAATTTTTCTGGGTCTCCCAGATGCCTGGAAGCTGGTTCTATCTTTGCAAGTGCTGGTTTGCTTCCAGTTTACCTAACTCTTATAATACAGCCCTTTGGGGTTCCAGGCTGAAGTAGAAATGGCTCAGCAGAGTTCCAAGTCTTGCCAAATTTTAGACTCTTTTATTCTCTAATCCTCTTGAGGATGCTAATAGAACAACTCAACCTCCAGACCTCCTCTTCTGGCTGGGCAAATATAGGGCAAAAATAGCCTCAAATATTGGGCTTACGTCTCTGGATTTACATCCTCTTTTGATCTTAGTCTACTGACTTCTCACTTATTTGTTAGCTCTTTGATTATCCTTAAAAGATTTTTTTAGAAACCCTGTAGTCCACCTTTATTAGTAGTCTTCAGTAGTGATTTGAATGATTAAGTCTGCCATAACCAAAACCAGAAGTCTAGTTCCATCAGTTTTTCTCTAAACTGTATCTGGAATCCATCCAATTCTGTCCATTTCACTACCAACATCCTTAAGTAAATACCACTGTCTCTTACCTAGACTACTGAAACAGTCATTTAACTTAATTTTCCTGTATCCTTGGTTGACTCCTTGAATCTAAGGTTTTTCAACCTCAGCACTATGGACACTTCAGGCCAGATAATTTTTTTGTTGTGGACTGTGAGAGCTGGGTGCAGAGGAGCTGTCCCGTGCATTATAGAATATTTGGCAGCATTCTTGGCCTCTACCCACTAGATGCTAGTAGCACTCTCCCCCTTCCCTCCCCAGTTATGACAGTCAAAAATGTCTGCACACATTGCCAAATGTCACCTGGGAACAAGATCACCTTCCATCGAGAACCACTGTTCTAATCTATTTATTATACAGAGACAAAGTTCAACCTAAAAAGTATATAAGTCATTAGTGCCTCATCATTGAATGCCCTTTAGTGGCTCTGAGGCAATTATTCAAACTTCTTGTAAAGCCTTTCAAGGCCTTATATGCAAGGGTTACTTCTTACATTCCTAACTGCATCTCATGCCAATTTTCTGTTTAGACTTTATTTTGTAGATACACTGATCGTTTTCCTTCTCAAAATTCTTTATACCTATAGGGCCTTTACATGTGATGTTTCCTTTACCTGGAATGCTTTTATTCTTGCTTTTCATCCTGTAGATCTCAGCTTAATTACCATTTCCTAAATAGACACTTTGTTGAATGAATGGATGAAGCTATTTTAATTCTAGGTTGGACACCATCTCAGATGAAACACCTTATTCTATACCCTCTTAACAAAACAAGTCAAAACAAAACAAAACCTAAACCTATCAACTACTCTTATCTTCTCTACCAAGGCAAATTATGATTTTCTCCTGGTTTGCTGAGTCCCAGGAAACAAAGTTCTGGAAAACAACACTGGCCAGTCCTCAGGATTTTTTCTGCTCATCTTTTTTTCCCCTAATACTATCCCTCAGATTGTTTCATGATCCTATTATGCTTTATGACCAAACTAATGACTTCAGAGAGGATTAAAAACAAACCAAGGTTCTTCTTTGTTTTCTTTTGTATATCCTTTACCCTTTCTCCATATTCCTACAAACTGCAATTTTAAGCATGCAGTGAAATCACACAGATAATATTTCTCAAAGGGAATTATATCAAATGTGGTTTATTTCATTTAAAAAAAATTACTTGGACTCCACATTTCTTTCTTTCGTGTTTAGGTTCAGGAGGATGTTAAGTAACATTATTTCTATTTAGCCCATTATCTCAAGTTTCAGCATAATAATGCCCCTGCCTTAAGGTAGAGGTTAGTTTAATTATTCAAATCTCAGTTGAAAGAATTCTGGAGAACTCTATCCAAATCACCAGACATTTACATTAGCTAACTTCCTGTTGGAGGATAAACAGTCTGCAGATGCTGAATATGAAAGATAGGAAATAATGCCCATTCACAATATTTGTCTACTATTCCTGCTGCAGCTAAGATTATAAAAGATAGAATGTTAACTTCAATAAAAGAGAGCTTGAATTGACAAGACTTATAGTAGAAAATATTGTGAAACAGTATACTGTCTTTTCATATGTACGGTTTATCATCATTATTTATATCAGACTATGAGAAACAGATGTAAGATGTCTGGAGTTTTCTCTAGGGAGAAATAAGTAATACTAATGAAATACAGATTATGCTTAAACAGATAATCAAGAAATTAAAATTTATGGCACCGAACAACTCTTGGCATAGGAATGATCTACTTGAAGCTTCTGAAGGCAGCATGCACCTGAGAAGAAATATCAGATACTCTGAAAAGAGAGAATGGGTAGTTGAACATTTTATATGATTCCATATTCTCTCCTTTCTTGGCATATCAATTGTTCTTTTTTTTACTTTGTTTAGTGGTTGCACTAGAGTTTGCTATATACATTTACAACTAATCCAAGTCCACTTTCAAATGACACTATATTGCTTCACATATAGTGTAAGTACTTTATAAAAACAAAATGTTCCTAGTTCCTCCTTCTTACCCCTTATATAATTGCTGTCATTCATTTCACTTATATATAAGCATATATACATACATGAACATACAAAATGAAATACATCGTTGCTATCATTATTTTGAACATACAGTTATCCTATAAATCAATTAAGAATAAGAAAAAAAAGTTTTATTTTACTTTTCCTTATTCATTCTCCAGTGTTCTTCTTTTATGTAAATCCAAGTTTCTGACCTATATAATTTTCATCTTCTCTAAACAACTTCTTTTAACGTTTCAAGGCAGATCTACTAGCAACACATTCTCTCAGTTTTTTTTTTTCTGAAAAAGTCTTTATATTTCCTTCACTTTTGAAGGATAATTTTCCAGGGTACAGAATTCTATGCTGCTAGATATTTTCTCAACACTTTAAAGATTCCACTCCCTCTCTTCCTGCTTGTATGGTTACTGAGGTGAAGTCAGACATAACTGTTTTGTTTGCTTCTCTTTAGGTAAGGTGTTCTTTTCTTTATCTTTGATTTTCTGAAGTTTTAATGCAATATGCCTAGGTGTTGTTGTTTTTTGTTTGTTTGTTTTTGCTTTTTTTTAACTTGGTGTCTGACATTAATTTGGAGAAATTCTCAGTCATTATTGCTTTAAATATTGCTTCTGTTTCTTTTCATCTTTCTTCTCCTTCTGTTACATGTATTGTTAACACCTTTTGTAGTTGTCCCACAGTTCTTGGATATTGTGTTCTTTCTTTTTCAGTCTTCTTTCCCTTTATTTTTCAGTTTTGGTAATTTCTAATGCCTCTAGCAATTTGTCAATTATACTTCAGGTTTTCCTATCCTAATATTGGTTCCTGCTTATTGGTCTGCTCTGGTAAGTTATGACTCTCTGTATCTGCCTGTTTGTCTTTCCAGTTTTGGGGCAGTAGTTTGCCCTGTCACTCTACTTCTCTGACGGATCTAAGAAGAGTTGTTGATTTTTCAGTTTGTTCAGTTTTTCTACTTGTTGTTAGAATGTAGATTTTCAATCTCCTTACATTTAGTTTTCAGAGGCTCAGTTTCATTATACAGTAATGAATGCATCTGCACCCTCTATAGTAATTAACTTTTTTAAAGTAAATAGGATATTCAAAAAATTATGTTAAAGACACATTTGTTTTTCATTCAAAATGAAAACTATTTTATCTCATCTCATGGAAAATGTATACATTTATAATTTAAACTGAATACACCAAAGAGAAGCAAATATGGAGGCAATTTTTCAATTATTCATGCTGAAATTAGATCTTAAATCCTACAGAGAAGCTGGGCAGGATTCATTCTCTGAGACCAATAGTTGCTCATCAAAGAACTATGTTCATTTTAGATCTAAAGTTACATAAATGCTTAAATCTTATGTGATCCTACTACCCATTATAAGATATTTAATGTACAGCAGTTGTTATTTAATGGGATGAAAAAATTACATAGATAGTTAATTCTATAGTAAGTCACAATGAGAGAGTCTTAGAAAACACAGAGAACTGAAATGATAGTTCATTTTTTAAGAACACTTTAAACAGTTCCTGAAAAACATGAATTTTCCCATGAGCAAAAAACAAAACAAACAAACAAAAAAATAAAACAATATATGAATATAGAATGCTCCAAAGATACCATATAAACTGCAGAGCTCATCTGTTGCTCATCAGAAAACTGAGACTATATCAGACCTTCACAGAAACTTCTGTAAGTATGAGTGAGTAGTATAGAGGCATGAAAGGCAGCTGGGCTTTTAAAGGAGGGGGTTCATAGGTTTGAGATTCATTCTAAGTGTTGAGTGGTGCAAACGCACAACGAAGAAAACAATCTCACCAGGGAAGAAGAACTAAAAGGATTTCCTGAAGATTATGGGTCAAGAGAATGACACAGATATGGGTGTTTTTGGATTTATAGTGACATCAGCTGTTGAAAAGTTTACACATCACACATTGTCTAAATGGACCCAGATTTGCAGAGGTGAAATGTCAGCCTGCTAATCTAATATGCCTCTTAGCTTCAGAAGACAAGGGAATATATGTCTAATTATTATGCAGGGAAAACAGGTGGAGATGATGTGGACATCCAAGTGATGGGGTGATGGATCTTTGGCCATTCATTTTCCTCCCCAGGACATTGAGTGTCTGTTCTCTTCTCCAGGGAAGTGCCTGACTTTCTGCTCACTACTTTCCTGGTAATTTGGAAAAGAAGTTAATTACCCACATAGATTGCATTATGTTCTTCCATGATTTCAACTCCTCAAGGCAAACCCTCTGTCTGCAAACTCAAATAGAATACGAATTTCTCTTCTGTGTCCCTAAATACTTGTGCATATCTGTGTCATAACCCTTATCACTCTGTGTAGGTTTCAACTTTTTGGTTTTTGGTTTTTGAGCATAGAATTTTTGCCACAATATTTGAAGACATTGACATGTATCTGTCAACGTCACTGTGTTCATTGGGTAGCACTTCAGTCCTGTGTTGCTATTTGAGAGGGACGTTTAACCTGCTGATTTATACACTCAGGAGGAAAACTTCTCAAACTTTTCAGTAAAGTGCACAATTTCTCAACAGCTATGGCTTAATATCGCATCTCTTACTCCTCATGGTTTTTTTCCTGCAATATGCCACCTTGCATAAACTGTTCAACACCTCTTTCATCTCATTGTATATATCCTACTTTGTAATAAATAAAAATTTAAGTGCTCAAACTTTGGCACATGCCTGTGGAAGATTCAGAGTATACCAACGTCTCATAGCGGCTGAGAACCACTGATTTATCAAAATGGTTGGGCTTTTTTTTTTTTTTTTTTTTACTATTACAGTTAAATGAATGAATCATTTGAATTAAGCATAAGATACTATAAATATTAAGTCTATATAGTACAAATGGAAGAATTTAAAGGACTTTAAAAAAATATGGCATGCTCTAAAATGTGGGCATTTAATTTTTTAAGTCCCAAAACTCTCTGACTTAAGCAGCCACTAATTTTCAGAACTTTCATGTAAAGATTTTGCAAATATGCTTGCTCTTTCTTCCCTGATCCTGGCCTCTTCTCTGTCTTTTGCTTAGCACAGACATTTCCTGGCTCTTCCCTAAAATTTCATTATAACTCAGAAGTTACATAAGCCTCAGCATGAAAAATTTTAAAACATTAAACCTCCTTTTTTTTTTTAAAACTGAGGAATGTATTTTATGGGGTCTGCCCAGGAGAGTTCATTATCACAAAGCTAGTTGTGGCACCTAAATAATTAAACTATAACCAATATACGTGTGAAATCACTGACTTAAGCTTAACTTGGTGACTGTTTGCCATTAAATTAGTAGGATAAATAATTTATGTCAAAATGGAGGCCTGAGATGATGCCATTAAAACTGGTAGGACTTGTTCATTAATTTTAAGAAATTAGATGAAGCACAATTCCCCAAGTGCAAGCTATTCTGTGGCAAAAATGGTGTGTTAGTTCTATAGTTGTATAGATGAGGATTATGGAATTGCTCAGCTGATGTGATAGCTAATGGAGTAGGTGTGTATAAAGCATTGTGCTAAATATATGTGGAAGAAAGGGTGAGTATCTATGTGAAGCAACCAAATGAGAACAAAAATATTCTTGGGTCAAAAACATAGAACTGTTTATTTTGCTTTTCAATTTATGGCAATGATTCTTGAATTTTGGTTGGTCTCAAATCACTTATCCCCAAAGAAAATCTGATTCAATAGGTCTAGGGTGAAGCCCAACAATATTCTTTTAAAGTAAGCACTGCAGGTGTTTCTGATGCAAGTGATTAGTGGACCAAATTTTAAGAAGCACAGGCCTGTGCACTTTTATGTGTTTGTCCACCACATCAGCCAGGTCCCTGTCTTGTTCATTTGTATAGCTCTAAACTTAGCTTGGTGCCTTCACTCAGTAAACATCGTTTCTCCAAAGAGCACTTGAGCCTAGGTCTGTGCACAGAGTGGACAGTAAGGCAGACAGAGCTTTGACTGTGTGGGGGGAAGGAGCACTTTTCAACACCTCATCTTTTAGGACATTCTCTCAAAGTGGCTCTTTTTTTTTTTTTTTTTTCCGCAGTACGTGGGCCTCTCACCGTTGTGGCCTCTCCCGTTGTGGAGCAACAGGCTCCCGACGCGCAGGCTCAGCGGCCATGGCTCAGGGGCCCAGCCGCTCCGCGGCATGTGGGATCCTCCCGGACTGGGGCACGAACCCGCGTCCCCTGCATCGGCAGGTGGACTCTCAACCACTGCGCCACCAGGGAAGCCCAAAGTGGCTCTTTTTTGACAGCTGACATTCTGGTGGGGACTATGATAGAAATATGTCAAAGAAAATAGTTGAAACCAAGAGTTAGACTGTTCAATCCACAATGGAAACATCAGTGTTTTCAGGGTAAACGTCAATCTGTTTGGTATGCTATAACAGAATACGATAGACCGGGTGGCTTATAAACAACAGAAATTTATTTCTCACAGTTCTGCAGTCTGGAAGCCTAAGATCAAGGCACCAGCATGGTTTTGTTCTGGTCAGGGCCCTCTTCCTACTTCATAATGGGTGACTTTTCAATGTGTTCTCACATGGTGGAAGGGGAGTAGAAAGGAAAAACTGACTTATCCTGTCTTTCTCCTTAACTCTCAAGCTACAACCATACTGACAGCACTTCTGATGCCAGATGTATGGGTTTGTTCCCTACACCAAACAATTCTTTGTGATACCAGCTGAGTGTCCTGCAATTCAATTCAACTCTGACACTAGCTGGAGTTAGCACAGACTCCATAGGTTAAGGGCTCAGTCCCATGAGACAGCCCACCCCCACCCCACCCCCACCCCCACCCCCTGCTTCAGATGCCAATGGCAAGTAGCAGGTTCACAGGTCACACACAACTTCTGTCTGACTTGGCTACAAATCAGAGATTCCCATGACTTGGAAATTATGAGTTCTTGGAAAGACCAAATATTAGAACAGAAGATGCTATTCTAGATGCTAGTACTCTTATCACTTAGGAAATTACAAGGGTTTTAAGAGCTCTGTGCCGTGACGCAGGGGCAGAGACCAACTGATGTATTTTCTATTAATTCCTAGGGGCTAGCTGGCTTTCTGGGGCCTTTTACAAAAGCACTGATCCCATTCACGAGGGCCCCATCCTCATGACCTAAGCACCTCCATAAGACCCCACCTCCTAATACCATCACATCAGACATTAGGATTTCAACTTATGAAATCTGGGGGGATACAAACATTCAGACCATAGCAGTGAGACAGATAGGAAAAACTGTGTTGCCTTCTTTCTATTTTGCTCCCTTGCAAGCCAATAGGGCTGACCTCATTTCTTGGCCTGGAGCCAAGGATGTTCTCCTATTGTTAGAACCAGGGGGGTACCCTGGACTAGTGGAGAATACAATATCAAAGAGTAGTCAGTCTTATGATTACATAAAAGATGCTAAGTGAACAGGTAATAAGGACTGCTAACTTAGGGGTGGTCGGGGGAACGACATTGAAGAATAGCTGTTTAAGTTGATAATTGAAAAGTCAGGGGAATTTAGCAAAGTAAAGAATATAGGAGTTGGGTTGAGTGGGGGAGATTTTCATGGAAAGCAAATTGAATGCATACTGGGGTGACTTTGAGGAAGAAAGCCTAATTTGTAACAAAAGCTGAAAAACCAGTAAGGCTGGATCCCTAGAAAATGACGGGAGATAGGCTGGGAAGATAAGCAGGGTTTAGGCCAAGGAGAACTTTACAAGTCACTGAAGTTTTAAACTGAGTGACTAGGCACTTAATAAATATTGTAATTGAATATCACAATAATCTCAAAGTTGAGAAATAATCTCAAAGTTCATAAATTTCCTTGAACCTTGATATGGCAGACCCTACTTACATGCTAACAGAACTCCAGTTTGTTTGAGGTTAGCAATATACCCAACCCCAGGGCATGAATCAAAATAGGTCTAACACAATCATGTCTGTTTTCTTCCTGTTTGCCAGCTACTTATTCTCCTAGCCTCCCTCGTGTCAAGGAATGGCCTATATCTGGCCAATCATTTGTAAAGGAAAGTATGTTCAGGGCTTGCATTAGTTTCCTGTTGCTGCTATTACAAACTACCACAAACTCAGTGCCTTAGCACACAAATGTATCCTCTTAAAGTTCTGGATGCCAGAAGTCCAAAATCAATCTCACTGGGCTAAATTTGAGATGTCAGCAGGGCTGTTCCTTTGGGTAGTTCTAGGAGAGAATCAGTTTCCTTGCCTTTTCTAGCTTCCAGAGGCCAACTGCATCTTTGCCTTGTGATTCTTTCCTCACATCACTCCAACTTCCTGCCAGTCATTATATGACCTATTTTTCTTCTGTGTCAAACTCTCTCCACCTCCCTCTCATAAGGACCCTTGTGATTACATACAGGGCTCACCTAGTTAATCCAGAATCATCTCCCATCTCAAGATCCTTAATCATACCCACAAAGCCCTTTTGCCATATAAAGTAACACTCACTGGTTCTTGGGGCTAAGATGAGGATATGGTGGCTATTATTCCACCTACCAGGACTTTGGGTAAGTATTTGCTTTCTGATCATTGGAGAGCCTTCTTTTCAGTCTCCCCATTCCTTGCTAAGAATTCGTGGGAGAGATTTTTTTTGTAGCCATGTTTTTTTTTGTGTGTGTGTGGTACGCGGGCCTCTCACTGCTGTGGCCTCTCCCATTGCGCAGCACAGGCTCCGGACACGCAGGCTCAGTGGCCATGGCTCACGGGCTCAGCCGCTCCGCGGCATGTGGGATCTTCCTGAACCGGGCCATGAACCTGTGTCCCCTGCATCGGCAGGCGGACTCTCAACCACTGCGCCACCACGGAAGCTCCCCCAGGTTCATTTTTGTGGAGGCTCGGATGCTTGGAGCTGCTGCAGCCATTTTATAACCGGTAAATGACATCAAAGGATGAAAACCCCACACTAAGGACAGAGAGAGGCTGGGCTCTTGATAGCAATGTTGAGCTACTGCACAGAACCTTGAACAATATGCCTCCAAATTTCCTTTAGTGAAGACAATTAACTGACTTCTATTGATGCCACAGTTAGTAGGTATTGTTACTTGCAGCTGAATACATCCTCATGGTTCTGTTTGACAAATGAAGTTCAGTGCTGCTTGTAACCAGGAAAATGTTATATTATTTCAATATTATGTGGATCAGACTTTAATAATATAGACCTTAATATTAATATAGAACCAGAAATTTGCACAGACAGAAGAGAATGAAGAGAACATCTGGTTCAGCCTCTTTATTTTAAAGATTACTAATTTGAAGCTCAGAGAGTTGACAGATTTCTGCAAAGTCAACAGCCAAAATTCATTCATAACTAGGATTACAATTTCATACCCTGGTTCCTGGTTCAACAATATTTCCCCTACCCATGAAGGCTTGGAACAATTGAAATGATAACTTGGAGGGGAAAAAAAGGCAAAGAACAAACATCTTACACTTTCTCTGGGATGCAGGCTTTAACTAGGTTTCAAGTTCTTCTAAGATAATATAATTTAATGGGGAGAGCTCTTGATGTTAAAAGGCAAAATTTGTATTTAAAAGGCTAGGATGGTGACACATTAAAGCACTTTCAGGAGGTTAACAATGAATACCAAGAATAACTGATGGTTGTTATGATACAAGAACAAAGTTGATTCTCTGGAATTAAAGGTGTTTCAGTGTCATTGTTGCTCATGAGGAGGCATAGACACCTGGATTTCTTTTTTTCTCAGGACAGCTTTATCCAAATAAAACTCAGTGTGTTTCACCACCCATAATGGAAAGTGTACATCACTCCTTGAATATCATCATATGGTTGGTGGCCGGTGGATAATGGAGCACTGAGTGTCAAGGTGACTAGCTTTCAATGAACACAAAACTAAAAATTATAGACCTGTCATTCCAGAGGTAGGCCACAATTAGCTGTCTATGCAGCTTGAAATTTCCATTTTGCCAGCTGAATAATCCGTTGACTGGAGTTTCTCATTTTGGATGCATTTCCAAGCCTTTTGTGTGCTGGTCTTTTAAAATGTGGATTCTAACGTAAATAAACAGTGCACTTAATCAGATGTATTCTTTTTTAGAAACACCCCCCTTCCCAAATACAGACAAACCCCAATATTGTTTTAATAGTAACAACAATAGTGGGACAAAACAATTTAAACCTTAGGTATTTTATTTAGGGATAGTAAAAATTCAAGCTGAAAAATGAGAATCATGCCTTAATATCTGGGAGTCCAGGGTTGAAAAAGAGAAATAGAGTTTTTGGCAGTTAGATGAATTGACAAGATCACCAAGTGAGAAGTAAAATCAGTGCTAAAAGTCAAAACTGGGGAATTTTAGTCTTGGAAACACTGACTGACTGAAAACTGTCTGTTTACCTGTTTTCTATCTAGATTTGGTTTCTAATTCTATATCTGAGTTCTATCTTTCCTCTATCCTAGTCTTTCAGAGCTAGAGAAAGTGATTCCAAAGTGAAGTCTATTGGAAAATTGTATTGCAATTTCCATTCGTTTGCTGTAAATGCAGTAAACTCCAGTACTCTGCAGTCTCAGATCTGATTCTGGACCATCTACTTGAACCTGGATCTTCACTACCCTCCATGTCCCTTGCCCCCCCATCCACAGTACTTTCTGCCTCACTTGGATGATCCCTGTCTAAATTTAAATTGACTAGCCACAAGGACGCAAGTAAAGTTGACAATCAATACTAATTAAGGAAAAGATCAGAAGCCTGGATCAGAAGTCTTTGAGTGAAATTCTCTCTACAAGTCTTGGAAATCTCATGATTCTATTTAACTTTCCATCATCGTTTAAATTACTGAAAATGTTAGGCAAGTTTACATGGAATAGAAGAGGTTTGCTAGGCACAGAAAAAAATTGAATTTGTATTGTATTGAAATAGGTCCTAACAAGACTGTTGATGGTGAAACATTGACTATTGTTTTGAATGACTGAGTGTCATATTTTACTGGGAATTGATTTCTGAGGCTCAGTCAAGGAGTGACTGAATTTGCAATTAGTCACTCTGTTGTGTAACTCAGATTATGCAAAGATCATTCTGAAACAGCAATTGGGATTTAACCCAGGATGTAGTGCATGGTTTCTCTTTAATTTCTCTTTATTTGTTGTTGTGTATTCAGTTTTTAAAGGAGCAAAAGACTTTTTTTCATCTCTCTAGAAAAAGAAAGGACGTAATCTAGGCTTGACTATCTGTTTTATAAGAATCTAAACCTAGTAATTGGTTAATATCCTGTCTCCCATTTCAAAAAATAGTAAGCTTTCTCATTTATTCCTAATGATTAGCACAAAAAGGGAAAGGCTTTTCAAAACCAAGATAGAATCTCTGTAATTCCAAAAGTGTCCATTTAAGAAATATAAACTGTGAAGATAAGCAAAGGCTATTTTCTCTAAAGGAAAACATTTTCAAATGAACAGAACAAGCAAATGTGGATTTAATTAGGTGGAGTCAGATGGGTATTAATTATTCACCTTTCCAGGGCGAGAATAGCGTTGCTAAAGAAATGAATAAGGCATGCTACTGGCTTCTTTCCTTTCTGTTGCTGCTGCTCTGGTCTGAACTGGCTGAAGATGTGATAGCAGGGAGACAGAATGAAAATTTCCCCTTCCCTTCACAACTGGGGGTAGATTGTCTTTGAAAAGCATAGTATCTTCCATTGAAATAAAATGTTATTGACTATCCACTTTGAGACATAATAAACCTTCTTATATTTCTTTCTTATGTCTGGAATATACACACACTCGTTTGTTATACTCTTTTTAACACTTGAAAAATAGCTAAAGTTTGTCCTAATTTTCAAAGTTACATATATGCTAGAATTAGAGATAATAGCCAAAGTGGCCAAAAATTCAAGTTGATGATAGTCACACAATGACTAGACCTATTTACTTCTGCACAGTCTCTTTTAAAAGCATTTGTTAAGCATCTGCTCCCTTGCCCAAGTAGGATGCATGATGCATATGGAGTCTATCAATGAACTATACTTAAAACCAGTGCAGTAAAAGATCAGCACTTATCTGAGTACCAAAAAATGTGTTAGTTCCAAGTGGCAAAAAGTGGAGTCAGAAAGAACCTAGGGATAAGATTTAGAAAATTTGGGTTCTAGTCCTGATGCTGCTAGTGACTACATGTTACATATCTCTCAATATTTGTCAAAATATTTGTCAGTGTGTGTCGGGTGGTGGTGAGCACATGTGACAGGATGGAGCTGGAGGGAATAGAGGCAGAGAGAAACCAACCCTGAATAGCGTTTCCAAGAAGCGAAAAGACTGTTATCCTGTCTATGTTCTAATTACATGCGTACTCTACAGACTTTTGATTCTTTAGGTAACCTCCTGTTAACTGCCTTTTATAGCTGAGGAAACCGAAACACATGAAGACAAAGTGAGTTGGCTCAAACTGAACAGCTTCTCAATAGCAAAGCTGGAACCAGACTCTAAGCCTCTGATTTTCTGTGTAAGATACATTTTCCCCCTAAATGAGTTATTTTAACCATGGGTCTCTGAAAATACTCAATCTTTTCAAAGTAACTCTGCACCCCTATGGGTTGCTGCAGATAGCTCTTTTAAAAATTGAAATAACTATGATCATCTTAACAAGTCCATTATAAATTTTGATCTGGTATAGAGAAATATGCTATATTTATATGTTAACTATGTTTTAAATTCCATGGCTATAAAGGAAAAGAATTGTAGATATATAGGAAAAGATTCCACTCTTAATTTAAAAACATATTTTGTTGGGGAGAGGTATGTAAAGAATAGAATAGGAGTCAAAAACACTGAATCCATGTGTGCAATGGCTGTTTAGGTAAAATTCCTTGGTGAAGCTGGAAACCACTTGAAAAAATGTGTATTTGTATGCATGTGGAAGAGTCTGTATTAAACTTGAATCATCTGGTATTATTTTTTAAAACAATATTCCTTTTGGTAAAGTCCAGGAATCAGGTAACAAAGTGTCCCTTTCGTTGTGAGAGAAGTTAAATTAGACCAGTTTTCTTAAATGATTGAAAGACTTATGAAAAATACTGTTAATCCCTATAAACATTGTCTTTCTATACACCTCTGTAAATGTATTTTTTCATAGTAGTTGCTACATTTGTAAAGAGGTAGGTGAGTCAGAAACAAAATAAATGCTATGGGGAAGGTTATTTATAGACAAATGTAATGAATAAACTAAACTCCAAATTAGTACAGCCCTAATAACGCGTTCTACTTCTCTTCCAAATCTCGATTGATTACTATTTTGTAACAGACTTTCTGCATATTATAACTCACTGATGCCTTGGTGTTATTTTCTGCAGCAAAGAACTCTTTTTTTCTTTTCTTTTTTGATGGAATAAAGGTTAACCAAATTTTATAGCTTAAACTAATTTTTGAAGATGACCAGAATTATGCCATTGCTATAAATTATCTTAAAACTATATGTACATAAAGATTGGCCATTTAATGATGTATTATTCTTTGTTAACATTATAGGTGGACTTATATCCCACACTAAAGTGGTCATAAATAATATAGCGACTGCTAATATTAAAAGCAGGTTACTATTAAAACGAGAGTTTTGTGGTGCATCTTAAATACCAGCATTCTCAGGGGTCTAGTTAAAAAAAAAAAAAAAAAAGACAACAGAAAGTCATGGAGCAGTAGTTTATTCCGCCCCCCCACCCGCCCCCAATTCATCTGGCTAAGTTTTGTGGGGCTTTTTCTTCTCATGAAAATTATTCTGTCACATCAAGCGCGTGTGTATGTCGCTGGATCTGAATTGCATGTGAATTATACCTTGAATAGATTCCCCAAATTGGAGAAGCGCAAATGTTCCCCTTCTGAATATTTTAGACTTGTATGAGTTCTCTCATATTTTTGTTTTTGTGCGAGGTCGCTTGTAAGGCGGCCTGGAGTCTTGAATGCTGACAACCTCCATTAGCATTAATGCTGTTCTCTTATCTCCCCTCACTCTCCTCAGCTCCCCCCTTGCTCTTTCTTGTCTGACGGTTCCCTGACACCGTTGACAAGGCTGACACCACCAATCAGCTTCGACTCAACAAGGTCACTGTTCAGACTTGACTCGTGATTGGCTGCTGCGCTTCAGCGTGTTATTACTGTCTGATTTGATCGGAGGCAGGGGGTGGTCTCCAATCAAACAGAGAAAAGGTCCTAGAGAAGGTAATTAAATCCTGTCAGAGGCAATTATCGGTTCCAGGGCCATGACTCTGGCCCTGAATGCAGATGATCTGAAACTGTATTCTTGTAGAAATTCAAGAGGGCTCCTGGCATGGTTCAGCTACGCATAAAGGAAGCAGCAGGCTTTCTGCAAACAATGCAGCTCTGTATTATGAACCTTTCTGCTTTTTTTCCCCTTTCCCCGAAGACTTCTGTTTTCACTGATCAAAAATATTCCTTTTCAGGTCACATTCTAATTAATTTAATAGACAAGGTTTTCCTTTCTGGTACATAAATAATGACAAGTTTTACTAAAGAACTTCTGCCCCCAACACGGGCTGTAACAAACAGCCTTTATCAAGGCAAACCAAAGCCTTTAATAGAAGGACACTAATCTGTAGTTTGGGCGAAGGGAGAAAAAAAAATGTAAAGCCTCTAATATGGATGATCTGCCTGAGGTGGATCCTACCCTGTTTATACCTTCCCGTGCTCATGATGGAGTTTGCTGCTGTGACAAATCTTGAAGTTTCTCTGACGTAGTCTAGTGATGGCAGTGTGAATTTAATGACTACAGTTTTTAAAGGACAGAGAAAAGCTGCCACAGATTTCACTCTGTGAAGAAAGGACTTCTCCCTACCCTTCAAAAGAATATTTAGCAGAGTTAAAATTTTAAATTGAGCTTGGGAAATAAAAACAGAAAAAAATGGAATGTTGTATTTTTTTTAATTTTTACTTTATTTTATTTATTTATTTATTTTGGCTGCTCCGCACAGCATGTGGGATCTTAGTTCCCCGACCAGGGATGAAACCCGTGTCCCCTGCACTGGGAGCACGGCGTCTTAACCACCGACTGCCAGAGAAGTCCCAGGAATGTTGTACTTTTAATTGGGAAGAGAAAGCTAAGATAAACTCCATAGGTGCCCTTCTGCTCATCTATAGACAGAAGACTTTGGTTTTGTTTCCTGTGTGATTTCTCTTCAGTTGTTATTAAATAAGCTTTGAAGTATGGTTTTTGCCCAAAGAACCCAGTCCTAAAATGTAAACCTCTCTCCCCTTCCTGAATCATTATTAATTGTTCTGAGTGGTATTAACCAGTTTAGCATGAAAAATATTTGATAGGATGAAGGTACTTCATTAAGTGTCTATATGCTCACCCTACTGGCTTTAACAGACTTTATGAAACATCGCTCTCAATTACTGTCAGTCTTCCAAATGGATAGCCTTGATTTCAACCTTTGTGTTTGTGAGGCTAGGTATTACTTTTTCCAGAATAAGATATTCAAAACACCATTAAAACAATTTCTGTATTGTTGCTGATGAATCAGTTTAACCACCAGGGTTTCTCCCGAGGGAACAGTTAACTTTCCTCTAATCTTGGTTGTTTTCTTTGTTTCTAAAACACCATATTGCTTAATATGCCTGACTTTATTTGTTTTGTTGAAACATAAACAGATGCTTTAAGCAAAACATCATTTAAAAAAAGTCGTCCCTGCTACTAGTCCATTAATCAGGATGAGGTATCAGGCTGGGAAAGAAATTGGTGGGAGAAGATGTTAATAAGGAAAGCTGCTTTGGACACTGGTCGGCTGAGTCAAAAAAAAAAATCTCAAATCCAAATCTGCACACATGACTGTGAAAATGATGTTTAATTCATCCCATATTGCATTTTTGGAACATCAAAGGCTTCATCAACTTCCCTAATAAAGATAAAATAGATACGGAGATAGAAGCAAACTGCTCAAGAATCTGGCAGCATATTTTAGATCATCAGGTTTGCTACTATTACAGAACTATCTCACTGTTCCTCCATATGAGTGACAACTCTGTTTCATTTTTCATCTAGTGTGTTTATTTTTATTTGACCAGCCATTGTATATTATTGTGTCATGAGATTATTTTGTTTTGTTTTGTTTTGAAGTGGTAGCTATTTTACTGAGGACACCTTTTCTGAAAGAAATCTTTATCTGTGAAGAAAAGAAAATTTTTGGAAATAAAACAAAAGGAAAAACATTTGAAATATTTTCAAATTATAAATAAATTATAAATAGTAATTAAGATCAGTGCTCCTAAAAGAGGGGAAAAAAGAAAAAAAGAAAACCTAGGTCACATGTACCTCTTTTACTGGAGTCCTCTGTACTCCAGGCATCTTTATCCTTTTTGCTCTAGATGCATCTTTCAAGCTCCCTCACTTGAATGGGAGCTGCTTAAGGATAGGGATGGTGTCCTACTCCATCTGGTGTACTCAAAAGCCAATAAATTGAAGACTATCTTATTCTACAGACCTTTATAGGACGCCCCTATGGGCCTCTGTGAGATGGGACCACTCCCAAGTTGAGATCCTGGAAATCATCAATAACCATATAGTAACATTATTTAATCAGACAAGGGAGTTAACTAAAATGTCCTACTGTGGCATTATGTGATGGCTCTTAGCTGTGTCAAAGTGTTTGATCTATGCTCTAAATAAAGATGGGAGTTCTTTATGTTATTACTTAATTTTGTGGCCATTGAAGCACCAACCATCAGAACTGCCTTAATGCAAAATATCTGAGATCATTGTACCTTTAAAAAGGTTTGTAAGCAGAACTCTCCAGGGGACATTATGTTGTGTTGAATGCTGAAATGTATTTTAAAATTTACAACGATTATGCAAAACATGGAAAATAATTCACATTTATCTCCTTATGTTCTGTTGCTTTGGTCAGTGTTATTGGATTGGGAAGAGCGGATTTGCCTTTTAATTGGTCTTTTCCGGATTTCTGGTGAGATTCCTACCACCACTGATGACAGGAGTATACACAGCCCAAACAAAGCCCATTGAGGTACATTTTCAGGATGGTGCATATGGGAACAATAATTTATGAACAGTAATAGGAACTGGGTATGCAATTCCCTGCCTAACACCAGAATAAGTGTACCCCACTGATTACTGAGTGCACTGAAAATACTTGAGTAAAAAAGATAAAAGTCATCTGCTGTTCACATCGTTTGTAAGTTGGAATTCCTCGAAAACAATTGGAAAAAAAAAAGAATGATGTGGAGATCACGATTGTGTACTAAGAACTATCTATTTTTTAAAAGGGGGGTTGGCAGTGAAAAATTAGCTAGACCTTGCCACATAGGGAATGAAAAAATTAAGTTTCCCTGTTCAGTGATATTGCTGCAAATTCACTGTGTTGCAAGCTGCATTTCACCCCTCAAGGGATCTGAAAACTTATCAGATTTTATTAATTTATTGGCTCTGTGCTGAAGTGTATTGTAAGCCAATTTTAAGTACTTCATTTTGCTATTTATTCACTGCTTCCTAAAAGAAGCAACCTTTCCTACAAACCCTAAGGGTTTCCATAATCAGTGATATTATAACTTTCCTCAACCTGAGGATATGAAATCTAAATACATTTAAATGTTTTATTTGATGTTTCTTAGTGGGTGTCATCTTCATTCCTGATTTGCAAAATTAAGGACATATTCTTTCAGCATTGGCGTCAGGGTTGGGGATTGAGGATGTGATTGAAGGAGTACCCCTTATTCCTATTTATAGTAGATGGCAATTTTACCCCTCCCCTTCTTCTGGAGACAAAAATCTGCACATGTGGATGGTGGAGTAGAAATGCTCACGTGAGAAGGAGCATGAACTTGACTGACAAGGTCAGAGAATGGTGGAGAGGAGGAGAGAGTCGTGGTTTGGCACCAGGAGATCTGAAGCCTAAGAAAAGGGAAGGAAGAAAATGTGGGAATGTTGATGGGACAAGTGGGAGAGAGGTGAGGTTGGGGTGGAGGTGCAGAGAAGAAAAAGAAAACCTCTCTGGTAAATGGAAGCAGGGAAGGACACCCAACTAGAAATCACAGGACTTGGTGGTTCTAGATCGGGTTCTGTCCTAACTAGCCGCCAGGGGTGATCGCTGTGATCAGTTCCTGCTCAGCACCTGCTCCATTTCCTTCCCTCACCCCAGGGTTGCCAGGTAAAATACAGGGTGCACAGTTAACTCTGAATGTCAGACAAATAAGAATAATGTTTAAGTAAAAATATGGCCCAAGTGTTGCATGAGACATATTTATACTAAAAAATGTATTCCATATTTATGTGAGACTCTGATTTTATTGGACATCTTGTATTTTCTTTGCTAGATCTGGCAACTCTACCACCCTGACCCACAGTGATATCTGGAGCTTCGTTCAGGAAGATGCAGAGGTTCTGTAAACATGGGGGCCAATGTTAGTGTCAGTCTGAAAATTGCCCCTTGGTCGAATTTCTGCTAAGCACCTTGAGGTTTGTTTATTTCTTGCCTCTTCCCCCTGTCATCTTTAGATACCATCGCAAATATTTTCTCTTTCATGTTCTAATACCTAAATGCCTCTGTCCTTCTACTGCCCTCCTATTAGTCACTCTCTTCCTCTCCTTCTCTCAACTCTTCCCACAGTGCGTCCAGGAGTCCACAGTTCATTATTGTTTATCTACATGTTTGAGTTTCTGCCTCTTTTAATGGAAACACTATTCTTCCCTGAGGACCTTACTTCCTTCGTAGCTGTCTTAAGTGGAGACCACTCTCTGTGAGTTACTCCAAGAACTATGGAGTGAGGACACAGAGGGAACATTCTCATTGTAACTTCCAAATCCCATGAGAGCCCATTCCCTGTCTTTACCACACTCTTCCCTTCTCTGCTGGCAACTTCTCATCTCCTGTTCATTCTCCATAGGTAATAAAGCCTCTGTCAACTGTCTCAACCAGAGACAAGTGAGTGAGGCCGTTCTAGACCATCCATCCCCAGCAGAGCTGCCAACCAACGACAAAAGTCAGCTGATTCCGCCTAGACTAGAAGAGCTGCCCCAGCCTTTTTGGCTGTCCCTGTCATCTCAGCCAACTCACAGAACATGAGCTAGATATTAAATAATTGTGGTTTTTAGCTACTAGGTTGTGGGGTACTTGGATCATCTTTTCCTTTTTATATATAAATTCTATCATTATCCTTGAGAATTTCAGTGTCCATATAGAGATTTTACAGACATGCTTTCCTTACATGATTTGGGTTCTTCATCTTTGAGAACTTTACCTTCATTTAAAAAAAAATACCGCTAACATTTATGGTTAGAATATGGAGAAAGAGGCATAACAGGATAAGGGGGAGTGGGACCAAGTCTCAAAGTTGTAATCTAAAGAGTTGAAATATTTTTTGGATGGACAGCAGAAGTGAAGACAAGCAAGTTGGAAACTTTCTGTTGAAGGATAGTCAAATCTAGACAATTTAATCAAACTTCTCTGTCTAAAAAATATCTTCCCCTCAATCTGCCATGGGCCATACTCCCCCAAATATTGATAAATACTCAAACCAAGAAAATGAACAAGGTTTGGTTCAAATAGGCTGTAATTAAAGAATGTCTATAATTGTGGGGACTCAATCTAACAATTGTGTGATAATGATAAATTTTTTTCATTTTTAAATAATTGACACCTTGAGTTCTGAAGAGATGAGATGCCAACAGATATATTTCAGTGCCTTCCAGAGAAGAGATAGGAGTGATAATCTTCAAGTGGTGGTAGAGATAAAAAGAAGGAAATAATATGGGGATAATGGGAAAGGGAGATAAATTTTACAAGCTTGTAAACCTGATGAAGAATAGGCATTAACAGTAGAGGAAGATGCTGAAAAGAATGGTCTCTACTGGTCATTTCATCCATCTTCTGAATCAGTAAATTCAACTCTTTGGACCTTGTTTTCCTCCTCTGTAAAATCAGTGAGTTAGGCTAAAGCTGGGACAGCAAATTTTTGGCATGCTTACTACCACTCTCCATTTCCATAACCAGGTCAGAGTTTGATAATCAGTTATAGCCCATTGTCCTGTTCAGCTTGGATGTAGCTTCTGAATCTCTTTTGATCTAGCAATCTAGGAAAGCCATCAATGCAGTAGAGGTAACATCTGAGATGAAAACCTCTTCTTTTACCCTAGACTAAATTATCACAAACAACCTTTGGAATATTAAAATTCATCATGCTTAATACGGAAAAATCTAAATGCTTCTTTCCATCTCTGCTTTAGGAGATGATGCAAACAGTGGCAGATTATATATAACCTGGCCACTCGCATCAAATTACTTCAAGTTCTAGAAAAAAAAGTCAATAGAGATATTTGTTCTCTTTAATCGACTTTTCAAAATTCTAAACATGGGAAACCAAAAAAAAAATTTAAATTGAATTTTCTCAAGATGAAGGGAAAAATTGATTTCTGACATGGCTAACCACCACATTATCAGATATATAGATTTCAGGGAACCCACATTCAATTTCATGAGCTTTTTTTCCTTTCCCATATATGTCATATTGTAAACCCATTTTGAAGATACTATGATAGTTGTAAAAAATTTATTGTTGTTTCATTGGATTTTTCCTAAAGCAGAACCCAAATCTAGCCTTGAAAATAAGTCTCCTCAAAACACAAAAACCAACCCTTCTCTCAAAGATCATCTGCATCTCTCTTCTTTGTTCTAACAGAAAGTTGCACTTCCCAAATTAAGCATCATGTTGAAAATTGTAGTAGGGTGACACCCAGTTAATTTTTTTAAAGCTTATTAACATATCTTGAATAATCTTACCCTCTGCCTATGACACCAAAGTTTGCAGAAATGTAGGCTAACTCATGTTTTGAATTGTGTTCCAGCAAACAATCTTGAAAAAAGCCAGTATTAAATATATATCAAATACATAGTTGAATTATAAGAAAAACCTGACTATCTTCCTAAACTCACACTTTTTTGGGGGGTCATTTCATACTTTTAAAAATTTGTTTTGTTCTCTTCAAAAATATCATCAATGCGTAATGTGGAAAACTTCAAAAACACAGAAAATAGAAAGGGAAAAAGTGACTCATATTTCTTCCACCCCAAAATTGCCATGCTTATCACACTTTTATGTCCTTTAGTCTTCCTCCCTCCCTCCCTCCCTCCCTCCCTCCCTCTCTCCTTCCATCCTTCCTTCCAGCATCATGAAGCATCTATTGTTTTTATTGTCTCTGTTTTACCTCCAGGAACATACTATGAAAATACTTCCACATAAGTGCACATTCCTTCTCAATAAGTTTATTAAAGTAAATCTTACAATGCACTGTACAATTTGATGAGTTTTACAAATGCATACAACCACATAATCGACACAATCCAGACAGAGAACTATTCCTCCTTCCAGTCAGTTCTTAACATTACCTCAAAGATAACTCATGTTTAGTTTTACCTGTCCTTGAGCTTATTTAAATGGAATCATACAGTTTTTAGTCTTTTAGGTTTGGCATATTTTCCTCAACATAATGCTTTTGTAATTTGTTCATGTTGCTACACATAGTTCCATCTTTTTTATTGCTGAGGGGAACTTCATGTGATATATGAATATACCACAATTTGGTTAGGTTTTCCATTCTCCAGTTAATAAACATTTGAGTTATTTCCCATTTTTTTGCTATTTTGAGTAAAGCTGCTGGAAACATTCTTGTACAAGTCTTTTTGGAACATGTAAATGATTTTCAGTGGTTGAGTAGTATACCATTGAATCTGTACACTATATATACAACTCCTATTAATTCAACCCCTATTGTTGGTCAGTAAATTATTTCCTTTTTTCATTAGAATAAAGAATGCTACGGTGTAAACCTTTGTGAGTTTTCTTGCCCCCACTTTTTTATTATGGTAAATACACATAACATACAATTTACCATTTAACCTTTTTCATTGTGTAGTTCTGTGGCCTTAAGTACATTCACACTGTTGTGCAGCCTTCACCTAGATATATCTCCAGATATATTTTATCATCCCAAACTGAAACTCTATACTCATTAAACAATAACTCCCTCCCCCAGCCCTGGTAGCCACTATTCTACCTTCTGTCTGTAAATTTCACTGTTCTAGGTACCTCATATGTGTGGAATCATACTTTGATTGAATATTTGTTCTTTTGTGTCTGATTTCACTTAGCATAGTGTTTTCTGGTTCATACAAGTTACAGCATATATCAGAATCTAATTCCTTTTCAAAGCTAAATAATATTCCATTGTATGTCTATACCACATTCTGTTTACCCATTCATTCATTGATGAATGTTTGAGTTGTTTCCCCTTTTTAGCTACTGTGAATAATGCCGCTATGAATATTGGTATACAAGTATCTATTCCAAGTCTCTGCTTCCAATGCTTTTAGGTGTATGAATGGAAATGGAATTTCTGGATTATACAGTAACTTTATGTTTTGTTTTTTGAGGAACTTCCATACTGTTTGCCACATTTTACGTTTTTACTCCGTGGAATGCACAAGGACTCCATTTTTTCCACATCCTTGCCAACACTTATTACACTTACTGTTTTCTGTTTGTTTGTTTTTGGATAATAGCCATCCTACTGGGTATGAAGCAGAATCTCCTTGTGGTTTCCACTTTGTGAGGTTGTTTTGCGTTATGCGGGCCTCTCACTGTTGTGGCCTCGCCCGTTGTGGAGCACAGGCTCCGGACGCGCAGGCTCAGCGGCCATGGCTCACGGGCCCAGCCGCTCCGCGGCATGCGGGATCCTCCCGGACCGGGGCACGAACCCATGTCCCCTGCATCGGCAGGCGGACTCTCAACTACTGCGCCACCAGGGAAGCCCTTGTGAGTTTTTGTACATAACTCTGAACATATCCCTGATTATGTGTTTAGGTGAAGTTTCTAAAAACATAATTCCTGTGTACAAGGTTCTGTCCATTCTGAAGTATCCTAACATGCGTAGTCACACTTCACTGAAGAAAGGTTATGCTGATATATGCTATCAGCAGTGATATGAATCCTTTTTACTTTGGCTTTTCATTTCCTTTTAGACAAGTCTAAATTATTCTAAATCATTCACTTGATGGTTTCCAACATCTGGATATTTTGCCTTTATTACAGCAATTATTCAGTTATTTGGAAGTGTTTTATATTTTGCATACTGGTGATAACTGATGGTTGTGATGATGACCACTAATTAACTGTTATCCATCAATAACTTGAAATCTTTTATTAATTAACTATGATTCATCCATATTTTGTAGATTGTGCTTGCCTTGCTCTTATTGTTCTCCATGGAATGCTCTGTCTTTTTTTTTTTATATCGGTACAAATTTTATTTTTTGGTGATTAGAGAATTTAATATCTACTCTCTTAGCAGCTTTCAAATACACAGTATAGTATTGTTAACTATAGTCACCATGCTGTACATTACATCCCCAGGACTTAATCATTTTATTTTAACCTCCTTCACCCATTTCACCCACCCCTCACCCCAGCTTCTGACAACCACCAATCTGTTCACTATATCTATGAACTTGGTGTTAATGCTTTGCCTTCTTAAAAAATCTTGATAAAAAATAGTAACAATAATTACTCCTTGTATTTGCATAGAACTTTAACTCTTTAAACTCTTCCACACATGTTATGTTCTTGGAGTGTCATAGCAACCCTTCCAAGTACGGAGGTAGGAAATGTACTCTTTTAATCATTATTATATGTGAAGAGGCTCTAAGGCCAGCCAACTAGTTAGTGGCACAGGCAGGGTGGAGACTGAGTGTCTCAATTCCTATTCAGAGCTCTTTCTTGGACACTTCAAAAGCTTTCATAAATATGTGAAAAAAAGTCAGTTTTTAAAAAAATCACCATATGTATAATATTTAATGTAAAAAAAGTGAACTCCAATAGAATTTTCTACTTTGTCAGGCTCAACACATTTAATTTTGATATGATGCCAGGATTTAATGAGGAAAGGTGCATAATTTCATCATTACACTGAAAATAGACATTTCAAAGCAAGCACAGTGGACAAATTAACTCATCACGGAGAGATGATAGTTTTTTTCTATGATTAATGAGCTTTTAATTACTTAAGACTCATAGAACCTTTCAGAAAGGCAGGAAAAATACTTTCCATAAAAATATCTAAAAATAAACCAAAGATGAATGTATAACACTTGATATCACTGAATGCTCACAGTGGCATTTGTGGTTTTCTTGAGATTTTAGCAAAGTACTGTCAATCTTTCCTTAGTATTCTGCATTTGACTTAGATGTGTATGTTTCAAATGACAATATTACCTCCTTGACCAAGCTTTGTCAGTCTCCTCTGAATCCTATTCTCCTGGAGGCTTCAATGTTTGGAATTCTGTGTTCCTCTTTACATTACCCAATGGTAGCAAGAATCTTGCTAAGTCACTTTAGCAAGAAATCCCACCCTGGATATCTGATCTCCCTCAATATCTGATCAAATCTTATCCCCACCGTTCACCTTGGCCTGTCTTCATATTTTCAACTTCTTCATGAGTTTTTTTTCTCAAAAGTGTTGTACTGTTGCAACTGTCTAATGTTATTCTGTGTCCAGTAAGACATTTGACCTTTAGGGTAGGAAAAAAATCTCTGTAATGCTTTCGTAGTTATGAAAAACTTATCAATATGAAAGTTGTCATGCCTTTAAAAATTAAATTAGGAGGTAAAAAAAAATAGAATCCACATTTAAAAATTTACACTCTTGTAGTATGAACAAAAGGTAAGAGTTTTTCAAATTTCGAGTACAGCTGCTTTCTGTAAAAATGACATTCCTGCATGGGTGTCTGCTGACTCAGCTTTGGCTTTAGACCCAGAAGCCCTGTAGAGGTAAAGAAATTTCTAGCTCACGGCTGTCAAACATATTAAGACATTCTTTTTTTCCTTCCAGTTTTATTGAGATATGATTGACATACAGCACTGTGTAAGTTTAAAGTGTACAGCATAAGGATTTGACTAACATACATCATGAAATTATTACCATAAGAAGTTTAGCAAGCATCTCTCATCTCGTACAGATTCAAAATTAAAGAAGTAGAAAAAAATTTTTTCCTTGTGATGAGAACTCTTAGGATTTACTTTCATATGTAACATATTGCAGTGTTACTTATATTTTTCATGTTGTACATTTCATCCCAAGTATTTAATTATCTTATAACTAGAAGTTTGTACCCTTTGACCACCTTCATCCAATTCCCTCTTCCCCTGCCTTGTCCTCTGGCAAGCACAAATCTGATCTCTTTTTCTATGAGTTTGTTTGTTTGTTTTTGAAGTATAACTGACCTACAACACTATGTTAATTCCTGTTACACAACATAGTGATTTGTTACTTCTATACATTTCTAAACGATTACCATGGTAAGTCTAGTTATGATCTGTCACCATACAAAGATATTACATAATTATTGACTGTATTCCCCACACTGTACATTTCATACCTGTGACTCATTTACTTTGCAGCTGGAAGTTTGTACCTTTTAATCTCCCTCACCCACTTCTCTCCTTCCCCTACACTGTGCCCCTTTGGCAGCCACCTGTTATTTCTCTACCTATGACTCTGTTTCTGTTTTGTTATGTTCATTCATTTTGTTTTTTATATTCCATATATAAATAAAACCATACAGTATTTATCTTTCTCTGTCTGACTTATTTCACTTAGCATAATACCCTCTAGGTCCATCCATGTTGTCACAAATGGCAAGATTTCATTCCTTTTTATGTCTGAATAATATTCCATTACATATATGTGTGTATATATATATATATATATATATCACATCTTCTTAATCCATTCATCTATTTTTTTTTAAAGAAGATGTTGGGGGTAGGAGTTTTTATTAATTAATGTATTTATTTTGGCTGTGTCGGGTCTTCGTTTCTGTGCGAGGGCTTCCCCTAGCTGTGGCAAGCAGAGACCACTCTTCATCGCGGTGCGTGGGTCTCCACTATTGCGGCCTCTCCCGTTGCGGAGCACAGGCTCCAGACGCGCAGGCTCAGTAGTTGTGGCCCACGGGCCTAGTTGCTCCGCGGCATGTGGGATCCTCCCGGACCAGGGTTCGAACCCATGTCCCCCGCACTGGCAGGCAGACTCCCAACCACTGCGCCACCAGGGAAGCCCCTCCATTCATCTATTGATGGGCACTTATGTTGCTTTCATATCTTGGCTATTGTAAATAATGCTGCAGTGAACATAGGGGTTTCAAGTTAGTGTTTTCATTTTTCTTGGATAAATACCCAACAGAATCAAATTGGACTACTTTCTCATACCATGCACAAAAAATAAATTTAAAATGAATTAAAGACTTAAATGTAAGACCTGAAACAATAAAACTTCTAGAAAAAACATAGGCCGTTCACTCTTTGACATCAGGTCTTAGTAATATTTTTTTGGATGTATCTCTGTCAAGGGAAACAAAAGAAAATATAGGGCTTCCCTGGTGGCGCAGTGGTTGGGAGTCTGCCTGCCGATGAGGGGGGCATGGGTTCGTGCCCCGGTCCGGGAGGATCCCGCATGCCGTGGAGCGGCTGGGCCCATGAGCCATGGCCGCTGGGCCTGCGTGTCCGGAGCCTGTGCTCCGTGACGGGAGAGGCCGCGGTGGTGGGAGGCCCGCGTACAGCAAAAAAAAAAAAAAAAAAAAATATATATATATATATGAACAACTGGGACTACATCAAAGTAAAAAAGCTTTTGCACAGTGAAGGAAACTATCAACAAAATGAAAAGACCACCTACTGAATGGGAGAAGAAGTTTGCAAACAATATATCTGATAAGGGATTAATATCCAAAATATGGAAGGAACTAATATAACTCAACATCCAATACGAATCAACTGTATGATGGTTGTAATGGAAGTCATGAAAAGTGATGAGGTCAGCTGCGGGGAAATTAGAGAAAGAAAACGAAGGTGCCTAGGACAGAGGCTGGAGAAACTCTATCGTTTGAGGGTCAGGTAGTTTAGTGGTTAGACAATGTGTGAGAGCAAAGAATGTGGCATTACAGAAGCCAGGTGTATTATTTTCCAGGGGCTACAATGGCAGCAACTGGGTGGCTTAAAACAATGGGAGTGTATTCTCTCATAGTTCAGGAGGCCAGAAGTCTGAAATCAAGGTGTTGGCAGAAATTGGTTCCTTCTTAGGGGTTCAGAGAGAGAATGTTCATGCCTGTTTCTTAGCCTGTGATATTGCCAGCAATCCTTGGTGTTCCTTGGCTTGTAGACGCATCACTCCTATCTCTACCTCTGTTGTCACATGGAGTTCTCCCCTATATGTCTCTGTCTCTGTGTCTCTTCTTCTCTTCTTATAAGGACACCAGTAGTATTGGATTAAGGGTCCCCTCTACTCTGGTATGACCTCATCTTAACTAATTGCATATGCAAAGACCCTATTTTCAAATGAAGTCACATTTCAAGGTTTGGGGTATACGTAAATTTTAGGTGGACACTATCCAACCCAGTACACCAGGGGAAAAGATAAATTCCAAAAGGAGGCAGTGTTAGCAGCATGTGATGCTGCAGAGAGGTCCAGAGAATGGTTTCAAACTTGTCCTGGTTTATTGGAAAGCAGAGATCTGCAGATAAAATTATAGTGGGTTATCCTTAAATCTGAATGTGCAGATTCCCTTCTTGTTTTCAGTCATCCTGAAGTTTTATTGATGACTTGTACTACAGAGTCTGTCTTCATCTTTGAGAGATGGCTCAGTAGGTGTCCCTCACGTGGCACTGGGGTCCTGGCTCTGGAGTGATGTGAGAGTGCAGATGCCATCTTTGGAATTTCTCTTTTTGATCTCTGCAACCACTTGATTCCCTTGGAGAACTTTCCTTAAATAATATCCAAGCCCTCTCCTATTTAGAGTGCACAGGGCTAATGGGATCACTAGCTGAGGTGATATTGTTGCAGATGGTAATGTGAAGACTAATTTATTTTCAGAGGCTTTTAGGAATTCACGTGCTTTTAATGATAGCTTACTATAACCACAAATCCTTCATTTTCATTCTTTAAAGGGAGAGGATATTGCCCATTATTAACAGTAGAGGAAGATAGAGTAGGCAGCTAACTGACCCAGTGAATCTGACACAACTGTGGTGGGGTTATGAAAGCTGAAGAATTTTACTGCGCTCCTAGGATTCTGTCTTATTTTTTATATCGACTTTTCTGACCCCCTTACAACCCATTTTCACCTGCTCGTCTTTCTTCCTCAGTCAAGCATCCATCGGCAGGCCCCACGGTGAGGTTGGTTTTCTATGATCCTTTTATTCATCAAAAAGCTGAGACAGCCTTGTGCTCCCACCATTACGATAGCAACTTTTTCTTGGAGAGGGCAAAAATGGGTGGGACTACTTCCTGTCCTTTACTCTGCTTTGGGGCCCTATTATCTGCTTCTTCTTAAGCCAGGGGATGACAGGGAAAAGGGGGGTGGGTAGGGATGGAAAGATTTATTTTCTTTTAATCTTGACATGAAGGGAGAAAACAAGTCTTCCATAGCCATAAATCATTAATTTCAGGAGGGAAAATGTTGGTTCCTTCCCTCGTCCTTTAAGCCAGCTGGACTTGGTGATATCATATGTCTATAATTTACAAAGGCCAGAGGCCCTGAGACAGTGCTCTCATTTGCTGCAGTGAGGCCCTGAGACAGTGCTCTCATTTGACCACCATCTCTACTGATGTTGGACCCTTGGTCCTGCTACCCAGCTTTATGTTCTGCCTCTGATGAGTTGCAGGTTTATTGTTAGTCCTTCCAGGTCTTAAAGCTTGGATTTCTCTGAGGGGTTTTCACAAGGGTTGCACTTCCAGCTCTTAGAGACCCCAGTTCATCCACGGCTCTGCTCTGCCTCATGCTCCACCCATCCCAGCCAGGAAAGCGCTAGAGCTTTGGCACCCAGGACAACAGTCTGGTTCTGAGATCCAGAAGGAGATTTTCATTGTTTCCAAAGTACCACATGATCATTCTTAATGGGAAAAGTGTGGGTTTTAAAGTCAAGCTTATTCAGGGATTGAATGTTAGGCTCTGACAGCTTCTAGTTTTACTTTTTGAAAAAAAATATTTCATTAAGTACATTCTGAAAACAACATAACAATGTTTATATCTAAAATATACATATAAAAACATGGACTGGACTATACATACACACTGTGTGATTGTTATTGCTCCGAGGTGAATCTGGGAACCAGATAGTACTAGAGAGGAAATGAAGGGGATTTCAGGTTTATCAGTAATGGCTTAGGATTTTTACATTTAAAAAAATCTGAAGGTATGATGACAGAAAATTAACATTTAAAAAATTCTGATGGTGGGTTTAATATATAGGGAGAATAATATTCTCTGTATTTTTCTGCATGAAGCATCTTTTCATAAGTTTATTTGCCATTTTTATTTTTTCTGTGAATTGTCTATTCATAATAGCCCCCTCCTATTTTTTCCATTGGATTATTTATCTTTTCCATATTTCCTTGAAGTGATTTGTATATTCTCATATCAATTCTTGGTTAGTTATGTGCATTGTGAGTATATTCTACCTGTCTGTGGTTTATCATGTCCTTTTACTTTGGGCATCTTTTGATGGACAGTAAGTGACAGAAGCGATAAACAGAAGTTGATTTATCAAACTTTTCCTTTATGCCTTGATGTTTTGGTATATTGCCTATAAAGTGCATCTTTACCTTGAGTTCATAAAGTTAGCTATTTTCATATACCTTCTTCTGATAGACAATTTTATTTTCCCTTGTAGGTATCTGATCAATCTGAAATTAATTTTTTGGCATGTGTAATTTACAAATTTAATTTAATTTTTTTCTATATGGAAATCCAATTGTTTGAAACTACTTAATGGTTGGTTACAGGAACGCTATGGATTTTTGTATCCAGAAAAATTGCCACATTCTTATACATTTTAATAATCATAGTTTTATTCTATTTTCTATGTAAACGGATCCATAGTATTGCAAATAATGACAATTTTGTGTATTCCTGTCTGAGTCTTATAGACCATATTTCCTTTTCTTGCCTTGTTGTAGTGTCAAAGTCTCTAGTACAAGGTTGAATAGTAGTGAAAATGGTTGGTGTTCTTATCTCATTATTTACATTAATGAGAATGCTTTTAAACTTTTACTATTAAGTAGGAAGTTTGCTATAGGTTTTTGTTAGATATTTCCTTATCAGGTTAAGAAAATTCCCTTTTATTTCTAGTTGGCTAAAAATCCATTTTTAAAATTATAAACGAAAGAGATAGAGTTGTTTATTTCTCTCTTATGTAATATTTACCATGTGAATGGCTCAAACGGGTGGTTGAATGATGCTCTTCCAGGGTCATTTAGGGACCAGGCAAGTGCTCTGCCTTTCATTAGGCCACTGTTCTCATTGTGAGAAGAGAGAAGAAAGACTTGAAGGGGGAGGGCCAAGATCTTAATTTAAAACCCAGGCCCCAAAGTTACATAGGTAGATACCACTCCCTTTGCACTGGGGGAGAAATTGGTCACAGGGCTACACATAACTGTAAGGAAAGCCAGAAATTGTAGTGGGCAAGAGTCTTTGCCAAAAAGATTAAACTTATGCATTTTAAAAAAATCTCCATTTTAATTATCTTAAATTAAAATTGTTGTTTATTTGTGTTTTTTTTTTTTTTTTTCTTTTTTTCTTTTTGCGGTATGCGGGCCTCTCACTGTTGTGGCCTCTCCCGTTGCGGAGCACAGGCTCCGGATGCGCAGGCCCAGCGGCCATGGCTCACGGGCCCAGCTGCTCCGCGGCATATGGGATCCTCCCAGACCGGGGCACGAACCCGTATCCCCTGCATCGGCAGGCGGACTCTCAACCACTGCGCCACCAGGGAGGCCCTATTTGTGTTATTTTTTTCTCAATCAGTTGCTGGAGTTTTTTTCCCCTTTTATTAGTTTTTTTCTTAAAAAACTCAAAATGACATTAGTGGAAAAACTGGTAAAATCCAAAGGAAGTCTGGAGTTTAGTTAATAGTAATATACAAATGTTGTACCTACTACCAAGAGTAATACAGAGTATATGAAGACATAATAAAAGTAGTCAACATTTGTAAGCACTTAACTATGTGCCAGGCATCTTTCTAGATATTTTAATCCTCAAAATAGCACCATGAGATAGTTTCTACTAGTATCCATTCTGTTTTATAGGTGAGGAAACTGAGATGTAGAAGTTAAGAAATTTGTTCAAGATCACGTGGTAGGAAGGGTTGAGTCATAATTTCAACCCAGGCATTTGGACTCTCACACTAACACTTGGAACTATTGTGTTCCAAATGACCCAACACTGTAGTTATGAAAAGACTTTAGCCAGTTTCAAAGGTGAATGTATCAGTCAGAGTTCCAGCAGGAAATGGATGACATACTCAAAACTGGCTAACTGAGGAGTGTTTAATAAAGGACATATTACAGTGTTTGGGGAAACTAACAAGGAAAGGTGTAATCTTCAGGGGCTGGTAACAGTGGGGAGCTAATATGACCCTGTGACATGACTGATCTGTAATTCTCACCTTTCCAGAATGGACTTTTCCATCTCTTCCACTATTATTTCTATGTATCTTACTTTACACCAATCATACAGCTATATTCAATTTTTTAAAAAATATTGCTTAGCCAGACCTAAAAGGGTAAAAGGAGGGAAATGGTTATTAGGATGTAGAGAGACTAGGTACAGCCAAATATGAGGGCTGCCAGGTAAGATCTGTGGCACTTGGTTGAGGAATACAGCCAACCTTCCCTGACTACACAATGAGGGAGCCAGAAGAAATACTTCCCTCTCATTTTTCCTCCAATCCACCCATCTCCTGCTGTTCTCTCCTGTTGGTTAAACCCAAATGGAACACAGAGAGCCAAGAACCCAGTTGACACAGTCTATAAAGCTGTGCCTCCCAGGGTCCAGAGCAGGATGGGGAATATCTTGGAAGAGGAATAGGAAATATCCAGCAAAGTGAATTTCTCTGTTAAGGAAATCTTTTAGCTCCCGAAATAGCTTTGTACAAAACTGAAATCTCCAGTAAAATAGCATATTTAACAAGGTGTTTAAAAAATCCCTTTTTTTTTCTTTATTTTCATCACTTTGGGAAAGGAGCTAGGCTTTGCTAAATGCCCCTGCATTTACCTTAGTTAAATCTGCTTAGTTAAATCTCTGTGACAAAAATATTTATATGTCTTTGAGTATGTATATGTAACTGAGTGGATAGAAGCCATATTTTGTCCCCAAAGAGTCATCAACTTAGGAATAGTGGTTCACTTTTAGGCTATTGGGTACAGTCATCACAATACATAAAAGAATGTTCAAGGTTAGAGGAATTGAAAGTCATTCATGTCTTTAGTGCTAGAAATCAAGTTGATCAAATCACAGAAGTTTCAACAGGTATTTAGAAATTGGATGAACCTTTTGGATTCTCTGGTTTAACTTCCCACTCATTGAAGGAAGGCTCTCTATAAGAAATCCTATAAGATAATTTTTAAATCTATAAATCAAGGGAACAGAGCTTCCTAGGACCCTATGACATGACTGCTCTGTAATTCTCACCCTTTCCAGAATGAACTTTTCCCTCTCTTCCACTATTATTTCTATGTATCTTACTTTACACCAATCATACAGCTATGTTCAATTTTTTAAAAATATTGCTTCAAGTCATCTAATTTCTTAAATAAACAGGAGCAAGAATATGGTGATGCAGAATGAACAGTGAATTAAAACTCTATTCACCTGTGTAAGTATTTCCTGGGGAGAGAGGAAAAAAAGTTTAGATGTTATGCTTAGTTCAAGCTAGCATATTCACTTGGATGGGCCTATGTACTTTAGTATGTATCAAGCATTGAGTTTTACGTTTCACTTAATCTATACAATAAAGTAGGTACATCATTTTACAGGTATGGAAATCAATTCATTTCCCATGAATAGATAGATAGAAGCAAAATACTTTCCTAATTCTGTCACATCTCAACCAGTGTTTCTCAAGAGGGTAGAAGGAAAGAGAGGGAAAAATGTCTCCAGAGGGGATGCTTGGAAACATGTGTGGGGCTTTATTTATTTTTTTGATTGTCACATGGTTGGGGAAGGCTATTGGTGGCCAAGGATGCCAACACAATAGTGCCCAATTAAGAACACTGACCTATGACACCCTAAAATAAGGTAGAGCACTGAAAATGTTTATGTTTTAAAAGTGACAATTTGAATATTCATACATTTTTTATTTTATGGATTTTAATCATGTATATATGTCTTTTGCTTAAAAAAAAAGTGGTGGGGGAAGAAGTTAGATTCTTATAAAGAAATCTTATGGATCTGGATGAAGAAAGTGGAAGCCAAAAGAAATTACATCATGATTAAAGTTGGTATGAAGAAGTATATTGTCTGGATCACCAGTATTTATTAGTGTTTCAGGCAATAATTTTTAAGCAGCTGAACTGGTGCTTGAAAGATGTTTCTGGGAAGCCGTATTGTTAAGCTCATCTCCTCTCTGATAGTGGATGAATTATAGCCCAGCCATTGGCTCATATGCCTTCTTGTTTATGTCAGATAATGTAAATTGGCTGGGGGGCGGAGCAAACATTTTGAACTAATAGTCTCCCTTTTGCTGTGATTTGAGAGGTACAGACAAGGAGAAGCATCTTGTGCATGATTCAGTCTCTGTATTAATCTTCCCTTTTCCAGGCCCTGGAATGCTTACAAAACATTTCCCTGGAGGACACTGTAGGAGGAAGTGAGGTAGGTATCAAGGTGTAAATGAAGTGAGGATGGGAATGTGGGCTCCAGGCAGGCTGACTCCAGAGCTGTGCTCTTAATCACTACAGCATAGACCAAGTTAAATCCTAGCTCTACCCCTTATGAGCTATGTGACCTTGAGCAGGTAACTTAACCTTGTATGTAAAATGGGGGGAATAAGATCACTCATGGAGTTGAGAAAAATTAAATGAAACAATAGGAGTAAAAGTACCTGATCTATAGTAAACATCCAATTAATGCAAACTATTATTATTATTCATCATTTGGCTCTTTCCTGTCTCCCCAGCTTCTACTTTTTCTTGGCAATTCCACACGTATACTCTAGTTATATCAGATGAACTAGTTGACATTTCCAAACCACCTTTTTACTGGGGCTCATGCCGTACCTCTTTTTTTTTTTTTTTTTTACTGTACGCGGGCCTCTCACTGTTGTGGCCTCTCCTGTTGCGGAGCACAGGCTCCGGACGCGCAGGCTCAGCAGCCATGGCTCATGGGCCCAGCCGCTCCACGGCATGTGGGATCTTCCTGGACTGGGGCACGAACCCGTGTCCCCTGCATTGGCAGGCAGACTCTCAACCGCTGCGCCACCAGGGAAGCCCTGTACCTCTTTTATGAAATAGTGTTCTTCTACTTTATGGGGCATAATTCTATTGTCTTTCAAGGTCTAGCTAAGATGTCTACGTACTTCACTTATCAGAACAAATTCCACCTTCTCTTGGCTTCTGTGGCAGATAGCCAGCCAAAATTCTGTCCCCAACTCCACTTCGCTAACATAACCCAGACTTTGCTTAAAGCAGCAACATGCTAAGCCACAGGAAAGACCATGATTTCTCTAAGCCAATCACAACAATACTGTTTCCCACTTTCCCAAACTTCACTATAGCTGGGAGCAGTCATGTGACTCATTTCTGGCCAATAGGCTATGAGGGCAAGTCTGCTGGATGAAATTCTGAGGAAACCTTTTCTTTCCTGCTACAGGGACTTGTGTGGCTACTGCTTTTCTTACCTCCTTTTCCTCTTTTCTTCATTGAAGATGTTAGGTCTGTAGCAGTAGCAGCAGCCATGTGTGAAATGGGCTGCAAACATGAGGGAAAAGTCAGGAGAACTGACAAGAAGTTGGCTCTAATATGACTGAGTTGCTGAACCAATGCTTGAAGCCACCTAACCTCACACAGGTACTTCTTATTATGTGAGAGAATAAGGCTTTACTTTTTAAGCCATTGAAAGTCAAAGTTTCTATTATCTGCAGCTAAATGCACTTCTATTTAAAGAGAAGTAAAATTACTTAAAAGTCAAAGGCTCTGATATTTTTCTTTTAACAAATATTATATTCACTCATTGCAGAAAATTTGGAAAGTACAGGAGAACTTGTGGTAGATTCTTTTATTTTTTTAAATATTTGGGGCCTCTCCTTATGGGAGGAATGCAGTTCCTCATCACGAACATAGGGCATGGCCATGTGGCTTGCTTAGACCAATGAAAGGTGAGGGAAATGGCATGCATCACTTTCAAGAAAAAAACATTTGTTTTGACCTGTATCTTGAGACTGGAATGTTCCAGGCAGAGGCTTATCCTTTAGTCATGGATAAGAAAGAAGAGAACGTGGAGCAGTGCTGTGTCTAACCCCATGGTGGACATGAAGATGAACGTCAAATGAAATTTGGGGATCATTTCTTCTTAAAGCATCAGTGAACCTAAGCTGATGATTTAGAACCAGAAGAAGAAGAGGGAGAGGGAAAGGGAAAGGAAATTAGAAATTATTGTTTTCTTCATCAAAATTATCAGTAGTAATTTTCAGTGCATGTTTTTAAAATGTGAGATGTCATATTTTCACAAAATCTTTCATTGTATAATTATTCCCCCTGCTACTAAAAACCTTTAGATTTTTCTTAATAATTATTTAATGTTCCATTGTTCAAAAGCACTTCTTATAAACCACAAAAAGGGCATTTGTATCATTATTATTTGGGTGAACACCTTGAGCTCCCCCTTAGAATTCCTTATGTATTTATGCAGCTAAGTACCTAGCACAGTACCTGCTATATAAGCTCTCAAAACTTTTTGTTCAAGAGAAGTAAAAAGAAGAACGGAAATGATAAAGTACTGTGGCAGAGATACAATAGGAGGCCTGGGAAGAGTGTCAACAACCTAAACCACATTTTGTCCAAGTCTCTATTTCTTTTTGAAGTTTAATGTTAATAGCTTCTCTGTCAGTATCCCTATATCCCATTTCTCACCACCATATTGAATTTCCTAGAATTAAAAAAAAATTTTTTATTGGAGTATAGTTGATTTACAATGTTGTTAGTTTCAGGTGTACAGCAAACTTTTATATATGTAAAGTTATACATATACATATATACATAGGAGGACTTCAGAGAACTATGTGCTTTCTGTCACATAATTAATTACATAATTCATTCATATTTTTACTCAATACACGTTTTTTACTGAGTAAATGCCTATTATGTGTCAGGTCATATTCTAGGCCCAGCAGATGGAGCAGTGAATATGACAGACAGGTCTCTGCTTTATGGAACTTTATACTTGGCTAGCGACAGAGGGGAGGTAGGGAACGGAGAAGTTAACAAGTAAATACCAGATGATTTTATATAGAGATGTGTTGTGAAGAAGGTAACACAGAGTCACGTGAAGAGCATATGGGGAAGTGGAGAATGGAGCAGATGGCTTTAGTGTGGGAGTTGAGGAAAAGTCTCTCTCAGGAGGTGACCTTTGAACTGATGGTCCGATGGCAAGGAGTATTCAGCTATGTGAAGATGCGAGGCCTAAGTGTGACGAGCAGAGGGAACGGCAGGTGCAATGGCCCTAAAGAGAGAATGAACTTGACATTCTTGAGGAAAAATAAAAAGGACAATGTGATGAATGAGCAGGAGAGGAGATGAGGTGAGGAGGTCAGCAGACTGTATGTGGTTTTAAAGACCATAGTCAGGACTTTGGATTTATTCGAATAGGGATGGAGAAGCCAGTGGAGAGCTTCATGCATGGGAGCAAAATTAGAGGAAAGTCTGTTTATAGCTTAAAATGTTCACTTGGCGGCTGTGTGGAACACGGGTTGGAGGAGGGTACGAACGGAAGCAGAGACTAGTTGAAGCATTGCGGTTCTCCAGGCAGCAGGCGATGGTGGCTTACACTATGGTGAGGTTGGTGAAGATGGAGAAGAGTGAGTGGACCGGCAACAGGTTTTGGAAGTAGAGGCAGCAGAACTTACTGGTATGTTGTTCAAGTGTTCAGTCTCCTTTGTGTTTTGTGCACTGTTACCGGGTGTGGGCATGGGGGTCAAAGGGTTTCACTTGGAATCCCAGTTCTACCTCTGACTAGCTGTGTGATTTGGCACAAGCTATTACACTTCTGTTCAATTCCACTTCTGCATCTGCCAGGTACCTCATAGGGTTGATTAAATGAGCTAATGCATGTGAATTGTTTAGCACAATACTTGGCCCATAAGCAATGTTTGAATACATTTTAGCTGTTATTATCCTTAGGACTGTGCAATCTAGAGCATTTTGTTCAAAGACAAGTGTGCTTAAACCACTTGGCTAGAAGTGGGTAGTGAAAAGAAGATGTGGGGCGGGTAATGCAGGAAGTTTATCTCAGGAGACTTCTGTCTCCCCGAGGGATAGCTTCTGATTTGGCTCTAGACTAAATGGCTGGAGATGTAGTCCAGTGATAATTCAGTGCAGGATATAAAAGGACTGTTCAGGAAGAAGCATAATACTTATTTTCAACTTTGGTAATTCCCCCTAAGATGCCCCCTTTTATTCTAGCACATTATTCATCTGTAATATAAAGGAGATAATGTGGAAATTAAAGTGCTAATTTCAGCTGTTATGGGAATCAGGCCACAGTGTGGGGATTAAGAGACAAAAGAACAGGAAAAAAAAATCTTCCCAGCTAGGTTGCTTTAAGCCTGTGGATTTTTATGAACAATTTGCCTATCATTGAGAAAATGCCCCTTTTGTTGGTAAATTTCTGAACACCTAGAGTTTAGTGACACTCACAGTAATTCATGGCTCCATACATGGGTTACAAATGTTTACTTGATAGACTGTGAGAAATGCTGAAGGAGAAGGAGATAATGACATCATGGAACACAGCGTTCTGATCTGAGGTCTGTCATCCCAGATCTTTGTCTCTAAAGTTTGAATGTGAGAAGAAGTACAAGCACAGGTGAGAACACACACACACAATGGTTTTACAAAAGAAAGCAAAAATGCTCATTCTAATTTAAAAAGTGTTGAAAGTTTAATGTGCATTAAATATCAAACAATAAACTCAAATGTGAAATATGATTTTTATACCCCTACAAATGTACCTAATTTGTATGTAGAGCCCCCAATCTATTGAGAGTGGAAAATTAGTCTTAGTCAATTCTAGGGAAACTCAGTTAATTTGAGGTTTCCCATTTCTTTTCTCCCTGAGGTTGCATTCAAGTTTACAGGGGGAAGGTAGGGGCATCAAGGCACTATGTATCATAAAGTCATTGGAGTCAGGAGAAAAAGGGCATCTGTTTCTTGGCCGCCATCTTTCTGTGCTGGAAGCCACTGAAATGAACATGGTACCTGGTTTTTCATTCCTAGTCCCTGGTGCATTGTATAAATATCCTGCTATATTCTCCTGAGTTTGACAGTACAACCTCTCTGGGTCCTCCAGTACCTACCCCATGCCATGTCCATGCTATTCTCAAGTGTATGAGGAAGAAATATTTTGCTGTTCCCTGTGATACCTTAGACATTCAGTGGAGTTGTGTCAGTCATCACAAACAGCACAGCTGTGGTGGCAGAATAATGGCTTCCTGAAGACGTCCCTGTCTGAATCCCCAGAATCTGTATTTATGTTATGTTTCATATCAAAAGGGAATTAAGGTTGCAGGAGGAATAAGGTTGTCAATCAGTTGAACTTAAAATAGGGAGATTATCCTGGATTAGTCAGAGAGGCTTAGTGTAATCATAAAAGTCCTTAAATATGGAAGAGGGAGGTAGAATAGTCAGCGTTAGTGATTCAGTGTGAGAAAGACTTGACTGGCCATTGCTGGCTTTGAAAATGGAGGAAAGGGACCACAAGTAAAGGAAGGCAGGCAGCCTCGGGAAGCTGGAAAAGACTTGAGAGCCTTCAGAAAGTAATGCAGTCCTGGAAACACCTTGATTTTAGCCTATTGAGACCCTATTTGAAACTCTGAGCTCTGTAACTGTAAAAGAAGAAATTTTTGTTGATCTAAGTCACTAAGTTCGTGGTAATTCATTAAGGCAGCAATATGAAACTAATATACTCAGCCATTTCTATTTTACTGTCCCTGCCAATATTGACTGCAGGGCTTTTCTACCCATTTGCTCCTTTGCTTAACCCTACACAGAAAAAGGGTGCAAAAGTCCTTTCTGCTCTCAGATCACAAAACTTAGGAGATTCTGTTATTTTGTCCCCTTGATGGCATCACGTTGGGACCCTGCCAAAACTTATACTTTGTACTTTCCCTCTTATGCTCTTCTCTTTCCCCAGCACTTTATCAGCTCTGGACTGGGGGAAAAATCCAACTTTGACCGATTATGTATTCTTCCAAATCTACCAGCCATGCCAAGACTTCTGCAAAAACCTGACTCATTAGCTGTATTTTTCTTTCCCTAATGCAGGAAGTCTAGAATACCTTAGCAGCTGCTTGGATGGAAAAAGTATCCAGAAATTAAAAACAAAACAATAGTTCATAGATAAAACATTATCTTATTGCAATATCAGCCAGTTATTCTTTAAATGAAATTTGGTTGAATTCAAAAGTTTTCATTGTCAGTGTGTGTATGTGTATCCTTATACAACATACAGAGATGAACGTGCACACACTCATAGACAATGAAGGAAAGAGAGAAGAAGTTTGTCTGAATGTGTGTGCATGTGTATCCCTATACAACATACAGAGATGAACATACACACTCTCATAGACAATAAAGGAAAGAGAGAAGAAGGACAGATAAGAGGAAGGCAGAAGAAAGATGATAAGAGGCAGGAGGAAATAAGAGAAATGAAAACTAAACAGGACAGAGAGAGGGACGCAAGTCAGCTATCAATGATCTGCTGAGAAGCTGGCCGTAGATGCTGTGTTAGAAGGAGGAGGAAATCAGAACCAAATAACTCCCTACTGAGGATGGAGAGACTTCTCCTGGGCCTCCTCTAAGGAGCAGTGACTCTTTCTTCCTGCCAAATCTCATGAATGCCTTGGTTTTCATCTTTTCACCCAGATTTTCTACCTCTCTTCAGTACTTTCTTTACCATGAGTTTCTTGTGTTTATTTTCATCACTAAAATTTTCTGGGTGTTCCACTGGAATTTCATAACATTTGTCAACATTCCAGCAAACACTTTTTGAGCATCTTTTTTTTTTTTTTTTTTTTTTTTTTTTTCTTTTTGCGGTATGCGGGCCTCTCACTGCTGTGGCCTCTCCCGTTGCGGAGCACAGGCTCCAGACGCGCAGGCTCCGGATGCGCAGGCTCAGCGGCCATGGCTCACGGGCCCAGCCGCTCCGCGGCATATGGGATCCTCCCAGACCGGGGCACGAACCCGTATCCCCTGCATCGGCAGGCGGACTCTCAACCACTGCGCCACCAGGGAGGCCCTTGAGCATCTTTTATGTGCCAGTGTAGTAGAGATGAGACAAGCTAATTTACTGAGTCAAGTGAACAAAGATAATTTTTTTTCCTTAGTGAATAAGTATAAAGGTCAGAAATAATAGAAATGATCAGAATGGATATAGAGCCACTTATCTCAGTATTCTTCCCATATTCAAAGAATTTATAGAGCTTTAATAAAGAAAGTTATGAGCTACTTATGCAATGAGATAGAAGGGAAATATTTGCATAACATTTTATACTTAATATAAGAAAAGTTCTCTGTCACCAAACTGATGATGTATTATTATCAATATTATCATCCTTCCAACATTGCAACTAAGGAAACTGAGTCTCAAAGAAGTAAATCTTCTGAAGCGGATGCTTGAACCCAGATCTTTTAACTCCAAATCCCATAGTTATTTTATCATACCATCTTACTGTACCACATACCAGATTACTAAATAAAAGTGAATTTTATTATGTATTGCATTTTATATTTAATTTTACAAACTGTTAAAGCCATGCAGTTCATTCAATAGCCACTATGTGTTTGATAGCAGTTTTATAGAGACTGGAGCTTTAGAATTAGTTGTATTCCAGAAAAGCTCACCTTTTCACATTTAATTGATAAACAATGCTCTTTCATGGGATGGAAGGACATTTTCAAAGTCTCCCAAATGCAGAGTCTTCTAGTGTGCAAAAGTGTGAATCATCCTATGTCAGAGAATAAATTCCAAACCTATCATCAAAGAAAGTGTAAAATCCACTGGTAAGACTGGGCCTATGAGCAACCATTCATAAAATCAAGAGTTTTTAAATTTCATCCTTCATTGATTATATTGAAGAAATAAAAATTTTAGGAGAAAAAAATTGGCCTTACAACTTTTGCAGAAGGTTGACCTGCAGTTTCATAACATAAAAAAATAAAGTTAAGATAAAGAAGATGTGGTACATATATACAATGGAATATTACTCAGCCATAAAAAGGAATGAAATTGGGTCACTTACAGAGACATGGATGGACCTAGAGACTGTCATACAGAGTGAAGTAAGTCAGAAAGAAAAAAAACAAATATCGCATATTAATGCGTATATGTGGAATCTAGAAAAATGGTATAGATGATCTTATTTGCAAAGCTGAAATAGAGACACATATATAGAGAACAGATGTATGGATACCGGGGGATAAGGAGGGGGTGGGCTGAATTGGGAGATTGGGATTGACATATGTACACTACTATGTGTAAAATAGATAACTAATGAGAACCTACTATATAGCACAGGGAACTCTACTCAGTGCTTTGTGGTGACCTAAATGGGAAGAAAATCCGAAAAAGAGGGGATGGATATATGTATATATATAGCTGATTCACTTTGCTGTACAGCAGAAACTGGCACAACATTGTAAAGCAGCTATGCTCCAATAAAAATTAATAAAAAGTAAAGTTAAAAATTTTTTCAAGTTAAAAAAATAATTTTATTTTAAGATGAGCTCCAAACTCTGGTCATGTGCTGACATCCCCTGACCTGCTAAGGCAAGGACAGCTTGGAAGTTACTCCTCAAAAGTGGATAGAATTATTTTTTAAATGAAAAAAATACAAAAACTTGGTGAATGCCATCATTACAAGGTAGGCAAAAGAAAGGAAAACACAAAATATCTTTTTTTTTTTTTTTTCGGTATGCGGACCTCCCACTGCTGTGGCCTCTCCCGTTGCGGAGCACAGGCTCCGGACGCACAGGCTCAGCAGCCATGGCTCATGGGCCCAGCCGCTCCGCGGCACTTGGGTTCTTCCTGGACCAGGGCACGAACCCGTGTCCCCTGCATCGGCAGGCGGACTCTCAACCACTGCGCCACCAGGGGAGCCCCAAAATATCTTAAGGAAGATCATCACAGCCTAAGAGGACAAGGTTGGGCGGAAGAATAAGAGGTGAAAATCTGGTGATAGATATTTAGTTAGTTATAAGCTTAGAGACAGAAACAGAATAAAATGGTTGGATTTGATAGTGCTTGTGATTTCATCTGACTCTGAAATTCTATGACTTACCTAGAAAGAATTCAGACACAAGATTCTGATTTATGCAACCCACTTATCAATTTGTTGATATTATTTGTATTTGGGGATAGTAAGTGGGGAAGCATAATACTCCTTTTTGAAACAAAGTAGGAAACAAGATAGATAACTTTGAGCTCTTTACATAAAACAAGAAGAATTCTGAAATTTAGTTTTTCTTCCTTTCTCCAGTGGATGATATGACTGTCTCTTTCCCAGTGGTAGTAAATTATCTAGGTAGGGACTCGGGAACTCCAGCCAGCAGCTCTGATTGCCCCTTTACTTTTTCTGTAGGAAAGGAATTAGTGATATATATAAGTCTAAGTGAGCATCTGGTGACAGACCAAGAGCACACAGCCACAAAGAGGGGGTGCATCTTTCTGGATCCCCGTGGATTGAAGAGCTTGCCTCTGGATCCCTTGGGAATCCAGAATAAGTGTGGAAGATTTTTATGAGATAAACTGACAAGTAAAGTTTGATGAACTGAAATAGAGGGAATCGTGTGTGTTATTAAAACCTTTCTTTAAAATAATAGTCGGTTTTGTTATATAACATACTGTTGCTTTTGGTTTGATGCACAAACACCTTGAAGAGAGTCTTAGCCTATTTGGGCTACTACAACAAAAGCAAAAACTGGGTGGTCTTTAAAAAAAATTTTTTTTTTTTTTTTGTGGTACACGGGCCTCTCACTGTTGTGGCCTCTCCCGTTGCGGAGCACAGGCTCCGGACGCGCAGGTTCAGCGGCCATGGCTCACAGGCCCAGCCACTCCACAGCACGTGGGATCTTCCCGGACCGGGGCATGAACCCGTGTCCCCTGCATCAGCAGGCAGACTCTCAACCACTGCACCACCAGGGAAGCCCCAAAATTTTTTTATTGAAGTATTGTTGATTTACAGTGTTGTGTTGGTTTCTGGTGTGCAGCAAAATGATTCAGTTATACATACATATATGTCTTCTTTTTCATATTTGTTTCCATTATGATTTATTATAAGATATTGAATATAATTCCCTGTGCTATACAGTAGGATCTTGTTGTTCATCTATTTTATATATGGTATTTTGTATCTGCTAATCCCAACACCTAATTTATCCCTCCCCCATCCCCTTTCCCCTTTGGTAGCCATTAGTTTGTTTTCTATGTCTGTGAGTTTGTTTCTGTTTCATAAATAAGTTCATTTGTGTCATATTTTAGATTCCTCATATAAGTAATATCATATGGTATTTGTCTTTCTCTTTATGATTTACTTCACTTAGTATGATAATTTCTAGGTCTATCCATGTTGTTGCAAATGGCATTATTTCAGTCTTTTTTATGGCTGAGTAGTATTCCATAGTGTATATGTATACACAACATCTTCTTTATCAGTTTGTCTGTTGATGGACATTCAGGTTGATTCCATACCTTGGCTACTGTAAATAGTGCTTCTGTGAACATTGGGGTGCATATATCTTTTTGAATTATAGTTTCATCCAGATATATGCCGAGGAGTGGGATTGCTGGATCATATGGCAACTCTAATTTTAGTTTTTTAAGGAAGCCCCATACTGTTTTCTATAGTGGCTGAATCAATTTACATTCCCACCGACAGTGTAGGAGGGTTCCCTTTCTCCATACCCTCTCTGGCATTTGTTTTTTGTAGACATTTTAATGATGGCCATTCGGATTGGTGTGAGGTGATACCTCATTGTAGTTTTGATTTGCATTTCTCTAATAATTAGCAATGTTGAGTATCTTTTCATGTGCCTATTGGCCATCTGTATGTCTTCTTTGGGGAAATGTCTATTTAGGTCTTCTGCCCATTTTTCGATTGGGTTGTTTATCAGTCACAGCATTTGCAAATATTTTCTCCCAGTCCATAGGTTGTGTTTTCGTTTTGCTTATGGTTTCCTTTGCTGTGCAAAAGCTTATAAGTTTGGTTAGGCCTCATTTGTTTATTTTACTTTTATTTCTATTGCCTTGGGAGATTGACCTAAGAAAAGATTGCAGTGATTTATATCAGAGAATGTTTTGCCCATTTTCTTTTCTAGGAGTTTTATGATGTTATGTCTTATATTTAAGTTTTTAAGCCACTTTGAGTTTATTTTTGCATATGGTGTGAGGATGTGTTCTAACTTCATTGATTTACATGCAACTGTCCAGCTTTCCTAACACCACTTGCTGAAGAGACTGTCTTTTCTCCATTGTATATTCTTGCCTCCTTTGCTGATGATTAATTGACTGTAGGTGTGTGGGTTTATTTCTGGGCTTTCTATTCTGTTCCATTGATCGATATGTCTATTTTTGTGCCAATACCATGCTGTTTTGGTTACTGTAGCTTTGTAGTATTCTCTGAAGTCTGGGAGGGTTATGCCTCCAACTTTATTCTTTTTCCTCAGGATTGCTTTGGCAATTCTGGGTCTTTTGTGGTTTCATATAAATTTTAGGGTTATTTGTTCTAGTTCTGTGAAAAAAGTCATGGGTAATTTGATCACATTAAGTCTGTAGATTGCTTTGGACAGATTAGGCCTTTTAACAGTATGAATTCTTCCAATCCAAGAACATGGGTTACCGTTCCATTTCTTTGAATCATCTTCAATTTCCTTTATCAATGTTTTATCAATAGGTTTCAGCATATAAGTCTTTCACCTCCTTGGTGAGATTTATTCCTAAGTATTTTATTTTTCTGATGCAACTTGAAAAGGGATTGCTTTTTTTTAACTTTCCCTTTCTGCTATTCATTGTTAGTGTAAAGAAATGCAACACATTTCTGTATGTTATCTTGTATCCTGCTACCTTGCTGAATTATTTTATCAGTTCTAGTAGTTTCTGTGTGGAGTCTTTAGAGTTTTCTATATACAGCATTATGTCATCTGCATATAAAGACAATTTTACCTCTTCTCCTCCAATTTGGATGCCTTTTATTTCTTTTTGTTGTTTGACTGTTGTGACTAGGATTTCCAATAGTATGTTGAATAGAAGTGGTGAGAGTGGGCATCCTTGTCTTGTTCCAGATTTTAGTGGGAAGGCTTTCAGCTTTTCACTGCTGAATATTATGTTAGTTGTGGGTCAACTTGGTGGTTTATAAACAAACAAAGTTTATTTCTCACAGTTCTGGAAGCTGGGAAGCCCAGTACCATGGTGTTGGCAGATTTCGTGAGTGCTGAGGACCTGCTTTCTAGAAGACTGTAACCTCACATTGTAGAAGGAGCTAAACCTGGGGTTTCTTTTATAAGGGCACTAATATCATTCAGGAGCACTCCACCCTCATCGCCTAAGCACCTCCCCAAAGCCCCACCTCTTAATACAAACACATTGTGCTTAGGTTTCAGTATATGAATTTTGGGAGGATACATTCAGTTTATAGCAGAGTAAACTAATAACAGAGTGAGAGAAATTTCTGGAAAAAGTTTCCCAAATCCCCTCTCTGGCAGGGCTGCATTATGACTTACATGGACCTTGGGCATATCTGCCTTCATGGGTTCCTTCTTCCACCAAAAAAAAAAAAAAACATAACAACTCAATAATTATATTTTATGACTGTATTTGTATAAAGACAAATATAATCCAGGTTGGGTTGATTATTATACATTCATTGTTATTATATTCATTTCTTCCTTCTGATTTTAAAGAAATTAAGATGAAAAGATTTCATGGACCCCTAAAAGTACTGGGGGTTCTAGACCCCAGTACTGGATGTCAGCCATGCTGTTAGAAACACCTTCTTGTTTTCCCGACTATGTTCTAAGTCCTATCACAGGCCCCCCTCCTCCATGAAGCCCTCCTGCTTCTGTCTGTGGGAATTTTTTCAATAGTTACTGTCTAACTCATTTTGCAATTAGTGTATTCCACATTCTATTATCATTTATCTTTTATGTATGAGTCCTTTTATTCCAAATAGATTTTAGGCTGCTCAAGGGCAGTGACCATGTTTTATACCTCTTCCCCTCTTTGATACTCACCATATTCAGTGATGATTACTATTTATCAAACACATGCTATATGCCTGGCATTTTTTTTTTTTTTTAATATATGTGGCATAATCCTCCCTTTACAGCTATGGAAAATGAAGTGCAAGAAAAAAAAGTGACTTGCTCCAGGCTTCCCATCTAGACTCAGAATTGCAATCTAAATTTCTCTGGTTCCAAAACCAGCCATCTTTCTATTCAATGCCACTGCCTTCACATGTGAATAGTGGTGATGATCATGAGGAAGATGAACCAGGAAACGTTTTTTCTTTTTAAAGCAAAAGAAAATGAAATCAAAGTAAAACGTAGCAGGCATTTAAATTCTGTATATTAGAGCAAATTTAAAGCCAGTACTGCTCAGATCTCTTTCATAGCTAACTTGAAATCTTTATTTGAAGCATTATTGACAAGAAGAGGGAGTTACTGGCTATGTGTTGGGTAACTTACTCCGGGTGTAAAGGAATCTCTCACTTCACATGGTAAGATTTTACTGCCACGTTTTCTTTTTAAAATACATTTTTAATAAAGAGAGATCAGGAAAAAAGTACTATCTTCCCAAGGACAATATGCTCAGGCACTACCTCTTCTTTCTATATGTCATAATCCTGTCCCATATTTCAGCCAATATTGGGCAATGTCAGAGTTAGACCTAATAACACCTATCCAGTGGTTCCAAATTTTGAGTAATATTAGTTATCCATTGACAAATTCAACACCAATATATTAATATCTGATATGCTTTCATGACATTTTGGGGAGTGGCCTGTGATTTTGTCATTTTCTCATGATGTCATATAGCAATTGTTGAGTAGTCAAGTTTCCTTTCTTAGGTATTTTCCCACCACAGCTTCAAGCAGGAATAGACTCGAATTGTGTGCTGCAGTTTGTCAATTTGAAATCTTCTTTGTCTAAAATGTGAGAAACCACAGAAATCCAGAAGAGAAAAACTGTTTTTTCATATGCAAAGTTTACTGTCCTGGAAAGAATATGAGCTCAGGATTTCAGCACATCTGGCCTTGGATCCTGCCTCCAGCACTCAAATCTGGTGTGGCCTCAGAATAGTCACTTAATTCTGTTTGCATATCTATAAAATAGATGATAAAATTATGTACCTTTACAGGTTAATTGTGAGGATAGGAAATTATCTATGGAAAATACTTAACATAGTACCTAGTATGTAGTAGGTACTTAATAAATGCTAGCTTATTTGTATTGGTATTATTGTTACCATCTCTGAATGATGCTGAAGGACCAATTAGGAAAGTTAAGATAAAAACAGCTCTTGAATTTATTCACTAGGGCCCTGAGATGGGATAGGCTTTTTACGTTGCTGAAATAGCCAGGTAAATATAAGTGTAAAATCACATTAAAATGTTTCATGCAGGGAAAAATAAGTGGTCCCCTAACTTGATTTTGCTCACTTATTTTTCCAGCAAGCATTAAACCATAATCAGACCCTTACAATTGGGAACATCTCACGGCAATTAGAGGTTCATGTGTAACAACTGAGGTCTTTGGGGAAAGAGATGCTATCAACACATCAGCCCATTCTCTTCTCTGCAATCTAAAGCTCCCTTTGTTACAACAAGCATTTTGTAATGCACTTTTACTATCCTGAAATGAAACTCATAAAGTAAATCTATCTGCGCAAATAATTTTTTAAATGCCCTAATTATAACATGAAGGAAAAATAAAAAGAAAGTAATAAATAATAAAATAATATAAAATGCTTGGACTTAATGAAGTCATTGGATGCTTGTGCTTATAAATAACATCACCTTGACTATGATAACTACAGATATGGATTGATACACGTTGCTGAATTGACAACTCAGATACCAAGAAGTGTTCTGCATCATTTTTTATTTTCTGAAATGGTGAATGACTCTTTTTTTTTTTTTTTGCGGTATGCGGGCCTCTCACTGCTGTGGCCTCTCCCGTTGTGGAGCACAGGCTCCGGACGCACAGGCTCAGCAGCCATGGCTCACGGGCCCAGCCGCTCCGCGGCACGTGGGATCTTCCTAGACCGGGGCACGAACCCATGTCCCCTGCATTGGCAGGCGGACTCTCAACCACTGCGCCACCAGGGAAGCCCCATGAATGACTCTTGATAAAGTTCCAAACAAAGTAAAATATAATCTTTCCTTGATTTACATGATGATTGCATTCCTGTAAAATTCAATGTACATTAAAACTCTGAAAAACATATTTTGTATTATATGTAATGTGGGGTTAGGCTCTAAGCCAAGAGAGTTATAAATTTTTCATTGACATGAATGTCTGAAGGGACATTCCATACCTGTGTAGAACTTGGGACAATTTTTCATTATGCAGGATTGTCCTGCCCGTTACAGAACATTTAGCATCCCTGGTTCTTTATCTTTTATAGGCCAGTAGTACCCACCAATCATTGGGACCTAGTACTAAAGTATTCCCCATTGCTTTTTCAAAGTGTCCCCTAGGGGGTGGCCCTGCCGCCACTGAGAATACTGCTCTAGTCATACTGAGTACTTGCAGTTCTCTGAGCAGCCAGCCTTTGCTTCTTCTCTTCTCTCTGCATGGGATGTTCTTCCTCTACTTGGAATCGCTACTATTCACTCACCCCAAAGACTCACCTCAGGTGTCTCTCAACCAGGAGAAATCCTCTGTAAAGCTCCAGTTACTCCTTCTTTGTGTTGCCATAGACTTTCTGCTTAGGACTCTTATGAATTTGATTGTACTTTATTCTCTGTTTTCCAACATTATTCTAAGAGCTCCTGAGGACAAAATCAATCAATCAATTTATTTATCTTATACTGACTTATTTAAAAAATTTCTTTACCCTTAGTGCCTGACTCATGACTTCCACATATGAAGTGTAGATGAATGGACAGACGCTTGAAAGGACTAACAAGTAAATGATAATGTTTATACCAAATGTTTATTATCTACTTTCCTAAGGTACCATGATTGGCTCTAGGAGAGACAAATTAAAAGTGGATCCTGCTCTCAAGATGTTTGTGGTCAAGGAGGGGACTTGCATCACCCATGGTCATTTTCAAACAAAAGTGTAAGATATAGCATGTTAATTAGATATGGGTTGAAAGTAAACTACACGGTGCCACCTACTTTATTTGGAATTAGTGGAGAAAAAAAGCTTTTTGTAAAACCCCAAGTTTAAGAGTCATTAGTGTTATTTCAGGTGGGTTAGCTAGGTTATCCTGATATAGTGCAGAACAGTGGAGAATTGTTTTTAAATAGCAGTTTTCATACTTGGGGTATTTTAAAGGACTTTAAAGTGCTTTACAATGTAATGAGTTAAACGCTGGTAGTGAGAAACTATGTATGCTAATGGGAGAAGCCTATTATGCTCTTGACAGTAGCTCAAACGGGACTGTGGAAATTAGAAGCAGTTTTATTGATATTGGCCAGGATTGGGGATTAATCCTTGCTCCTTTTGAAAATTTCCATGGGATCTTTAAATTGCACTTGGATGGCCACTGTGTTTAATACAATTGTTTTCAGGACCTGAAACTCAACCAAAAAGTTTTTGCATCTACATTCTACAAATAAAGCACATTTGGAGATAGCGATTTTTTTCATAATGAATTTGGATAATGAAAGATTTTCATAGAAGAAGAAGAAGAAGAAGGGAAAAAAGAATCCCCATGACCCTTCCTTAGCTTTTGGAAGTAACCTCATTGGAGGTTCTGAAATATTCAGATAAATGTGTTCCAATTTTGCCTTTGCTCTTCAGGGTTCTGGCTGAGACTGAGGTAGAGATGCCAAAAATCTAATGAGAAAGCCTGTTCATGAACAATTTCCATACCACTTTCATCAGACTTGCAAGGTTAAGAAGATCTGAATAAATATGGAAACTATATGATACCAAAAGGAATGCTTTCTCATGCCTTTGGCCTTTTAAAAATTTTGTATGAAATTCTATCTAGATTGTGTTCAAGTACAAATGACAATTTAATTGGAAAGAGTGAAGCTATCTGAAGTTTAAAATTTATTTTAATAGATTGTATTATCTATTAAGTTAATATGAAATTAAAAGTTAGTACCATTATTAGTATGCTTGAGAAATCTCCACTATAAGCATACAATGATATCTACAACTTAAATGGTAGATGTTAAACTAATCATTCAACGGAAATTTTGTTAAAATTTTGTTTAGAATTTGCTGAAAACTGTGGTACTGTAATTCACCATTCATTCAACAGTATTTGATTGGGTACCTAATGCCTCGAAGACAGGGATACATGTTAAGAAATGAATCTTTACATTAAGAATGAAATAGTAGAAAGGGAAAGTAAAAAAAAATCCCTTTTAACATCCCATAAAAAAATACTTAGAAATAAACCTGACCAAGAGGTGAATGACTTATATGCTGAGAACTATAAAACATTGATAAAGGAAATTGAAGATGATTCAAAGAAATGGAAAGATATCCCATACTCTTGAACTGGAAGAATTAATATTGTTAAAATGGCCATACTACCCAAAGCAATCTACAGATTTAATGTGTTCCTTATCAAATTACCCATGTCAGTTTTCACAGAACTAGAACAAATAATCTTAAAACTTATATGAAACCACAAAAGACTAGGAATTGCCAAAGCAATCCTGAGAAAAAAGAACAAAGCTGGAAACATAACCCGCCTAGACTTCAAAAAATACTACAGAGTTACAGTAATCCAAACAACATGGTATTGGCACAAAAACAGACATATGGATAAATGGAATAGAATAGAGAGCCCAGAAATAAACCCACACACCTACAGTCAATTAATCTTTGACAAAGGAGGCAAGAATATACCATGGAGAAAAGACAGTCTCTTCAACAAGTGGTGCTGGGAAAGCTGGACAGCCACATGTAAATCAATGAAGTTAGAGCACACTCTCACTCCATACAGAAAAATAAACTCAAAATGGCTTAAAGACTTAAATATAAGACACGACAGGGGCTTCCCTGGTGGTGCAGTGGTTGAGAGTCCGCCTGCCGACGCAGGGGACACGGGTTCATGCCCCGGTCCGGGAAGATCCCACATGCTGCGGAGCGGCTGGGCCCGTGAGCCATGGCTGCTGAGCCTGCACGTCCGGAGCCTGTGCTCTGCAATGGGAGAGGCTGCAACAGTGAGAGGCCCGCGTACCGCAAAAAAAAAAAAAAAAAAAGGCATGACACCATAAAACTCCTGGAAGAGAACATAGGCAAAACATTCTCTGACATAAGTCGTAGCAGTGTTTTCTTAGGTCAATCTCCCAAGGCAATAGAAATAAAAGCAAGATTAAACAAATGGGACCTAGTGAATCTTGATAAAGACCCTTAAAGTGGATGTTTATTTAGTCCAGATTTTTTTCTTGTGATACGCAGGCCTCTCACTGTTGTGGCCTCTCCCGTTGTGGAGCACAGGCTCTGGACGTGCAGGTTCAGTGGCCATGGCTCACGGGTCTAGCCGCTCCGCGGCAAGTGGAATCTTCCCGGACTGGGGCACGAACCCATGTCCCCTGCATCGGCAGGCGGACTCTCAACCACTGCGCCACCAGGGAAGCCCTAGTCCAGATTTTAGAGTTAGCAATAGTGAGACCATATATTTAGCCTTGGAATTTAAACTAATCTCCAAACAATCAGCTTTTAGTTATTAGCTCTTTTGATATCTAACAGAGGTTTAATATGCCAAAATCTTCATTTTGAGATTTGCTTCACTCCCAAATCTTTCAGGTCCATCCAGATTATATCAACCAAGCCATCTTTCAAAGGAAAATGAGAAGGAACTGTTTAAGCATCAGTTTCTGCATTACTTATCCCGTTGATAGCAAAACAAAACAAGGTATTTTTCTGTAAGTAAAAGTTACATAAAATTGACCACAGAAGTGCTTGTCTTCCTCAGTATAAGCAAAGATTATCAGCAAAGGTTATGAACTAGTCATTAGGATTTAGGGCTCACATTAGTTTAGCCCCAGTGTGGGTTATAGAAATTGAAGGTGGGTAAGAGGCAGATGTTTTCCAGATCTTAACATTTCAATGCAACCCTGAAACTTTCCAGGGGTGAGAGTGGGTAAGGAGATACAGCTATTGGAAATGTAACATCTTTCTTAAACACAGGACAATTTTGAAAGATAACTCTCTTTCATTTCAATGATGTTATGTCTCTCTCAGTTACTGGGATTGTAATGGCAACCCAAATTAAGGCAAAAGTTATGTGTCATAATGGCAGGAACACTGATTTGAGACATAATCTAGACCTCATAATCTTACTTCTGCCATTAACCCTATCTTCCCACTAGGCAAGGCCCAAACCTATCTAATTTGCCACTGTATTTCCACTGCCTACTGTGTTGAGCATGTGTCCCTTTAATATGTCTTTTTTTTTAACTTTTTAGTTTATATTGGAGTATAGCTGATTAACAATGTTGTGATAGTTTCAGGTGCACAGCAAAGCAACTCAGCCATACATATACATAAATATCTTTTGAATGAATGAATTTTTTGAAAAATTGCATTTGGCAATAACTTCTGCCTTACTCTCAGCATCTTCATCTGTAAAATGAGCCGGGTGAGCTAGGTGATCTTTTTGGCCTCTTCCAAAATAAGACAGTTTCTTAACTACTAGTCTTGGTTAAAAATACAGATTTCAGGACCCAACTGAGTCAAAGTCTTTGGGGATGGAGTCCAGGCACTTGCCCTTTTAATGCTTCACAAACTCTTCTTATGAACAATAAATTTGTTCTGGAGCCAAAATGGGTATCTTAAATAGGTTTAGAAGTCAGAGCTTGACCACACCAAGGTATTTGCCTGCAAAGAGCAGGTGGAGAGTAAAGGAGATCATCCAGTTAACTTGGTTTTCTAATTCCTAACACTCTTTCCTTAGAGATATAGATATTTTTATAAGGCCTTTCTATTGAGAGAATTTCCCCTGTTCTTGATGGAAGTAGACAAGAATATAGTATTTCCAGATTTGGTTGAAAAGCTGTAACTCTTAAATTAAACTCTACTTTTTCTTTCTTCATGAAGATGTAATTTTCAAGCTGTTCATCTTTCCATTTGCAGATACACTGCTAAAACTGGGTTTTGAAACATTATCCTACAAACACTGAAAAATTTCTTTAACTGACAGATAAAAGTATAATTGGCTTTCTCAATATTCAAACAAATCAATCTCCTAAAATGTTAATTGACATCTACTTTTATGGATAAGTGTTTTCTTTTATAAAAATGTAATTTTTAAACTCCTAAATTTAAAAGTTGGCACTTGTAGATGTGATTTCTTCATATTGACAATAGAAAAGACATCTCCTTTTACTCAAATTCCTCTAACCACAGAAAGTACCAATGAAAAACTATTAAACAAACAACTAGAAGTCCTTTCATTGACATTCTCAGAGGCCAAAATTAACAGCTGAATTTAGGACTCTCAATCATTTCTTTGTTCTTCCAAACTTCATACTCTTGATGAGGTGTAGATTGATATGACTCAAGAGAAGCCAAGGCAAAAATATTTGGTTTATGCATCTGAACTTCAGTCAAAGTGAAATAGGTAGGCTGTTAAGGTAGACGCAAAAGCCAGATTTTCAGACATCACTCGGGCAAAACTCGTGCTGGGCTCTCTCTCATTCGAATGAGTTGTCCAAACCAAACACAGCCAGTCATTTCCAGTTTTTTCCATCAGTGTGCATAGTTTCCAACTGCGGAAATAGAGAGACAATTTGCTTGACTTCATGTCAGATGTCAGGCCTGCTGACCTTCAAGGAAAGTTGAGCTTGATAATGGTGAACACTGCCCAGAGTATGCACGTCTGTGGTCTCATCTCAAATACTTGCTCCTCTGCCAGAAATACAGATGGATGTAAAATAGGAACATTTTAAACATTTAAATTTCAACAGTGTTCTTTAAAGGACACATGATACTGAAACATTTTTTCTGTAATTCAGAGTTATCATGTACTTAAGTTGTAGGGGCAGAGGATTAAGCTGATTGATAAGACACGGCATCTTCCCCCTCCCCCTATATTTTAAAATATACTGTTGATTTCCAGGGCATACTGTTACATTAAAAAGCAAAGTACAAAAGAGATCTTGGTTTCTAAGCACCACTTGACAATGAAGGGAATGAGGGCTCCAAGGAGAAATGGTTGATTCCAGGCCTGAGTCAAGAAAAATACAAGATGAACCTGGACATCTTATGGTACTGGTATATAAGGAAATGCTCAATAAAAGATGGAGCCTATTGAAATTTCCCTTTTGTTCAAGAGCCTACTTGAAGGAGTGCCTCATGGCCAAAGCTGGAACAATTTGAGCAATGAAATAAAAGGCAGTATTGGATTATAATCTGTAGAATAAAATAAATATTTAGGTGTCCACACTGATATAAATAAGTCTTTGGTTAAATAAATAAATTAGGGATAAGGAAGAATTCTTCCTTACTGTAAAATTAGAGTTAATAAATGTATAAGGGAGGAAGGAAATAGAAAATCACCAAAATGTGTTCTTTTACTAACTACAAAAGGAAAAATAGTAAATTTACAGTGGTGAAATGCAGCAGACACCAACTTACCAAGCAATCGGGATCAACATCATTAGCAATAAAGACACATCCATATCATGAACCTTTGATATGATATGACACAAGGAGAAAGACACAACATCATTTCTGTGGTATTCTTGCCAAAAATGCGTAACCTCACTCCAATCACAAGAAAACATTAGACAAACCCAAGTTTTTGTTTTTGTTTTTTTACAAAATATTACACAAAATATCTGATCAGTACTCTTCAAAATATCACGGTCATGAAAGCCAAGGAAAGAACTGAAGAACTGTTACAGAACGCAGGAGACTAAGGAGAAATAAAAATTGCAACATGGTATTTCAAGTGAGATCCTGGATGAAATCCTGGAACTCAGAGACAACATTAATGGGAAAATGGGTGAAATTCAAATAAGGCCCATAGCTTAGTTAATAGCATTCTACCAATGTTAATTTCCTTGTTCTGATTAGTGTAATGTGGTTATGTCAGATGTTTACAGGAGAAGCTGGGTGAGGGTTACATGGAAACTTCATGCTATTGTTGCAACCTTTCTGTAAGTGTAAAATAAGTTAAAAATAAAAAATTTTAAACATGAAATATAACATGATGAGTGAAAATTGGTTTAATGACAACTGTTGTGTCCTTCAAATTTTTAAAATAATTTTTATTAAAATTTATTTCCTTCCAGTTTTTTTGAGATATAATTGACATACAACACTGTATAAGTTTAAGGTGTACAGCACAATGATTTGACTTATATACATCATGAAATGATTACCCTGGTAAGTTTAGTGAACATATCTCATTTCATATACATACAAAATAAAAGAAAAATATTTTTTTCTTTGTGATGAGAAATCTTAGGATTTACTTTCTTAACAACTTTCATATATAACACAGCATGTTAATTATATTTATCATACTGTATATTACATCCCTAGTACTTATTTACCTTATAACTGGAAGTTTGTACTTTTTGACTTTCTTTATCCAATTTTTCAAGAGCTTATATAGTCCAAACTCTTTACCATGGCTTGCAAAAATTTACACCATCTGGCCCTTTCTTTCTTACCTCTGCTTTGTCATCTCCAATTTTGTGCCACCTACACTAGTTTTCTTTCTGTTCCTTGAGCATGCCAAATGAATGTTCAGCCACACACACACACACATGCACGCACACACATGCACACAATCTTTCTGTGATCTTCTAAAAATTGGCTCTTTCTCATTGTTCAGCAGTATATATTAGTCAGCTTTTACCAGATTATGCTGTCTCAAAAAGACAAAGTCTTATTGCTTGCTTATTGCATGGCTGATCCATGAACTGTGAGTTAACTGTGGATCTGCTCCCCCATATCTTCTTCATTCTAGGATCCAGGTTCAAGGAGCAAACCCAATCTGGAAATGTCAAATTCACGGCAGAGGGAGAACAAGCAAGCTGATGAAATCAAATGCTGGTTATCAGAGCTTCACCATGGAGTTGACACACTGTTGCTCATGCTCCCATTTCATTGGTCAAAGCATATCACATCGCCAAGCTTGATATTAACGTGGTAGGGAAGGAAACTTCTCCTACAGAAGATGCTGGGAGTCATATGGTGGGGATGCCTAAACTTCTTATAGGAGAGAGGGAGAGAATTGGGGAACAATAATGCAAACTACCGTAAGACTCAGCTCTCAGGAAACCTTCTTGAAGGAATCTTCTTGTACCACCTGCACCTTCTCTCATCCCTCTTTCCCAGGTTACTTAATATTCTATTATTTTGTTTTATTTTCATATCACTTTCTGGAATTTTCTTACTTTACTTAGGTGTCCTTTTATTATTGGTGTCTACCACTAGAGTATAAATTCTATGAGAGCAGAAAACAGAAAAATTGTTCATAGCACTATCCAACAGTTCTTGGCCCTTAGTTATGTGCTCAATAAATATTTGTTAGGTAAAAAGCAGGCATAGCCTGAAGCTCCTTAATTTTCATGTCTTTACATAATGTATCATATACAATGTCTCACGAATAGTAGGCACTGGTAAATGCTTGTTAAATAAATAAATGAATGCATATTTATATTGAATAAAATTAAAGGGGAAATAATATATATTTATACACACATTTCTTTTTACACGGCTAGGACTACAACTAGAGAAAAGAACCTCCCTATTAAGAAGGGACATTTTCATACATTGAACTTTTCTCCAAGTATACTTGGACCAGGTAGATGAGATTTGATTTTTCTCATGTACTTCCAACTAACCTCACCTATGAATAAAACATTTGAGGATTCAGTCTGGCAAATGCAAAGCTGGTTTGCAGAACCGACAAATTAACAATTTGTCTTAGAAGTGGAGTGGCAGCAAGATGAGAGATTGGGATGGGGGATAGTGCTGGAGCCGAGGCAACAACATGCTGGTGTTTCAATGTTTCCAGTGCTTTTTTCTTCCTTCTACAGGACAGAGCTACGTTGGTAGGTCATTGATGGCACTTTGCATTTATTTATTTATTTATCTCTGTCCATCTTGCTTTTCCATAATATCTGTGAAAGTTCCAGGGCATTCCCCTGTTTGAATTCCCACCTCCCCCGCAAAACAGCAAAATTACATTCTAGTTTCTTTCAATGGACATGACGCTATAAAGGTTGCTTTGTTTAGCAATGACTATTCACAGGCCCAAAACATTCACAGACCACCTCAGATTTAACCTCAAGTATAAATGGAGTCAGTGCTTCCATTGCAGAAATTTTGGTAAGTGTTGCCTTCCCTGAACATAGATTTCCACTGTTAATCTAGTTATTTTCCATTTGAACTAGATGTTCCAAGATATGAAGGTTGCTTTCAGTCATAACTATCTTAATATGAAAAAGATTTTGATGTTTTAAAACCAGGTTCCAGAAAAGAGTGCTAGAGTGAAATGTCATTGTTGGGAAAAGTGACATGGAAGAACATGGGAGAAGTAGAACTATGAAGCTGAAAGATTCATGAAGACAAACCTTTTTTATTTTCCAAGTTCACCTTGAGCTGGCTTTGACTTTAGATTAAATTACCCACTGTGGTAGCCATAAACCTGCAACCTGTTATTGCACAGACTGAATTAAGATGAAGTCTTTAATAAACCCTGTGAAAGGAGGTTCAGTTATGGGAAGTTATCAATGGACCAGTTATTCCAACGGTCCTTCAGCATTGTACTTTAATAGCATAGAGGCCATTAGAGTGAGTATCTAGAATATTTACTTCTTTTCAATCTTTCTCAAATGCAGGGTTTAATGATTCCAGCAAATAAGCAATATTTACGATGGTAATGATGAATTGTAAATCTTTGTAATGAGAGATTCTGAGATTTAATCCTTAGTCCACCATTTGTCAGCTATGTATAGTTGAGCAAGATACTTAACCTCTCTGAACCTCAGTTTCTTCACCTGGAGAAAGGATACATTAATAGCATCTAAGAGCATGTTGTAAGGATAAATGAAAACATTTTTGTGTACTGTCAGGTTATCATCAGTTGTAGGTCACAAAAATCCAACTCAAACCAACTCAAACATAAAGGAGAATTTATTAGATCATGCAATAGGGAATTGGAAGTGCAAGGCTGACTTTAGGCAAGGTTGGATGGAGACATTCAATGAACGTATTCAAAATCTACCTCTTCTCCAACTTTTGGCTCTGCTTTTCTTTGGTTTGGCTTTGTTCTCAAGTAGTCTCTCTACTACTTTTGAGATTTTGTGTTGGCAAAGAAGGTCACCAATAACAAGCTCCAAACTTACATCTTACAGCTTAGCAAGTACCTCTTTTTTTTAAGGTTCCAGCAAAAGTCCTAAGACTGAATCACCTTTCTGGGTCCTGAGTCATGTGCTCCAGACTGAGGCCAGGGGAACGGATTCTCAGATAGGTCTGATCCTGGAGCCAGTTGGCTATGCCAACCCCACCCAAAACAACATGGACAGAAAAGTGGATGAAGGATACCTCCTCTCATCAAAAAACAATGGGTCTTTGTATTGCTACAAGAAAAATTTGGGGTAGACAAAACAACAGATGTCCACTACAGTGTTTAAGGCATTCAGCACAGTGCCAGACCATGGATCAAGCCATCCATGAATATTTGCTCTTATTAATGATATCAATTTCCTGGAGAAAAATGTAGATGCTGACTAGTCAGAGAACACTAGGGGAGAATCTGGTTGATTAAAAGTTAAACAAGGGGCTTCCCTGGTGGCGCAGTGGTTGGGAGTCCGCCTGCCGATGCAGGGGATGCGGGTTCGTGCCCCGGTCCGGGAGGATCCCGCATGCCGCAGAGTGGCTGGGCCCGTGGGCCATGGCCGCTGAGCCTGCGCGTCTGGAGCCTGTGCTCCGCGACGGGAGAGGCCACAGCAGTGAGAGGCCCGCGTACCGCAAAAAAAAAAAAAAAAAAAAAAAAAAAAAGTTAAACAAGAATGTGAAATGACCAATTCTTCTTGAACTTTCTATCCCCAGTAACCAGCACAGTAGTTGGCATGTAACAGGGGCTCATAAACGCTTGTTCAGTGAATGAATACATGCCAGGAGTCACGCCATGCACTTCCTATCCAATAGCCATTATAACAGCAACATAACTAACCTACTTCTTGGTCTGTTGTCCCAGTAGTCTCTGTCTTCTGACAGGCTTGTTGTAGGGTACTTTAAACTTGGAAGTGCATGTGAATCACCTGGGAATCTTGTTGAAATGCAGATTCTGATACAGTGAGTCTAGGGTGGGGCTCGAGATATTGTGTTTCTAATAAGCTCCCAGGTAGTGCCTTCTTGGCTGATCTGCAGTTCACCCTTTGAATATCTAAAGCCTCTAAAGTGCTAAACTATTTCCAGGTAGGAGCTGACACAAAGCTCTTACCATGGGTCATTCAATTCCACCATTCGGTAGAGAACCTGCTTCAGGGTGTTCTTGTAACATGTCGTTTCTTTCACGAGCAAGGGGGCAGAAAGTAAAGAACAGAGAACTTATGCTAAGGGTAATTCTCTTAAAACAGTGTAACATGTGAAAACAGAGCAAACAATGTAAAATGTAGTTTTGAAGAGTTTGATCGAGTTTTTACAATTGTTCACTATTTATTAAGGAAAGAGCTGCCTTTTATTGAAGATGAACTCTGTACCTGGGCATTGTGATTTATATCTACTTTTTCATTTAATCTCACAACACTCCTGTGATGCTATAAAGAGGGTCCCCAATTCACAGATGAGGGAAATCATTCTCAGAGAAGTTAAAGCCACCCAGGTATGCAATGGATTTATGCACTGATTTGTACTTCAATCTCTCTCTTAATCTCTATATTTTAATTTCTCATTTAGAATACAATAAGAATGCTAGAGAATGCACCCATGGCTATTATTAATATCAAGCATCATGATTTTTAACTCTTTACTTATTTCCTCTGGCACTTTATGGTGTGCAAAGCATGCAGGCATTTATCTTAATAAATAAGATTAAAATAAAATAACAAATTAAAACGATTCCATTTAAAACCATTAAGATTAAATGTGATTAAAAAATAAAGCATATTTGCCTTATCAGATTTGTTGATCCCAAGACAAAAGCTGACCTTCTGAAATAAAATGTTGAAGATGCTCCTGATCAGTTTGTCTGAATGTACACATGAAAGAGAGAGAATATGAGGTTACTTGGACCATACAACACAGAGGAATGATTTTATCACCATGTAGGCAGTCTTGGGTTGATTGTAGCACAGACTGTGGGCATTGGTGTGAATAAGACCTGAGTTGGGTTCCTGGTTCAACCATTAACCAACTGTGTGACCACAGGAAAATGACGTACCTTTGTTCTGCCTCTATTTTCCCATATATATGGTTGTGAAAATTAAATTTAATTATGCAAGTAAAGAGCTTAGCTTAGTGCCTGGCACTAAGTAAGCACTGAAATTTAAAATATGTATATAGGTAAGGGGGTCTGAATATCATCAAATATATTTTATTAAAGATGAATATTACATACTATTTCTTTTCTCTTTTGGCTATAGATCTCATTTTAATGTGCTCATTGTCATCCTCAATCCCTCCCCAATCAACTGTTTTTCTAGGATTTTGAATTCTTGGCTCCACACCTGAGATTCCAAATTGCTTCCTTCTGTTTGGGCAGCTTAAGTTCACATAAAAATAATCTCCTTCCTCTCTCTGGATCCATGACATTGAACATGAATTTTCCCTCCTCAACAATTACATGGAGGTTACATAACCTACTTGTTGAGTTGGACTAGCATATCTAGACTAATAAAATTTTACCATTGACAGACCCTTATAGTTGATCTGTGTGTAGATGAATCAGAAAGACGTATTTGCAAAGGCAACACAACTAAGCAGAAAGATTTAAATGAATCTAGACAAAGGAATCCAAGGAGAAAACAGTTACTCTGTAGTACACCTGGCTTCTGTAAAGCATGTCCAGGGCAGTGGGCATACCCACTGGAGCTAGTGACTGATATGGAAGTTTCTGTCCAGATGTGATATCTGTCCAGGCTTCTGCCTCTTAAAGTGGGTAGGAGATGATGAACACCTTGCCAGTTTAACATCATTTCTCTAGGGGCTCAGCTTTAGGGCTAAACATACTGTACTGTTTGATTCTTCTTTTGTTGGACAGTCTGATTCCAAGTCATATCTGGGGTCTCCTTACGTGTGTGTCTCATCCCTAACGTTTATTATTTAGGTGGGAATATGAGAAAGAATTCTACCCATGTTCTAGACTTCTTTTGTCACAGTAATTTGGCCACTTAATTCTTTCTTCTTAGTAATAAAATAAAATGAATACTTATCCAATAATAAAAGTAAAACTTGTTTAATGTAGAACATTCAAAAAATATAGAAAGATTATAAAGAATAAAATAAATACCTCTGGAAATTCTACCCCTCATAAATAACAACCACTAACCTTTGTTGTTTAGTTTCCCTCATTTTTTCTATTTTTCGTGATTTTTCATCTTGGGTATCTGTGTGTAGTGTATATTTTTAAATCATACTGGGATCATACTGTAAAAATCATTTTGAATTCTGCTTTTTTTCACTTAGTATTATATGAAGAATACATTTCATCCTTAAATAGTTCATGAATTTTTTTTCTTTCTTTTCCTTTTGCCTTTTGACCCCCTTCATCCATTAAAATTAAAAAAAAATCTACGTGGTAATTTCATTATAAGAATGTACCATGATTTATGTAACAATTCCCCTATTATTAGATGTTAGGTACATTTCATATTTTTCATTACAGATCTGAGGCTGGCAAAAGTTTTCTGTAGAGGGTCAGATGGAAAATATTTTCAGCTTTGTGGACAATAACTTCTCTGTAACAACTACTCAACTGTGCTGTTGCAGAAATAGCCATAGACAATGTGTAAATGAATAGTAGTGGCTGTGTTCCAATAAAACTTTATTTACAAAAACAGGTGGCAGGTAGGATTGGCTTGTGGCCTATATTTGTCCAACTTTGACATAGACAATGCTAAGATCAACATCCTTGCACATGACATTAATAATTATTCCTATAAAATCAATTCTTAGAAAGGGAATTATGGGTGAAAGGGGATGAAAATTTTTAAGGCTCTTAATATACATTACTAAATTTCTCTCCCAAAATATTGCAAAAATTATACTTGTACTAAGTGAGAGTAAAAGTCCTGATTTCTCTATGCATTCACTTATATAGATTACTATCAATTAAAAAAATAATTTAATAAATTAGTGACATCTCATTATTTTGATTTATTTTAATTACTATTTTTAAAATGTACTTGGATATTTATTGGATATTTATATCTATTTTCTGTGGGTTCAAAATGTTTTTCAACAAATAGGAGGTCCTTTTTATTGCATGTCACTTAATTTTTTTCTTAAAATTGAACATTAAAAATCCACTATAACACCTAATTTAAGGGATCCACATCCAGAAGTTGAACATACATGGATAATATTAATCTGGGTAAGTTAACTGTTATAACAAACAAGCCTTGACTCTTAGGAGTTTAATACAGTAAAGGTTTATTTCTCACTTATGTTGCAGTCCAGTGCAGGTCTTTGGTACCTGCTCTGTGGAGTCACTGAAGGACAGGCTCTGTCAAAACTGCACCATCTTCATTTCATCTTTTTCCTGTACATCAAAATCCACCTTGCAATGAGGGAACCACAGTGTGGAGAAGGTGGACATTCCTTTCACTGTTTGAACCTGCAAGTGACACAGTACCTCTGCTCCTGTCCCACTGGGGATGACATCACTTGGCTTCACCCAGGAGAGAAACAAAAATGTAGGTTAGCCCTATGCCCAGGAAAAAGAAATGGATTTGGTGAAAAAACAGCCAGTCTCAACACATAACTAAAATTTAACCTCCAGATGGCAGGACTTTTTTTGAAGTCCTTTTAATGTGTATGGTGAAGACTAGTACTCTTTTATACAAAATATTGGCTAATAAACACGAATATAAAATATATATTTCTATAAGAAAAAGTAGAGAGCTGATGATAAAACTATAAATATTTTGTGGTTTTTTGAGGGGGTCCTTACACTAAAAATATTAAAGTGTATCTTTGCGTTTGTAACTGGCCACATGCTATTATAACAGTAACCCAAATTTTGCTAATTTTCTCGAGTAAGAAGATTTAGCCACTGGTTTTCCTCACTGAGTGAAGCCAAGTAGAAAATCAGTACGTTAAATGGCAAAAAAAAAAAAGAAACATATTTGAAGAGAAAATTTAAATTTTTTTAAAACAATGTCTACGATTAATCACCATTAAATAAAAAATAATATCACACTTGACATGTTAACACAATCTTCCTAACAACAAAGCCAGGAAAACAGAAGCAAGAAAGAGGAGATCATTAAAGATTTATATACAAGATCAGAATGAGGAAATTAAAAATTTTTTCTTAGATATATGCGATTGCAAATGGAAATAGTGTGCTTCTTTCTTTGATGCTTATATATGGTCTTCTCATTGAGAAAGCTCAAAAGCATCAACTCACTGTAACCCTCCTCATTTTAAAATGTTTGAATGAATGCAGGATAACCTGGCCGGAAAAGCACAGGAAAGTGAGGAGGCTACTAAGTGAAGGGAGGTTACCACCTGAAATTCCAAACGAACAGATTAACATTGTCTGTTTCTAAACTCCTGAAAAAAGACTGTAATTGTGCCTTTTATATCTTACCATGTGTTCCAACTGCAGAATTCCTCAACTCCCAGGAGGAGCCTCATAGAGATGCTGTGCTGTTTGATTTGGCACTATTCACAAACCTTGGCAGATGATCAAATAGAGGGCACAGAAGTGCAGGAAAAGCCTTAAGAAACTGTCTTCGCTGTTGTCGTTATTGCCTTCATGCATTGAAATCTCAACGGTGAGCATAAAGAAGCCATAGATATTAACCGAGCGTGCATAACTCCAATTTAGATGTTTAACACACCTTGGCATGGAGAAAGCATGTAAATTTACTGCTTTATGTGCTTTATCTTGAGTTGCCTTTGTCTCAACTTTCAAATAAAGCTGCTTTCTTAAAATAATTATTTTTGCCCCAGAGCTTTTGGACTAAGTGTGTAGGCGTGATGCCTGGGCAAATCTTGGCTTTGAACTGAAAAGATCTGTGTTCTAGTCCTGTTACTACCAGTTCCTAGCTGTGTAACCTCAGGCAAGTTGCTCAACACCTCCAAGCCTTCGTTAGTGTATCTATTAAATAAATATGTACTGCCTAGCATACTTGTCTGGATTTCTGTTAGAAGTGAATAAAAATTATAGTTGGGATCATGCAAAAAATATATATATAACATATTTGGTAAAATGTAAAGAGAAATACTGTTGTGAGAAATTATTAGCATAATTAAATAAAACTTTGCAGAAATGTGAGACATTAAGAGACAGATATTTTAAGCAATATATTTTACAGTGAAAGGAAAATCCAGAAGAGAAACTACTAAGCTGTTTCTGAATTTAAAATATAAATGGGGCTTCCCTGGTGGCGCAGTGGTTGGGAGTCCGCCTGCCGATGCAGGGGATACGGGTTCGTGCCCTGGTCCAGGAGGATCCCACATGCCACGGAGCAGCTGGGCCCGTGAGCTATGGCCGCTGGGCCTGCACGTCCGGAGCCTGTGCTCTGCAACGGGAGAGGCCACAACAGTGAGAGGCCTGCGTACCAAAAAAAAAAAAAAAAAAAAAAAAAAAGTATATATATGTATATATATATATATATATATATGTACAGAAAGTCTATACTAAAAAAAAAAAAAAGACAGAATGAAAATGAACACAAAATTGAGAAAAGTTATGCTATCTATGGAAATGATTACCAAATAGTGGAATTTCTAAGCCATGAAATTCTCAAAAATAGATTAATTGGAAAGAAATAGGTGAGGGACATTAAGAGGTACAAACGTCCAGTTGCAAAATAGATGAGTCGAGGGTATGCAATGGGGAATATCGTCAATAACTATGTATGGTGACATGTTGTAACTAGACTTCACAGTTATTAGTTTTAAATGTATAGAAATGTTGAATCATTACCTTGTATGACAGGAACTAACATAGTGTTGTAGGTCAATTACACTTCAAAAACAAACACTCATAGAACAAGAGATCAGATTTGTGGTTATCAGAGGTGGGGGGTGGGGTTGGGGGAATTGGATGAAGGCAGTAAAAAGGTACAAAACTTTCAGTGATAAGATAAATAAGTATTATGGATGTAGTGTACAACATGATAAATATAATTAACACTGCCGTATGTTATGTATGAAAGTTAGGAGAGTAAATCCTAAGAGTTCTCACCATAAGGAAAAGATTTATTTTTATCTTTTTACATTTTGTATCTATATGAGATGATGGATGTTCACTAAACTTATTGTGGTCATCTCTGCATGATACATATAGTTCAAATCATTGTGCTCTATAGCTTAAACATGCAGTGCTGTATGTTAATTATATCTCAATAAAACTGGGAGGAAAAATCCAAAGTAATTGTTAAGTCAACTATACTTCAGTTAAGAAATAAATGAATTATATATTTGGCAGATATTTTTGGAATGGATTTGGTGATCTTTAGTTGGTTTCTCTCAGCCTATTCATTCATTCATTCTTTCATTTTTAGAATGTAGACTCTTTTTGTTGTGTTCCCTAATTTATTCTAAGGGCACATAGTAGATGCTCGTGAAATATTTCTGGAATGAATGAGTTGATGAATTAATGAGTTTATTAACCTACAATTTTCTTTGCTCTTCATTGCGCTAGTTGCTAGAGGCGAAAGAATACTATGGACACAGTTGCTACTCTCTGGGAGCGCCTAGCCTAGTGAAGGAAACAGGCACAAAAATATATAATAAAATAACATATAAGTCCCATGATCCTGCTCTTACTGGTTCTTTTGGAAAAGAATCACAAATAATAATAAATAAAATATAAACATAATAATAAAATAGAAATATAAATACAAAATATAGATAAATAGTATAAATATATTTATATAAGTATATATAAATATAATTAAAATAATAAGTAGAAATCAGCACAAATTTAAGTTTAAGCTGCTCCACAATTTTCACTTAAATTCGTTAAAAATTTCTTTTGAATTCCTATTCATCTCATTCAAAATTATAACATTACATATATGGAGAGAGTACTTTAATAGTCACCCCAATCTAGGTCCTTTATCCACCACAAGTAATTATTGCTATGACGTTAGTCCATATCTTTCCAGAGACTTTGTATGTATGTATGTACACAGACACACACAGACACAGGCACATACATTATTGTTTTTCAAGTGTACATTAATTTGAACAATAGCATACATGTACAGTCTTTCTAAATTTTATTCCCCTCAACAACATGTCTTAGAAATCTATCAATATGAGTACCCTTTAATCTATCTCATTCTTTTAAGATGCTACAATGGTGGTCACAACAGGGTTACCATTCACACATGGCACCTGTGGAATGGTGCAGTGAAAAACCTGCACAGCTGTTTGTGGCAGCTCTCAGCCCTGCCTACTTAATATGACTGTAGTACAGCTCACCTAGTGTTTCTCTATTAATGGTCACACAGGTTATTTCCAGTGTTTCAGTAATACCAACAATGCTTTAATGAATATCTTTGTACAAGCTATAATAGCTAAAATGTCCAGATGAGTCTAATGAAATCATTCATCTATTTCAAATCTTATACTTGGCATCAGAAATTCCTTCCTGAACTCTTGCATGTGTGTGTGTTTGTATACTGAACAGCAGAAATATTAAAAAATAAAACCAAAATAAGCCTTTCGAGAAACTGAGAGGGATGAATAGCCCTCTTTTACTCTTTAAACCCAGAAGCTTTGAAAGATTAAAGCCCTTTCCCTTTTTTCTTTTTTTTTAAGAAGATGTTGGGGATAGGAGTTTATTAATTTATTTTTGCTGTGTTGGGTCTTCGTTTCTGTGCAAGGGCTTTCTCTAGTTGTGGCAAGTGGGGGCCACTCTTCATCACGGTGTGCGGGCCTCTCACTATCGCAGCCTCTCGTTGCGGAGCACAGGCTCCAGACGCGCAGGCTCAGTAGTTGTGGCTCAAGGGCCTAGTTGCTCCGCGGCATGTGGGATCCTCCCAGACTAGGGCTCAAACCCGTGTCCCCTGCATTGGCAGGCAGATTCTCAACCACTGCACCACCAGGGAAGCCCCAAGCCCTTTCCCTTTATTTTGCCATGCAGTACGCCCAGAAATCAAACTTTTCTGAGCCAGTCTTTTTACCTCACCCCTGACTTGATTTAGTTGTGAGAATCTGAAGATGTAGTATGTATGCACTACTTGAAGCAGGAGGGTTTTATGTGTTTTTGAATGGCAACATTTCTTTTCCACAAAAGATAACTTTATGACAAGTCGCATTTATATTGTACTGCTTTGACTGATGCACTCAGCAGAGACAGATGCTTCCCCATAATGCCTTTGATCTTCTTTCTGTACAGAGTGCTTTTGAATATTGAGAGCTGTTTGAGGCACAGCCACTTGTAAACATGTAGGAGCCCCTGAGGAGCTATGTATTGCACAGGTAATGGTGCAGGGACCAGATCTTTCTGGTGCCAAAGACAGCCTTTAGTCAGGTTCCCTAAGAAAACATGGGCTAATGAAACTGACAGTGAAATTGCCAAGTGTTAGGAATGGCATTTTTAAAAGGGGAGAAAATGGACAAGAGCCTCCTTGTTGTCACTTGGTTGTGATTTGTGGTATTGATTCTGGCCTTTGGCTGCATCTTGAACTAAGTACAGCAGAGGTCCAAGTACCTTAACCTCAAGTGGAATGTTTACTCTATCATGGAAGAAGCCAACTTCCTGTATACGAAGAAAGGATGGTGGAGTAGAGACTGAAGAAAGAGCAGTAGAAGCCACTTTCTAGGCCTGAAGATAAAAGGCCACTTTCAAGGACCAGATGCGGCTGCCTTCCTAAGAGGGAGCTTGATAACCTGACCCCAGCTGCAGTTTTGTTTCAGGATGTTTCGCAGAGGATTCTAAGGCTGCAGGCAAGTCTTCTCACAGTGGCCTTGTGAGCCCTCCAGGGGCTGGTTCTGTGGCAAGGTCAGCTCACCTGGCTGCCTCAGCAGGGTCAAAGCACTCATTCCTGCCTTCAGGTTTGCAAAAATACTTATGACTTAACTTGCTTCTCAGTTTGTATTTACTGAATTTTCAAACTGGAAAGGAGCATAAAGATGACCTATCAAGATCACTTTCACTTGATGAGCACAGCAATCCCCTAAAAGGCTAGGTTGTTTACCACGGTAGTGATTCTACCAGTTGGTTTCCTTTTGGGCAATTTGACAATTTCTGACTCTTCCTCCTTCTCTTCCTTGTCCGCCTCCTAATTATCATCACCATCATCAACATATTGTTTTTTGTTTTTGTTTTTTGTGTGTGTGGTACGCGGGCCTCTCACTATTGTGGCCTCTCTCCCCGCGGAGCACAGGCTCCAGACGCGCAGGCTCAGCGGCCATGGCTCACGGGCCCAGCTGCTCCGCGGCATGTGGGATCCTCCCGGACCAGGGCACAAACCCGTGTCCCCTGCATCGGCAGGTGGAATCTCAACCACTGCGCCACCAGGGAAGCCCCGGGTTTTTTTTTTTTTTTTTTTTTTTTTTAATTTGTTCTCCATACCTTCTGATTCAGGTCCATCAGTATTCAGTGGCAAGGACCCAGCTGCATTTGTCCTTGTGTAATGAAAAAGAGCTCTGGATTTGGAAACAGACACACTTGGATTTAAAAACAGACTCAACCCTTTACTTTCCTCTGGGTGACCTTGAAAGCTACTTTATTCCTCTGAGCCTGTTTATTTGTGTATAAAATGGAGACAATAACATCTGCTTTAGAGTTTCTATGAGGCTTAAATGGGGGCAAGACCACTCGTGCCTGGTGCATGGTAGGCCCTCAGTAAATGGGACCTGGGAGCACTATTATTATTGCTATTATTATCATTAGCTCCAGGAGGTTTGAGTTTGAGTCCTGGCTCTGTTACCTAAGCTTGAGCAAGTCAGTTCCCCTCTGAGAGCCTCATTTGTAAAGTGGGGAGTTGGACCAGATTCTTTCTAAAGCTCAGTGCAGGCACTTTATGATATGTCATGATACAGTGTTCTGCAGTTTGGTGTACCTCCCAATCACCTGGAGGTCCCATGCCTAGAGATCCTGATTCAGTAGGTCTGGGAAGGGCCCAGGAATCTGCATTTTTAACAAAGACTCCAAATCTTAGCTTTCTCTTGTTAGAACTCGAAAAAGTATTATCCTAGACCGCGCAGTAGGATAAAGGTAAAGAGCAAATTAAATTACGTCTATAACACACTTAGTGTAGTTTCTGGCACGTGCCACTTTTTACCGCTAAATTGCCAATTGCTGTTACTCTTCTTTCCCTTTGTCACATTGTATAGCACATATTCCCAGTTGGTAGGCTAAATTTGGCCCATAAACTGACTTTACCATATGTGACTTATATACACTTTTTTTTTAAATTATAAGATTTCTGGATTCTCTTGAAATCCCAAGAGGTCTGGCAACACCAAGCTTGCAACAATTTATACTGACGGCTCCTGGACATCGGTTGTCCCTTTAGACGCGAGCTCCCTATTTGAACCAGTCCCCACTCACTCTCCTCCACTTATTTACCTTTCTCCTTTGTCCCCTGTGGCATTTGGACTTGTAGATTCTTGTTTATAGGCTCTAATTCAGCCTCTCTATGCAGAGTTTTAGAAGAGCTAAGAGACTGTCCATTCATGGTGTTATTCCAGCTATTCTAGATCAACTAACCAGCTGTCCATGGGCAGAGGCACGGCCCCAGTCACAGCTCCCTCTTAACCTAACAGAAAAAAATGGAGAGAGTAGTTTATAACTTTTATGATTTAGTGGCATAATTTAGGATGAGTTCCAAGGGGTAGCATTATGAAAGTCTACTGAAATACTTTGCCAGGGAACCTAACCCAAGCTGAGATGTTGCCTAACAGAATCAAAGCAGGTTTAAAGTCAGCTGCTGCCTTTATTACACACTTAAAACTTGGCAGATGAAGTTCTTTGGGCTGGGACCACATGAAAGAAATCAAGGCAAGTGAAGGGTGGTTGAAGAGAACAGATGGACTTGGACATCTTACACCATCGGAGTGAGGCTGTGACTTCCAAAGATACCTGCTTGGATGCTCTGAAAGTTATCATCAGCTTTGTATTTTTTTCTCTCTAGCTACGGGTGTCACACATGAAAAAAAATGAGGCAAGAAAGGGCTTTATACAAAGGTATCGAGGCCACATTTGTCAAACCCAGAATCCCACGCAGATTGGGGAACTATGTTTCAAGCTGAGCTCAAAACTTTCAACTCTCAAAAGTGCTACTTACCCCACGTAAAAGGCAATTTTCCAGCTCAAAGAAAGGCAGTTCTGCAAGGTTCAGGAAAAAAGGTCAGAAGACTCCTTGTACATCAATCAGCTCCTGGAAAACAACATGTCAATGAGTTAAGTGAACACGAATCAGGCACATATGGATTGAATTTCCCTCAAAATACTCCTGGGGTCCAAGTTTAAGGGGTGGAGTGGAGGAGGGGTGAAAATTCTTAGGAAAATTTAACGTATTGTTCTGCAGACCCCAAGCACTTGAAAATACTTCCAAGATGTCAACTGGCCAGGCCAAGAGTCCTGCTGGCCTGAATCAATGTTGAGTCCAGCTGACCTTTGTTTCTGGAGATTAGAATGCATGTAAGGCCCATATGACAGCTCAGGACTTCCCCGCCTTGATTTAAACTTCATTCCATGGCATGGAGCTAGGGAGATCTGATAGAGGGTGGCTTTGAAGTTCCAGGGAAGGGGATTAGATTTATTTCAGAGAAAAAAATGAACTGTAAGAAACATTCAAGCTTACCAGTCGTTAGTGCCAGTAGCCTATGTTTCTAAGCAAGTAAATCAATCCTTCTATGCTTTCTTATTTCCTGGAATCATAAGAAAAGCAGCTGGGAATTAATATAGATGTGAGGGAGAAAAGCAAGTACAGGAGGATTTTCTTAACACCATTCCACATGCAAGTGTGTGGCATAGTGGAAATTTGCTTTATAAATACAGGTTCTTATAAGTTCTTAAAGAAGAGAACAATGCCGCATTGAAGTCTATTCTAACCAGAACACTAAACAATAAATGTAATGAGTAAATAACATTCAGATTTTGCATCCTATGTAAGTTCATATATGTTGGGACTATTTAAAATAAATCTAATTTTAGGGTGAAATTCTAAGAATTCAGTGTCAACAATAAGCTATTCCATTATATTCACATGGGACCTGAAATTGATCAGTACCAAATCCTTTCTCCAGAAAGCATCAAGAAAGCTAAAACTGGGAATTACACATTTTAAACTCTTTAAGATGAAAACCTATTGAGAAACAATACGCTTTATTTTTTGTTTTCTAGGGCAGTTGGAGGTTGCACTGTAATTTCTCTTTAGGAAAAGTACGGAATGAGAAACTTCTTGGAGGCAGAGGGAACCATTATGCCATTATGGCCTTTTCGCCCCTTTTCTTTTCCTTCTTTCTTTCTTTTTTTTTTTTCTTTTTTCTTTTTTTTTTTTTTTTAAGGCAGGAGGTAATCAGAGATAAATGTTAATGGGATTTTTTTTTTAAACAAATGATGCACTGTCAAGAGAAAATTTTTTCACAATTATCAAATTGTGTAGACAGTGTTCAGATGGCTTATTCATTATCAACAGCACCACCAAGTTGAAAACATACTTTTTCGAGTCTGCAGTTGATTGATGTACATTACTCATATCAGGCTAATGGCACTTTATTTTCCAACAGTAGCAAGTAATGGGTGACCTTGAGTGCATATTGTTTTCCTGAAAGGGTTTGTTGCTCTGTTTCCTTCATAAGCACCCCAAGGAAACAAGGCCCCTGTACTGGTGTTTTGCAGCAAACCTCATTTCTTTCATGGCTTTCTGTAAAAGAATTTGATACAGGGATAGAAACTAACCTCAGTGAGTAAATGAAATATTGATCCATGCTCCTCTGGCCTTGCCTCCACCTTGTCCCAGGGCGGTGAGTTACTGACTTTTCCGTTTTGGCTGTAATAGGAATTATTACAACAGGCCTGTGCAAGTAATTACTTGGCATGGTAAAAAAGGAGGGTCCATCGTATATTTCTGTAGAGACGTTCATTTCCATCAGCCCAGCAGTCTGCTTTTTTGGCTCTGTCTTTCCTAGTCTTGATTCAATTCTTTTAACCATCATTAATCACACTCCTTGTCAGCAGAAGTTTATCAAAAGTATTAAGTGAGCAAGGTTGCCTGGCCTCCTTAAAAAAAAACCAGCCAACACGGGGCAGTAAATTTCAAAATATGGAAGGTTGGTTCCGTGATATATATGAGTGTCTCTTCAGCTAGAATGAGCCGTTTGTTTTAGTGATAGATATTGTAGTTTGAGCTGTGATAGAATCCTTCTCAAGTTTATATGTCGTGGGCTATCGTTTATGAGAGACCATGTGTTTCTAAATGGTGAAGGTCATGGCTGATGGCAAAAGTAAAAGCAGTGGTGATTCATTAAAAATAGTTAATAGGGCTTGCAGCTGACAGAGATAAATAAGGGCATGGGGTTTGCCAACCCGCCAGCATATAAATTGACATTGTGTTTCTTCAGCGCCAGCTTGCCACTCCCAATTGCCAGACAGCTGTGAGTGGACAGACAGACAGACAGTAAGATCCCCTCCTGTTAAAAACAGATGCAGAAAAACTCTTTGGAAACACAAATGCAGATGATGCACTGAAACTCCACTTCCCTCCAGTGTGGTGTGGCTAATATTTATTTGAAAATTGGTGCTGATTTTTTTTACTGATCACAAATATGTTCATTATAGAAACACATGATGTAGAAAAATGAAAACCTTTTCTATCATATCTGAAATGTTTAATTTCTTTAAAAAATGATCTGAAACAAAGTGTGACACGATATTAGGATTTGATTAAGCTGAAAGATGGTTCTAGCGTGTTTCTTATGTTACTGTGTGTACTATCCCTGCTTTTTATTTGAAATAGTCACAACTAAATTTTATTTTCCCATTTTCCTAACTAAAATGAAGCCTCCCCCACCTACTGAATCCAATCTCCCAGAGAGAATCGGTTTTATCGGTATTTGTATATCCCTCCAGTTTATTTTTCTTTCCTATATATGTGCATATATAAAAATAATATATTCAATATAATAATATATAAGCAATCCATTTAATACAATAATATGTAAAATAATATATTCAACATAATAGTTGACTATATACAAAATAATATATATTTAAATATTAGATCATGTTGAACACCATTTGCAAATTGCTTTAACAACATTCTAATATTTAAATGTGAATATTTGGTTAAACTCATGGATTCATTCATTCATTCAGAAAATATATGGATGGTTAACCTACAGCAAAATATGCAAACCTTAAAGGGAGCACAGGGCAAGAAGTCTACTTCCAGTTTGCATTAGCATTTATCTAATAAATGTTTCTGCTCCTGGTTTTAATTTTTTGAAACCATACATTCTCCTTGCAAAACTTCCTGGGTAATTTGGAGATTCCTAAGAACCAGAAAACAAAGAGGATTTTGCTGATTAAGATCAATAGAGTTTGACGATTCATTTAAGAAGTGTAAATCAACGCAGGAATGTGTAGAAATGGATACAGCCCTTAGGCAATTTCTAAATGAGCAAGTATGGATTTTCTATACATTACTTCTAACAAAAAAGGTTTTTAAAACAGCATTGTTTGAGGGTTTGTTGGGGTTTTGTTATTTGCGTGTTTTTGTTTGGTTTTTCCCCTCTCTAACTTGAGAAGACAGTGAAAAATGGCACAGTGGCTTGAAGTAATACTGGGAGATAAGCATCTTCACTTTTCACTTTAGATTGCCTCTTTTCCCTAGAAAAACAAATTGTCTAGGATAGTTAGAGAGTGGTTGCTTCCTCCAGTGGAAAATCATAATAACCAAATGGCATGGGGAAACAGTTCCTGAAGCCATTAGACGTTTCAGAACATAAAACAAAAGCAAAAACAAAACTACAAAATTTTACGTAAGGATATATGATAGAAGGAAAAAAAAGAAGTGGAGAAAAAAAAGAAGTAGAGAAAAAAAAAGAAGCTGGTTTTTAGCTTCCCCACTTGGCAACCACAGCTTTTGTCTGCCCTGCCGGCAGAATCCACCTAGATAATTCCAGGCGGTTCTGCTTGTGTTTGCAGTCTGGGTAGCAATTCTGCCCAAGGAACACCCATCTCACAGAAAGTACCATCCCTTTCCATGATTTGAAAAGGCAGGGGCTTCCCTGGTGGCCAAGTGGTTAGGAATCCGCCTGCCAATGCAGGGGACGTGGGTTCAAGCCCTGGTCTGGGAAGATCCCACATGTTGCGAAGCAACTGAGCCCGTGCACCACGACTGCTGAGCCCGCGTGCCTAAAGCCCGTGCTCCGCAGCACGAGAAGCCACTGCGAAGAGAAGCCCATGCACTGCAACAAAGATCCAAATCAGCCAAAAATAAATAAATAAAATAAATAAATTTAAAAATAAAGAAAAGGCACGGGTAATCCCACAGTACAAATAGGTTGAGGTTTTGCAAAATAAGTCCTCAATCTAAACTTGAGTTTTATATTGTTGACAATTTAGGTTTGTGGGCCACAATCATTACAAGAAAACTTCCCGCGTGACAGCAGTGCATTCAGTGGAGAAGCGTTCAGCAATAAGATAGAAGAGCATTGTAAATGAACATGTTTACAGGGAAAAGCACTTAGCATCAAATCAGCTAGAGAGGACAGGAAAAATGTATTTTTCTTAATTCAAGGCCAAGTGACTATGGGCACAGAGGATGTTTTTGGATGCCATCATCTTGAAGAAGACAGTCACAGTGGTTACAAATTGACTTTTTATGGATAAACTAAGACTGTTCCTAATCTATTGCACTGATATTATACTTAGTTAATATTTTATGAAAGAAAAGTTCTCCCATTAGAGGTTGCAAATTGCTGTATAATTACAGTACTTCACAGAACAGACTGTCTGCTTCCTGTTATGGCAAAAGCACAAAATACAACCACCTTTCCCACATAACTTCTTTTGCAGAGTCCTTGTGGTAAATGCCTCTCCCTCCCATTATTTTTTTCTTTATTTCAAATATTAGTTTAATTTGAACAGAAAATCATATTGCATATTTAGTATAGGTTAATGACATAACGATGTAGAAATTTCACTGAAGCAGAGCTGGGTTACACGGGGGAGTACAGGTGAGCAAAGATACAGCCTTCATCTTCCAAACTGTTCTGTCTCCACGCCACTTTGACTGTGACTGCAAGCCATTAAACATGATGGCTATTTGGGAATCATGACAGTAATGAATTGGTGGGTAGAACAGCATCAAATTCACATCAGAGTATAGACTGAATGGGAATGGAGATTGAACTAGTTTCTTTTCCTCTCTCTTTTTCTGCTTCTCTCCATAATCTTCAATGAGAAATAACAGAGCTAAGTTTCTAGCAGGCAAGGAACATGTTGTATTTATTTCTGAATTCCAAAGAACATCACAGGTTGGCACTAAATAAAGGTTGCCATGAAAAAGGCTGCCTTTGATTGAAATGTTTTGTGTAGCAGAAGCTGTTAGTGCCTTGACATATCCCATTAGTGGTCCTCATCCCTGTACCCACCGTTGGAGTCTTACTTCAGGCACCTAGGACACTCTGCTGGGGGCTTTCTCTGGCCACTGGGCCCTGCTCCACTGGGGGATGGGGGTGGGGACCATGGCCAGCTGGGATTGCCTCAGGGAATTAATGCCTCAAGAAGCTACTCTCAACCAGCGATGAATGGGAGTTGGTGAATAAATCCCCCCCACGCCTCTCAGGTTGGACAACTCCAAGGTGTATTTTACAGACTTTTCCAGAAGTCCCCAGTAGGACTGAACTTCAGTTACCCACACAGCAATCTGCTCATGAACATTCCCTGTTGTCACTTCCTTTCCTTTTTTTTCTTTATTTTATTTTTTTTAATCGAAGTCAAGTTGATTTACCATGTTGTGGCAATCTGCTGTTCAGCAAAGTGACTCAGTTATACACATACAGACGTTCTTTTTTAAATATTCTTTTCCATTATGGTTTATCACAGGACACTGAATATAGTTCCTTGTGCTACACAGTAGGACCTTGTTGTTTATCCATCCTGTGTATAATACTTTACATCTGCCAACCCCACACTCCCAGTCCTTCCCTCCCCGCCCCGCCACCCCCTTGGCAAGAACAAGTCTGTTCTCAACATCACTAATTATTAGAGAAATGCAAATCAGAACTTCCTTTCATTTCTTGTTTCACCTCCTCCTGGTGCCTCTATCAGTACTTCCAGGGATGGCATCTCCAATAAACTACTTGCACTCAAATCTTATCTCAGGTCGTGCTTCTGGGAAACCCACTCTAAGACATGCTGCTATCCCAGGTGAACTGGGGAATCAGTTGATAAGAAATGATGAAGAGTCTCCTGTGTGCCTAACCTTGTGCCAGGTAGCATGGGGCTATTAAGCCATTTAAGATATTTACTCATGCTGCTCAGAAATCCCTTGCAAATAAGCTTGGAAGGTAAGACATACAAATTTAAAACAATTAGTGGGCCAGACAGAATTATATAGGGCTATAACAAAGTGTAAAGTGTGTTTTATAGATAATTGGAGACAAGGGCAGTGGAGAAAGGTTCTACAAGTGCAGTATGGATGAAAGTCATAAAAGAGTGGTTTGACTCGGTGGAGGCTAATGGGAGCTGATGCTGTGGAAGATTCAGAGGCACTGGTGCATTTAGCACATGGGATGGGTAGGGCCCCAAGTGTAGTGTTCTGCATGCAGTGGGGGCTCCATAAGTGCTGTGTGGATGGAGAAATGAGCAGGCGAATGAAACAGTCATCGAAACTGAGATAAACTATGCTATATATGCCCCTTACTAAATTTTTGGTTTATATTATATAAATGCATAAGTGGAATCATCTCTCACATGCTGGGATTTTATTTATTTATTTATTTTTTTGCGGTACGCGGGCCTCTCACTGTTGTGGCCTCTCCCGCTGCGGAGCACAGTCTCCGGACGTGCAGGCTCAGCGGCCATGGCTCACGGGCCCAGCTGCTCCGCGGCATGTGGGATCTTCCTGGACCGGGGCACGAACCCATGTCCCCTGCATCGGCAGGCGGACTCCCAACCACTGCGCCACCAGGGAAGCCCTGGGATTTTATTTTAAGTATTCGCCTTCCCACTTTTCATCTTTTTCTCTTCTCCATCTACATCAGCGTGTCTCTCCCCATCAGGAAATCTGCCATTTCCTAGCTGGATGACCATAGCAAGTGATTTATTTAATCTCTTACATCCCAGGGTCCTCATCTGTAAAATGTCCAAAGGTGGACTATGACCCTGTGGTTTACTTGACTAGTGTCTCCCCCATCCCCCAAGAAAGACAGAATCCTAACCTCTCTATGCCGTCTTATCCTCAACCCTCCCTTATACACTTTTATTGCCAAGCTCCCAAAAATATTGGAATTTGCCATCACTGAATTAGATGACATATAAAATTCTTTATAACAAAAAGTTTGGACCTAGGATTTTAAGAAGTCACTTAATCTTTCTAAGGCTCAATTTGCACTTTCAAAACACAAAGCTGTTGCTTTTGTACTAGAGATAATTATGTAAAGCACTTGGCTCATGAATGCTCAGAAAATTGTACATTTTTTCATCAACTATATTGAGATATAATTAACATATAATAAAATGCATGCATTTTAAGGACACGGTTTGATGAATTTTGAAACGTGTGTACAGTCATGTGACTATTCCAGTCAACATATGGAATATCTCTATCACCTCCAAATGTTCCCTTGTTCCTCTTTGCAGTCAATCTACCCCTTCACCCCTGCCTCCAGGCAAGCACTGATCTGCTTTCTGTCACTATAGATTACATGTGTCTTTTTTCTAGTGTTTTATATAAATAGAAGCATATAGAGTGTACTCTTTTGTGTCTGACTTTGCTCAGCATAATCTTTTTGTGATTCATTCATGTTTTGGTGTGTATCAGTGGCTTGTTTCCTTTTAATAAATGGTAGATCTTATTTTACTAATGTAGCAAGAATGTTTTTTCTTTCTAGGGGCCTTTGGATATTATATATTTTGCAGATATAACTGTGGCCAGAAAGAGACGAACAAAATAGGTTGGAAAGATGAGCAGAGGCCAGATCACTTTGAGATTGCAGACTATTGGAAGGAGTTCAGACTTTATTCAAAGGGCAATAGGAAGTGTTTTAAGCAGGACAGTGGTGTGTTTTAGATTTTAGAAGATGACTCTGTTTGCCATGTGGACAATAGGTTGAAGAGAGGCAAGGATGGCGTGAGAAGACTAGTTTGGAAATTACAGCAGGAATCCAAGCAGAAGTCCAAGAAGTTGGCTGAGGGTGAGAGAGTGAAGGTGAAAGGAAGTAGATAGATTATAGAGAGATAAATTGGTGCTCAAAAGTATATGACTTACTCATTAGATGTGGAGGATAAGGATAAGGAAAAAGGAAGGCTCAAGGATAAAGCCACTGAGCTCAGAATATTCTTCCTCAGGTAATTGAAAATCGCATTCACTTTAAGTATGGACTTTATCCATTCTGGTATCTTCAAACTTGGAATTCTTTGTCACTCCCTATTGCCTGTAGGAAAAAATCCACACTCCTTAGTGCAGTATAAGGCCAGCCTCCATCAGTCCCTTGTTTAAATGGCCAGCCTCACCTCTTCGTCTACATCTAGTCATTCTGTTCATCCTCCTGGGAACATGGCACAGCTAACAAAACACATTCCATCCCCTCTGCCTGGAATGTCTTTCCAGCTGACATCCATAAGGCCTTCCGTATCAGCAAGGTGTTTCAGCACCCCACCTACTTTGCTCCCATAGCATCCTGCATACCTCTCTCTTTGCTCTTATCCCACTGTGTGTTGATTATCTATCCTACCATATAGGTCTGTATGTTCCATTAACTATGGGCCTTCTGAGATTTAAAAAAAAAACAACAAATCTAATTCTTATTTTATATCTATATTTGCTCCTAGCAAATCTCTTGCACATTGCAGTGACTCAAAGTTTCTCAAAAGAATAACAGAGATGGGGGAGGAATATTTGACAGTTAGTGGTAAATAGAATTATTTCTGCTGAATATCAAGATATCATTTTTTCTCCCTAAATTAGAATCAAAGAACCCCAAAGACCCATCAGAAAAGACAGAAATATGATTCACCCACTCACTAAATCATTCATTTGACAAATACTTACTGAGCACCTACTATGTGTCTATCATGGTTCTAAGTGTAAGAAGTAGGATCAACAAGGCCTGAATTCTCATAGATATGACATTCTAAGACCTGTATGCAGAAAACTATAAGACACTGATGAAAGAAATTAAAGACGATACAAAGAGATACAAAGATATACCATGTTCTCGATTGGAAGAATCAACATTGTGAAAATGACTATACTACCCAAAGCAATGTACAGTTTCAATGCAATCCCTATCAAACTACCAAGGGCATTTTTCACAGAACTAGAACAAAAAATTTTACAATTTGTAGAGAGATAAAAAAGACCCTGAATAGCCAAAGCAATCCTGAGAAAGAAAAACGGAGTTGGAGGAATCAGGCTCCCTGACTTCAGACTATACTACAAAACTACAGTAATCAAGACAGTACAGTACTGGCACAAAAACAGAAATATAGATTAATGGAACAGGATAGAAAGCCCAGAGAAAAACTCACGCACATATGGTCACCTTGTTTTTGATAAAGGAGGCAAGAATATACAATGGAGAAAAGACAGCCTCTTCAATAAGTGGTGCTGGAAAAAGTGGACAGCTACATGTAAAAGAATGAAATTAGAACACTCCCTAACACCATATACAAAAATAAACTCAAAATGGATTAAAGAGCTAAATGTAAGCCCAGACACTATAAAACTCTTAGAGGAAAACATAGGCAGAACACTCTATGGCATAAACCACAGCAAGATCCTTTTTGACCCACCTCCTAGTGAAATGAAAGTAAAAACAAAAATAAACAAATGGGACCTAATGAAACTTAAAAGCTTTTGCACAGCAAAGGAAACCATAAACAAGATGAAAAGACAACCCTCAGAATGGGAGAAAATATTTGCAAATGAAGCAAGTGACAAGGATTAATCTCCAAAATTTACAAGCAGCTCATGTAGCTCAATAACAAAAAAACAAACAACCCAATCCAAAAATGGGCAGAAAACTCAAATAGACATTTTTCCAAAGAAGATATACAGATTGCCATCAAACACATGAAAGGACACTCAACATCACTAATCATTAGAGAAATGCAAATCAAAACTACCATGAGGTATCACTTCACACTGGTCAGAATGGCCATCATCAAAAATCTAGAAACAATAAATGCTGGATAGGGTGTGGAGAAAGGGAACCCTCTTGCACTGTTGGTGGGAATGTAAATTGATACAGCCACTATGGAGAACAGTATGGGGGTTCCTTAAAAAACTAAAAATAGAACTACCATACGACCCTGCAATCCCACTACTGGGCATATACCCTGAGAAAACCATATTTCAAACACAGTCATGTACCACAATGTTCATTGCAGTTCTATTTTCAATAACCAGGACATGGAAGCAACGTAAGTGTCTATCAACAGATGAATGGATAAAGAAGATGTGGCACATATATGTAATGGAATATTACTCAGCCATAAAAAGAAACGAAATTGAGTTATTTGTAGTGAGGTGGATGGACCTAGAGTCTGTCATACAGAGTGAAGTAAGTCAGAAAGAGAAAAACAAATACTCTATGCTAACACATATATATAGAATCTAAAAAAAAAATGGTTCTGCAGAACCTAGGGGCAGGACAGGAATAAAGACGCAGACGTAGAGAATGGACTTGAGGACATGTGGAGAGGGAAGGGTAAGCTGGGACGAAGTGAGAGAGTGGCATGGACATATATACACTACCAAATGTAAAATAGATAGCTAGTGGGAAGCAGCCACATAGCACAGGGAGATCAGCTCGGTGCTTTGTGACCACCTAGAGGGGTGGGATAAGGAGGGTGGGAGGGAGACACAAGAGGGAGGAGATATGGGGATATATGTATATGTATAACTGATTCACTTTGTTATACAGCAGAAACTAGCACAACACTGTAAAGCAATTTTACTCCAATAAAGATGTTTAAAAAAAAAGCATTGTTCTTGAAAGTTTTAAAAATTAATAGTCAAGTCATTATCTTCTCTCTTGCAATCACAGAAATATATAATAGGGAGGGTTTTGAGATTATCATCTTGACTTATGATTTGTTAAGTCTGAAGAAGTAAAGGCCCAATTTTAATCTAAAAATATTTTCTGGAGTCCTGATTTGATAGTAATAACTCTTTTAGTTTGTTGTTTGAGAACATGCATCATGACAAAGAGTCTATAAATTCAGAAAAAAATTTTAAGTTTATTTCAATATTCCAGAAATAAATCTACACCCCTCTTAAAAAGAAGGATGTATATAAGCAAAACATATCACTTATTCAGTTAACAACATGGGTCACTTGTAATGAACTTCAAACACATTTCCTGCCCCTTCTCCACTTTAGGAGGTTGTTGACTGCAAATTAGGTATTACTGAGCTCATAATTTAACCGCTGAGGAAACTAAAGTGCATGAAAGTCTTGTTAATTATCCAAATCACAGAGTTAGAAAGGAGCTAGAAATGGAACCAGAATGCCTGGTTTTTCCTCTAAGGCTCTTTCCTGAGCTGAGCTGGAACCACAGCTAAACCTTTTATTACTAGTGTGATCTTGGGCAGGTCACTTAACCTCAGTAAGCCTCATTATCTTAGTGCATGAAATGAATATCGAATTACATAAATCATGTGGGTGCTTCCTCAGAAAGCACAATGCCTGACCCAGAACAAGTGCTCTGTACACATCTTCTATTTATTATTATTATTTTGATTATTCTAATTTCCACAATATCTCTGCTTCAGGCTTTGTAATGAACAAATTAAAGAGCCCCAACCTTCTTTACGAGTTCCTTGCCAGGACTCTGCTTATCAATTTTTAAATTACCTGATGCAAACCTATGTAATTCAAGGCTGCAGAGATGCCTTTTAATTTGTGGAGTGGGAAGTAGTTCCTTCTCTGCGACTTACAAACTGACCTTGCCTCCTGGGTATTTACATAAGAACACAAATTCATTTGTCCAGAAACTGTGGGAATAAATTGCCTTTAACTCTTCTTCTGCAATTATGTGCTATGCCTTTCCATCATTTGTACCTATCTCTTTGCAGAGTGAAACTGTTTTTTAAAAAATGAAAACTTGTATGTCTTGTCTTGTAGGATCATGAACTTTGCTGAAAAACAATGCTATTATTTCTGCTATGAAAATTGTTCTATTTACTGGGTTTTCATTTAAATACATTGTTAAGGTAAAACAAACAAACAGAGCATAAAACAGCAACATTCTGATTTCTCAACACTACCATTAGAGCATAGAGAAATTCGGAAATTTCCTCTCTCGTCTTTTTTGTTGTTACGGTCATTAGAACTACATACAAGCAAAAACAAAGCAAAGCAGGAGCAAAGAATTGTATTATATATTGCAAAGGACTCTTGTGACTTTATTTCCAATTGCTTTTCTATATGCACAAGTGACAACATATCTGGAGCTTTTTTTCTGGACCATACGTGCATATCACAAATTATCATATACGCTGGAGAAGTGCTTGTAGGAAACAAAAATAGGTATGAGAGAGAAGTTTTCAGTATTCCTTTGATGTAAATCTTAAACTAAACTGACACAAGTCATACTGGTTAAAAACTTCGTGAATCTGATGCAATAAAATAGTTTGCCAGCATGGGACATGGTGAGCTCTGCGGTGATAGAGTAAAAAACTGAGTTAAGTGAGAAAAGAAAGGAAAGCCTGTGAGCGCGTGCAGAGACAATGTCCCAGCTGTGAATTCTGGAGAAAAGGATTGCATCTTGACATAGAGAGTGGACTTGAGGACACGGGAATGGGGAAGGGTAACCTGGGACGAAGTGAGAGAGTAGCATGGACATATATACAGTACTAAATGTAAAATAGATAGCTAGTGGGAAGCAGCCACATAGCACAGGGAGATCAGCTCGGTGCTTTGTGACCACCTAGAGGGGTGGGATAGGGAGGGTGGGAGGGAGATGCAAGAGGGAGAGGATATGGGGATATATGTATACATATGGCTGATTCACTGTTATACAGCAGAAACCAACACAACATTGTAAAGCAATTATACTCCAATAAAGATGTTTAAAAAAAAAAAAGGACTGTGCCTTGCCTCAAACAGGGGCGATTTGATCTCAGACTAATCACTTCACCTCTTTGAACATTGTTTCCCATTTAGAAAGTGGGAATAGTCATCATCTCAGCTAGTTTTACCTCTCAGGGTTGTGACGAGAATCAAATGAGATGATGAATGTAAACGGGTTTTGTAAATTATAAATGTTCACAAAATCATATAAGTAAAGTTATAGCGATTTAAAAGTCTCTCTTAATTTGTTTTCACATTCCAGGGGAGAAATTCGGTAGGACATAAAAGCAGACTCAATTCTAATTCTTTATTTTCACACATAGTGAAATATATATCATCTGAGAGAGAAATAAAACAATGCTTTGATTCTTGCATCATAAAAAAATAAAATAAAATAAGACCTCCTCTCTCTGCACATTGTGATCTAATCAGACTTTGCTGAGTTTCATTTCCTCTATGGTGGACATTCTTATCTGACTATCAAAGGCTGGGGTCACAATGTTGAAACTCTGTATTCACTTTTCTCTCCCACCTCTCCAACAATCTGCTTGATGTGATCAATACCAGGTCTGCCTTATCTGCCCTCTAAAATATTTTTCTGTTAATCACCAGATAATTCAATTGAGACAGTAATTGCTTCTTAAAAATAACTGAATGTATACAGTTTCCTTTTTGATGTGTACTAATACCCAAAAGATAAAGTTTCTGTTTTTGTATATATCCCCCTGTAACCTTTTAGAAATTATCAGCAGCTTTAAAAATATCACTTTTTGCATAAGTTTTTAGCATAAATTATCTAAGACAAACCATAATAAAATATGGTATTTCCTAATTTTAAACTAATGATCAACTTAAAAAAAAGAAAACCTTTTCATTCATGTGATCAGGCTGGGGATCAGACAGGGTAAGAAATGTCAGTTTAACAAGAGTCAGAGTATTTGGAAAGGAGAATATTATTTGTTCTTTTCAGGCAAATCTGAATTTCTTCATGTTCATGGCTGTCATCAGTTATACTTAATTTAAATCTCTGGTTAATATATGAGGTCCCTGGCTCCTGGGGGACATATTACTTTCTGAGCATTGTTTTAGAATGATTCTAGTGCCTATCTGCTCACAATAGAGCAAAAATAAAATAAGAAAAGAACTGAAGAATAAAATCTTACAGATGAATTCTACAATCAAACTCAGATACAGAGTGTTTTCTTAGTGATGCTTGCATGCTTTTCGCTCACAGGGTGACATTCATGGCTGCTGTACCGGCAGCCAGTGTGTGTTTGGTGGCTGCACCCACATGTTATAATCCAGCAGGCACAGCCAAAATCATCACCGTATGATTTACCGGGGAATCAGACTGCACTTGGTCCTTTTAAGAAGAATAGTGACTGTATGCGAAAATCACGAAGCACGCACTGTTGGATGTACTTGGTGGCTTATTCATTATTCTGTTTGGTGGACTGGTGAGGTAGAAGAATAAAGAGTTATTGTTCACATTTCCATGTGATTGACTCAGGCATGTTTAAAGGGTAGTTTTTGTACCATGGAGATGAAGATTTGATCCTGCATGGCTCCTAAAGTAAATATTTATACTTAATTTTATCTAAATGAACATTGGACTCAACCTTTTTTTTTTTCTCCTGGTATTTTCTCTTCTCATTAAAATCTCTGATGCTGCTTTGTCATAGTTTCCACCCCAGCTCAGGGTCTCATGCTCATTATACTCTGGCTCTGAGTTTTAGGACAAAGGTCACTTAAAGAAGAGAAAATCATGTTATATAAAACTTGGGGAGAAAATTTGAATATGGCAGCAACAACTACAAATCTTTTATAACTATAATGAGTTTTGACTACTTTTTCTCTAGACAAAAATTCAAGATGTCAAAGAAAATTCTTTAACTGGTAAACTTTTATTTCATAAAACACTGTCTTTTAACTTCTCACTGATTTATCTTCTTTTGGAAATGTAAGTGCTTGATGGCATATTGACTCTTGCCCAAGCCACAAAACAATTACTTATCTTTCCAAATACTGTAGATTTATTTCATGGAGGTATAGGGATTGGGGTGTATAGAAGATATATATAAAATTTAAAATTCATTGGGAAAACAGAATACAAGCCATTTAAATGTGAAATCAGTTGTAAATGACAAGGTTAAAAAAAGGAGGTGAGTTATATCTTTTATGAATCAAATGTAAAAATTGAACTAGATTAATGAGAAAGATGTAATAGTAAAACTGTGACAATAAGGTAACAACAATTGCCATTTATTGAACATTTTCTATGTGCCAGGTATGTACTAAATATAGTGTTTATCTCATATATAGACACATCAACAGAGCCTGTTGGGATTATAGCTCAACTTCTTGAGCCATTTCATTTTTTTTTTTTTTTGAGTGAGAAAATAGTTCTGTTTGTTAAAAGTTTCTTTCTTTTTATTATATATGATTCTGGTGTATGGCATTATAATCTGACATCTATGTACTCTACAAAGTGATGCCTACCATGTCTAGTTATCATCCATCAGCATACAGTTAACCCCTTCATCTGTTCTACCTATCCCCAACCCCCTTCCCTTCTGGTAGCCACTAATCGGTTCTCTGTACCTATGAGTTTGTTTTTGTTTTACTTCGTTTTTCTTTTCTTTTGTGTGTTTTTTTTTAGGTCTGCATATGAGTGAAATCATATGGTATTTGTCTCTCTCCATCTGACTTATTTCACTTAGCATAGTACCTTAAAGGTCCACCCAAGTTGTTGAAATGGCAGGATTTTATTCTTTTTTATGGCTGAGTAGTATTCCATTATATACATATATACTACATCTTTATCCATTCATTCATCGATGGACAATTAAGTTGTTTCTATATCTTGGCTATTGTAAATGATACTGCAATGAACATAGGGGTGCATGCGTTTTCAAATTAGAGCCATTTCATTTTATACCACTTCTTTGGCATAAAAGGTATTTATGTCAGTTGCATTTACAAAGACTGACATGGATTCTATGTGTCCCACACAATGCTGAGGGCTGAGTGGGGAGCTACTATGACTTCTTTACTGTCCTAAAGGTGGATCTTGTGACCTTCTCCCCTCAGAGAGCTCTGATTTAATACTCCTGGCAGTCTCATACATTGAGCTCTATAAACTGCATTGTTTTGATGATTTCTCTTGTACTGTTATACTTTTGTTTATTGCTTTATTTCTGTGTTAAAATTGAATTACTTAAACATTGAGTGTTACATGTAATTGTATGAGTGTAATCCTAATAATATGGTACATAAGAGCTATAGAAGAACTTAACTAGAGGAGGAAACAAATTGCCAAATTATAAAATAATTAATGAAGGTAATGCCTTGTTAGATTTTATAATGATAATCAGTATTAACTATTGAAGAAATTCTATTATTATGTGTTTTGGTATTGTCTTGGCATAGATGGGTGTAAATGTTAGAGTTCAGGAACATATAAAACTTAATTTGTTGGAAATTAATAGGAATTTCATTTTTATTTGAGGTAATTAACCCTTTAAGGGGGTTTTCCAGGCACAAATATTGTAAGATGAGAATAATTATCCTCATTTTTCCATATGAGAAACTAAATCACAATAATTTTAATGATCTGCAAAAGGTCATGTATCTGTGTAAGTAGTACAGTTGGGGTACAAACTTTTTCTGTCAGACTCCAAAAGCTAATGCTCTCAAATCTTGTTATCATAGGGACAATGCTTGTCTGACAAACAACTTGCTTACCAAATGAGAGTTTGTTAACTTTTCCAATAGTTATGCCATTGTTTAGAATAATTTTTAGAAGTTGTCTTTGAGTCCTACATTTGGAAGCTATTTATGAAATTCACAAAATAGTGTTTCAGTAGTTTATGGTCCTCTTTGCACACAACTTGACCATCTATCTTTTTGTCAAGAGCTTTTAAGATGACTGCAACTTGCAAGATTCCTAAAAGGACCAAGACTTGGCACTGATGCAATTTTTTAAAAGAATGAGATGTAGGCCCTCGTGCTGGAAGAGGAGTCTCTAAAATGGCTTGAGCAAGGAAAATGTTATTGCCTCCCAATTAAAAAGCCATCAACCAGTGCTTTAAATGGCTAAGTTCCATACATATGTTTTAAAAAATTTTGTCAATTATAGACTCAAAGATCTTAGCGTTTAGAGAATTTTTTTTTCTATTTTTTTAACATCTTTATTGGAGTATAATTGCTTTACAATGGTGTGTTATTTTCTGCTGTATAACAAAATGAATCAGCTATACATATACATATATCCCCATATCTCCTCCCTTTTGTGTCTCCCTCCCACCCTCCCTATCCCACCCCTCTAGGTGGACACAAAGCACCGAGCTGATCTCCCTGTGCTATGTGGCTGCTTCCCACTAGCTATCTATTTTACATTTGGTAGTGTATATATGTCCATTTTTTAAGAGACTGTGTGGTTCAGGAAATATAACACAGGGACATAAGGAGAAATTTATTTCTCTAGAAAATTTTTCTGAAGGGTAAATTCCATAATAGACAATGGGATAATGTATTCAAAGTGCTAAGGGAAAATAACCATCAACCTAGAATTCTATACTCAGTTTATTTATCATTTAAGTAGGATTTAGGAACTTACTCTCTGGCAAGATCATGGGGCAGGCAGGGGGATGGAAATTGAGAGCAGTAGGATCCTCGTAGACAGCAGTCGGTGATGATTAGACCAACTGAAGGAACTATGGGCAACTTGCAGAAAGATTTCTAAGAGAGATCCCAAGAACAAGACAGTCATAAATATATCCTGTCATTTGTGATGAGTTCTTGGTTTGAAAAACTACTTACCTTTTCTTTTTCTCCACTTTACCTTCTTTCCCTGCTCCCTGTTTCAGGCAGGTATTCACCAATTCTGCTTATTGTTTCAGGAGAAGGATGAGATTTAAATTGCTTATCAAACCCTTTTCATCATAGATTTTATTTCTAGAAGATCAAGACTCTAAAAATATCAATAGGCATAGACCAAAAACAAATGGACAAGATATAATGATATGAGGGATAAGTTCTCTAAGTCTCAAAAGAAACGCCTTACTCCAGTCTCCCCATCCTGTCCTCTTGCCCCTATGACTTCCCATGCTAAGAGAACAGAAGGTGGGAGAGAGAAAGAGAAAGACTGAGGGAAGTCTGGAAGACTCAGGGTAAAGTGGGACTCCACTTCACCTCCTATGAGAGGTAGAGATAGTGCAAGTCCTCAGAAAGGTTTGTGGAACTCAATATAAGAAATAACTTGTCTCCTTCTTTCTAGAAATATCACCAAATGGGCAACACATCATCACAGAGGCAACAGCTATGGTGTAAGTAGAGGGAACCATGGACAGCCTTATAAAAAAAGGTTCCTGTGGCCAAAAAAATAAAATCAGAGAATTTCCAGATCTGAAGAATTATGCTGTCTGGTATGAAGAACATCTCAGTGGTAATCTGTGTGGATATACGACCTATTAGCATGGCAGCACACTTCCCCCAAAGTCTTGGCACTGCAAGGCATTGTAGAACTGTGGAATCCAGTTTGGGGTTTTGAGAGGAGTAGGTAGGTCATTGAAAAAGTGAAGAGGAAGAGGAGAAAGACAAACAGTAGAAGGATAGAGGTTAAATCTTTGCCCGAGAATGAAAACTTAGGTATAATTATAGAAAATGAATGTGATAGTTCTTGCTTACCTGAGTTTTCATAGTGTAAATCATATCCTAAACACACTCAACCTGTCCAAGACAGGCTTAGTTTTAGCTCAGTTGTCCCCTGTTCACATTAAAAAATAGTCATGGTTTTAAAGATTTAATAATATTTACAATGTTATTGATTTATTTTAATATTCAAATCGCACAACTCTAGACTTCAAGGAAACATGGTAGATTGCCTGAGGGACAAAGGATCCCCTTCCTATTAAAAATAATTATAAATGAAGAATTAAGTATCTCATAGCTGATTTTGAAAGAAAGAAGGGAAATTCCCAGGTGCCAGAAAAAAAGAAATGAAGGCCAAATAATAAGTTTTTTGATACAGCAGCAATCAACAGAAGCATTGGATACATTTATTGTTCCTGAATGCTGAGGACTGGGATTCTGATGTTCTAGGGGATAATGGAGACATAGGTCATGGAAGCTAGAATTGCATTTCCTGAAGAATTCCTGGAGTCTTAAAGAATCTTCCATTCAGGAAAAAGAATGTAGCTTAAGAATATAGATTCTAGATCTCTAGATCAAGAAGGTTTACTTGGGTGAGAAAAAAATGTTACATGTGTGATGGAAAACCCGAGTTCTGCACCTCACCCTGGTATGTTGAACACATACACAGTGCCTTCAATGTGAAGGAAAACCAGATGGAAATTAAAAATTTTTTAATTCCAGGAATGTCAAGATTACTAGGGCTCTGGCAGAAGTGATTATAAAATCTTTTTACAGACGTTTTCACAACACAGGATTCACAGATGCCTATTTACAAAACCAAGCAACAAAAAAATTCCCTCAAAAGATGAGCTCACAATAAAAAAAATTAAAAATGAGATAAAGTATTATAGAGACAGTAAATGGAACAAACAAAAGAATCAGCACTTAAAAAAGAATAGATAAATTCACAAAACTCCTAATATATAAATATATTTTCATTGAAATCAAATGCTCATAGAACATTTGTGAAAGAATCCATGGAAATCTGGCAACGGTTTGTTTCTGAGAAGGGAAACCTAGGGAATGGGGGCGGGAGTGGAAAGGACACATGTTATGTGCATATCTTTTAACAATATTTGGATTTTTATGGCATGTGTCTTTTAAAAAATGTACCTTTTACAAAACAGTCTGGTGTAACAATATTATTATTAAGCAAAGTGGAGTTTCAGGGAAAAAAGATGATCATTTCTGATAAATTCTTCTTACCAAGGGGAATATAACCATTCTGTTTCTGGGTGCCCCCAAAATATAGTTTCAAAATACATAACAAAAAACCCAAATACATTATCATAATAGATTTTTAAATTTTACTTCTAGAAATTACTAAGTGAAATAAACAAAAATCAATTAAGGATACAGAAAATTTGAACAACACAATTAACAACTTTGATCTAACGGACATATGTAGATCCTGTACTCACCAAACAAAGATTATGTACTCCTCTCAAGGCCATTTGCACATATAAAAATTAATCAGTAATCCTTGGCAAAGGCATGTCAACATGTATTAATGAGTCATTTTACTGTAGACCACACTCAGTGATGTAATAAAATCAGAAATCAATTAGGAAAACAAGGGAAAAAAAACAGTATTTGGAAACTGGAAAATATGGATCTAAATAATTCATGAGTTAATGCAGAAATCACAGTGGGGTTCATGAAACATTTGGAACTGAATGATAGTGAAATCATTCCATATCTAAACTGCCAGCATGCAGCTAGAGAAGGACTTAAAAAGCACATTATAACCTTAAATAAACAAATTTTAAAATAAGAAACATTGAAAATAAATAAAGCATTGAGCTCAAGAAGGAAAAAGAAAAGAGCAATATACATTTAAATCAAGTGCAAGGAAGCGATAAGTGCAGAAAATAACACAGAAAACAAAAAAAGACTTGAGATCTTAAAGTTAAATGCTGTGTCTTTGTAAAGACTAACACTATATAAACTGACAAGATTTATCAAGGGAAAAAGAAATAACACATAGACAAACAATATTAGGAACAAAAAGAGGATAATTTTAGACATTGAAGATGGTTAAACAATTAAAAAAAACCATGAGCTTTGAAATTTTAGATGAAGCATATAATATACCACCCCCAAAACAGGAATTACCAAAGTGAAATCAAGAAGAAACAGACTATTGTAACATACATACAATTATTGAAGAAACTAAATTAATGGGAATTTTATTCACCAAAAAAAAGTATCAGACCCAGACAGGTGCCTTCAATATTGACATATAAGCATCATCTTATAGAATTATTCCAAATATTAGAATGAGAGGGAAAGCTGCCCACCCATTTCTTTTGGGTCTATCAAAACTGGACAGAAATAGTATTTAATGGGAAAATTATAGACCTATCTCACCAATGAACACAGATGCAAAAAACTTAAATAATATATTAGCAGAATAAATACATTGTAATATTTAAAATATATAATGACCTAGCAGGATCTGTTTCAAGAATACAAAAATGGTTATAATTGGAACTTTGTCAGTTAGAAGTGTATTCAGGTTCAAGGAATAGGAAACTTGTTAACTTGTCTAGAATGGCTCAAACAAATAGGCATTTTCTTTACTCATGCTACAAGAATCTGGAGTTAGACGGTTGGTAGTATTGGATCAGTGGCTCATCAGTATCAGGATTGATGATCTGTGATTCTTTAGCCTTTTTTTTCATGGCCATGAGTACTGCTGCCAGCTCCAGCACTGGACCCAGGTCCAAGAAAGGAAAGGGAACGAAAAGTGAATGGATCGGTCTGCCATATTTTCTCCTTTTATTTTCCTGGCAGAATTCCACTTCCAGGTCAGCCAGACTGGCCAGAAGTCCACTTGTAGCTGAAAGGGAGGATGCTAAAACAGTGAAGAGTAAGCAACCTAAATGTCCATCGACAGAGGAATGGATAAAGAAGATGTGGTACATATTTACAGTGGAATATTAGCCATAAAAGAGAATGAAATAATGCCATTTGCAGCAACATGGATGAACCTAGAGATTATCATACTAAGTGAAGTATGATAATACTTCAGACAGAGAAAGACAAATATCATATGATACCACTTATATGTGGAATCTAATTAAAAAATGATACAAATGAATTTATTTACAAAACAGAAACAGACTCACAGATCTCGAAATCAAATTTATGGTTACCAAAGGGGAAACATGGGGGGAAGTGATAAATTAGGAGATTGGGATTAACATATATACACTACTATATATAAAATAGATAACTAATAAGGATCTACTGTATAGCACTCTACTCGATATTCTGTAATAACATATATGGGAAAAGAATCTGAAAAAGGATGGATATATACATATATGTGTATAACTGATTCACTTTGCTGTACACCTGAGACTAACACAACATTGTAAGTCAACTATACTCCAATAAAAATTAAAGCAAACAAACTTTAAGTGCATGAAAAAAAAAAACAGTGAAGGGTATAATCAGAATTAGCCTCCATCACTGCTACCTTGAACAGAACCAGGATTCTGTTTGGAAGAAAAAGAAGAATGAATACTGAGTAGACAACTAGTTGTGTCTGCCTTAAATTAAAGAAGTTCATTATATTAACAATTAAATGAGAAAATACATATGATCATCTCATTAGTGCAAAAAAATCATTTGGTAAAGTAATAAAAGCTCTTAGTGAACTTGAAATGTCAGGAAATTTCTTTAACACAATAAAGGGTACATGTCAAAAACCTCTAGCAAACATCATACTTAATGCTGAAATTTTAGAAATAATCTTTTTAAAAAACATTTTTATTGGAGTATAATCGCTTTACAATGCTGTGTTAGTTTCTGCCTTATAACAAAGTGAATCAGTTATACATATACATATATCCCCATATCTCTTCCCTCTTGTGTCTCCCTCCCACCCTCCCTATCCCACCCTTCTAGCTGATCACAAAGCACCGAGCTGATCTCCCTGTGCTATGCGACTGCTTCCCACTAGCTATCTATTTTACGTTTGGTAGTGTATATAAGTCCGTGCCACTGTCTCACTTTGTCCCAGCCTAACCTTTTCACTCCCCATGTCCTCAAGTCCATTCCCTAGTAGGTCTGCGTCTTTATTCTCGTCTTGCCCTGAGGTTCTTCATGACCTTTTTTTTTTTTTTTTAGATTCCATATATATGTTTTAGCATACGGTATTTGTTTTTCTCTTTCTGACTTACTTCACTGTGTGTGACAGACTCTAGGTCCATCCACCTCACTACAAGTAACTCAATTTCGTTTCTTTTTATGGCTGAGTAATATTCCATTGTATATATGTGCCACATCTTTATCCATTCATCTGTTGATGGACACTTAGGTTGCTTCCATGTCCTGGCTATTGTAAATAGAGCTGCAATGAACATTGTGGTACATGACTCTTTTTTTTTTTTTTTTTTTTTTGCAGTACACGGGCCTCTCACTGCTGTGGCCTCTCCTGTTGCAGAGCACAGGCTCCGGACGTGCAGGCTCAGTGGCCATGGCTCACAGGCCCAGCCACTCCACGGCATGTGGGATCCTCCCAGACCAGGGCACGAACCCGTGTCCCCTGCATCAGCAGGTGGACTCCCAACCACTGTGCCACCAGGGAAGCCCCATGACTCTTTTTGAATTATGGTTTTCTTAGGGTATATGCCCAGTAGTGGGATTGCTGGGTCGTATGGTATTTCTATTTTTAGTTTTTTAAAGGAACCTCCAAGCTGTTCTCCACAGTGGCTGTATCAATTTACATTCCCACCAACAGTGTATGAGGGCCCCCTTTAGAAATAATCTCTTTAAAGTGAGGAACAAAACAAGGATGTCCGTAATCTCTGATATGGCAGGGAATAAATAAATTATAGTCTCTTCATTCATTCATTCATTCATTGAAATGTTATTCATCATTTAAAATAAATGCACTAGATCTTTATCTATCAATGTGGAAACATCACAAACATACATAAAAATATCAAGTGGCCAGAGGATGTATATTGTATGATGCCATTCATGTAAAGTTTGAAAATCTAGAAAATATCAATACATACTTTATATGAGCATCTGAATTTGTAGTAAATATAGAAGCCACAGCACCACTTCGTCTAGGGAGAGAAGGAAGGGAAAGACATAGGTGGTGGCTACAAGAAGTCTTTTATTGACTTGAAATGTTTTCTTTCTTTATTTTTTCAAAGATGTAAAGCAAATATGTCAAAATGTCAGAATGTATTAAATCTGGACTATGGGTACATGGTGTGTCTTTTAAATTCTTTTGTGCACATTTCTGAGTTTCACATATTTTATAAGGATAAAACCTTAAAGGATGTCTTTCTTTTGTCCTGAGGTCCCTGGTCTGTAACAAGCCCTGGAAATCCCAGAGTGTTTTCGCGGTTTGTCTGATGTCCCTCCCATGTGAGACACCCAGACGCCAAGCTGTAAGGGAGTATGTGGATCCCAATTGCCCTGCTGGTTGCCCTGGACATTTTGCCTCTCACTTCCCACCCTCAACCAGCTTAGGCCCCTGAATTAGGAACCTACAGTTGGTCCTGATTCTTGCTGCTTCTACAGAACCCCATAATAGTTTTCCTAGGTGGAAGGAAGGTACTTATCTCTCAGTTTCACTCCCAGAAGAGCAATTTATAGCAGAAACTAATTGCTTTAGGCCCCAAGTGTTATAACTGTGTACTACCCTTGTCCCTTCCGTTAGGCAGACACACTGCCATTTTCTCCAAGACTGGATCACATTTCCCAGGTGGACAAAGCAGGAGAGGCCCTATTAGCAATGTCTGAAACCAGCCACTCCCTCCGACCTGCCATGACCCCAAGGCCCCAGGAAAGAGCCTGCTCTCTCTGGGGACAAATAAGTACTGGTTCCTCTCTGCTTTTAGGTGCTTCCTGAAGCTAGCACCTCTGTTGTTACCACCACTGCCTCCCAGCAGGAGAGTGATAGGAAGTGGAAACTAAGCACAGAGAGTTTGAATACCTTACCCAAGCTCACATTGCTAGTCAGTGAGCTGGGATTTGAAATCTAGGAGTCTGATTCCAAAATGCTTATTTTTGACTACAAAGCTCTACTTCCTCTGGGTAATTCAAAATTTAAACCAATTTAGACAACACAAAATCTGCTTTAGAATTGTAGAGGACATGGATTTCTCACCTCCTCATCATGCAAGGTGTCCCTCACACTCTCTTGCTTTCAGCAGTGGTACTCTGGTTCCGCCAGGTATTTCACCTTCAACCAACATGATTTGAATTGGGGTTGACCTGGGCCTGCTTTAAAAATACATCCAGATTGCCTTAAATTAGCTAGCCTATCTCCTCCCTTGGATCGATTTGGGGATTGGAGTCAGTGTGAGGAGAAGTTAGCTGGTGTTTCTGGGGAAAGAAGGATTCTTTGTTTACGACTCTAATTGGCAGAGTAAGGATGTGAACCTGGATCTGCAGCCACCTTAACACTCCTTGGGTCAGGACTGAAATTCATAAAGGTGAAATGGAACCAACCCATGGGAAGCAAAGCCAATGAGTCAGATGATCCTGTCTTTGCTTGGACCATGATCAAGCCATACCTGCAGGCAGAGGTACCTGTGGACCTTTGAGTTCCCTGAGCCAATTAATTCCTCTTTTCACCTTAATCCATTTTGAGTTGGGTTTTCTGTCACTTGCAGCAAAAAAGATTCTTAACTCATACAAAAGTAAACAGAACAAACAAGAGCAACAATAAAATATGCTATGTTCTATAAGAGGTATAACCTATTTATTTCTACTCAAGGGGTGATGGCCAATCTGAATTAGTAAAATGACTGAATTCACCTGAAACTAACACAATATTGTAAATCAAGTATACTTGAATAAAACTTTTTAAAAGGCTGAATTTCTCATTATTCAACAGCGAGAACAATAACAGAAGAGCAGGAACTCCATTTCATTAACTTTGGGGATACACTAACAAAGTATTTAATGGCAAAGGGAGACATCCTGTGGATCTCAAGTAACTTATGTCTGTTTTGTTTTTAAGCAAATGACTAAGAATCACTTATAACTGACACCATTAGTCATTGCTGTAGTAAAAAGGGCTCTGCTCAATGCAGTTTCAAGAATTTGTTAGATTTACTCCTTAGGATGGCTAAAATGTATTGTTATATCATTAGGCTTCCCTTTTTTTTTTTTTTTTTTTTTTAAAGCTTTATTCTCTTATATAGGGAAATAGGAACCAATCAGTACCTTTTTTTTTGTGTGTGTGGTATGCGGGCCTTTCCCTGTTGTGGCCTCTCCCATTGCGGAGCACATGCTCCGGACACGCAGGCTCAGCAGCCATGGCTCACGGGCCCAGCCGCTCCGCGGCATGTGGGATCCTCCCAGACCGGGGCACGAACCCGTGTCCCCTGCATCAGCAGGCGGACTCTCAACCACTGCGCCACCAGGGAAGCCCTAGGCTTCCCTTTTAAAAAAGTAATTCTGGGGCCCTTTTCAGGACAGAAGTTATATTTATTATTTGTTGGTTGGATGACCCAAAGCTCCTATGAATTTAATAAAGCTTTTAAATAAAGTTTTATTTTATCTATCACATGGTATTCATGTGCATTTGGAAAATAGTCACATATAAATGTACTGGCTTCGTTCATGACAAAGCTTACCTCGTATACAGATTCTCAAATCTAGGAGCTAACTCTATAAACACCCCCCTCCCCAACTGATGCTGAAGCCCGAATTCTTCCCCAGTTTTCCATTAATTACAGTTGTTGAATCGGTATGGTCTACAACAGGGATTGGCAACTTTGTCTGTAAAGTCCAGGTAATAAATATTTTAAGCTTTGTGAGCCATATGATCTCTGTCATAAGTACTCAACAGTGTTGTAGCATGAAAGCAACCACAGACAACAGGTAGACCAATGGGCATGGCTGCGTTTCAATAAAAGTTTACTTACCAGAGCAGGCTTGGCTGGTTTGGCTGATAAGCTGTGGTTTGTCAACTGCTTGCCTAAAATAATGATATTTTAAGGTGCTGGGCAGACATCTCAAACCTGTGAGGTTTCTGTTGCCTAGGTTTGAGTGGTTTTAAGTGGTCAGATCATTTGATTTGGGAATAAAAAAGCAAATATCTTGAGTCCTGTGGACTATTTCTCTGGTTCGTATTGACTCTAATTATTCTTCCTTGTCAAATGAAGAGAGTATGAAGATAACAATTTAATGAGTACCACATGTACTTTACTTATACGACAGTCTTCAGTTCTCCCTATAACCCTAAGAAAGATACATGTTTAGAGATAGAAGAGCTTAGTGAGAAAGAGAAAATTTATAGATGTGAGTTTTGGATGGATAGACTTGATATCAAGTCCTGGCTTCACCACAATATTCCATGTGACCTTGGCTAGATCTAATGCCCCTCTCAACTTTAATTTCCTCACTTATAATTGAACGTATAAAATATGATGAAATTATATTGTAATTATCTTTGATAACATCACCTACATTTCAGAGACATTGTGAGGGTTTATTGAAGTGAGCAAAGAAAGCATGTAACACAAAAACATGGTAAGAACTCATTAAACGTGAGCCCTGCCATGTTTTACACTGACAATGCAGTGACTTGCTGAAGGTCATACCGTAGGATGGGGCGGAACTAAGATTTGCACTGCAGCCTGACTGACCTCAAATCTTGTGAACTTTCCATGGCATTAGACTGACCCCCAGCTATAAATTCGAAATGGTGGTGTTTAGCTCATGTATGGAAATTGCCCAGTCTATTAAAATATAAAATTTCCAAGGCTAGTCACATGAGGTGGATCCCCCGTGTTGAGCCATGGAATTGGGTGCATGCTTCTGGAAGTAAACACGACATATCAGGTATACCTTGTGGCTGAAGCTGCCTTGGAATACTTGATTTGTCTTTCCTCCTCACACTGACACTGTAGGACATACTGTTGACCTTCTAAGTCTAGTTCAGATTCTCTTGCTGCCAAATTCCGAAACAGCCATAAAACGTGATCTGCACTCTTAGCCTCTCAGGAATCTCTCCATTACCTCAGAGGGTCTGGCCATAGACAGATGGGGTGGAAACAGGCCCACTTTCTTGACTACTGCTCTCTCCACAGAGGCAGGATAAGATCAGATCAACAGTTCCCAACTGTGGCTCATGACATGTCTTTGGTTATGTCAAGGACATTCTCAAACAAGATGAATTTAATTTATGAATACTACAGCTGGAGATGAGTAGAGAGATGATCTGGATTGACCCCCTCATTTTGCAAATGTGAAAACTGAAACCCAGAGCTCTTACTAACAAGCCCAACTCTTCTTAATTCCAGTCTCCGAACCTTTCCCCACACCACCTATAATTTTGGAGGAAAAAACTCTAACTTAGGGTTGCCAGATTTAGCAAATAAAAACACATGATACCCAGTTATAGTTGAGCTTCAGGTAAATAAGTACTTCTTAGTCTAAATATATCCCATGTGATATTTAGGACAATATTTGGGACAGATAGTTACACTAAATAATCATTCTTTATCAAAAAATTCAAATCGAAATGAGCATCCTGGATTTTATCTGGCAAACCTAGCCTAAATAAAATAAACAATGCTAAGATTTCTACCTTCTGAAAAAGATTTGAAAGTGTTCAGTTAGAAATCTGGCTGAAGTGGCAAAAAACTGAGTGGACAGGAAGAACTCAAATCTCACTAAATGAAGTTGAAAACAATCAATGTTTAGAAAAGAAGTAACAAGAAGCTTAAGAACCAGGAAGGAGGGAAAGAGAGAAAGACGGGAATGGAAGAAACAAAGAGTGGAAGGCAGAAAGACAAGACTCTAAGTGTGGAAGTCTCTCCTCTCTCCGTGTGAGCTCTGCAAAATAACGCTCAGCTCACTGTCTTTTCCCCCTTTGTCCCATTCACCACCTGCCCTTCCCACTCCACTGCTTATTTATTTATTTATTTTAATATCTTTATTGGAGTATAATTCCTTTACAATGGTGTGTTTGTTTCTGCTTTATAACAAAATGAATCAGTTATACATATATATATGTCCCCATATCTCTTCCCTCTTGCATCTTCCTCTCTCCCACCCTCCCTATCCTACCCATCTAGGTGGTCACAAAGCACTGAGCTGATCTCCCGGTGCTATGCGGCTGCTTCCCAATAGCTATCTATTTCATATTTGGTAGTGTATATATGCCCATGCCACTCTCTCACTTTGTCCCAGCTTACACTTTCCCCTCCCCATATCCTCAAGTCTATTCTCTAGTAGGTCTGCATCTTTATTCCTGTCTTGCCCTTAGGTTCTTCTGGCCATTTTTTTCTTTTCTTTTTTTTATTTAAGATTCCATATATATGTGTTAGCATACGGTATTTGTTTTTCTCTTTCTAACTTCACTCTGTATGACACTCTCTAGGTCCATCCACCTCACTACAAATAACTCAGTTCCATTCATTTTTATGGATGAGTAATATTCCATTGTATATATGTGCCACATCTTCTTTATCCATTCATCTGTCGATGGACACTTAGGATGCTTCCATCTCCAGGCTATTGTGAATAGTGCTGCAATGAACATTGTGGTACATGACTCTTTTTGAATTATGGTTTTCTCAGGGTATATGCCCAGTAGTGAGATTGCTGGGTGGTATGGTAGTTCTATCTTTAGTTTTTTAAGCAACCTCCATACTGTGCTCCATAGTGGCTGTATCAATTTACATTCCCACCAAGAGTGCAAGAGGGTTCCCTTTTCTCCACACCCTCTCCAGCATTTATTGTTTCTAGATTTTTTGATGATGGCCATTCTGACCAGTGTGAGATGATATCTCATTGTAGTTTTGACTTGCATTTCTCTAATGATTAATGATGAGCATTCTTTCATGTGTTTGATAGCAATCTGTATGTCTTCTTTGGAAAAATGTCTATTTAGGTCTTCTGCCCATTTTTGGATTGGGTTGTTTGCTTTTTTGATATTGAGCGGCATGAGTTGCTTGTATGTTTTGGAGATTAATCCTTTGTCAGTTGCTTCATTTGCAAATATTTTCTCCCATTCTGGGGGTTGTCTTTTGGTCTTGTTTATGGTTTCCTTTGCAGTGCAAAAGCTTTTAAGTTTCATTAGGTCCCATTTGTTTATTTTTGTCTTTACTTCCATTTCACTAGGAGGTGGGTCAAAAAGGATCTTGCTGTGATTTATGTCATAGAGTGTTCTGCCTATGTTTTCCTCTAAGAGTTTGATGGTGTCTGGCCTTACATTTAGGTTTTTAATCCATTTTGAGTTTACTTTTCTGTATGGTGTTAGGGAGTGTTCTAATTTCATTCTTTTACATGTAGTTGTCCAGTTTTCCCAGTACCACTTATTGAAGAGGCTGTCTTTTCTCCACTGTATAGTCATGCCTGCTTTATCAAACATAATGTGACCATATGTGAGTGGGTTTATCTCTGGGCTTTATATCCTGTTCCATTGATCTATATGTCTGTTATTGTGCCAGTACCATACTGTCTTGTTTACTGTAGCTTTGTAATATACTCTGAAGTCAGGGAGCCAGACTCCTCCAGCTCCATTTATTTTTCTTAAGATTGCTTTGGCTATTTGGGGTCTTTTGTGTTTCCATACAAATTGTGAAATTTTTTGTTATAGTTCTGTGAAAAATGCCAGTGGTAGTTTGTTAGGGATTGCATTGAATCTGTACATTGCTTTGGGTAGTACAGTCATTTTCACAATACTGATTCTTCCAATCCAAGAACATGGTATATCTCTCCATCTATTTGTATCATCTTTAATTCCTTTCATCAATGTCTTATAATTTTCTGCATACAGGTCTTTTGTCTCCTTAGGTAGGTTTATTCCTAGATATTTTATTCTTTTTGTTGCAATGGTAAATGGGGGTGTTTTCTTAATTTCATTTTCAGATTTTTCATCATAAGTATATAGGAATGCAAGAGATTTCTGTGCATTAATTTTGTATCCTGCAACTTTACCAAATTCATTGATTAGCTCTAGTAGTTTTCTGGTAGCATCTTTAGGATTCTCTATGTATAGTATCATGTCATCTGCAAACAGTGACAACTTTACTTCTTTTCTGATTTGGATTCCTTTTATTCCTTTGTCTTCTCTGACTGTCGTGGCTAAAACTTCCAAAACAATGTTGAAGAATAGTGGTGAGAGTGGGCAACCTTGTCTTGTTCCTGATCTTAGTGAAAATGCTTTCAGTTTTTCACCATTGAGGATGATGTTGGCTGTGGGTTTGTCATATATGGTCTTTATTATGTTGAGGTAAGTTCCCTCTATGCCTACTTTCTGGAGGGTTTTTATCATAAATGGGTGTTGAATTTTCTGAAAAGATTTCTCTGCATCTATTGAGATGATCACATTGTTTTTCTCCTTCAATTTGTTAATATGGTGTATCACGTTGATTGATTTGCGTATATTGAAGAATCCTTGCATTCCTGGGATAAACCCCACTTGATCACGGTGTATTATCCTTTTAATGTGTTGTTGGATTCTGTTTGGTAGTATTTTGTTGAAGATTTTTACATCTGTGTTCATCAGTGATATTGGCCTGTAGTTTTCTTTCTTTGTGACATCTTTGTCTGCTTTTGGTATCAGGGTGATGGTGGCATTGTAGAATGAGTTTGGGAGTGTTCTATCTTCTGCTATATTTTGGAAGAGTTTGAGAAGGATAGGTGTTAGCTCTTCTCTAAATGTTTGATAGAATTTGCCTGTGAAGCCACCTGGTCCTGGTCTTTTGTTTGCTGAAACTTTTTAATCACAGTTTCAATTTCAGTGCTTTTGACTGGTCTGTTCATATTTTCTATTTCTTCCTTGTTCAGTCTCGGAAGGTTGTGCATTTGTAAGAATTTGTCCATTTCTTCCAGGTTGTCCATTTTATTGGCATATGGTTGCTTGTAGTAATCTCATGATCCTTTGTATTTCTGCAGTGTCAGTTGTTACTTCTCCTTTTTCATTTCTATTTGTATTGATTTGAGTCTTCTCCCTTTTTTTCCTGATAAATCTGGCTATTGGTTTATCAATTTTGTTTATCTTCTCAAAGAACCAGCTTTTAGTTTTACTGATCTTTGCTATCGTTTCCTTCATTTCTTTTTCATTTATTTCTGATCTGATCTTTATGATTTCTTTCCTTCTGCTAACTTGGTGGTTTTTTTGGTTCTTCTTTCTCTAATTGCTTTATGTGTAAGGTTAGGTTGTTTATTTGACATGTTTCTTGTTTCTTAAGGTAGGATTTTATTGCTATAAACTTCCCTCTTAGAACTGATTTTGCTGCCTCCCGTAGGTTTTGGGTCATTGTGTTTTCACTGTCATTTGTTTCTAGGCATTTTTTGATTTCTTCTTTGATTTCTTCAGTTGTCTCTTGGTTATTAAGTCGTGTGTTGTTTAGCCTGCATGTGTTTGTATTTCTTACAGGTTTTTTCCTGTAATTGATATCTAGTCTCATAGCGTTGTGGTCAGAAAAGGTACTTGATATGGTTTCAATTTTCTTAAATTTACCAAGGCTTATTTTGTGACCCAAGGTATGATCTATCCTAGAGAATGTTCCATGAGCACTTGAGAAGAATGTGTATTCTGTTGTTTTTAGATGGAATGTCCTATAAATATCAATTAAGTTCATCCTGTTTAATGTATTATTTAAAGCTTGTGTTTCCTTATTTATTTTCATTTTGATGATGTGTCCATTGGTAAAAGTGGGGTGTTAAAGTCCCCTACTATGATTGTATTACTATCGATTTCCCCTTCTTTGGCTGTTAGTATTTGCATTATATATTGAGGTGCTCCTATGTTGGGTGCATAAATATTTACAATTGTTATATCTTCTTCTTGGATCAATCCCTTGATCATTATGTAGTGTCCTTCTTTATCTCTTGTAATAGTCTTTGTTTTAAAGTCTCTTTTTTCTGATATGAGCATTGCTACTCCAGTTTTCTTTTGATTTCCATTTGCATGGAATATCTTTTTCCATCCCCTGACTTTCAGTCTGTATGTGTCCCTAGGTCTGAAGTGGGTCTCTTGTACACAGCATATATACAGGTCTTGTTTTTGTATCCATTGAGCCAGTCTATGTCTTTTGGTTGGAGCATTTAATACATTTACATTTAAGGTAATTATCGATATCTATGTTCCTATTACCATTTTCTTAATTGTTTTGGGTTTACTATTGTAGGTCTTTTCCTTCTCTTGTGTTTGTTTTCTGCCTAGAGAAGTTCCTTTAACATTTGTTTTAAAGCTGGTTCGGTCATGCTGAATTCTCTTAGCTTTTGCTTGTCTGTAAAGGTTTTAATTTCTCCACCAAATCTGAATGAGATCCTGCTGGGTAGAGTAATCTTAGTTGTAGGTTTTTCTCCTTCATCACTTTAAATATGTCTTGCCACTCCCTTCTGGCTTGCAGAGTTTCTCCTGAAAGATCAACTGTTAACCTTATGGGGATTCCCTTGTGTGTTATTTGTTGTTTTTCCCTTGCTGCTTTTAATATTTGTTTTTTGTATTTAATTTTTAATAGTTTGATTAATATGTGTCTTGTTTTGTTTCTCCTTGGATTTATCCTATATGGGACTCTCTGTGCTTCCTGGACTTGTTTAACTATTTCCTTTCCCATGTTAGGGAAGTTTTCAACTATAATCGCTTCAAATATTTTCTCAGTCCCTTTCTTTTTTTTTCTTCTTCTGGGACCCCTATAATTTGAATGTTGGTGTGTTTAATGTTTTCTCAGAGGTCTCTGAAACTGTCCTAATTCTTTTCATCCTTTTTTCTTTATTCTGCTTTGCATTAGTTATTTCCACTATTTTATCTTCCAGGTCACTTATCCGTTCTTCTGCGTCAGTTATTCTGCTATTGATCCCTTCTAGAGAATTTTTAATTTCATTTATTGTGTTGTTCATCACTGTTTGTTTGCTCTTTAGTTCTTCTAGGTCCTTGTTAAGCATTTCTTGTATTTTCTCCATTCTATTTCTAAGATTTTGGATATATTTACTATCATTATTCTGAATTCTTTTTCAGGTAGACTGCCTATTTCCTCTTCATTTGTTAGGTCTGTTGGGTTTTTACCTTTCTCCTTCATTTGCTGTGTGTTTCTCTGTCTTCTCATTTTGCTTAACTTACTGTGTTTGGGGTCTCCTTTTCACAGGCTGCAGGTTCGTAGTTTCCGTTGTTTTTGGTGTCTGTCCCCAGTGGCTAAGGTTGGTTCAGTGGATTGTGTAGGCTTCCTGGTGGAGGGGACTAGTGCCTGTTTTCTGGTGGATAAGGCTGGATCTTGCCTTTCTGGTGGGCAGGTCCACCTCTGGTGGTATGTTTTGGGGGTGTCTGTGGCCTTATTATGATTTTAGGCAGCCTCTGTGCTAACAGATGGGGTTGTGTTCCAGTCTTGCTAGTTATTTGGCATAGGGTGTCCTGCACTGTAGCTTGCTGGTCGTTGAGTGGAGCTGGGTCTTGGCGTTGAGATGGAGATCTCTGGAAGATTTTCACCGTTTGATATTACGTGGAACTGGGAGGTCTCTTGGGGACCAGTGTCCTGAACTTGGCTCTCCCACCTCATTGGCACAGCCCTGATGCCTGGCTGAAGCATCAAGAGCCTGTCCTCCACACGGCTCAGAATGAAAGGGAGAAAAAAAAGAAAGAAAGAACGAAGAAGATAAAATAAAATAAAATGAAGTAATATAAAATAAAGTTATTAAAATAAAATAAAAAATAATTATTAAGAAAAAAAATTTTTTAAGTAATTAAAAAGAAGGACAGACAGAACCCTAGGACAAATGGTAAAAGCAAAGTTATACAGACAAAATCACACAGAAGCATACACATCACACTCACAAAAAGAGAAAAAGGGAGAAAAAAATATATATCGTTGCTCCCAAAGTCCACCTCCTCAATTTGGGATGATTCGTTGTCTATTCAGGTATTCCACAGATGCAGGTACATCAAGTTGATTGTGGAGCTTTAATCTGCTGCTCCTGAGGCTGCTGGGAGAGATTTCCCTTTCTCTTCTTTGTTCGCACAGCTCCCGGGGTTCAGCTTTGGATTTGGACGCGCCTCTGCGTGTAGGTCGCCTGAGGGCATCTCTTCTTCGCTCAGACAGGACAGGGTTAAAGAAGCAGCTGATTCGGGGGCTCTGGCTCACTCAGGCCGTGGGGAGGGAGGGGTACGGATGCGGGGCGAGCCTGCGGCGGCAGAGGCCAGCGTGAAGTTGCACCAGCCTGAGGCGCACCATGTGCTCTCCTGGGGAAATTGTCCCTGGATCACGTGACCCTGGCAGTGGCGGGCTGCACAGGCTCCCGGGAGGGGAGGTGTGGATCGTGACCTGTGCGACCACAGAGGCTTCTTGGTGGCTGCAGCAGCAGCCTTAATGTCTCATGCCCGTTTCTTTTGTCCACGCTGATAGCCACGGCTCACACCTGTCTCTGAAGCTGGTTTAGGTGGTGCTCTGAATCCTCTCTCCTCGCGCACCCCAAAACAATGGTTTCTTGCCTCTTAGGCAGTTCCAGACGTTTTCCTGAACTCCCTCCCGGCTAGCTGCGGCTCACTAAACCCCTTCAGGCTGTGTTCACGCAGCCAACCCCAGTCCTCTCCCTGGGATCCGACCTGCGAAGCCGGAGCCTCAGCTCCCAGCCCCCGCCCGCCCGGGAGGGTGAGCAGACAGGCCTCTCGGGCTGGTGAGTGCTTGTTGGCACCGATCCTCTGTGCGGGAATCATTCCGCTTTGCCCTCCGCACCCCTGTTGCTGTGCTCTCCTCCGTAGCTCCCCCCTCCGCCATCCGCAGTCTCCACCCGCGAAGGGGCTTCCTAGTGTGTGGAAACCTTTCCTCCCTCACGGCTCCCTCCCACTGGTGCAGGTCCCATCCCTATCCTATTGTCTCTATTTATTCTTTTTTCTTTTACCCTACCCAGGTATGTGGGGAGTTTCTTGCCTTTTGGGAGGTCTGAGGTCTTCTGCCAGTGTTCTGTAGGAGTTGTTCCACATGTAGATGCAGTTCTGATGTATAGAGGAGGAAGCTGATCTCCACATCTTACTCTTCCGCCATCTTGAAGCCCCTCTCCACTGCTTATTTCTCTGACGTGCACAATTACCTTTTTCTTCTTTACTAACATAGAACTATATTTGTTTTAAATTTTAAATCAAAGCCATAAATGTAGGTGATTTAAAACTCAAAGATTACCAATGGTTTATATATAAAAAGAAAAGCTTTAGTCTTTTTCTCCACCTCTTGGTTCACTCCTTTCAGGAGCCACTTTTAAACTTGGCATCTATTTCTAAGGTGACCAGTTGGCCCTGTTTTCCCAGAACTGAGGGATTTTGAAGGACTTGATATTTTCGGTAAAAAATAAACAAGGACAGTTCCAAACAAACTGGGACTACTCATTGGTCATGTTATATCTTACTTCAGAGACATTTTTATCTCTCTAAATTATATCCCTTATTTTTGCTTAATTTATCAATTTTAGGCATTATCAGTTGATTTCCCCCTTTGAGAAGTAAGTATTTATTTTGGTTATTTTCATATGGCAGGTAAAACAGCTTTTCCAGATGGTTCAAGTTCACCAGTTTTGGCCTGAAAGACTTCATAGAGAATGTCCAGAGGGACTGTGTTTTCTCTAATCAGAGAAACAAGAATCATGTTGTGTGTTTCAGGTGCCATTTTTATTTTCCCACTGAAATAATGTCCCCCACTTAGGAATCCTTTCAAATATTCTTAACTTTAATTGCCTTTTTACCCCACAAAGAAGTCAATTTAAATTAAGCAGAATCCATCACTGTGATAATTTTTTAATTAGTAAAGATAATGTACTGTTCAGACATTGAAATGAGGTGTTCCTGGGATCATTTACAAAGTCTCGAAAAGTCCTCCTAAGAATGAACAGAAATTAATGAATCTCAAGAGTCTCACAGCCATCACTACCTTATAACTGAGGACTGGGTTCAATGGAAAAAAAATTCACAATAATAATAGTTACACTTTCCAATTTGAGTATTTAGTTCCTTTCATCCTGAGATCCTGAGGAGTTTTATAAACATTAATTAAGCTTCACAGGTGTGATTTATTAGATTAACTCACTGATAGCCATCGAGAACTCTAAATGTACATAATACAGTTTAAGGGAGCTGGATAGAAAAGAGGAATAAATTAGCATCCCAGGCAGACTGCCACCCTGGGCTGGAGCCCCCAGGATTTGGGGGAAAGTATGCAAAGAAGACATGCTCCTTAGCTCAAACTTCTTGAATTAACTCTGATCTCAAAACAAAGTGACCACAGTTTGATGTTTTCTAATCTCTGCTGAAATATTCCCCTTCACAGCTCATTTGAGCCTCTCCTTATTGCTTTGTCCTCATTATACCACTTGGTGTCACAGACAGACATGGCTTGTGGAATGAGTGCCTTTGGTTCAATGAAAGAAGTTGTTATGTTTCGTGGAAATCCAAACATCTTTTTGGTAAAGTTTTTAGGACAGAGGAGGTAGTCATTGTACAGATTCAAAAACTAAGGTTTTATATTACAGGTTATTCAGACCCTTCTTGGGGTTGAAAGTAGGGAGAAAAGAGTCACTACACTTTGGGTACCATACTGTGAGCAATGTGTTACCTTGATATATTTCTTTGCTCAGAAGGCAAATTGTTGCAAATTAGAAATAAATTCTCAGTGATAATTTTCAATAATAGATTGACTTTATGGAAGTAAAAAGGAAATTTCGGTCATCTACCCTGTGAACTGAGGGGTTGATTAATTAGCATGAATAATACAAGGACAGTAAACTGAGGGATATTTTCTTGTTTTAGCAAACCCTGAATTGAGAGGGGGTCAAATGTGATGAGGTTAGGGAATTGGAAAGACAATTCCCCACAGTCTGACATTTTACAATAGAATTGGAACCCTAGACTTTAACCTTTTTCCTCCTGGATCATCAAATTCCACTCCATTTAGAGAACTAAAATGACTTGAACAAGTTAAGAAAGCTAATTAGTGTCAGGTCCAAGACAGGAGCCAATGACTCTCTCCTTCCCAATTCTTGTAGCTCTGCTACAAAACCTCATGGACACTTTGGCTGTTTTCTTCTAATACTGTACTGGCTGAAAGTATTTTCTAGAGAAATGAGAAGTCAGGTTTGTTTATACAACCAACATGAAACAATGGGCACAATTGCTGGAACTTCCTTGGGGGAGTGATAATGGTTTTTTAAAATGGCCTCTTGCATACACTAAGCAATGGAAGAAGGCAGCCAAACATCATGGATAATCCAGAAGAAGAATAATTCAGCTTTGGGTAACTGAGAATTTACTGGGATCATATTATGTATCAATGGTTCAGTATGAGATATCAATTCCCACTTATTCAGCCATCAAAAAGGCCCCCCCAAAATAGTCAAGTGGGAAAAAAAGGGTAACATTGTAATATTTAGTGAAACACTGGTATGATCTTGGGGAAAAGATCATGAATAAAAGTGTCTTTGGAACAAAACAACCATAAGCAGAAATTCCATCTACACCAACCCCCCAACAGATAATCATCCAACTACTGATCGAATTTCATAGGAACAGGAAGCTCACTGATATATGTGGCAAGACTTTCATTGTCACACAAGTTGGACTATTGGAATGTTCTTCAGTATAGTGTGTCAATATGATCATTGTATAATTGTTGTTTCATAGGTCAGCGCTATACATATTTGAGGTTTGTTATTTTCCAGGGTGTGCTGAGTTTTCTCTATTGGTTTTCCTTTTTCCCACCTGTCCAAGATCCTTTCTCTGCCTTACATACCCTAGTTTGGATCCTGGGAAGCTGAACCCTACAGAATGCAATGCAGGGCTTTCTTACCAGTTGATTCCCATTTGGGTTGGTCAATGGGAAGGACCAAGAGGAACCTGGAGGTCAGAAGGAAAGAGAGGTTAGCGATTTCTTTCCTGTACCTTCCTGACCTACATTTTGGTTGTGTTTATGTGCTTTGTGACTGCAACTCCTGTCGAACAGCCCTTCCTGCATGAATCCCCTAACCCTGCCCACACCTCTGTATGCAGTCACTTCATTAAAGTCCTTGGACCATCTGAGCCATCTGGATTCTCTTCTTTGCTAGGACTTTTGTTAATACCAAGGTTAAAGAAACAGCCTCTGTTTCTTGAACCTCTCCTCAATTAATATACTTTTCTGACACTCTCATTATTTTGGTTGCTTTTATCTGGACACACTCTAGTTGGTCAAGTCTATCCTAAAGAGTTTAACCCCTAGCTGGCCAGAACAATCCAGATTTAACCTGTTAGTTCATCATGTTAACCACCCCTGTAAATGGTATCTTTTCTCTGTTGATCCATGCTGTATTTTTCTTGGATTTCTTTTGTTTGTTTCTTTTGGCAGCTATATTACTCTGGTGCTTCATGTGGAGTTTTCATTCAATTAAACTCCTAGATTTTTTCTCCACGTGATTTTTCTCTTAAGCCAGGTCTCCCTCATCTTATATAATTTACTCCTTGTCAGAAGACTGAATTATTGAAAAGACCTGGCTGTGGTATTAACATGTTGTTCCCAAACGGACACAGAGCACAGGGCACGATATTTTAAAAACACTGTTAGAAAAGAACATTTTAGATTATCTTGTCCTAGATGCTATTTGCTCTCAGAGACTGCATCATAAAACTTTCATGAACCTTAACTTCCTTTGGCTTCCATAGCCTTATTTGTCCTGACCACTGACTGCCTTTTCCTGATGCTCTTCATTTCTGTTAACTAGTTTTCCTTTTTCTCCTCTTCTAGTTTTAAGTGTCTTACAAGGTTCTCTCTAAGGCCTTTATCATTTCTTTCTTTGCAAAACAGTGAAGACACATCTACTGAAGGCCTATTCTGGGCTAACCATTGTGTAAGTCACTTTGCAATCAATCCTCACAAAACCCTTTTGAAATATCTGTGGCCTTATTGGATCAATGAAGAACTGGACATGTACACACTAAAGAAGTTAAGCAAGGAGAAGTTCTGCCTTTTAGAGACAGACCATGTAGAAGGTAGTACCTTAATGTAACCAAGCAGGACCCTATGGGGCCTTCCCAGGACAGGACCCTCCCACCCCAAGTCCTCTGCCTGCCTTTTGTTTGTAGAAAAACTTTAGTCAAAGAATAAGTTTAATCAGAGAAGTGAGAAAATGCAGAAACAAAGGAAAACAGTCAAGCAAGACAAAATAGTAATAGTTTAGCCATTAAACAAAGTCAAGAACCTTTAGTTCTTCCTCAAGGGCTATAGATAATATTCTGAGCCATGTTTTGAAGATACTGAAACCCCCACCAGGTGGAAGAAGTTAACTGTATGCTGCCCACAAGCACATAGACCCCAGACTGGTTGGAACCAGAAGGTTGATGATGTTGACTCCCAGTTACGTCACCACCAACCAGTCAGAAGAATGTCCATGAGCTGATCACATATGCCACAATCCCCCTCCCTCACCCTGTTTTTAAAAACCTTTCCCTGAAAGCCTTCAGGGAGTTCAGGTCTTTTAAACACTAGCTACCTGGACTCCCTGCTTGGTGCCCTGCAATAAACGCTGCACTTTCCTTCACCACAACCCAGTGTCAGTAGATTGGCTTTACTGCACGTGGGCAAGTGGACCCAAGTTTGGTTCAGTAACATTTAGGTAGACTGCCCTGGGGGATCTTGGACAGCCTTCCTGCCCACACTGCTGAGATGAGTTGAAGGAAGCATGTTGTACACATGGATGGTATGGTGGCTTCCCAACAAGACACTAAGCCACCTATATAGTTACTATTGACCAGCATAGTCATTTTATATTTGTCAGAGTGCCTTAATGGTAAGCTTACTGGGGAGAGGGCCCATTTCTTATATTTCATAAGAGTGGGTAATTAAATATTCCCCACCTTATAGAACTTCTAGTTTTACCACATTAATATTTTGTTAAAGAAAGGAAGACTATTACAGCATTATTTACGGGAGTTACTGATGTATAGATTAATGGGAAACATTGCTCTTTAAATATATAGTTAACATATTAATTACTAAGAAAACTGAAAACAGGGAGGTAGAGAAATCCTGATGAACAAACACAAATTGAGTATAGGAACAAAAAGCAAAGCCTTCTATGGTAAATGCACATGAGCAAATCTGGGATAATATTTTCAAATTGTCAGTTGATAAAGTAGATTTTTATAACACATGTTAGAATATAATACTATGTTTATGTTACCCATTAAAACTGGCAAGTAATTTAGAAGCACCAAGATTTCAATATTTCTTAAAAAGTAAATTTAGGTGGGGAAAATAACACACGTGCACAAGTACATACACACATATATACAAACACAAAATAAAACATACTATGCCATGCCCACCCTGTAATTTATCAACTGGGAAGGAAATTGACATGTCTTTTCTTGCTGATTTATTGGTTAATTCCAACAATTCACTGTAGAAAAGGCCAACAATGAATTACAATGTGGGAAAAAAATTAAGCAGAGCATTTAGAAAGGTGTTTCAGTATACAGCCTTTAGAAACAACTTACATAGCTATTTTATAGCCAGTCTCAAAGCAATCGGTACATGTGAAAAGCAGTATACAGCTTGGGAAATATACCAGAAAATGTCACGTTTTGCTTTTCATATTTAGAAGAATATGCCATGCCACAGGAAGATTAGAATTCCCCCTTACCTTCAAGCTAGAATCAGATAACATTAGAGCTCACTTACTATTTGTTTTGGGAATCATGTTGGAAGGGCAGTAACAAATGTGAACTATCTTAGAGGAACCAGTTATGGGCACTCTGCTTTAGTAACAGAGACATTCATCTTTGATCCAAAAGTGGCAGAAACTCTCATGAGGAGGAACAAATGGTAAAAGCTTGAATTCGTGTCACTACCATGCATCCTTTCCCCAGACCCACTTCCAAGGATCCAGTGCTAATTTAAGAAGGGAATTTCCCCACCAAGAATCTCCATTTCTAATTTCTCAAATATGGTTTAACAAGCCAGTTCCCTCTATTTGTTTTCAAACAGGAGTCCCTTGGAAATGACTTAAGACACATGTTGTGGTTCATTTTAAGTGTTAACTTGGCTGGGTCATAGGACCAAAACTAGATATTTGGTTAAACATTAATCTGGATGTTTCTGTTAAGGTTTTTTTTTTGTATGTGTGTGGGGGGGTGAGGGAGATGAAATTTACATTTAAATCAGTGGACTTTGAGTAAAGCAGATTGCCCTTTACAATGCAGGTGGGCCTCATCCAATCAGTTGAAGGCCTGAATAGAACAAAAGGCTGACCTCCCCTGAGCAAAAGGGAATTCTGCAGAAGACTGCCTTCAGACTTGAACTGCAACATCAGCTCTTCCTGGGGCTCCAGCCTGATAGCCTATGGACTTCAACAGCTACAGTGACTCTTTCTTCCTATGTCCTCAGCCTTCTTGCCCACCCTACAGATTTTGGACTTGCTGGCCTCCATAATTGCATTAGTTAATTACTTAAAATAAATTGCTTTCTCTCTATACATACATCCCATTTGTTCTGTTTCTCTGGAGAATCCTAACTAATACAATGCACAAAGTACATTGTAGCTTAAAACTGTAGAAAGCATTATAGATGTAATTTATGGTGTTCATGTCAGGAGACAGGAATACTACACTTTTTATAGGCTTCTTTATTGTTATTGTGCTTCAGGTGGGAAAGGAGGAAAGGAGAAAATATATACTGAGTGCTTACAATGTGTCAAGCATTGTATAATACATATGTATTTATTTATTTTTATAAACACCATTGATTCTTCACAGTATCCCCATGAAGAAGGTATTACCCCCCATCTACAGATGAGGAAAAGGAGACCCAGGAAGATTAAGCCACTTTCTGGAAGCCATATGGCTAGTGTGGAGCTTCTGTGGAGCCATTTGACTCCAGAGTATCTCTCTGTCTTTCTCTCTGTTTCTGTTTGTTGTTTGTTTGAGTCAATGCTTTTCCTACTCTTCCACACTGCTTTCTCAGGTAGTGTGGTAAGTCCTGCTAGAAACACATCTGTATACTCCTTTGTGAATGGAAACTACCATTGCTTGGAGCTTACTATGCACAGGGCTTTTTCTATTGCTATATCGTCTTTAATCCTCATTTTAACTGTGCCAGTTAGGTGTTTCCATGTGGCACCCAGGGAAACTGAGCCCTAAAGTCAAATAACAGACTTCAGGTTACACAGCTAAGTGGGGATTTACCCCAAGTGTGGTTGCCTGTTTGCCCGTCTCCACCCAGTTCACTCCTACACTGAGCTGCATGCTCATTTCCTAGGAATTCTATGTCGGCGCCTTCCCACAAGTCAGAACCTTTGGTTTTCAGGCAGAAGAGCTTCCGTGTTCTTGAGTTTCCTTCTCACTAGCTGGAGGAAGTAGCAGAAGGATTGCTACCCTTGCAGCATGCTATTTACTGAACAGAAAATGAAAAAAGTGTTCTGTAGAGAATACAGAATATGTGCTACAGCTTCTGTTGACATATTCTTTTTACTGACAGCAGGGTCTAGGGCTGCCTCTGCCCTGACTTGCTGCTTGATGTTGGAGCAGCAGATTTCATGGGCAGGACTCTTTCAGTCTTCCAGGCTCATTCCTATCAAGTTATCTGTCAGCAGGCCCCTTCCCTCTTCTTGTTTGGTTCCCATCTGGTCTGAAAAATAAAGAAGATGAAATAAGCACCATGTTGGGGTTATTTTCCCACCTCTACTATTTCCTAATCATACCCAGACATCATTGTCCAAAGCCACATACATGTCTAGAAAGAAAAGAGAAATGAAATAAAAATTCAAAAAAAAAGATACAAAAATGATGTTGAAAAAAAGGTGAGTTCTTGTGGATGGGTGAAATGTGGACACCTCATTTCAAACATCTTGTGGATGTTTGTAAATGTGCAGAGAAATGTGTCTTGACATGGGAGCAGTGATGTGCTTTTTGATGTATATGCCTCTGCAGACTTCGGGAAGGTGAGCCCATTTTTTACAGAAGGAGAGTGACAGAAATCTATCAACCTGGCTTATCATCCCACAATTACAGCAATTTATAGTGTGCTTTCCACAAGGTCACCTGCACCAGCAACCAAACAAAAGCTCTCTCTTTGCCTTTGTTCCAAAGAGACCTAACGCACTCACTGTAACTCAGGTTATCCAGGATATTTTTCAATTAATTTGCAACCACTTGGGCTTAGCATCTCAGAAGCCTGGCATATATATAACATTTTTCATTGGCTGGAAACACTGTCACAACCACCATGTTATAGAAGAACCGCTTTTCCTGTTCATTTTCAACTCACTTCCTTCAGCTTTTTCCTTTCTCTTGAGATAAGGAACTTGCAGGGAGAAAAAAAGAAAATTCCTTGAGATTTCAAGAAGGAGCTTTCCTTTCTGATAAGCTGCCTGTATTTTTCTATCATTGTCTGAAGTTGTCTGAAGCAATTAAAAGCATGGCTAATTCTTCTGAAAGGATGTAGAAACCTCAGCATTCAGAATGGGACTTCGCTGAAACAGTGCTGGGTGCCAGGGTCTGGTTCTTCAACCTCCAGGAGCTGTTTGCAGGAGGAATGTGTGGAGACAAGGGCTGAAATTTTTAGGGCAGAAATGTGCTCATGAACATTCTAAGGGAAGAGATTAGAAAGCTCCTCAGCTGGGTCTTCTTTTCTCCTCTCTGTCTCTGTTCAGTGCTTTGCTTGTCAGGCAATCTTTTCTGTGACTACTGGCTGCGGTGCCTGCCCCCCTCCCCATGCTGCTCACTCCAGCTACAAGGGCTTCTGCTCTGTTCTCCAAAGCTCTAACCCCCTCTGATCATTTTCCGTCTCACGGTGCACATCTTCAGGGATTCTCAAATCCATCATCCCGTTGCCCTTCAGATTTGAGGAGAAATCTGTCATTCAAACACCTCCCAGCTGAGAGCGTTTTTCAATCTATTCCGCCCACTTGGCCACAGTGAATGTTCTTCTTTTAATCTTTTTCAGTCTTTACCCACCTCTGGGTGCCACTGTCCCCTCACCCATTTTAATCTTTACTTGCTTTTGTTGCGATTTCTTCTGCCATCTTCTTTCAGCACTTGGGGGGATATTGCTGAGTGGTTAAGAGATAGTGGTGGCTCTGATGTCAGACCCACCTGGGTTCAAATCCTGGTGTCATCACCTCACTTCTGCTTCCTCAAGTCTTTTTGCAACCATAATTACTTCATAGGATAGGTATGCTCAGATTTGGAAAGTGCTTAGTACAGGGCTTCACCACATATTTTAAACAAATATAAATGGTAGGAATTCGTGTTAACCCAGAACCTTCCCTCTAATCTCCCCTTTTTGTGTTTGTTTTGTTTTTGTAAAATCATATGCTGTGTGCCCTGTTATGTAAATTAAAATAATTGCCACTGGTGAAATGGGTACTGAAAATCTAGGAAATGATGTGCTGATGCAACGTGTGCATTTTACAATGGAGAAAACTGATGCCCATGGATATATCCCAGTGTCAGAGCTAGAAAGTGTCTTCTCCTCTCTCCAGGGTGACATCAGATGGAAGACACAAAGGGACACACTGTCTTGGAGGATCTGAGATTGGCAAGCAAGCTCTTCACAGGAAATGGAATGGGTGCCACAGATCTGGACAAGCAATGGATCAAGTCCAAGAAGCTAAATAGGTGGGGTCAGGAGGTGCGCAGTAGCCAGGGGACTGGGATGCTGATCACGGAAGAAGCTGTTTCCTCTCCTCTCCATTATTTGCTTTGGGTTACAGACACTCTTAGCTCCATGTGGGACGATAGTAGCCAGAAACTTTAACATTTTTACAAGCATGAGCAAACTAAACAGCTATTAGATTCTCCCAGAAATCCCATGGTCTACTTGTAAGTGTCTGTTGAGGCCAAGTTAAGAATACCATCCAACTCTCAAGTACTTACTCATTTAGTAGTTTTTTTCATAGCCTGGTTGAAATATTCTGAAGATTTTCTAATTTCTTTTGCATAAATCCATACCAATCAAACAACTTTTTCCTGATTAATTTCATTTCTCAGAGACATTGACAAGAGGAAAAGGGTATTCTGGCTAAAGGAGAAATGTGTTGCCACACAGTATACCAACACATCTTATGCGTATGCATGCCATTTTGTCCTGATGAATTTAGACTAGATCTCAGAACACTCCCCAACAGGTACCCAGGTATTTCCCTACAAATTGACCACAGTTGGCATGTAACAATGCTCACTTATATTCCATGTGTTCTACCCTTCTCAGCTTCCCTTGAAAAGACTGGAGCCGTATGACTAGTTCTACCCAATGGACAGGGAGTAGAAGTGATGTGCACCACTTCACTTAATTTTAACTGCCTGAAGCCATCAAGAGCTACTGTGATGTCCCACACACTCTTCTTTCACTGTGGCAGACTTGGAGGTCACGTGTTCCAGGATGCATAACTTAAAGAGGGGGGATGGCTGCCTCACGTGCACAGGATTTTTACATGAACAAGACATACCAGTATTGGATAGCACAGCTGAGGTTTATGATTTGTCTTTGAGAGCAGGAGAATCAGGCCTAACCTGATTAATAGTGCATGCCAGATAAACCTTCTTTGCCATTCCTCCTTCTTACTAAGATGATAAAGCAGCCAGCTTTAATAAATATATGGCCAGCTGTGGGTGAATGGACTCAACTTTCTGGACCCTGAGCTCCAGGTGGATGCAAGCCTGGACACATCCTGAGTCTGTGCCTGAGTTACTGATGGGCTTCCCCCAATGGCATCTCTCTCTTTACTTTCAACAGACCTAATTTTCATAGATGAAGAAACAAGGCCCTATGTGGTTAAATGGCTTGCCCAAGGTTACACACACAGTAGGTTAGAGCTGGAAACCAGCTCTTCTGACCCCAGACCTAGGAGCTCTTCCCTCTCCCTGCCGTTCCCCCCACCTCCCTCTGCACTGATGCCTAGTGGAAGCAGCAGGGGTTCCAGCCGCAGATTTGCTTTCCTCGACAATGTGGAATAAACACCAGGCAACAGCGGTGCACACACTCCACTTACAAAGACCGTCAGTCTTAGGAATTATCTTTAAATCTGCAAACTCTGCCTCCCATTGAGGAGAACTCCTTTTTTATTCCACCCCAAACTAGCAAGCACAGATTCTCATTGCAGTATCAGGCATGACTTTCTCTCCTTGATTGATTGATTAATAAGTTATGTGTACTTGGGCTCAGCAGGGAGCCCAGTGACAACTGTGACATGAAAATTACCAGAAAGTTACAAAAATATGTAACAGTGTTGACTTGCTGAAATGTAGTATACCAGGGATTGATTAGAAACAGACACATATAACGATCACATATTGAAATTACCTGTCACTGATGAGGCCTTGAGAAGAATCCTTTTGATTAGGATAAATTAATTCAGTTCCAATCTAATCACCTGCCAAGAAAGAAGTGAATATTCTCTATTCTTATTTCAATTTTTTCTTTTTGGTGGGGGGGGCGGGTGTGTGTGTCTAGAATCCTGGAGTTTAGAAGCACAAAATCATCTTTGAAAAACTCAAGGCCAATCAGATTATTCCCTGCTAGAAATCTTCTAATGGTCTCCTCATGCCTTAGGGATAAAACAAACTACTGAACACGGTCTCTAAGGCCCCATCTTGTCCAACCTTCAGCTTCCTCCCAGCTTCATCATATACCCCTTTACCCCTCCTTCTCTGTGCTCTGGCCACACTGCCTTCTCTTCTGACTAGGTGTTATTGTGAGCCCCCCTCCCCGCACCTACCACAGGGCCTTGGCACTTGCTATTTCCTCTTTCTGAAATTCTCTTATCAACTCTTTCTTATTCTTCAGGTCTCAGCTCACATCACTGTCTTAGGGAGGCCTTCCCTGATCTCCTGACTAGGTCAAGCTCTCCCTATCAAAGATTCTCCTGGCATCATGTACCTCACTTCATAGGACTTGTCGGGGATATAATTTTACATTTGTGTGTGTGTGTGTGTGTGTGTGTGTGCGTGCGTGCACAATTACAGAATTAAAATTTCCTTCCCCAAATTAGAAATTCCATGAGGACTGAGACTGCCTCTGTTTTCTGTTTACAATGCTTTCCTCCAGCTCTGGCACAGAGCAGGCCTGCAGTTTATATGTGATGAATACATGAATGAATGAATGAATAGTTAATTGACTCAAAGATAGAGCCTGGTATTAATTTAATAAAAATCACAACCAGGCCTTTATCTTGTACTCTTTGGACAAAGAAAATGTATAAGTAGATAAGAATCTTAAAAGAATCTGAAGCTTGGTGTGATTTCTAAGCAGCAGATATCCTGTTGCACAAATAAAATGGCAACTAAAAATTCCATCCTTCAGATCTCACCTGCGTGATTCTCAGATGGTTTAGCAAACCTGAGGCATTTATAATTTAGAAGAGTCTGAAAGTTGTCTGGTGCCTTGCATGCGCAGTAGAATGATTACCTTTGTGCTTGACAACCTCTTCTGACTAAAATACTATTATGAGCAAGAGGATACATATATTAATATTGGTCAGTTGTGTCAATCAGGGGCCCAGCAAGCAAGAAGCACTTAGCTCACGCAAAAGGGATGAACTAAATAGTGTTTAAGAATGTAAAACAGATAGCTAGTGGGAAGCAGCTGCATACCACAGGGAGATCAGCTCAGTGCTTTGTGACCACCTAGAAGGGTGGGATAGGGAGGGTGGGAGGGAGATGCAAGAGGGAGGAGATATGAGGATATATGTATATGTATAGCTGATTCACTTTGTTATACAGCAGTAACAAACAAACCATGGTAAAGCAATTATACTCCAATGAATATGTTAAAATAAATAAATTAATAGTGTTTAAGGAAGAGACTATTTACAGAGGTGTGGGCAGGCTTAGGGGAACCAACAAAGCATGGTGAGGCATCCAGGAATTAGCAGCAGTGGGAAGCTGTTACTACCCGGAGGTCTGAGGAAGCGAGGGAAGGGAATGGTGCAGAGAAATCTAATAAAAATGGGTGCTCCGGAGGAGGGGCTGCCATCAGAAGCTGAAGCCATGGAAGAACGCGGCCACTGCCAGGACCTTCAAGCCAGGGGTGGAGCCAGGGAGAAGAAAATCCTGGATCCTCTGTCTCCTGATGACCAGCTGAAAGCCAGAGCAAAGAGAATTTGAGGCAGTCTCTGGAGGCCAGCTCCTGGGGCCCGGAGCAAGCCAAGAAGTGTGAGGATGGCTTTATGAGGGGGATAGGGAGGGCAGACAGAGAGTGGCCTGCATGCCTTTGATTTTATAAAGCACTCCCTGTGTGCCACTGTTTTAAGCTCTACGCATATTAATTCAGTCAATCTCTACAACAACCCCATAGAGAAAGCACCAATATTTTCCCCTCTTATAGATGAAGAAACTGAAACATAAAAAGGTTGAATAACTTGCCCAAAGCCCCATAACTTGTTAGTAGGAGGAGGAACTAAAGTTCAAACCCAGGCATTCTGACTCCAGAGCCATTCACTTCACTCTAGCACATCAGAATTCCGAAGGATAGTCTCCATCTGGGGGTGAAGATTCAAGGTTTCTGTGCTCTTGCCAGGAACAAATCACCAGTGCAGGAACTATATACTTCTCCCCAGAAATACAATAAATACTAACTAGCCCTTTGGAGATTGGGAAAATTCAGTTAATTTTATATATATTGGGAATCTATCTTCCAATAACCTCTGTTTTGGGTTACTGACTACTGATTGCCGTGGTGATGCTAAATATTTGAGCATTAATTAGGCACTTTGATTAAGGATATAATTGAAACTAAACACAAAAAAGAAAAAAAAATCTATAAGTGTGTCCACACCATCTAGCCAGATATTAATATGAGAGATGGAGTTAAAGAATTTGTAGTGGAGGGAGAGAACACACGCAAGATCTGTAAGCCTCACATTTACCCATTTGCTCCATGACTCTGAAATTCCAATATTTGATATAGGCTTGAGAATTGAAACTGATTCTGAAAACAGAGTAATATCAACCATATCTTATTTCTATGTAAAATAATTTACTGTTGTAAAATTTCCCTTGCTGTAAATTTGGGAAATACAGATGTACAAAAGAAAGAAGAGAAAAACCAACTATAAAGTCATCATCTAGAAAAGAAATAGCTCTGCACTTGGTGTGTCACCCTGACCGTGTCTGTGTGTATTTACAGAATTGAGATCATACTGAATGTACTGTTTTGAAATTTACCTATAACAATTAGTATTTTACAAGCAGCTTTCTGTGTCATTAAATAATTTTTCTCATTTTATTTTCTATGATAAGACTTTCTTTTATAAGAATAGACGCCATTTTATCTATTTAATCCCCTAAAGCTGGACATTTTGGTTGCTTTCAATTTTTCTCCATGATAAACAACATCCTCACAACCAAACCTTTGTATTATTCTTGTAGGGAAAGCCTCTGTGAAGTTATTTTTTCCCTATTTGACATGCTTGACACCACTAACCTAAAGTCAGGGATTTTCTATTAGCATTTGGCTGTTTTACATGGCTAGGTTTGGAGGATGACAGACCTTTGAGAATTTAATGAAATCGACTCAGTTCACCAGTATACATTGGGAGCTTTAATCTATATCCTAAAATCCAGTTTTGAAATGTCAGTTTCATTCTTGCTTAACTGAACTTAATACTGGATAATTTTTAAAAGACCCTAAAATTAAAAAAAAATACATGTAGGTCAAAAACATCTTTCTGCTAGGAAAAAAAAAATTATTGCACAGTGGGCTGAGCACTTTCAGTTAAGGAAATGTGGCTCATGAAAGCAGACCTCTTTGTTTCATTTGCTAGCCTAGGCAGTAGCTAGCTATATTAGCCTGCAAAAAAAAAAAAAAAAAAAAAAAACCCTCACAGACCTGTGTCTATAAAAAGAATGTAAGTGTCATGCACTGTGGTGGCTTCTCTCTGAAGTCCTAAAGGCATTTTTAGATGCTTGAGCAGTTCAGTCACAAGATGAAAGGACTTTGATCTTTCTTGCTAACTTAGCATGAAAAGAAATTAAGAAACTGGTCCTTTATGATGATGGTATTAATTCTAAGCAAATGTACTTGCAAAATTCAGGGACATATCAGCATCCTAAATGGAAAAGTAAAGTATGGGGGGAGGGGGGAAAGTGATCTAATTTCTCAATCTAAGGGAGAGACATCCAATTATCGAGGCAAAGGATGTTTCCTCATTTAGTACAACTGCTGAGAAAAGGGTCCTTCCTCCTAGATCCTACTATGGTTTCCTGTTTTAGGAATACGGCTCAAGCTGCAGGCTACTAATTGCTACGTTTCGTGTCATTTTTTCATGTCAAAGACTCTTTGTCGAAGGTGTTTAGAAAAGTCTTGCTAGGCTATCAGCCATTTAAGATTCAAAATGAGGAACATATCTTCCTTTAGGAAAAATAAAATAATAAATCCTACCGTGTGCCACAGTTTGCATGGATTATGCCCTTATTCCCAAAACAACCATAAGAGGGAGAATCCTCTGAGATCCTCTGAGAATCTGAGAGTTAACAGAGCATGTGCCAGGTCACATAGCTAGAAAGTGGCAGGACCAGGCTTTCAACCAAGTCTGTCTGACCCTAAAGTTCATGCTATTTTAAATACACTATATATATGTATACCATAGAGTGACATACTTAGGGTGTACACCCTATTATAATGTACTATTATTGTAGCAGACAGTTATTCATTTTCAGCTGTCTGGCATTCAATCGTACTCTTCCCCAATTTCCTTTTGGATGGCTCTCCTCTTTGAATATTGGTTTAATGGGAAGGCAGTTCTCACCTACCTCCCACTATAGTAGCCTAGAAGGTCATATCATTCCCTTTCAGGCCCCCTGGCACATCTAGGAGAGAGTCATGTGACCAAGGTGCCCTTCAGATCCCTGTTCTGAGAGGTTATGCTCATGAGAGCAGTAGATGTAGCCTAGGGATAAGATGTGGACTTTCCTCTCCAGCCCCAAGAGCCCCTTCATTCTGGTCCATTTCCTATCTCAGGTCCTCTAGCCCCTCACTGATTCTGTGAACTTCCCTCTCCCTCCAATAAATTCTCTTTCACTAAGTAGCAAGCGGTAGTTTCTAAGGTTTACAACCAAGAGTCTCAGCAGATATTATCTCTCACTTTTATGGGTAACTGGCCAGAAAATAACCCATGGTACTGAAATCTATAATAGAGTTTCAAGGGACCCTCTGAAAATTATTTCTGGGATATTAACAGCAATATATTCATTTAGATCAATAAGAGGTAGATAAATTATTAGGGCCAAGTATGGTGCTTAATGATTACCTTCACCCTTTAACCCATTTGTATTTGGGCTGGCCCCACTGACCATTTAGAGTTTTATAACTGTAAGGAACCCTGGTGATCATCTAGACTAACACCCTCATTTCCCTTTTATGAGGCTGCTTCCTCATCAGCCGTGAGAAGGATATCACATTCTCTTTACCCTTTGGACTTCAATATTCACAGTGTCACTTTCAAGGCATCCATTGTCCCTTTTGAACATTAGCCCAAAGTTATTAAGCTTAATGAACAGTTGCTTAATGCATAGGGAATGACAAAATGGTCACTGAAAGAAATCTATGCTTCTCATTTATTCTATTTTGTGGGGTTTTAATTTTAAGTGGCCTTTCCTGCTAAGTCTAAGGAGTTTTATTTTAAAATAATAATAATAAAAGGAAGGGAGAAATATGTCATTAAGAAAAAAAAGAAGAAATGAAATCTGCAAATCATTTAAGTGATTTAGAATGGCAAAAGATAACTAACTGAAAACCAGGGAAAACAGCAACAGTTCATAATTCTACCTGGCAGCACAGGGCAGCCTGAAATATGGCTCTGACAGTCTGATCCTCTTGGGAGCACCTTATTAGGCATTTACTGCTAAATGATTATATGCTCCAGTTAAACATGCGGCCATGTACTGTGATAGTAGGAGCACACTCAAGAGCAAGGCATATCGGGACTGGGAGAACCAAAGTTTCTATTGAGGTTAGCAAAAGCTCCAGGACCTGACAGATAGGACTGGGTTAGGAGATGCCCAGATATATGGTTAAATATTATTTCTGTGAGTGTCTGTGAGATCATTTCAGGAAAGAGCATTTGAACTGGTAGACTGAGTAAAGAAGACTGCTCTTCCCGACACTGATGGGCATCCTCCAACCCACTGAGGGCCTGAATAGAACAAAAGAGCAAAGGAAGGTTTCATTCTCTCTTTCTGCCTGACTGAGCTGAGACATTGTTCTTCTAGTGCCTTTGGACTGGGACCTTACACCCCTGACACTTCCTGGTTCTCAAGCCTTCAAGCTCGATTGGACTTTATACTACTGGCTTTTCTGGGTCTCCAGCTTGCAGATGGCACATCATGGGACTTCTCAGTCTCCATGATCACATGAACCAATTTCTTACAATAAATCTCATTATAGCTAGATACATGAGAGAGAGAGAGAGAGAGAGAGAGAGAGAATGATAGATGGATAGAGTGATAGACAGCTGGATAATCTCTTAAGGGTTCTGTTTCTCTGGAGAACCCTAATACACTGAGCTTTGGCAACTGGTACTCACACAAGTGATTGTACAGTTTTTTAAACACAGTGTCAAAAGATGTTGTAAGCTTAGAAGCAGTTAGGGGATTGTTTGAGGGATTCCAGAGTTGAAAATTTCAGGCAGAATGTTGTAACTGCCAGTGAAGGTAGAATTCTTTCATGGTTATTGAGATTGTACTAATGTAAAAAGACTCCTATCTCAGGGTGGGGTTCTAAGAAGGAAGAGCTCAGTCGGGTCTCAGAGATCTAGTCAGAAAAGATCCAAACCAGAATTCTAGTCCCAGAGGCAGACAGGGTGCTAGGCAGTATAGTTTTAACTATGTGAGTGCTGGAGACAGATTGCCCAATTCAAATTCCATCTCTGCCACTTATTAGGAGATTGGCTTCTGCACTGCTTAATCCTTTTAAAAATTAGTATCCTCATCTGTAAAGTGGTAGTAACATCAGTACTTACCTCAGATGGTTATGAGGATTAAATGAAGAAATGCATTTAAGGTACTGGGCATATAGTAAGTGTTTAAAAAAGTGTTAGCTATTGTATTAATTTGGAAGCCTATGGAAAGGGTAGGTGCCTGCTATAGGCTGAAGGTTTGTGTTCCCCCAAAACTCATATGTTAAATCTTAACTCCCAATGTGATAGTATTTAGAGGTAGAGCATTTGGGAGTTGATTAGGTCACGAGGGTGCGACCCTGGTGAATGCGATTAGTGCTTTTATGGAGGAGACCTCAGAGAGCTCTCTGGTTCCTTCTGCCATGTGAGAACACAGTGCAAACATGGCCATCTGTGAACCAGGAAGCAGGTCCTCATCAGACACTGAATCTGCTGGTGCCTTGATCTTGGACTTCCCAGCCTCCAGAACAGTGAGAAAGAAATTTCTCTTGTTTATAGGTCACCCAGTCTGTGGTATTTTGTTATAGCAGCCCAAAGAGACTAAGCGCCTAAATCTATAGTCTTGGTTGGGGGGCCGGGGGGATGTTATAACTCAGAGACTTTAAACACATCTTGGGCTATCTCTACCATGACAGCTAGTGAGCCTGGTTGACCATATAACCTATTCTAAAACCTCAGGCTATATTTGCCTCCTATGCTATTTCCAATTAACCCAGAAACTGGGGGAAACCTGAGGCTGCCAGTCAGGTCTGTCAGGGAATGCAGATGAGAGCAGTGAGACAGGTCAAAAGCAGAGAGACCAAGTCAGGGACTTACGTTACGCCACTATCTTTTTGGCTTTAGAGATAAGGTAGCTTTGCTGTGATTGTTTTAAATGGATAACCACACTAATGCCTCACCTTCTACAATTAGTTTGAATATTTTCATTTTGCACAATAATGCATGGCTAATTTTACTACATGATAAGGTTAACCAATAAATATTTTCTATCTTTAATATGTCCTAGTGGGCAATCGTTAAAATTTCCCATCTGGGGTCTTCCCTGGTGGCGCAGTGGTTGAGAGTCCGCCTGCCGATGCAGGGGACACAGGTTCGTGCCCCGGTCCGGGAAGATCCCACATGCCGCGGAGCGACTGGGCCCGTGAGCCATGGTCGCTGAGCCTGCACGTCCGGAGCCTGTGCTCCGCAACGAGAGAGACACAAAAGTGAGAGGCCCGCAAACAGCAAAAAAAAAGAAAAAAAAAAATCCCATCTGATTTGTTGACTGAGCCAGGTGAACTTGATCCGGCAATTTGTTAGGAGAGCTGAAATATAGTCAAGAAGACTCTCTTGGCTTAGAGTTTGCATTTGTTTTTCTTTTATCTTTTCCCCAGTCATAAATCTTTGATGGGGAAGAGAGTGAAAAGGGAATGAAAAAAAAAGAAGCATGGGAAGGGATCTCTCACTCCCCACACATCCATCCTCGGAGCTGGGCAGCAAAGATTACAAATCATCCTACACAAATCAAAAGTCTCTCACAGCTTCCACAGAGGAAACCATTGTCAAAATATATTCTTAGGGCTCTGTTCTCCCCAAACTCTGCTCATCATGAATGGGCTCTACTCAGAGGAACATGGCATTCTGACTTGGGAATCAATGAGAAATTATGAAAAATACAACACTTTGCATGGTGTTGTATGAAAATGACAGAACTGGGAATCGGAAGCCTGGAAGTCCTCATCCTAGATGACTTGCTGCCACTCTGGGTCTCACATCATGTTCTCTAAAGAGGAAGAACGACTCATCTTGGAGAACAAATGGTCTCTAAACACTTTTGGGCTATTATTTTATCTGATTTGCATGGTACAGCTTTTCCCATCATTCCCATTAAAGCTATCCATGTCCTTTTATTTAAAGCCTAAGCAGCATACAGTTAAGTTTTATTAATTTTCATTTTTAAATTGGAGTGTTTAAAAAATTTGGGTTTATGTCTATTTATTCTTGGGTTCATATCCACTTATTTTTTGTTTTCCTCACCTGCTTTATTTTCTTTTCCTTCTCATTTCTTGACTTATTTTGAATAAATCCAATATTTGTAGTCTATGTCTTCCTTCTCTATAAACTGCTTAGTTATACATTCTTTTACTAATGTACAGCTTTGATTTATTACAAATTAATGTAAGTACTTTCAGGACTTCACAGATAACACAGGGACTTTAAAATACTTTAACTCCATTTACTCCTTCTGACTTTTCTGTTATTGTTATTATGCATTTTCATTCATACATAGAATAAAACCCCACATACTTTATTGCATTTCGATATTTGCTTATATTTATTCACCTATTTAACCTTTATTTTGCTCTTCATTCCTTCCTATATTCATGTTTCCTTCTGGGATCATTTTTCTTTCTTTTAAAAATTAATTAATTATTTTATTTATTTATTTATTTATGGCTGCGTTGGGTCTTCCTTGCTGCGCAGGTTTTCTCTAGTTGTGGAGAGCGGGGGCTACTCTTCATTGCGGTGTGTGGGCTTCTCATTGTGGTGGCTTCTCTTGTTGCGGAGCACTGGCTCTAGGTGCACAGGCTTCAGTAGTTGAGGCACGTGAGCTAAGTAGTTGTGGTGCATGGGCTTAGTGACGCCGTGGCATGTGGGATCTTCCCAGACCAGGGATCAAACCCGTGTCCCCTGCATTGGCAGGTGGATTCTTGACCACTGCACTGTCAGAGAAGTCCCTGGGATCATTTTTCATCTGCATCTTGGTATTTCTTTTAGTGTAGGTCTCCTAGTGAATGAATTCACTCAATTTTTGTTTGTACAGAAACATCTTTATTTGACCTTCAGTTTTAAAGAATATTTTTACTGAATATAAAATTACGTGTTGGCATTTTTCTTTTAGTACTTTAAAGATATTTCCCCACTGTCTTCTGACTTTCATCATATCTGTCGAGGAGTAACCTGTAAGTTTTAATGTAACTATTTTATGTTATTACAAATTATGCTGTAATAAATGTATTATATGATAATACATAATTAACATAAATATATTATTTTACATATCTAACCTTTAAGAATATATATATACATATATATATTTAATTTTTGACTGCTTTCTAGATTTCCTCTTTGTTTTTTCAGAAACTTTATATTCTGAGCTTGGGTGAAAGATTTTCTGTTTGTCCATATATGCTTCTTGGGTTTCATAAGGCTTCTTGTGGCCAACATCTTTTATTAGTCTTGGAAAATGTTTACTTTTAACCCTTCACATACTTTTTCTTTCATTTTCTATTTCTCCTTTCTTCTCACCATGTCCCATATGTCTTTATGTTTTTTTCTATCCTTTTAGTTCTCTGGGCTTCACCACTGATATTTTCTAGCAATTGGTCTTCCAATTTGTTAATCAACTTTCCTTCTATGTCTAATCTGATAATAAACCATTCTATTGAGGTCTTAATTTCTGCTACTACATTTTAATTCTTTAATTTATATTTTGTTTTTAAAATAAATTCCAGGTATCTAGTGAATTTATCCATCTTGACACCTATTACCTTGAACATATCAATTACAGCTATGTTAAAGTTCATTTCTAATAACACTGAAAAATGGATCATCTGCAGGTCTTTTTTTTTTTTTTTTTTTTTTTGTGGTATGCGGGCCTCTCACTGTTGTGGCCTCCCCCGTTGCGGAGCACAGGCTCCGGACGCGCAGGCCCAGCGGCCATGGCTCACGGGCCCAGCCGCTCCGCGGCATATGGGATCCTCCCAGACCGGGGCACGAACCCGTATCCCCTGCATCGGCAGGCGGACTCTCAACCACTGCGCCACCAGGGAGGCCCTGCAGGTCTGTTTCTATTGTCAGTTTTTCTCTTGGTTCTTTTCCTTGTCATACTTGGTAATATTTTACCAATGGAGAGACATTTTTTTATGATAAGCATTAGAAGCTCTTGATGCTATATCCTTCCACAAAGAGTTTATCTTATCCTCTGGTAAGCAGATGGAGAAGTAGCAGATAACTTTAACTCAACAGGCACTGAACTAACTCAAGGTTGGATTATAGTTTTCCAGACTTCTGTCCACCTCTAGTTTGTCTGTGCTCCTGAAGTGTCATCCTCAGAGATTTTACTAGTGTGATGGAACAACAACTATATACAGCCTATAGTGCCTTACAACAGGTGGAAGACATTACAAAAGACCTACCCGAGTCATTGTGCAACACAAAAAACCACTATTTGGGGTCTAAAATAGGTGTGTGACATACAGGACCCCCATGGACATCAATACTGACCAAGGAATCTGCTTAATCTGCTTAATCTTCCATGAAGTCCAGAAATGGTCTGATAAAAGTGACATACACTGGCTTTTCCACCTGTCTTACAACACCACTGTTGCTGGGCTAATTGAAAGGGTGAATGGACTACTTAAACAACAGTTGAGATGGGAAACTCACTCTCTCAACATGTGGACACATGCCAGGAGCAGTGTCCCAGTGCTTGTACCATGTTAACCCAGAGGAAAGTAGTCAACACAATCCGAGTTCAACTTTCTGTTGCCATCTATCAGTTGGGACAATAGCTCGTTTTTGCCCTTGCCACAGGATCTACCCTAAGGGGAACACATTATAAAGTGGCCCTGGGTGACAGGTAAGTCCCTGGTGGTTTGGGTTTGCTACCCCATGGGGAATAGGATTAGAAAGGGCTTTACAGATTTCACTTGTCTTCTACTCAGACCCACCTAAGACTACTATGGTAATTAATATGGGCCCCCTACTGGAGAAATTTACATTAACTTTGTTGGTCTATTGTTATACCACCTTTTCAGTATTTGGCACCGGCTGTGGGGACTGAGGGTGGACAGGCAGTTTGGTACTGCAACACAGGACAAACCACAGGCAGGGGTGGTTATTATCCCAGAATGTTGCTACTGCTTGTATTTTGTTAAATGGTCATGATCTTCCCTGTATTGTGCCTGTTAAACATCTTACATTTCATCCCTAGTCTGAGGGAGGGAATCTGTTTGCAGACTGAGCAAAAACAGTAGCCTCACTGCGAAATGAGTTTGATTGCTGGGTCTACAGTGAGATGCCATTGTTGTCCTCTGGACTTCCATGAAAAATTGATAAGCACCTGGCTCCAAAGTGTGCCCACGTCTTGGGCTTTTGATACTCTTTTAGTTGTTGTTTGTATTACATTTGTGGTGTTTGGTGCACCGCTATACACCTGACCCTAGGGATATGGCAGAAGTGGGGCAGCCCAAGATTGTGAGGTTCGTGCAGGGTATGTAGGGGTGGAGTGTGTGGTCAGGCCACTCAAGATGGCTGTTCTCTTCCCGGTACATCCCCTGCTTGACCAGTCCCTGATTCACTCACATGATTATCCAGTCATCTTAACTACAGGGTTTAATTATATGTTTCTGGCAACTGATAAGCCCACCGACGTCAATTCCACCTATAAATGGTAGCCTCCTTCCCCCTGAGGAGCGAAGACTGCTTCTATGTCATGCCTGCCATCTTCCCACAGGGTGTGGTGCCGCTCCAGGACCTTTGTGTAAGATTCCCCTGTCCAGTAACTCATTGATGTCTCAAAAAAAAAAAGAAGAGGGCTTCCCTGGTGGCGCAGTGGTTGAGAGTCCGCCTGCCGATGCAGGGGACACGGGTTCGTGCCCCTGTCCGGGAATGTCCCACATGCCGCAGAGCGGCTGGTCCTGTGAGCCATGGCCGCTGAGCCTGCGTGTCCGGAGCCTGTGCTCCGCAACGGGGGAGGCCACAGCAGTGAGAGGCCCGCGTACCGCAAAAAAAAAAAAAAAAAAAAAAAAAAAAAAAGAAGAGTGTTACTGTGATAGTTTTTAAAAGATGGTTATGAATCCTTTGACCCCACTCCTATTGAGAAGTGAGGTCTATGACCCCTCTCCTTAAATTTGGGCAGATTTGTAACTGCTTCAACCAACAGATCACAGCAGAAGTCATAAATGGCCATTCAACTTCTGCCTTGTGATCCAGGAACACTTGCTTAAAGCCCTGAAACACCATCTAAAATATCCAAGTACTCTGTGACTTCTGTGTTGGCTAGACCACACATAAGTATTCTTGTGAATGGTCCTATCTCATCCTGTCCTTTAGAGGTTCCTTCCCAGGTTCCATATACATGCCTGAAGAAGCCATCTCAGAAGCTGATCTCTCAACCTTACCTCTTCTTGCTCCCCGATTGAAATCTCAGACACCAAGGAATAGAGGAGAGTCATTACCACTGTGTCTTTTCTGAATTCCTGATCCACAGACTCTATCAGCATTATAAAATGGTTGCTAAACATCTACCTAGTCCAGTAAAATATACTTACTTTGCTCCCATTGCTTCAAGATTGTACTCTCTGCTTACCAGTTGTTAAACCAATCATGAATTATAGGAATCTGTGAATCATGGAATCTTCAGTTGAAACAAGACGATCTAGTCTAACCTGCCACACAAATCAGATATTCCCATCTCTAAAATGTTGTTATATAACTCCTGCCAAGCAATTTATTGCTCTTGGCAAACTGAATTAGAAAATTTCAAGAAAATACAACCAGTTAGCAAAGACTGTCTTAAGAGTGATTTAATAATATTTGCTATTAGAGAGGGGCTGGGAAACGAAGAAGAATGAGACTTAGTCACTGGCCTCAAGGGCATCACAGTCTTTCGTGGAGAAAACATACTCACAACTAACTATCCTCTAATGTTATAAGACATAAAAATGCACGAACAAGGAATGACACATCTATAAGGAGGAATAATTCTAGTTAGGTATATGGGAAGGTCCAATAGAGAAAGTGACATCTAACTTGCCCTTTTTCCTTAGTTGATGTGGTTTCCAAGTCCCTCCATGTTCTAATCGCCACCCCTCATCTGGACACTATCTAGTTTTTCAGTTTCTTGGGAAATATAAATTGTCTAATATTTTTAAATAGTCTACTTGAATGTGTTACTTCTATTTATTTTATTCTATTTATTCCATTCTAATATTTCATCAGCATTTTTATTGTCTGAGTCATAGTTGGTCCATATACAGCTTAAAGTATATTTAAGAATCTTGGGACTTCTGTGGTGGCACAGTGGTTAAGAATCTGCCTGCCAGTGCAGGGGAAGCAGGTTAGATCCCTGGTCCAGGAAGATCCCACAGGCTGCGGAGCAACTAAGTCCGTGTGCCACAACTACTGAAGCCCGCGCGCCTAGAGCCCGTGCTCTGCAACAAGAAGCCACTGCAATGAGAAGCCCGCGCACCACAACAAAGAGTAGCCCCTGCTTGCTGCAACTAGAGAAAGCCTGCGGGCAGCAGCAACAAAGACCCCAAATGCAGCCAAAAATAAATAAAATTTTAAAAAAAGAAAGAATCTTTTCCACCTGGCTTATTTTGAAATCAGGTTTTTGTGCCTGAAATCAGGCACCAAAAATCAGGTTTTGTATTTTGCACCTGCATTCAGGACTTTACTTCTACATCTGAGTCGAGTTTTTCAGCATCTGTAGACTTCTGTGGGGGAATGGGACAGAGTGGAAAATTTCTGATCTCAAATTCTAACAAATGAGCTCTTCCAGGTCTGTGTCTGTTGCAAATTTAATGAGAAAGCCTTGTGTGACTTTCTCCAAGGTGGTGATTAAAAATGTTGACCAAGACCGAATCATGTAAACTAGGCTTGGACAAAAATATATTAATGCATTTCTCCTCCTAGGTGACTGATTTGCATTTTAACAGTGGCCTTCTGGAGAATAGATATCTTTACCCAAAGAAATGATGTAGATGATAGGAATATTAGGCATGATAGATGGCCACTTTGGGAGATGTTATTAGGCATGGAGTCCTTTCATGCTTCTTAAATCAGACTCTCTGGGCAGCCTTTCATGCAGCCTATTTTGATGTGTCTCCATCATTCTCAAACTCTCCTGCATACTGGAATCCCCTGGAGAGCTTTAAAAAGTACAGAAGCCTGGGTCCCACCCCTAGTGGCCTGGTCTTTGGTAGTTTGGGAAGTTAACCAGGTGATCCTAATATGCTGTGAAAGAAAACTGCTGCTTTTGCAGAAATTCATTAATTCTAGAAGAAAGAGTATGGGGTTAAAAGTCAAACCAGGATAGATTTGAACTCTGTTGTTTAATAGATTTTTGACTTGGACAGATTGTGTCATCTGAGCTTCAGCTTCTTTATCTATAAAATTGGGGCTAATAAGACCAAAATTCAAGTTAATGGGAAGGGTTAAAAGAGATAATGTATTTAAAGTAACTAGTGCATAATAGACAAATTATGGATGTCACTCCTCTCGTCTTTCTTCCAAGAGTCCCCTGAGTTGATCTATAGAACAAGGTCAACTCTGGCTGGAAGACAGATTCAATACTTAACCTCTCTTTGCTGGTGCCTCTCCAAAGATCAGATAACCTGACCTTTGGAGACCTGTCCCTGAACTCTTCTGCCTCATGGAATGACTTATTCATCATTTAAAATGCACAAAAGTAGCTTAACTGGGAAATAAAACATATAATTGACTTTAAATTGCCAAATAGAAATGTTTCACTTTCCAGTTTGTAACAGAAACTGGAGGGCCTCAGAAATGCATCCTATTGACTTGAGTTGTGGCTTTGTCCTGATGGCCTTCCGAGACCTGTTTATGGGGAAGAATGCACCCCAGCCAAATAGTCAGCATGCCATTGATGTGTATCAGAAAGACAGAAAAAGACTGAAGTGTTATAGTCCACTATTAGTCTAATAAAAAAAGTAGTTCAAGAAAAGAAAATTTTTACTCTCCAACTGTGGCCATAGAAGAGCATGCACTGACCAAGTTTCATCAATAAGCCCTTCTTTCTCATTAAGAAAACTTTTCATGAATGTGGAATTTTTTGTGGGTATGAAACTCAGCAAGAAAAATATGTACTAGACAAATCTTTTATTATTTTTTTAGCTATTCCTTTTGGAAAATCCTAAACAAAATACGAGATAGAATACGAGTTCTCAACATCTGAACATCTAAATGGTTGTTTGAAAGAAAATGTTAATTGATGTGTAGCATGTGTAGTGAAATTGTATGTGTTCTTAAGTTTTTGAAATGTAAAGATATAGAGTCAGAAGTCAGAGTATAGAATTTAAATTTCACTAAAGTTTTAATGTAATTAAAGCCTATTGTTTCATTTACATCCTTTCCTCAACTCAAAGATACACCTGTAATTGTTTAAATCATATGAGCAAACAAACCCAAATTTATTTAATCTTATCTCCTCTCTTGCCTCTCTCCTCTCTTCTCATTTCATCTCATTCATTCCAAAAACATTTATTGAGCTCCTAGTATTCCTTAGGCATTAAGAATATAAAGATGAATCAGATACATGGTCCCTGACTTTGAAGAGCTCACAATCTAGCATAAAAAATAATCAAAGCCAAACATAGTTGGTGAAAATTGAAGAAGGTGTGTAGTCTAGTTAACAGTATTGTAGCAATATCAATTTCCAGGTTTTGTTATTGTACTACAGTCATGTGAGTTGTCAGCGCTGGGGGAAGTTGAGAGAAAGGTACATGCTACTATTTTTGCAACTTCCTGTAAGATAATTGTTAGAAAATAAAAAGTTTAAAAAATCCAGCATGGTAAGATAAATACTAGAGTAGGGCAGATTTTTTTCAGGATAGCAATAAGAAAATATGATCCTACAAAGAGAATGATGGAAAGCTTCACAAAGGAGATGGTAGGAAATCTGGCTCCTGAAAGATGGCTAGAAAATTCCCTGCTGTCTTAGTTTCCTATGGCTACTGTAACAAATTACCACAATCTTAGTGATTTAAAACAACAAAAATGTATTCTCTTGTAGTTCTGGAGGGCAGAAGTTCTGAATCAGTCTGCTGGGCTAAAGTCAAGGTGTCAGGAGGACTGGTTTCTTCTGGAGGCTCTAAGCGGAAAATCAATTCCCTTGCCTTGTCTAGATTCCTGAGGCTTTCCACACTCCTTGGTTCGTGACCTCTTCCTCAAATCACTCCAACCTCTTGCTTCAGCCATCACCTCTCTTACTTCATCTTTTCCCTGCCTCCTTCTTATAAAGACCCTTGTGATTATATTTAGGGCTCTTGTGAATCACCTAGGATGATTTCTCCAACTCAAGATACTTAATCACAGATGCAAGTCCCTTTTGCCCTATAACTTAACATTTACAGATTCCAGGGATTAGGACCTGGATATCTTTGGAAGCCCTTATTCAGCCTCTCAGATCTGACAAGGGCAGTATTTTGGGGGGTTTACAGCTATGAAAGACAATTTGCCCAGGTGAGGAATGATTAGTAGTTTACTATGCCTGGAATACAGGGATGGGAAGTACTGGGACATAAAACTATCAGGATAGATTGGTCTATTGGTCAGCTTGGGCTACAAAAACAAAACACCACAGACTGGGAGACTGAAGCAACAGAACTTCATTTCTCACAGTTCCGGAGTCTGGAAGGCCAAGAGCAAGGTATTGGCAGGTTTGGTTTCTCCTGAGGCCTTTCTCCTTGGCTGGCAGTTGGCCATCTTCTCACTGTATCTTCACATGACCTTTTCCTCTGTGCTTTAATATTCCTGGTATCTCTTTCTCTTTCTTATAATGCCAAGAGTCATATTGGATTAGAACCCACTCGTATGACCTCATTTAATCTTAATTATCTTTAAAGGCCCTATCTCCAAATATAATCACATTCTAAGGTACTGGGGGTTAGGACTTCAATATATGAATTTGGGGAGGATATAATTCAGTCCATAACAATTGGGATCAAGTTTTGAAGAACCTTGACTCTGACCTGCCTAGTAACCTTGATCTTGAAAGTTATAGTGAACTAAGAAAGGCTTTTAAGAGGATTGGAATGACAAAATCAGATTGTTTTTTAGGCCAGTAACTCTGAAAGTAGAAGGGAGAAGGAAGCAGTGACCTGTAGCAAGGAGAACAGGTAGAAGCTTTTTGGTATTTAGGCAGCACATGTCAAAGGGGCGGTACTGAAGGAGGTAGTGTTGGCACTCTGTGAAGACAAGGGCAATAGAAACATCAGAATCTTCCCTGTTTTCTCCCACCACAGACTCATGGAATCCTGAATAAAATATTATAACAAAACTACCTTTTTGAGGGGGCTCCATAGCTGAATTTAAAATAAAGCCCAGTTGCCAGAAATTAGGCAGGAAATCAGAGCCAGACTGGTGAGAAGGGCCTGGCACTGCATGGGTATCAGATGAGATATTACACCTATGATCTGGGAATGGATGTTTTAAAGCCCATGTAGGGAATAAGACCCACCTTTGAGTCCAAAAGATTATGGAGACTATAAATCCAAGAACTTCAAAACACTGTCCTGCCTATGGAAGAGGAACTAGATAAACTTGGATCCCTTATTCTGGGAAGCCATAAGAAACTTGTGATTATCCAAGAATGTAGATGGAGGAGAGTAGGGGGTGTACTCTTTAAGAAATGGAACCACTGATCCTACTTTAAAAGACTTTAAAAGCTCTGAATTTATTTTTCACGTGTTGCAAGGGAAACCCAAACTAAGAAATTAACTCAAAACTTCCTCCAGGACTGTTGAAACCCCTAGGGAAAAAAAGGATTAAAAAATGGAATGGAGGGCTTCCCTGGTGGTGCAGTGGTTGAGAGTCCACCTGCCGATGCAGGGGACACGGGTTCATGCCCCTGTCTGGGAAGATCCCACATGCCGCAGAGCGGCTGGGCCCGTGAGCCATGGCCGCTGAGCCTGCACGTCCGGAGCCTGTGCTCTGCAATGGGAGAGGCCACAACAATGAGAGGCCCGCTTACAGCCAAAAAAAAAAAAAAAAAAAAAAAATGGAATGGACTAAAGTGAGAAAAAAAATGAGAAAATGGGATGAGCAAGCAACATCCCAACATCTGAATAATAGGAGAGCAAGAATAGAAAATGGAGGACTGTCTAGCCTGAAAGAAATAAATCAAGAAATTTTCCCGAATCCAACCAGCATGAGTCAAATGGAAAGAGCCCATCAAGTACCCAGAATAATGAATTTCAAACACTAGGGACCAAAGTTGTTTTTTTTTTTTTTAACAAGTTTTCAGAAAGAAAAACAGAATTCATATAAATAATCAGAATGGTTTCAGGGTGTGTGTGTGTGTGTGTGTGTATACACAAAAGACAACTAATCCTCTTCTTTCAAAGCACAAAGTCAATAAATAATGCTTAATAGTGGAAAGTGAAGGAGTGGCAGTGTATGTATATTTTTTAGAAATGTGAAGTAAAATGCCAAAAAAATTCATCTAAAATAGTTGAAAGGGACTACCTTTGGATACGGCTGGGAATTGGTGTCTTTCTTGTTCTTTATTTCTATTTCTGGACCCTTGTCCCTCCCTTCACCCTCCCACCACACCATCTTTGGACAACACCATTTTTTCCTTCTCCCTGTTTCAGCCACCTATCCCATAAACACTACTCTCAATCACTGAAGATTTTAGCAATCAGCTCACTGTCTTTCCCTCCACTATTATTCGTGCCGTTATCCCTGGAAATTTCAATATTTACACCCTGCCTCTCATTTCCTTGACCTCATTACATCCTACAAACTTTCATCTGTAAACCTCTCATCACCTTCCATGGTCTGATCCTAGGACTTGAAAGTATTCATAATTTCACCACTTCTAAAAGTTTGAGTGTCAAATACCCCATACTCTACACATTAAAATCTTAATTAATGAATACTTACTCCTGGCAAATTGCAAGCCCTATTTAAAATTTACCCCTATGTTTTAGCAGCTAAATAGAGCTATAAACAAAACAAAACAACACAAAATAAAACCAAAAACTATACAGAGTAGTTTCCTTTTAAACTGATGACTCAGATCTCAAGAAAACCTTCAGCACAGTCTGGAAATCTTATTATAGTCTATTAATTAATTTGCTTTTCTATTCTCTAAGATGATTATCTCACCCTGTGCTCTATTTTCAAAACTCCAAAATTGTTTCTTCCTTTTCACTTTCAGCTAATGATGGTGCCTTTTTATTTCACTCAAGAAAAAAATGGCACTTGGAAGAGGCAGTTTTAGTTTAAATCCTAGTCTTGCCACTCATTAGCTGGGTGAACTACCTGGGCCAGTTACTTGTTCTCTCTGAGACTCAGTTTCCTCATCTATATAAGGGGGAAGATAATAATAACAGTATCTGCATATGAATGAGACATTATTTATGCTTACAGAGAAAGAAACTGAAAACTGCCTCTTTTTTCCATTGTCAAGTCTTCTGTCCTACCAGCCCATGTACCCCTGAACCTTGCCTCTCTTCTGATACATGTACCTGTGGACCCTGCCTTTCCTTGTGCATATATCCATGGACCCAGCCTCCCTTTCTGTTACAATGGGTGAGCTGTCCCTGCACCTATTTAAGGACAATCCTTCTACATGCGCATTGGCCCTCATTCCCTCTCCCCTATTCAATGACTTTGTTCCTGCAATTATCTCTCCTCTATCACATCTCATGTGTTTTTCTCTGTCTACTAGATCATCCCATCAGCGTACAAGCATTCTGTAATATCTCCCATCTTAAACGTTCTCCTCTGCTGTGATGGCTCTCTCCATCTATCACTCATTTCTCTGCTTCTCTAGGTAGCAAGACTTCTTGAAAGAGCTGTCTATATTTGCTTTCCTTTTCCTCAATGTTTTCAACCAATTTCAACACTTCTTGTCAAGGTTCATCTTAGAACATCTTAGAACATTCTAGTGCCTTAGTCTTTTTAGGCTGCCAAAATAAATACCATTGACTGGGTGGCTTAAACAACAGACATTTATTTTCCCACAGCTGTGGAGGCTGGGAAGTTCAAGATCGTGGTTCAGGCAGGGTTCAGTTTCCAGTGAGGGCTCTCTTCCTGGCTTGCAGGCAGCTGCCTTCTCTCTGTGTCTTCACGTGGCTTTTCCTGAGTGTCTATGTGTGAAGAGAGAGACAGCTCTCTCTTCCTCTTCTTTCTAGAGCACCCCTCCTATCTGACCCCACTCTTCATTCCTCATTTAATCTTAATTACATCCTAAAAGCCCTAGCTCCAAATGTAGTCATTTAAGGGGTTAGGACTTCCACACATGAAGTTGGGAGGTCACAATTCAGTCCAAAGCACTAGACTACTGGGACAACATACTTTCCTATTCTTTTTAGTATTCGAGTTTCTGCTCAAATATCACCTCCTCAAAGAAGGCTTCCCTGAACACCCCTCCCCAGCATCTAAAGTCACTTTCTTTGTGTGGTATCACTCTTTTCTATTTTTTAGTAGAGCATTGGGTTTAAGAGCCTGGAATCTGGAGCAGGCTGCTTTGGTTGAAACCTTCACTCCATCACTTATAAATGTGTGACCTTGGCCAAGATACTTAACTTCTCCATGACTTGGTGTCTTCCTCTGTAAAATGAGGATAATGATAATACCCATGTCCTATGAGTTAAATGAGCTAAATGAATTAAAATGTGCAAAAAGCTTAGAATGTTGTCTGGTGAATTTTAATGGCTCAATAAATGTTAGCTATTATTTTTTATTCATGTATGTCTATTGTCCCCGATAGAAAAACATAAAAACTCCAAGAGGACAAAGATTTTCTGCCTTGCTCACCACAGGATCCCCAGAGCCTAGAACACTACCCAATGCATAAGAGATGTTCCATATATAATTGCTGAAAGAACGAACTATGAACGAATGGTTTCTTGGAAGAGTTTCAGGCAGTGTGGTGGATGGTGTCAAATGCTTCAGACAGCTCAGCAGATGAGGACTTAAGCCATTTGTCTATCAGAAGGTCATTGGTGACTTGAGCGGTAATAACAGCCATAATTTATTAAGGCACCTTGCTAAGTGTGCTAATCTACACAATGACCCTACAAGAAAGCCATTATTATCACCATTTTATAGATTACAGAGCATTTCAGCAGCTCTGTGGCACAGAAGCAAGACTGAAAAGGATTTAGAGATGAACAGGAATTAAAGATATGGAGACAACTTTATTATGACTGGCAGCTTGTTTAAACATATTAGCCTATATGAGGAAAATGAATTTAACTGATCAGAGACATAATCTATCAGCCAATGTTATCAAAGAAACCAGGTACCACTGATGAAACAGGAGTGAGTAAAATATAAAATAAATCAAATTTATCAATTTTACAAATTTTTTCCTCTTGGGTCATTTTGACTGCTACATCACTGATGACCTCAGTTTCAGTTGTTCTTTGGATCAGAGATCATATATAAAAATCACTGTCTTGTTAAGAACCTTACTGGATGAGAAATATCTTTTTACAAATCAAATTGCTGAAGAGATTCCAACTGGATTTGGAATCCAAATTAACTTAGCCTGTGGCAGAATGACTTCAGAAACAAGTACCTGGAACATTTGAGAATTTCCAGCCTGCACTTCTGCAAAGATTGGTATGTTCTTTAGAACATAGGTAAGGGGCTAGGAGGAAATTTTCTAGGTAGGCCTAAAAAACAAGCTTTCCGATAGGTTGCAGGGATTATGAACTACATTTCTGAAAGCTAGGACTAGGGTTTGAATATTTATATTGATCTTTCTTGGATAATTAAAGACACAGTTGCCCATATCAGAGAATTTGCCTTCTTCTACCTCACTTTATATAGGCGGTATGACCTGGATTCTTTTCTATGTCCATCCTGCCTGTCATTTTTCAGAAGTAATAGCAATGAAGAGATCTAACAGTCACTCTGGATATGGAATATTTTTAAATTTCTGATTTTTTGTTTTAAATGGGGGGCTGAAATACTATTGTTTGTTTTCAGGGCAATAGAGGACCATGAGCAATGCTCGGATGGTGAAGTTGGATCCAGAGAAGGCACGGTACGTATTCATCAATGCGTTCATTTCTTTATCTGTGTTAGTTTTCACGAGCTATGTCTCCCCTCAGCCCAGCCTCCCTGTTTCTATTTTTCATCAGCTGTTTACAGTTCTCCATTTCCCTATTCCTCAGTCCTAGCTGTTTGAGAATTGATAAAGCGGCCTGCTAGGGGTTGGCAGGGGCCAATGGGTGTTTAGAAAGTCTGGTTTGCCAAAATAAGAAGGCTCATTTCAAAATGTATTTCTCACTTGGAGTAAGGAAAATTAAAGCTGAAAGATAAAGCTCATCACCAGTCTTTTTTTTTTTTTTTTTTTTTTTTTTTTAATTTAAAGCCTCCGTATTGCTGGGGTGACCTTTCCTGTTCTGTCCTGTGCTAACATTGCCATATGAATTTTAAGTCCTCCCCTGCCCCTGTAGCTATGTTAGCTTGGTAGTTAATTCCCAGGCTTCTGTTCTGAAGTGCTGCACTGTTCATCTCAGCTCCGGGCCACAAGAGGTTAACTGAGTCTCCAGCGCCTTCCAAGTTGTAAAAGGAACTGCTGAAGCTGATCAATGACCACTGTTAAGACCTGGAAACCAATTATAAACCTGAAATTTGTGATGAACAAAGCCCTGAAACACTGGGATGAAAACTACTGAATTAGTCCAGTTCATTAAAATCATTAATAGTCATGAAATGAAAACCACCAGAGTCCAAAAAGGCTTAATGCTCTATCCATATTAATTAGATGGGAGCAAATCTGAACTGAAAAGCAGCACATGCTTTGTAGAATTAGCAATTGGTCTCTACAGACTACACAGATCTCTATTAAAATTCAGTTTAATTAAAATTGATCACGTTAAGAAACTGATGTGGTTAATTAACTGAATTCCTGGACTTCTTTTCATACATTTCACAGACGCCTGTACCCTGCTTTCCTGGGTGACACTTCATGCTGCACAGAGCAAATCTGATTGCAAAGGTTAACTCTCTATGTTCCCGGAGAAGATACAGACCACAGAGGAGGTGTGTGGATGGGGGAGCGAACTCTACACTTTGTGGAGGATCAAACCCCAAGCTAAACTCCTTTGGAAAATTTACACCCTTCGTGGTGTATAAATTCATGTGTATCTGGCAATGACAAAGAGGTTCTCTCTCCCAGGCTGCCATCTCTGGAGGAGCTGAGAAGTATTACCCTAAATTAGGAGAGTGGCTCTAACATCAAAGGTAAGACAGTGCAGAGCTGGCAAATTGCAGCCATGCAGCTAAGGAGATGCAACACTCGTCTTGCTGCAGGCATCTTTTTTATTGCCCTACACAGCTTCTTATTCTGTTGGGTTAAGAATCAGTCATTTTGTGTTTTTCCATCTGCAGAATGGGGCTGACGACATTTCTGGATGTCACCAGGGTGTTGTGGGCTGTCCTGGCCAAGTCTACTCCCCTCTAAGTCCACCAAGCATATTGCTGCCAATAGAGCCTTCCCCTCAACTGTTTTTTATTATGTCATGACCTGCTCGAGACTCTCCAAAGAACTAATATACTGCCAAAGGGAGAAATTCCAGACTGTAGATTTGAATTCAGAGCTCTCCATCATCTGCTCTGACATACCCTTATCTTCCTCACCTCTTGGCTTCCTATGAAATATACTCCCTTCTTCTGACCAAACTGGCCAGTGTACAGACTTTGACTTTCTCATTTTCTCTCCCACCTCCACTCCCTTTTCCTCTTAGAAATCTATTTTTATCCAGTGCACCCTTCAGGGTTCAACTTGAATCCCACCTCCATGAAGTCCTTCTGCCATCAACCTACCAAAAGGGATCTATCCCTCCCCTGTTCTCCTGTAACAGGTATTGAATATTATCTCAGCTGCCTATTTGCCTCTTCTTCCCCAGAGTCTGAAATAGTTACTCATGTGTACACATCAGCTCCTAAAAGATTTTAAGTTCTTGGCAGGTAGAGGTCATCACTCATATTTCACTGAAAGGTCACAGGTCTTGGACGTGATGTGTGCTTCATAAATGTTTGTTAATAATGAGGATGATGCTTATCTTTGATAGTTTCTGGAGATTTTTCTCAGAGAGCCAAGTTTGACCTTTATCTTATAATGAACTGATAGAAATATTTGAATGTGATGTGCTAGTAACAGTAATAATGATAGAGGACATTATTAAACTCATATGTAAAGCATTGGGCTAAGGACTTACATTTTACAAAGAAATCACCCCTTCCCTCTGGTTTGTTGCCAGGATTGCAAGTGCCTTTCTGAGCATTCTCTTGATTTCTTTTGCATCTATGATTGTGTCTTCCATCTCATTTCTAACCTTGTATATGTTTGCTTTCTTTTTTTCTAATTGGGCTTTCTGGCTTTTTTGTTTTTAAATAGATCTAATCAAAGAATCAGCTTTTGAATATTTATGTTCTTTGTTTTTGTCTTCATTTAATCAATTTTAGCTTTTGTCTTTATTAATTTTCAATTACTGTTTTTTGATAGATTTTGTTGCTTAATTTTTTTCTAATAATGAGTTTAAAACTTCTTTGTAAGTATTCAGTTCCCTTTCTCTCCTTTTTCCCTTTTTAGTCTTTCTTCTTTAATGATAAAGACATTGAAAGCCATACATTTTCCTCTAAATACAACTTTTATTATGATCCTTTCATTTTTTAAAAAATTAATTAATTATTTATTTATTTATTTTTGTCTGTGTTGGGTCTTCGTTTCTGTGTGAGGGCTTTCTCTAGTTGCGGCAAGCGAGGGCCACTCTTCATTGCGGTGCGCGGACCTCTCACTATCGTGGCCTCTCTTGTTGCGGAGCACAGGCTCCAGACGCTCAGGCTCAGTAGTTGTGGCTCACAGGCCCAATTGCTCCACGGCATGTGGGATCTTCCCAGACCAGGGCTCGAACCCGTGTCCCCTGCATTAGCAGGCAGATTCTCAACCACTGCGCCACCAGGGAAGCCCGATCCTTTCATTTTTGATGAAATATTTTCACTTGTACTCCCTCCCAGACCATTTGTAATTTCAGATTTGATTTCTTTCTTGATCCAAGGTCTTTTATTAATTATTCTTTCAATCTATTTAAAAAATTACTTATTCCCAACTTTATTATATTTTAATCATGGAGCATGCCCTATACAGTTTCTTTAGCCAAGAATGTAATTAACTCTTATAAACATTCTATGGATATACATACACAATGTATTTTTCCATTTAAAAGTTATAAAATTGTATTATTCAGCTCATTTTTGTATGTCCTCACTTTTGGTCTAACACAATTGTCTAATTCTGAAATAGACAAATTAAAGGGTACCACTATATTTGTGTTTTAATTAAATTTTAATTGCTTTTCTGTGCATTTTTGCTTTATATTCAGTTGCTATGCATTATTTTATTTTATTTTATTTTTGCAGTACTCAGGCCTCTCACTGTTGTGGCTTCTCCCATTGCGGAGCAAAGGCTCCGGACCCTCAGGCTCAGCGGCCATGGCTCACGGGCCCAGCTGCTCCACAGCATGTGGGATCTTCCCGGACCGGGGCACGAACCCACATCCCCTGCATCGGCAGGCGGATTCTCAACCACTGCGCCACCAGGGAAGCCTGCTATGCATTTTGATGCATGAAGGCTTATGACAGGTATATCTTATTCTGCCTAGCATTTTTAAACTAAATTCATTATCTGGTTTTACTAGTCACTCTTTTTTTCTTATTGTTTGCCTTTGACTATTATCTCTTTGCCCATTCCTTTACTCTCAAGCTTCTTTTCACTCTTTTGTGTGTTTTTTGTCATATTTTTCTCTAAAATATTTTTGTATGTAGGCTCTTTTTTAAAAAAAGTTTATTACATCTTATTATCAAAGACTTTTAAAAATGTATACTATATCTTGTTATAAAACTTATTTAAGGGCTTCCCTGGTGGCGCAGTGGTTGAGAGTCCGCCTGCCGATGCAGGGGACACGGGTTCGTGCCCCGATCCCGGAAGATCCCACATGCCGCGGAGCGGCTGGGCCCGCGAGCCATGGCCGCGGAGCCTGTGTGTCCGGAGCCTGTGCTCCGCAACGGGAGAGGCCACAGCAGTGAGAGGCCCGCGTACAGCAAAAAAAAAAATAAATAAAAAAAATAAATAAAAAAAAAAACTTATTTAAGGCAATTTACAAAAGTACATGGACTGTCAAAAAAGAAAATATCTGGGAAAATTAGTGCCAAAAAGGGAAAGTTAGAAAGTTCAGAGCCAAAATTTTTGCTCAATTCTAAAACGCAAAGTTTATGGTACATATTTTTCTATTAATTGTTAATTAATTAATCTTTTGCCTCCATTTAGTTTTCTAAATTTTATTGTTCTTTGTATTTCAACCATTGTAAAGATAGAAACAAAATCAGCTGGTGATTGACCAAATCCATGTGCCCTTTTGTTTGAGATTTGATCAAGCAAACTATTCCATCCACTGTACCTTATCTGCATCCATTGACTTAGTATGGCTAATGCATTTTCCATTTCATTAGTGGTGAATTTCCCTTTCCTGAAACTCATACTTTTCTGTTAATACTTCTCTATTATTATATGAAACCAAGATACTAACACTCCCCTCCCAACCTCCATCCCAACTCAAGAAGATCTATTTTCTCACAGTTTGTCTGCTGTCTCTTATTCTTTCCCATTTCTACCACCTTGACAACTCAGGTTTTGCTAAGATAGTTCAAAACTTTTAGTTCCAATCCATTATTCTGTCTTCTCTTGAACTATAGCTCTTATATTTTAAGAATCCTTATATTGCTCATATATCTATGCTCTCAAATTTTGGCTGCATATTTTGCAAGGTTTATTGTTTTTCCTCCTCTTTGTCTTATCCTATCTTGAGTTCTCTGTTCTGACTCTATTTATGTTTTTTTTAATTTTTATTTTTATTTTTTTAAAATTTTTTGCCTTATAACAAATTTAATCAGTTATACATATACATATGTTTCCATATCCCCTCCCTTTTGCGTCTCCCTCCCACCCTTCCTATCCCACCCCTCCAGGCGGTCACAAAGCACCGAGCTGATCTCCCTGTCTATTTATGTTTTGATGAAAGTCATTTCCTCAAAAGGAGCATATGGGCACTAAATTTTTTGAACTCTTTCTTGTACATGAACATTTTCCCAACCTCCTAGTGGTTGAATGATTGTAAATCCTTCTCTCTTAATCATCTATAGATGTTATCCCAATGCCCAAGTAGTTGTTTTCCTTTGCAAATAGTTGTTATTTCTTCTCAAATAATACTTGGAACTCAGTGAGGACTTCTACTCATCAGACTCAAGCTTTCTTTAGCATGAGTACTTGAAATCTATGCCTCTCTTCTGCTTTATTTTCTCCTTCTACATCTTCTATTATTTATGCTTAGCGTGTTCCAAGTCTTTGATCTTTTTCCTCACCATTGCTTTCATTTGCAGTTTTGCAATGTTTCAGGATACATATTCCACTTGATATGCTGGAATACCAATTAATTCTCTCACTCAATTTATAAATTAAATTTTTAGTTCAAAAATCATGATTTCTAGGTCCACGGTTTCTTTTCAGGCTGAAATTGAACCTTCTAAGTGCTTGCATTATTTTAGTTGTATTATTTTAGTAATTGCCTTCTATTTAACAGCTCTATTTACCTAAGGACCACATTTTCTGGATGTTCTGAGTGTTCTTCCTCTCTCTGGACATTAGGATGCTTTACAGAAATTATAATTTTTCTTTGCCTATTCAGAGGGCTCAGGCTGAGCTCATGGGGTACTCATTTCTGTGGGTGGTGAATCACAAAGATGTCTCTACCTGTGTGGCTAGTCAAGTACCATCTGGCAGGTGTCAGTACCCAGTTGAAGCTCCCAGAGAAGAGGAAAGGGAAATTCTCCCTGGAATACTTTGGGGGATGACACTACTCTTCCTCTTGGATTGCCATAGATTTCTAACAGCTATGTTCTCTTCAGGATTATGGACGTGCTGATTTTTGCTCCAGACTTCTCCACAGTTCCAGGCTCTGCCCACGGCTGGAAGAAAAAGTCTGGCTCCAACATCCTCTGTCTGTGTCTACAGAGCCCAAAGCCACACTCCTACCCTACAGGCCCTGCCTGCTAGATGGACTTGGGGGAGGAGAATAGCTGTTAGATAGGAAATGAGATTAGCAAACAGCTGGGACACATTCAGGGTGCCGTATTCCCAGCCTTCCCCTAAATGCATTTTAAATGTTTTAAATATGAAATATAAAACTCATACAGAATGTGCATAAATCATAAATGTCAGTATAATAAATGATTATAAAATGAACTCTTGTATAAGTACTTCCAAAGTCAATACATAGGATATGCCAGCAACCCAGAAGACCCCTGTGTCTTCCTTCTTTAACACAATACCCTTTCTGCCTCTCTAGAGATAAATAACTATCCTGTCTTTTATGGTAATTAATTTTCTTGCCTTTCTGAAAAACAGTCATATACATGTCTCCTTTTGGTTCTGTTTCTCTGGAGAACCCTGACTAATTTAACCTATAGCCTTTCCTTTGAGCGTGGAAAGAGACAGTTCTAGTGTCTCTTCCTCTCTTTATAAGGGCACCAGCCCTATGGGATTAAGCCCCACATTTGTGACCTCATTTAATCTTAATTACCTCCCATTTTATCTCCAAATATAGTCACATTGAAGGTCAAGGCTTCAACATATGAAATGGGGCGGGGGGGATACAATTTCAACAAAATGGTGCTGCTATAAACATTCTCAATATTTCTCTGATTCACAGGTACACACTTTTCTCTAGAACATATAATTAGAAGTAGAATTGATGACAAATCAGGCTGCATATCTTTGATATAAGATGATGCCAACCTGTTTTCCAAAGTAGTTGTATCAATTTACAACAACTAGGAATTTATTAGAGTTTTTATTGCTCCATGTCCTTTTCAACACGTTGAATCATCAGATTTTTAAAAATATATATTTACTAATCTGCTGGGTGTGTAAGGTTATCTCATTCTGTTTTTAATTTGCATTTCCCTGATTCAAGGTTAAGCAATGTTTTACACAAGAAAAAAAAAGAAGAGAGAGACAGGCCTAAGGAGTCATTTAAAGCTAAGAGAGTGGAAGTAACATAGCCGTGCTAAGTGTTTCATAGAGTAGTAATACCTATAACAACCCTGGAGATAGGTACTGCTATCACCCCATATTACAGATGAGGAAGTTGAAGTTTAGTGAAGACACAGCCAAACAGTGTAGAACTGAGATTTGAACCCAGACTTGAAATTCTCAGCCCTGAGTGCCCTACGCTTTCAGAAGCTCACACAACAGCCATGTGGATGATTGTCTAGAGACAGGAATTACTAATGTGAGGGAGAGCAGACACGAGGCTGCAGCAGTTGGTGAAAACTTTGAGTCAGTCACAAAAGTGTAGTTTTTAAAAGCTTAGTAGCTAAGGACTTAGGAAAGAAAAGCAAAATGTCAGATAAATTGAGATTTAGCCTGAACTATGCCATGGGGATTTGAGTATTCGTGGCACCTAAAGTGAGAGGTTTTTGAATTTTAAGATTCAAAGTGATTTTCAAAAATAACATTTAAACATTTCCTGATGTTAAAAAAAATGTGCATTTTTACCATCAAAATTTTGGAAAATTCAGAAAGCCACAAAAATGAAAAGAAAAATCACTTAATCTTACTACCCAGAATTAACCATTATTAAGATTTTATTTTATCTTTCCAGCATTTTGAAGCCCATAAACATGTACTATTTCAAAACAAAGTTGAGATCAGATGGTTTATGCTATTTTGAGGTTTTTGCCCTAAACAAAATATTAAGAATAACTTTTCATGTCATCAGAAAATGTTTTGCACATGATATTTAATAGTAGTTTACTTTATGGTTATATCACAATCCTTTTATAATATTTCAAATAACTAACTGCATGATGAACATGCGCATAGATAAATTTTTGCTAGTTTTCTAATTATTTCTTTAAGTAGTAGTGCATGCCTGTGGCTCATATTCCACAAACTTAGGTTTGCAAAAAAAATATATCATACCTGTGTAGTTTCTTTAGATCAACGCAAATTTTATCCCCAATCCTCTTACCTCTGATTGGCAGGAAACCAGATTGGCCCTTTGGATTTTAAAAGAATCTGAGAGGCTTCTGGGGTGCCTGGAACGCAGGGGAAGGACACAGTCACCCCACACCACCTGGATCAGCATGGACAACAACCCCATTGTTCCTTGAAGCCATGTAGCTACTTCTGTAGCACCCATGAGACAGGAAGATTTTTCCAGACCTTGGACCCTCAGTGCCCGGTGTCTCCAGGAACAAAATCCAGCAGCTTCTCTCTGAGCTTTTGTTACCATTCTGGGTGCTGCCAGGCAGAGGGTATGGGTCACTGCAGCCTCCCTCTGCAGTTTGGGAGAGAAAAGCTCGGTCTTTACCATTTCATGTCTTCAAAGGCACTCTTCTCTCCCATTCTCCCTGGGACACTTAACATTGGCTCCTCCATGATTTTAGGCTTTTATGTGAGACAGAATGTGTTCTTGACTGTAAGCAGCTTCAGCTTTCCAGCAAGCAGCAACTTCCCTTGGGGAAAGGGGGCCTCAAGATTTTACCAAAAGCTTGAAATGGGAAGGAGGAAAAAATATGAGAACACTACCAGTCAAATTACCTGTGATTCTCATCTTTAAACATTTCCTTTTTTTTTTACCACCTTCACCCATTTCATCCAACGCCCCCCACCTGCCTCCAATAACCAGCCATCTGTCCTCTGTATCTATGAGTTAGTCTGCTCGTTTTTCAGATTACACATATCAGTAAGCTCACATGGTATTTGTTTTCTCTAACTTATTTCACTTAGTATAATGCCCTCAAGGTCCATCTATGTTGTAACAAATGGCAGGATTTCAGTCTTTTATGGCTGAATAATATTCCATTATACGTAAGTACCATGTTTTCTTCATCCATTAACCTACCAGTGGACATTTAGGTTGCTTCCATCCCTTGGCTATTGTGAATAATGCTGCAGTGAACATGGAGGTGCAGAAATCCTTTTGAGTTAGTGCCTTCGTTTCCTTTGGTTAAATACCAAGAAGTAGAATTGCTGGATCATATGGTAGTTCCATTTTTAATTTTTTGAGGAAACTCCATACTGTTTTCCATAGTGCTGCACCAATTTATATTTTCCTTTACACATTTCTAATATATTTTCTTGTCATATCTAAAATGCTTGTCAAGGTGATTTCTATTTAGTGGAATAGATAGAATATGAGTAATTGCAACATAAGGTGAAAAAGTGAGAAGTACCATATGAAAGGCACCGATAGAGTTCTAAGGAAAAGCAAACAAACAGAAACCCTCAGCGCACCTCCTCATGGAAGAGAAAGCTTGAAAATGGGTAAATTGGACACTTCAAGCAGAGAGAACACTGTGAACACAGGTATAGAGGTGGGAAATCAAAAATGTTTAATGTCTTGCTGTGGAAAGTGTGGTCCATGGACGAGCAGCATCAGCATCACCTAGGAGCTTGTTAGAAATGCAGAAACTCAGGACTCCTCCAGACTGACTGAATCAGAATCTTCATTTTAACAAGAACTGCAGTGATTTGTAGGCAATTAAGGTTTGAGAAGCATTGCTCTAGGGTAGTGATTCTCAAAGCGTGACCTCAGACCAACAGGATCAGCTCCATTTGAAAATTTGTTAGCAATGCAAATTCTCAGGACCCTCCCCACCCCAGACATACTGAATCAGAAGTTCCGTGAAGGTGGTGCCCAGAAAGATGTTTTCCCAAGCCTACACTGTGATTCTGGCTCATGTGCAAGTTGGAGAACCACTGCTCCAGAGCAGAGATTGGAAAACAAAACCTAAATGTTTCAGGCTTTGCGGACAATGAGGTCTCTGTCACAACTACTTAACTGCTATGGTAACAAGAAGGTACCAGTAGGCAACATGCAAACAAACGAGTGTGACTGGGCTCCAGTGAAATTTTATTTACAAAATAGGTGCTGGCTTTGGCCATATCCATTGGGTCACATTTGCTTATAGCTGCCCTAAAACATGGACTTTGAAACTTGACTGTACATCTGAATCACTTGGGGGAGGGTCATAAATCTTGATACCCAGTCCATGCCCCATATCAATTAAAGCAACATCTTTGTGGTTGGGCTGAGAACTCAGTATTCTGAAAAACTCTCCAAGTGATTCGAATGCATAGCTAAGGATGAGAATCAGACGCTATAGGATGTAATAGATGGGCCCAGAAAGAGGGTGTGAGGGGACCAAGGGAGATTAAGTATAAAGGATGGCTGGGAGCCTGAATGTGGAAGCCTTTTAAATGGGGATATTCCCCAAGCACCACAATCACATGGGGATTTTAATATCCATATAGGTCAGGGTGTGTATTTTCATTTTTTTCTTAACCACGTGTTACTGCATTTACACCACAATATTAAAAATGAGAAACATCTGAATAAGGGATAGGCCAAATGGCCTTTAATTCCCCAATAGCGAAACCCTGTTAATACCTTGCCGTGTCAGCAAAATAATTGTGGTTCAAGTGAATATAAACTACTTCCATTCAATCTTCTCCCTCCTCCCTAAGGCAAACGCTTTCTTATCGTGGAGAAACAGTAGTCCTCAAACTGTCAGACTGCATCAGGGGAGCTGAACAAGAATTATAAAGCCAGGCTAAATCAAGGCATCAGCTAAGAGAGTAAAATTCGTTTGCAGGTGAGCTTTTTAGCCTCTTCTCTGACCAGAGCCTCCCTGATGCTGCTGTGCAAATGCTGGAAGAGAAGAGGCCAACACTTTTGCAGGAGAATGAACTAAATTTCTTTGGTAGCAGAAGCTGTCACTGGCTAACTGGAGTGAAAAAAAAGCATTAACTGAAAAGATCTGCAGTGGTCCATAGATCTGGGTCTTTGTAACAGGAGCTGTGGACGATCTCTTCATGGTGCTTCTTTCTAGGTGGATGAGCTTTGTCTACTTTCTGCCCTAGAGTTACTTCATCTAAGATGTCAGTTTCAGGAAGAGACCATCTGATTGGCCAAGCTTGGGTCACGGGACCTTAATGAAGAGTCCCACCTTGATTGATGGGTCCCCAAAGTCCAACTGGGATTCTTTCACCACAAGAAGGAAGAAGGGATGCTAGGAAAGCAAAACAACAAATGTCCACTACAGAGGGCAAGAATCAGTATTTTTAAACACTGCATCTAAGTGCAGTGTTTAAACTCTAACAGTTTGTCAGCATACCCACACATTGATCATGAGTCTGGAGTATACCACCTCTTAAAATTCAGAAAGGAAATTGCTCATTGAGTCATAAACATTGGAGCAGGGGCAATCTTAAAGATCCAACCCCTCATGTTACAGGGGAGGAAACTGAGGAAGATGGAATAACTTTCCCCTGCCTATTGCTATTTATATTTAATGTTATTCATGAAAAGCATACAATTAAACAAGAGTCCAGGTTAGACTCTTCTAGGTCATTCTGCCTGTGGTTGTGAAAGTGAATGTTTTTAATTTCCCTGAAGACTCTGTGCACACGTCATGGCTGCTCTTTTAAAGATGAAAAATAACAGGCTCTCACATTTGTCCAGAGGTTCTTATTAAAAGCACCAATTCCCAGGCCTCAGCCTCCAGAGATTCTGATTCAGTAGGTCTGAGTTAAGACCTAGGTCACTGCTTTTTTAAATGAGCACCTGTATGCAGATGGTCTGTACATAGCACCTGGAACAACAATGTGGTCTCACGTGTAAATGTTTGCAGAGGCCAAAATGTAATATGAGTAAAGCTGGGTGGGTATAAGACAATAATAAGAAGAGTTGAGGATGGTTAGTGGGTGTGTCCTATCTATGGGTACTCAGATTCAGTCTATTTTTTTGAGCACCTTGCAAACCAAACAAATTCTATTTGCAGGACATATTCTGCTCTCATAGATGCCATAAATTGTAAGCCCTATTAGTGCTTTCATAAGAATTTTATTATTCACTGAACTTCTAAGATAGATAAAACAACTATTATTCTCAACTCCATGAATAAAAATTGAAGAAAGAGAGAGATGTAAAGTAACCCACCCAAAGCTAATGGCATCTGCTGAATATGTACACACATCTTCTAATTCCTAAACTTAGGTACTTTAAAATATACCCAAGTCATGCACCCCTGCCCCCTTTATTTTTTTTTAACTCTTCTCTGTGACGTAGTTTGCGTAAACAACATTCCTTTCAAATGTGATTATGTCTGTCCAATCACAAACAGAGCAGGAAAAAAAGCCTAGCTATAATTTTTTAAATATGTGAAAAGCATGTAAAACATACAGAATCCTTAGGATTTTAAATCATGATACAAAGCTTGGCACATCATTTTATAAAATTACTACATGCCTCTTTAAGATTGGCCCAGTTTTCGGGCTTCCCTGGTGGCGCAGTGGTTGAGAATCTGCCTGCTAATGCAGGGGACACGGGTTCCAGCCCTGGTCTGGGAAGATCCCACATGCCATGGAGCATCTAGGCCCGTGAGCCACAACTACTGATCCTGCGCGTCTGGAGCCTGTGCTCCGCAACAAGAGGCCGCGATAGCGAGAGGCCCGCGCACTGCGATGAAGAGTGGCCCCCGCTTGCCACAACTAGAGAAAGCCCTCACACAGAAACGAAGACTCAACATAGCCAAAAAATAAATAAACAAATGTGGGTTTTTTAAAAAAAAAAAAGGTTGGCCCAGTTTTCATCATTTTATCCAATAAAGTTAATATATTATTTTTGTATCACAGCTGGATGATTTAGAAACACAAAATATGTTTGGCACAGATTCACAATTCCTTAATAAAATAAAAAACAAAGTCCCCACAGCAGTTAGAAAATAAATATAATTATTTATCTTGGCCAACAACTCCGAATGTGCTATGTCAGAGATTTAAAAAGCACTTTTCAAATAAGGTGGCTATTTGATGTCAAGATTTGAAAGTGCTGGGCTGAGTCCCTCTCACAGTAATTGAAAATTCTGGGTGCGTGATTCAACACTTCAAACCACTGCAGTATTTCTATATGATGTTGGAGTTGGAGAATAGAATTAGGACTAGGTTAGAGGTTAACTCTGTAACATCAATTTTTTACTGAACAAAGCTTGGTTCAGGAAACATGCTTTGACCTACCTTACCTTAAAATCTTGGTGATAATGAACCAAGTTATAACAAGGTTTTGCAGTACATAGAAGACCTTTTGTGGATGTTAGAATTGATCAAAGGAACAGAGAGAAATACAGTCCCTTTGATTATATAAGGAAACATATACTTGTGGTTTTAATTGGATAAAGGTAGGATTAAATAATGACAAAAGTATATTAAAATAACATTTAAAATAAAGTTTTATAACAAATGAGAGAAATAAGTCATTATCTAGAACATGTAAAGAGTGCTTAAAAATCAATAAAAGTATAAAAATCCACCAACTAGAAAGATGCTAAAAGGATACTGACAATTTACAAAGGAAGGAATCAAATGGTCAATACACAGATAAAAAGGTCTTTCTTTCACTAGAAATGAATTAAATTCACATTGAAACCAAAATAAGATATTTCACATATCAAAATGGTAAATATTGTTTAAAAGATATTTGACGGAGAAAAATGTGCAGTGAAATAGGAATTATGAAATAATGCATGTGAAAGTTAAATTTGGTACAATAATTTTGGAAAGCAATTTTACAAGTTATATCAAAATTTTAAAATGTCCTTACCTGTAAGAAGATATTATAAATAAAACACTAGAAGTACAGGCCAATATTAATTTATAGTAATACCTATTGCAGTATTTTTTATAATTGGAACTACCTTAAATATCCAGTGGAAGATTATTTAAATAATCCAGGGTGTATCAATATGGTGAAATATTATATACCTATTTCAACAATCAGATTTTCAAAGAATATTGAAAACTTTGGCAAAATTCCAATCACTTAAAAGGAAGGATATAAAATGGTATATACAGTATAATCTTAATTTTGTTTAAAATATGTATTCTGTATTAGTGTGTTCAGGCTGCCATAACAGAATACCATAGGCTTGTGGCCTGAATAACAAAAATTATTTACTCACAGTACTGGAGGCTGCAAGTTAAAGTTCAAGGTGCCATCAGGCCTGATTTCTGCTGAGAATGTCTTCCTGGCTTGTAGATGGCCCCTTCTCACTGTGTCCTCACATGGCCTTTCCTCGTGCATGCACACTGCTGAGGTCTCTTCCTCTTCCTATAAGGAAACCAGTCCTACTGGATTAAGGCCCCACCCTTATGATCTCATTTAACCCCACACCATTCAGCAACTCTCTGACATCAGCTGGATGTGGTACAATTCAACTCAATTCTGACACCATTTGCCCATAGAGAGCATTTGATTCCCCAGGTTGTGGGCTCAGTCCCACAAGACCACCCATCTTCAATCACAAGTTCCAGATTGTTACCTGTGCTTCTGATCAAATGGCTAAAAGTCAGAGGTTCCCATGACCACTTTCTTGGATTGAATTAATTTGCTAGAGCAGCTCACAGAACTCAGGAAACCAGTTTACTCATGCATCAACAGTCAGATGAAGGGCTTCCCTGGTGGTGCAGTGGTTGAGAGTCTGCTTGCCGATGCAGGGGACATGGGTTCGTGCCCCGGTCCGGGAAAATCCCTCATGCCGTGGAGCGGCTGGGCCCGTGAGCCATGGCCGCTGAGCCTGCGCGTCCGGAGCCTGTGCTCTGCAATGGGAGAGGCCACAGCAGTGAGAGGCCCGCATATCGCAAAAAAAAAAAAAAAAAAAAAACCAGTCAGATGAAGAGATACACAGGGTAAGGTCCTGAACAAAGGAGCTGCTGACCTTGTGCAGTTTGGGGCCAGGCATGGTGACACGTGGAAGCTTTCTGGTTCACCAACCTGGAAGCTCTCTGTACCCTCTCCTTTTTGGATTTTTGTGGTGGCTTCATTACATAAGCATGACAATTAAATCATTGGCCATTGGTGATTGATTCACCCTCCAAGCCCCTTTTCCCTCCCCTGAAATCAGGGGATGGTACTGAAAGTTTCAACCTTCTATTCCAGGTTTGCTCCCCTGGCAACCATCCCCTATCCTTACGTGAGGTCCAAATGTCACTTCACTAACATAGCAAGAGATATATTTGCCCCTCTTAACACTTGGGAAATTCTAAGGGCTTTAGGAGCTCTGTGTCAGAAATGGGTCTAAGACCAAATTTATGTTTCTTATTATAAATAACAATATCACAATTCACTTTGAGAATATGTAAACATGCTGTTTCTCATCAAACTTTTACCCAGTGTTTTTAGCCAGTGCATTGATGATTCTTAGCTGAATCAATTAACTACTATGATGGTTACCAAATGGTGATTTCTCTAATTTCATCATTCATTCCACATAGATTAGTTGGCATTCTATCATAAGGAAGAGCTTTTACTTCTCCCTTATTTTTGTATTTATTAATTTGTATCAGTACTGACTCATGGATTCTTATCTTATTCAATAGTATTTAATAGGTTCTAATCTGCTATTACTTTGAAGTTCAAATGGTCCCGATTGCTCTCCCTTTTTATATTTTCACTTCTCCTGTTGCTTCACTCTCCTCTTTTTCTTAATCTCTTCTCCAGTCACATATTTCCCTCTTTCTCTGTTTCTCACCTGCCATCCCCTTGGTTTCCTATCCCCACCCTACCACCTCTACTTCTTTAGTTTTGGTCCTAGGCTCATTTTTCTCCTTTATTCACTAGCTGGTCTGAAATGCATGGAGCTTCTCTTTCATCACAGTTTTTCTCCCTCATTTCCTTGGAAGTGCCCCAAACTGCGATCACTGCTGGAGCAAATCTAGTAGTTTCAAAAGATGGTACTTCTCTTGATCTAATCGTAAAGATGCCAACTGCAGTTAAGTGTCTCAGTATTTCCAAGGGTTTATAACTTAGCTATAAAAATTCACTTTAGGCTAGAGCTTGACATATAATCTTTCAGCCCAAGTGTGAATTTCTTTAACCGTTTTCCCTTTAATTCAACACCACTTGATTCAATGTAGCTTTCATCCTCTAATAATATATGTTCATGAGTTATTACTGCATCAATACAAATCATGTCCTTTGCTGAAGTAATTACTGTGGGTAAATAAGAAAAAGGATACAACATCCCTGGTTCAAGGGTTATAAGATGAAAAAAGTATTGATCTTCTGTGATGCTTTCTCTTCTATCTATCCTTCGACCTGTAAACCCCCAACATATGAATCCTGAAAAAAATTCTAATGTTTAAAAAAAGATAATATGTTATTTGTAAGATACTAGCTTCTCTGGGAACAGACTGGGTCCAATTTTTGTTTCATGATATGGCTTCAAATTAAAGGACTTAACCTGACCAAATAATTGGTCAGCTATTGTATTTTTTGAAGTAGGTAACCAGAATTTGTAGAAGGAAAATACTTAGGAATATTTTTTATGGGAGACTGAGTAACTAGCTGAGCAGCTGTGGACAAATTTTAGGGAGAGAAACATGCTATGGGAGAGAAAGGGTTGAATTTGAAAGCAGGAGCTTGGGATTCCAGGCTTGGTTTACTCACCAACAATCAGAGTACATCAATCACTTCAGTTCTCCCCTGATTCACTTTTCCTCATCTGTAAAAATAGGTAGTTTGGGACACAATGACCCTTAAGGTCCCTTCTAACTCTAATATAATTCTACGAGCCTTCAGATCCATGAAAACAAGTGCTCTCCCAGTTAGTTTCAGTTGATAAAGCAAGTCTAGCCTAGGTTTGTGTGTGATGAAAAGGGTAGGGTTGGAGGCATTTCAGCCAGAGCAATTGATTTAACTAATCTAGGAAAGAAAGAAAAAAAGAATAAAAACTAGGGCAATTTTGGTGGGAAGAGTTGTTTACTGAGTTGCCTAGTTACTTGTTTAAACTCATTTAATCCATTTGATCAAAGTGGTCTCCTGTGTATATCATCTCAAAGGGCAGCTGGAGGTAGAACCATCTTTGAAATTGACTGTGCATACTTTTCTCTCTTTCTAGTCCTTTACCATCATATGTATAGGAGGAAGGATGCTCTTCCTGGATAGAAGGAGAAGTGTTTAGGAATCTTGTAACAGAATCATCCATTGAACCTAGCACAGTGCCTTAGGCTTAATAGGCACTAAATGGATATCTATTGCATTGAATTACACCCAATCTAAATAGTAGCCCTCTTAATTCTTTTATAGTTTCTTTGTGTTTCTTTCTCTTTGTTTTTCCACCTCTTTAAAACAAAAGGTGGTCTCAAGCATCGTCATTGGTGCTCTTATAGCGTTACTCTATGCTCTCTCCCTAAATGATTTTGACCTATTTTCTGGTTTCATTTACCTCCTGAGTGCCAATGACTCTTAAATCTTTATTTCTGAGCAGACTAAGCTTGAATTTCCAAGTCCCATTTTCAACCAGAGACCCATCAGCATCATAAACTTAGCACTATAAAAATGGAAATATTTGTTTTCACCAGGACATAAAGTGGTCTGTGTTGTGGTTAAGGTGATCACCTTTTGCCTGGTGAGTTGGCTGGACACTGTGGTGTCATCTTGGATTTCTCTCTCTACTTCCTATACTTTTTCCCTTCCCTAAATCTAATCAGACTGCATATACTAGTCAAGTTGATCTCCACTTCAAGATTCCTGTATTTAAATTCTGGCTCTGACAAGAGCAAAGAGACCCTAAGCAGGTGAATTTAACTCTTAAATTTTAGTTTCTTTCTTTATTGGTCTATGGTGAGGATTATAGAGGATAATGCAAGTGAAGTACTTAGCTCAACTCTTGGCACATAACAAGCACTCTATAAATATTGCTGTTATCTTTGCTTTTATTATACTTTCCTTTGGCCTCTGCAATCCCTTGACATTCCTGCTTTACCTCCTTGGGGCATGTATGTCAAACTGTCCTGTAGTATCATTTGGCGTTCATGTGCCGATTTTACCCAGGAATAGTATAAACTCCTGAAGTCCTAGGCTGCGCCCTCTGTGACCAGCTTTCCGATGGACAGAGAAGGCACATGGAGGACCATGTCTTAGGGGCAAACTTCTCCTCTTGCTACATTTCAGTGACCAGGATTAGTCACAGGGCTTGCCGTGGGGAGAGAGGGCAAGGACTTGTCTTCCTGAGGACCCAAGAGAGAAATAAAAAGGGGTGGAGAAGGCACAGCACTATCCCACGGGGCGGGGGGCGGGGGGAAATGGACACAAAAAGTGAAAGATGAGGTAAAGATAATATAATTTTCTTCCTCCCAGATGTCTACAGGTCTTTAATGTAATGTCTACAGTGTCACAAACTTCAAATATTCCAGACACACTTAATAAGTTTTACATTATGTTACGTATCATTATTACTTTTTCTTTGTACAGATTTTTTTTTACTAAATATTTTTAATAGATTTTCTGTCACTGCTGTAAATGGAAAACCAGTATTTTTCTAATCTGCATTAAAATAAATCATAAATACTAAAATAAATTCCTCCCCGTCTCACCTAACACATTGTGTACGAGCATTCTACACTTGGGGAAACACTGCTTTAGTGCAGGAGAAACACACACATGTATACCCATCTCAAATGAGGAATGTTTACTGTTCAACACATGTGTTAAAGAAATACATACCATGGAAGAAATTCAACCCGAGAGACTTCTTCCTAAAGGAGGATTTTTCTTTTCTTTTTATCCTCTTTCTCTCTTTCCTCTTTCTACCATTCCTTCTTTCTTTCTTTCTTCCTTTCTTCATTTCCTTCTTCCCTCCCTCCTTTCCTTCCTTTCTCCCGGTCTTTCTGTTAGATTTTGAAGAGGATAAAGTAGGGCAAGATCTGGGGAGAAATATGGGCTTTATTAACTCCCCATAGTACTTTCCTTGAGCTTTAATGAATTCTGATCATGAGGGCAACAGCCCAGGAGAATTTAAAAATCCTGTCCAATTAAATGCCCTGCTAAGCTCTGGGATGACCTCACAACTCCCCTTCCCACGCCATCCCCATGCCATCTTCATTTCCCAGAGGCAGCCTCCTCAGCATGCGGGGCTTCTCATCACCATCTGCGACCCCTCTTCAGAACAGAAGAATGGTAAAACGTTTCCTCTCTGACCGTAAGTGTTAACAGGAGCAGAGCCGGTCAAGGCCCTTGAGTGGCAGGTCAGATCACACCTGTCAGCCTTGGCCACAGGGCTGCAAAGCTGGAGTTGTTATATTTACCTGCTCTCAATTATGCTGAAGCGGGAGGAAAGCCTTCTAGCAAGGTCTGGATTCAGTACAGTGATCAAAACCACTCAGTGAGAGTGCCTGTGAAAACAGTTCATTTTCCTATCAACAGCATTTTACATTTATCCAGTAAATTTTATCTGAACCCTCCAACTCTATTAAAATACAGCAAAGCGTAATAAATTTCACTTTATGTGTTTCACAGTTTGAAAACTGCTTCAGGGCAGTCTGGTTACTGAGGGGACCCAATGGGAGCAATTTCCAAGGGTTGGTTTCTGCACACAGGGAGCTCTGGAGATGACCTGATACCCTTTGGTGCCCAGTCCACTGAGGTGAGGCATTACCCCCGACCTGGCCATCATTTAAGGCATAATATACGTGCTGTGTGTATACCTGCAAAGCTGGCTTTAAACAGTGAACAACGAGAGCAATTAAATTACAAAGCAAAGGGCTGCTAGCTTGCCTGGGCAACGAGCAAATGAGCTTCATTAAAGACTGGGATAAAGTCACTGACATACTACAACATAGCTGACTACCCCAGAAGGTCCCTAGGTCTTTTTCTCTTTTTCCAAGGGGTTTTCACCTGGGAGTAAATCAAATAACATTTCTTAAGGGAAACTCTTCCAACTGCCCCCCAACCAAAACTGTATCTGCAACTTGCTCAGAGGCAGGCTTTCTTATTTTCAACTGGCCTTTCATTGACTGTTTTCCTTGTGTTTACAAATTGTTAAGACTTGAGAAGTTCTCCTACTTTAACGAGGCTGGTCACTGTAGCATTTTGCTCCACATAGGATCTCCCTCTCTCTCCCCAGACTTCAACCATCAAATTGTGATTCCTATCATCTTTTGTTTCCATTTTTTTTCAAATCAGTTAGGATCCATGTTGAATCCTTGAGATGAAGCCACACTTGAAAGTCTTTTACTTTCATGTGATAATACTCACCACCATGTATTATTTGTCAGTCACAGTTGGAAGCACTTCATCTATATAACTTGGTTTCATCCTCACCAGGAGCCCATGGGGTAGAGCTTTTCTTCTAGTTGCTTTAACAGGTAAGGACACTGAGGCAGAGGCTAGTTACAAAGCTAGCAAGTGGGAAAGCCAGTATCAAACCCAGTTACTCTCACTCTTATCTTGGGGTCTTATCCTGAGGCTGTACTTCCTCCTGGGGAGTGCCTGGGTGGTGGGCACAATGTTCCCTGTGTCAAAGCAGCCAGAGACATGAATTGATAAGAAGGAGAGCTTTAATTTTGATGTAAGGAGGAAGGAGTTGTCTTTGGAGAATGGAAGGAGTCTGAGGCAAAAGGGGTAGAAGAAGGAATGAGTCCAGATGAATGCTTCAACACCTTGGAATAGAGCGTGGAGGGCGAGAACCTAGAGGTTCTGGTTCCATGAAGGACTGGGAGACTTTGTGTTTTGGGAATCAAGTGATGCAGTTAAGCAGAGGTGGGGAGGCTGAACAGGAAACAGAGTTTGGATGATAGAAATCCACTCCTTCCACAGCACGGCCAATTCCCTCCAGCCACAGATCATAGGCATTCTCCCCAAGAAAGCACCAGCAGAAGTAGTTGTAAAGCAAATGACTTATGTGGCCTGCAGACATTCTCATTGCTCCCAGAGAAGCCTTAGGCGCCCCCACTTCCCCCTTCTATGTCTTCTAACCTAACCCTGTTTTATATTCCTGGGTAGTACTCATCACTGCTTGATATGAACATACTTATCTTGTTTTCTCACCTTCCCTCTCACTAGGATGTCATCTTTGCGAAAGCAGGGACCGTATTTGTCTTGTTCTTTGATTCTCAGTGCCTGGCATATGGTAAGACCTTAGTAAATATTTGTTGAGCAAATGAATAAAAGACCTAGAAAGCCAAATCATAAACCCATAGACCAATTTGTCCCTAGGTAGACAGGAGATGCACCTGGACTCCCAGAAATAATTCAGAGATGGTCAATTGGCATGGGGTGGAGGTTGAAAGTACCGAGACAGAAGTCCTAAAGTGGGGACCAAGAGGCATCATCATTTTGGAATAGTAAAGACTTGAACAGTTTATTACAAACATCATCTCAATATAATTACAATGTGTAATTATACATCACCATTTCGTTTTTGCAGATGAGAAAGCAAAAGCTCATAAAAAAATTAAATAAATTACTTGCCCCTGATCCTATAGCTAGTATCTGGGAGAACAGTCATTTGAAATACTGTCTAGCTGTTTCTATAGGTCATGCTATTTTCATTACACCATGTTGGTTAACGTCTACACTTGGGTCTGTTTCCCATCCATGAGGTGGATGTAGGGGAAGAGACAACACGTTCATAAATCTTTCAAAAGAACAGCTGCAGGTTGTACCATGCAGAGCCCAAATAAAAAAATAAAACAGAAGCAAACATGGCCAAAGGTCATGGCCTTTGCCTGCCAAGGCATAGCCAAAACATAAAGGAGATCTCTTTGATGTAGGTGATCTAAAAGGATCTCTTCATGGTCAGCTTATGACATAAAAATGTTTTTAAGCTGCTGTTACACAAAAATGATATTGAGCTATCATATTTCATGGCCCACATAACTGTCTAGGTACCAGAGCATGTGACTGATAAGGTCACTTGAAGGAGACTGTGGTGTTGAAGATGTGAGGTCTCCTTGTTTAAAGCTAGCTTCTTTTTATTGTGGTTGACAATCAAAGGATTTGCCCAGTTTTCACTATCCTTGAAATACCTTTTCAATCATCAATGATGGAGTCTTTGTCCCATCTTTCTTTCCCTCACAACTCCCATGAGAATGCTTAACCTTGTTTTGCTGGTGCAAAGAGAGTCGATGAGTAGTCAATGGTTGTAACTAATCAATTCCTTATCCCCAATTCAATTTCAACATTGGAGAATGAGGTGACTTTTAAAAGACCAAAGGGAAATACTTTTACGAACATTCCAGAAAGTGTACAAAGTTAGGATTAAAATGAAATCTTCAATCTTTTCTAAGAAATTCCATTCTGTAGATAATTCTTTAAAAAGTAATACTAAAAACAGAAGAAGTCTTATGCAAAAAGCTCTGTATCAAAATAGTACTTATGGTATTAGAAAATTGCGGCTAAACATCTATAGCAGGTAAAAAGATATGTAAGTTACAGTTACATCCGTATAGGGGATATTATTTAGCAATTAAAGGGATTATGAAATAACATAATAACATAAGGAAGTGCTCATGTTAAATGTCAAATGGAAAAAAAAGCAAAAAATAAAAGTGAGTATTAGGTATAAGAGGAACTATAAAAAATAGTTTTATTACATGAAAAAAGATTGGAAGAAAATACACCAAAATGTTTAAAGGGCTAGATTTGTGTTTTCAGACTATAGATTATTTTTCTTTCTTCTATCAGCCCATCTGCATTTTTAAGATATGCTTTATGTTTATACGAGGTAAAGTACTCTAATAAAATTTATTTTTTTAACTTCATGTTTTGAAAGAAAGAAGATTTCCAGCCCTCCACTAGGAAAATAAATTCGTATCAAATAATTTGTATTCCTTGAAGACTATGGCTTCAGGCTAAGGAGGAGTCTGCATGAGAAGAATCACCCAACCTTTTTAGAGCATTGTATATGAACTGGCAGATATCCCGGAACATCCCTGAAAGATGCTGGTGCTTTTTAGAAGTGTCCCTCGTCTCAAAAGAAACTGGGAATTAACAGACCACAGTTCTCATATCTGAGTTACATTAGTTACATTGCCAAATGAGAGAAGATGCTCGGGGTGGTAGCCAGAATTCTAAGATGGTCCCCAAAATTCTTGGCCTCTGGTATGTACAAAGCTGCTCCCAGTTATTCAATCAAACACTAATCTAAGTATTGCTGTGAAAGGATTTTGCAGATGTAATTAAATTCTCCAATCAGTTCACATCAAGATACAGAGAGGTGTCCTGACCTAATCATATAAGCCCTTTAAATCTGGATCTAGAGTTCAGAAACTGGGAAGTCAGAGATTCTATGCACAAGAAAGATTTCACATGGCTTTGCAGACTTGAAGATGGGCCAAGTGGAGGAATGTAGGCAGCTCTAACAGCTGAGAGTGGACCTCGGCTGACAAACAGCAGGGAAACAGGGACCTACCTCAGTTCTACAACCTCAAGGAACAGAATTCTGCCAACAATCTGAAAAAGCTTGGAAGTGGATTTTTCCTCAGAGCTTCCAAATAACAGCCCATTCTGGGCTCTACACTGATTTCAGCCCGTGAGACTAGGCTGAGGACCCAGTCATGCTGTGTTGGACTCTTGACCTACAGAAGAAATACATATAGTTTTAAGGTCCTAAGTTTGTGGTAATATGTTACTTAACAATACAAAGCTAGTATAATGGGTACAGAGTATTTATAGTGAATGAAGGAAGTTTTGAGCTATACAGAAAAGGAAAATTTTCCTATCTTACCCTCACCCCCAATCCATTTCCCAAATGCATAATTCGCTCCAGAACATTCTGCAGAGTGTTGATGATGATGGTTTTTCTCCTTTACAGAGGTTCAATACTAAGGAAATAAATAATGGTCATAATATTAATAATAGATAACACATAGTATTAGCATTTTGCTAAACACTTTATTCGCACTCTCTCATCCAATTCCTATGACAATCATCTTAAGACAGGAATTATTATTATCTGCATTTTTTCAGGTGAGGAAACTGAGGCTTAGAGAATTATAGGAACATAAATCTGTCTGATTCTAAACTCTTTGGCCTGGTGGGGAGTTATCAATGGTGTTCAAAGAATTCACTGTTCTCTTTGTGTTTCATGTACTCAGGTCTGGTGGTAAACAAGAGAAACTGAGAGAAAGGAATGTATAAAGGAGATGGCAACAATTTAAAATCTCAAAATAAGGTTGATTTAAAGTGAAATTTGGCAACTATTGCACAAAAAAATTTTTAAATGCATTTTCCTTAGCAGGATAGATAATGCAATTGCTTAAACTAAATAATTGTCTAGGCTTGGTTCACTAAGATTTTTCAACTATTTTTTATCTGTGGGATTTTGAAAAATATCAGGAAAGTTTATTTGCTGAGAGTTAAGAGTCAATCACTTAAGTAGAAATTATAGTTTCCATTGAGAGGGACATAATAATCTGATTCTCTTTATTACATTATGGTAGTGCAGATATTTTGAAAGCCAGGAAGTAAATTCTGTAGAATAAAGTAGCTCAAACACACATAAAAAGCATTAGAAATAATTGCCACTGTTGATCAGTGAATAGAAAGAAGGATAATGTATCTCAGAAGGGCCAAGTGTGAGGAACTCACCCAAGAGCAATGCTGTCCAGTAAAAATAGAATGCAAGATACAAATGTAACTGTAAATTTTCTAGTAGCCACATTTAGGGAAGCAAAAAGAAGTGAAATTAATTTTAGTACTGTATTTTATTTAACCTAATACATCCAAAATGCTATCATTTCAACATGTAGTTAATATAAAATATTAATGAGATATTTTGCATTCTTTTCCATACTAAGTCTTCAAAATCTAACATGCATTCTACACATAATACTTCAATTCAAACTAGTCACATTTCAAATGCTCAACAGCCACAGGTGGTTATTGGCTCTCCTTGTACTGGACAGCACAGCCCTAGCACATGGGTTCTCCTTGGGGGGTGATGCCATACACAAGGGAGCAAAGTTGAAATTGATTCTAGGGGATGGGGATCTTAGTCGTTTTATGTATAAAACACAGATATAAATACAGGGCACAAAAAGATATACAAAAGTAGGCATAGAGGGAACTTTCCTCAACATAATAAAGGCCATATATGACAAACCCACAGCCAACATCGTCCTCAATGGTGAAAAACTGAAACCATTTCCACTAAGGTCAGGAACAAGACAAGGTTGCCCACTCTCACCACTCTTATTCAACATAGTTTTAGAAGTTTTAGCCACAGCAATCAGAGAAGAAAAGGAAATAAAAGGAATCCAAATTGGAAAAGAAGAAGTAAAGCTGTCACTGTTTGCAGATGACATGATACTATACATAGAGAATCCTAAAGATGCTACCAGAAAACTACTAGAGCTAATCAATGAATTTGGTAAAGTTGCAGGATACAAAATTAATGCACAGAAATCTCTGGCATTCCTATATACTAATGATGAAAAATCTGAAAGTGAAATCAAGGAAACACTCCCATTTACCATTGCAACAAAAAGAATAAAATATCTAGGAATAAACCTACCTAAGGAGACAAAAGACCTGTATGCAGAAAATTACAAGACACTGATGAAAGAAATTAAAGATGATACAAATAGATGGAGAGATGTACCATGTTCTTGGATTGGAAGAATCAACATTGTGAAAATGACTCTACTACCCAAAGCAATCTACAGATTCAATGCAATCTCTATCAAACTGCCACTGGCATTTTTCACAGAACTAGAACAAAAAAATTCACAATTTGTATGGAAACACAAAAGACCCCGAATAGCCAAAGCAATCTTGAGAACGAAAAATGGAGCTGGAGGAATCAGGCTCCCTGACTTCAGACTATACTACAAAGCTACAGTAATCAAGACTGTATGGTACTGGCACAAAAACAGAAAGATAGATCAATGGAACAGGATAGAAAGCCCAGAGATAAACCCACGGACATATGGTCAACTTATCTTTGATAAAGGAGGCAGGAATGTACAGTGAAGAAAGGACAGTCTCTTCAATAAGTGGTGCTGGGAAAACTGGACAGCTACATGTAAAAGTATGAGATTAGATCATTCCCTAACACCATACACAAAAATAAGCTCAAAATGGATTAAAGACCTAAATGTAAGGCCAGACACTATCAAACTCTTAGAGGAAAACATAGGCAGAACACTCTATGACATAAATCACAGCAAGATCCTTTTTGACCCACCTCCTAGAGAAATGGAAATAAAAACAAAAATAAACACATGGGACCTAATGAAACTTAAAAGCTTTTGCACAGCAAAGGAAACCATAAACAAGACCAAAAGACAACCCTCAGAATGGGAGAAAATATTTGCAAATGAAGCAACTGACAAAGGATTAATCTCCAAAATTTATAAGCAGCTCATGCAGCTCAATAACAAAAAAACAAACAACCCAATCCAAAAATGGGCAGAAGACCTAAATAGACATTTCTCCACAGAAGATATACAGACTGCCAACAAACACATGAAAGGATGCTCAACATCTTTACTCATTAGCGAAATGCAAATCAAAACTACAATGAGATATCATCTCACACCAGTCAGAATGGCCATCATCCAAAAATCTAGAAACAATAAATGCTGGAGAGGGTGTGGAAAAAAGGGAACACTCTTGCACTGCTGGTGGGAATGTGAATTGGTACAGCCACTATGGAGAACTACAAATAGAACTACCATATGACCCAGCAATCCCACTACTGGGCATATACCCTGAGAAAACCATAATTCAAAAAGAGTCATGTACCAAAATGTTCATAGCAGCCCTATTTACAATAGCCCGGAGATGGAAACAACCTAAGTGTCCATCATCAGATGAATGGGTAAAGAAGATGTGGCACATATATACAATGGAATATTACTCAGCCATAAAAAGAAACGAAATTGAGCTATTTGTAATGAGGTGGATGGACCTAGAGCCTGTCATACAGAGTGAAGTAAGTCAGAAAGAGAAAGACAAATACTGTATGCTGACACATATATATGGAATTTAAGAAAAAAAAAAATGTCATGAAGAACATAGGGGTAAGACAGGAATAAAGACACAGATCTACTAGAGAATGGACTTGAGGATATGGGGAGGGGGAAGGGTAAGCTGTGACAAAGTGAAAGAGAAGCATGGACATATATACACTACCAAACGTAAGGTAGATAGCTAGTGGGAAGCAGCCGCATAGCACAGGGAGATCAGCTCGGTGCTTTGTGACCGCCTGGAGGGGTGGGATAGGGAGGGTGGGAGGGAGACGCAAAAGGGAGGGGATATGGGAACATATGTATATGTATAACTGATTAAATTTGTTATAAAGCAAAAAATAAAAAATAAAAAAAAATAAAAATAAAGTAAAAATAAATAAATAAATAAAAAAGATATACAGATCATCTGTGGTATTAAAATTTTGCGGAGAGGGTGTGCATTCAGGGCTCTCCAGAAAAACAGAACCTGTAGGATATATGTGTATATATATATAGTATAGCTGATGGCTGACCCTTCTCATTCTGAAAGGAAAAAATGCCATAGAAGATCAACTGAAGTAGTTTTGAAGCAAAGCACAAAGGTCAAGCACATATTCCCCATAGCTGTGCTGTCTGATATGGTAGCCACTCTCTAAAGGTGGCAATTTAAATGTAAATTAATTGAAGTAAAATTAAATTAATAATAAACATGGCACTAGCCACATTTCACGTGGCTACATGTGGCTAGTAGCCACAGTATTAGATAATGTAGTACAAAACTTTTCATCATTGGGGAAAGTTCTATTGGGCAATGCTGGTCTAGAGCGTGATGAGTCAGCATTCAAATCCCACTCCCTCACTTGCTATTTGTGTAACCTTGGGCAAGTTGCTATACCTTTGTCTCTGTTTCCTTACCTGTAATATGAGCTAATGATAAAGTATCTATCTCAGCATGTTTTGTGGGAAGTAAATGAGTTAATGTATGCCAAGAGACTAGAAGTGCCTGGGATATAATTAAATATTTCATAAATGGTACTTGTTTTTTTTTAGTTATTGCCTTTCTATTGAGGTGTTTTTTTTGTTTTGTTTTGTTTTTTTAGGTTGTTGTTTTCTTTTCTTTTTGCTTCAGGTGACATTTATAGTACTACTTGACCTGAAAAAAAAGAAATATAATGCCCACCCACCCAGATAACTTAATTTTTGCAGCTTAAATTAAATCACCTTGAAATAACCTCAGTCATTTGAGATTTTCTCTTGGTGACTCCATTATTATAGTATTTAAAATATGATTTTCATTTTGGACTGTTTCAGTGACAGAGAACTCACCCTCATCAAGATTTTAATTAATGCCTCAAATACTGCTGTACTATCATTTCATCAGTGTCATAATTTAGCTGTTATAATGTCAAGAAAACAAATTGCATTAATCAGAGGTGCTTAGTCACACAGAGGTAGCACTGGAACTGGCTAGGCCATTGGCAAGTGTTAGGTGGGAGGTAGGATGTATCCTTTTCTTTCAGAATTGTCCACTGAGGTCATATTATATCATCTAATTCCCATCTCCTACCCTTGACATATATTTTCCCCCTCAGTCACTTTTCCCGTGGGTACAAACCTTGCTATTTCCTGTTAGAAACCAGAAGGAACTCGCTCTCTGAGTTGATAATACATTGCCCATAGAGTGTCACATCCATGAATATACCAGTTTGGCTCCTGCATTCCAAGACTTGGTGAAAATAAGAATTTCTGCTCATTGGCATTGCTGGCTTTTGATTTGCTGAGTTCATCGACAGTCTGATTATTTAAAAGCTACCCAGAGATGCTTTCCAAGAAAATGGGTGAAGCTTTTGAGTGTGTGAACATTTAGCAGTAAAGAAAGCTGCCCAAGTTTCAAATTCTACTCGGTACAAAAGTAGTTTTTATTTGTTTAAAATAAATGTTCGATGCTGATCAGTTATAAGAAGTCTACAAATTAAATGCAGCAAAGCTCAGTGTCTCTTTTAAGGAGTGACTGCAAATCAGAATACACTTAGAGTTAGTGAAAACTGGGGGAAAGCTGATGGGCAGTTAGTCTCCCATCTGCTTGTTTCAGGCCCAGAGAACACTCACTGAGTATACAGCACGAGCTGCTATTCTAGTTAGACTCTGGATTTAGGTAAACCTTTTCTCATATGTTATCCTAGAAGCTTGTAAAGTTTGATGAGGTTTAGTGACTTCTAAACTTTTTTTCCCAAAATTAATCTAATGTGGAACATCAACATACCTTTAAAGGTGAAAAGAGTGAAACTGTTCTGGTTAGAAATGAAATGGATTCCCTTCCTCCCCCTCACCCAACCACCATCTTCCTACCAAATTGCTTTAATGCCCTAAAGCCCTCTCTCACCCTTTTTCTTTTCTTTTCTTTGGCTGCACCGCGCGGCATGTGGGAACTTAGTTGCCCAAATAGGGTTCGAACCTGTGCCCCCTGCATTGGAAGCATGGAGTCTTAACCACTGGACCACCAGGGAAGTCCCCTAAAGCCCTCTCATATTTAAAATTTTGGAGCTTAAGATGATTCTGAGTCTTACCACTAAATAACCTTGTGTGACATCTCTGAGAAAAAGTGTGGAATGCAGGACTTCAGAGAATATTGTGCTGGAATCAAATTAAGGAAACAGAGTAGAAGGAACTATTCAGTTTATGTTACTTTGTGGAGAACACTCTTATCATCTATGGGATATCTTCAGAAAAAAAAAAAGAAGTTACAAAGGTGAAGCCAAGAGACAAATTTGAGTCCTGATCCCCACTCAGCAGCAGGGTGTCCTTCAGCATGTCATTTAACCTCTAAGCTCTGTGTACTTTGATTTCTTCATCCGTAAAATGAAAGGATTGGAATAGATATACCCTCGTAACCAGGTATCAAGTCCTACAATGCTGTGATTCTAAATCTAGACACATACAGGGGATCCAACGTGGGTTTGTGGGCAATACAAATGCAAGTTGAATGTTGGTAATTTCATGTGGTTAAACTACTAGTACCTAGAGGAATCCAGGCAGTGACTTACTGATACTAAACACACACACACACACAACAATACCTTAATATTAAAATTTATTATACAAGACACAGTAGAAAAACAATTAAGGAAGGAAGAAATGGGAAAATTTTAGAAAATGTATTTTGAGTCGTGTGTGTATCAATAACTTTTTCAGGGAATAAAAGTAAGTTCTGTTACAGTAGCATAATGTGTCGGAGATGTGACATTCCCAGGTCATTTTCTCTGTAGTGTATGGTGAGCCAAGGCATGGTAATAGGAGCCTGTGTTAATTCTGTCTGAAAACACCATCTGGTTCTAAGTACTTATCTAGGCTATGGATGTTACAGCCTAGATGTGGTCACCATGATATTCAAAGGTCAGAGAGGGGTCTAATTACATGCCCCAGTACTTAAAGGGCAGATTCACCAGAGCATGAACATAATCACTCAGGCCAAAACAAGACCCATTTATAATTTTAATTATCAGTGAATCAGACAACTCTATCAAATACCAATTATTTGGCTGTTGCTGAAAATAACTGTCTTGTCTTGTTAGTCTCTAGAATAACCCCTTGAGGGACATTGAAATGTTCCCCTTAATGTAAATATTTGTTAATATCCATCAAGCAGAATTAGACTCATTTAATGATGTTCAGTATTGGTGGTTTATTTTATTTATTGTTAAGGAACTTCCAATATGGGGAGAATGCCATGGAAAGGCTATTAACATTGCACATGATTGCCATCCAGAAAGGTGTCGGGACACAAGGCAGGTTCTGCTCCAAAAGCTCACATTTTGTTTTCATTTAAAGAAATAGTTCACCTCACAACTCAGCAAAAGCTTTATTTGGGGTCTTACTCATAATTATCGCTCAGGGACAAACATTTTTTGTGTGTCTGTGCACCTGGGACATACAATAGGAAAAACAGGGAGCCTCCCTCAGGAGTTGACAGAGAAATGAACCCGTGCTAAAGAAAGATTGAGCTTTGGGCTATAAATGACTTATTTTTCTTTATTTCCAAAATTATGTTTTGCATGAGGGATTCCAAGAAATACTCCACAAACAATTGATCTTAGCTTGAAGCGGTGGTTACCCTGAACATTCTATTAAATGAACCATTCGAAACAGCCAATTCAGTAACCGTAGCATACCAGCAATTTCATATGGTTCAACCTAAAAGCCTCTGGGAGTGACAAAAAAATGATAACATCCAGACTGTCCCAGTTTTTTTAAATGGACTATCCTGAGAATGAATACCTTTGAATAAATAGTTTGTCATCCTGTCCAGGGCTGTCATTCTGAGCTCTGCCCTCTTGAGAGCGCCTCTCAGAAACAGGTCTGACCCCAGCTTCCTGTACTCTGCTGTAACCACTCTCCCCTTTGCTTTTTACCTACAGCAATTAAGACATAAGTAATATGTTACCTCCATGGCTTTGATATTTCCATTTCATTTGCAACTTCAGAGCTCTTCAGTCATTTTTGACACTTATAATTTTTATCTGCAATTATGCTTTCATTATCGTCCTTCCTGATATTTTAGATGTCCAATAAGCCTCTCAATTTCCTTAATTAACAACTAGCCTTCCTTCTTCATGCTAAAGACTATTTTTATTCCTACAATACTTATTACTAATTGGCACACGTACACTTTTATAATAACAATAATTTTTCTGGTCTGCCCTTTATTTACCCTCTGTTTCTCTCTTCTAGAAACATTTCCTTCTCCTTGGTAATACTCGATTTAAGTTCTTGGGAGGGGCAACATACTGTCCATTTTCCTTGAACATAATTTGAGGGCTTGCTCTTCATTTATGAATAATACTTTATGCTTCTGGAATGGTTGCCTCCACTCCCTCCCCCAACATTTTTTTTTCAAAGAAATATCACCATCAAGCCCTGTAACCAGAACACTTAGGTCTTTCTATGTGTTGCTGCTTGGTTTTGCTGTTTTTTCTTTTACCACTTAAATATTTTGCACTTCTCATTCTGGCCTTGGAACAGAGAATTTGTGGCTTTGGACAGACAGCACCATTGAGACCGCTTCCCTGTATGTTTGGAGCACGTCTCAGAAATGCTGTCTCAATTACAAGTTTAGGTTGCCAATGGCTTCTTCCTGTGAGTAGACACTAGACTGCCGCTCGGTACATTCTACATTGTCAGAAATGTATGAGAAGTTAGCGTGTTGGATGTGCCTCACCAGAACATGCCCTTTTAAAAACAGCAGGGCTCTCTTTTAAATATATATGCTTTATTAAACTAGAAACACATGTTAAGTGCAGACATATCAGACAATACAGATAAGAAAGTAACAATAAAACCATTTGTGTTACCCACACCCAGAGATATCTACCACTCTTGAATATTTTTAATAAAGTTTTCTTTAATTAAGTCCCTTTCTCTACTTTCCTACTTCCAATTTATATTTTTCTCTCTCCTGGTGTAAGGGTTATTGTTTTCTCGAAAGATTAATAGTGTGTTTTTGCTTTTTCTTTCATTTAAGAAGTCTAATTGTTATTTATTCTTCAAGAATGATTTCTCCTAAATTCTCTGAATTTATCCCCTTTCCATTTAGCTGAATGAGTTTCTCTCCTTGGCTTTTCCTTCTTGACTCTGCACTACACACAAAGCTAACATGCTTGGAGACTCAAATTTCCTTCTAGTCTGGATGAAAGTTTTAATTTCATATAGTGCAATGAGAAGCCATTAAGTCAGAGATTAAAAACCCTCTCCTGTGCTTGGGACAGAAATGAAGGACAACTGGTGATTATGATGAGGTGCCTGCTCTGCAAGTCAAGTGTCTGCCCCCAAAGCTGTGTGATTGGAAAATGTAGCAGGCACGAGAACAAAAGAACACTCGAACTAAAAGTGTATTATCCTAAAGAGCACATTTTTATTTAATTCAGGGTAAAGCAGAATGAATCATAATAGGTCACTAATAATGACTTATGGCTTCCTTCATATGGCACATTTACAATCAATGGTAATTTACCATTAAATAGTGGCATATTCCTTTTTTGTGTGTGCAAGAAAAATTAGCATTAGGTCATACTGAGAAAGAACAGGTTTTCCTGTTCTTACATTTAGGATTTGTATTCAGTTATTCAGGCTAAGAATATCATATGACAGCCACTTTCTCCCAGCTTCCCCCCTCCCCATTCCCATTTAGAAAATACAGGAAGGATTAAAATGTAACCATTTATGACATCATTCCAACTGTATGCTGATGGACTACAGATCCATTCAGTGGAGCCATTTGGAAAATATTTCATGTTCTAGTCATTAGACTTGCTAAATGAGTTCAGACTTGGAATTATATGAGTTAAGAAAGAGAAAGGTAATATCTGTAGGTGACTGTATATAAATATATGTAATGTGAGCATATCATCCAGGCTCCTAACTATTACCTTGATGTTTTAGTATATTTTGTATTTGGCCTCCCTCCCTCCCTCCCTCCCTCCTTCCCTTCCTTCCTTCTCTCTTTCTTTCTATATAAAACACTCTGATGCTTTACTTGAGGTATAGGTTGATTGATTTTGTTTATTGACAAACTTATAGGCCATTATTGTTTTCACCAATAAAAAGCATCTCAGATCTGGACTCTTATTAGGAAAAGTGGAAAGTGATTGACCCTAATTTGTTTGGTATCAAACCCCACTTTTTATCTCCAGGAAAAGAAATATCAGTGTAAAGTAAACTACAGAAATACAATTCTGAAAGTTCAGTCTCTCCATCCATCTTGTAAGCATTTGGCTAAAACTCTCCTCCCTCTCAGAGAGATGCCAGATTAAATTATAGGGAACACCCTAACACTTTAAAACCTGCATATTCTATTTCTGTGGTCTATAAACTGGCTCACAATAACTTGATTACAGAAAAGTCTTGAGTAATTGGATGAAGTCAGGCTCAGAAGATTTGCCCAGTAATCAATGAAATCTAGTGCTTCTAACTCTGCTGGTCCCACGTTGCTTTTCTATCTATCCAAATAGCCTTTTCAAAGCTGAAGCTGCAAAGAACAAATATTTAATCCTCAAAACTGAGCTAATTTCAACAGCTTTCTGAAAGTAGATTGGATTTAACAGGGCTGCGCTTTTGGAAATGAGTGGTTGATATAAATCAGAGGTAGTGGAAAGGTAACGTTTACCTGATTTGATTTAGCAGCAATCTGGTCCAGATGGCAACACAGAATTTAAAGATATTGAAATATACGGTTGCAGCTGGAGACTGTATAAAACTAAATATAAATAATTCAGATGTGCTTATGCATTTAACAATGTCGGTTTTAAATATAGATAAGAGCCAAGCCTTTAGGCTAGCATTTGAAAACGGGAAGATGACTAAATGCAGGTGCTCTTATGTATGTGACCATATTTCAATGCTTAATTTAGCTCCAATCTGAAAATGCAGGTAGAATTCACCAGATGTACCTGTCTGGCCTAAGGGAATGAAGCCCAAATTAGTATAAGGTTAAATCTGGTACATCAGAAGCGAGAGGTCTGATGAAAAACAAAAGTCTGTAGGATGAACACCTGATTTAATGACTCAGAAATATACAACCTTTTTACCCATGCCAGGATCACAGACCTATCTTTTTAAAAAGGAAAAAAAGAAAGATGGAACTATGTCAGTGTGAGTCAACAAAGGTTTGACACCCTCCTGAAAGCAGATTGGAAAAAATGTCACAATGGCAGAATGTGGAGAAGAGTTGCTAGTGTTTGTCATGCCACTCATCTACCCGTCACAAGGAACCCTGAGCTTAAAGACCTGAATTCAGATCTTGCCTGTCACTCAAGAGCTCTATGGCCGTGGGCCAAGTACATAAAGAAGCTACTAATCCTCGTCTCCATGTCAGAAGGACCCCTGTTGGTAAACGTTACTATATATGAGCGCCTCAGTGCTGTGCTGTGTGGAATGGAATAGGCTGGTTTCTGGACACACAAGTCTAACCAGTGGGACTAGTTTTTGTTTGGAAAGACGTAATGGGTCCACCCCTGATGGCACCCAACATAACATGGGGTGGCAGACCTGTACTGTGGCTGCTGACTCCTGGCTAGGCCACCAGAATGTTTCTTTTAGAGCCGAGGCCCACCCCTGCCCATGGGGGTGGATCTGCATGTTTGTGGTGTCTGGTTGCAGTGCCGCCTGCATACCTGACCCCAGGGGTATTGAGGAAGAGGGGTGGACCAAGATTGGGAGGGTCATGCAGGGTACGTAGAGGTGGAGTGTGTGGTCAGGCCACTCAGGATGGCTGTTCTCTTGCTCTTGGTACATCTTGTGCCCGACCAGGGCCCTACTCACGGGACTGACCTTCCTGCTTACTTGCCCCAAGCCCCAGCTGATGATTGTTCTTATCAAAGAGGTGGTGAGGGGCTTGCCTCTGCTGGTTTCCCTGGTAACTAAGCCAACCTGAGGTCAATTCCCCTATAACTGGCAACCTCCCCTTCCCCCAGGGAGTGAAGACTGCCACCATGCCCTCTTGCTGTGCACAGCACACGGTGGGGTGTATCTCCAGGACCTTGCTTCAGGAGTGTAAGATCCCCCACCCATTAAACCATTGATGTCTCTGTAAAAATAAATAAACAAACAAACAAATAAAATCCACATCTCCTAGGCAGCTGTGAGGTCTTATTGAATCAAGGAGTATGACAACCGTGACCTGGGAATACTTGCAAGTTTCTTTCCCTGCTTTGGTCTTTCCTTTTCTCTCTTCTTCACTTTCTTTCTTTCAGTATATTACCCCTCTGGGCCAGGGTTGGCTAAGACATATCTGAATTTGGGCTCTCCTGAGATTCAGAGAGATGGCAATTTTTGCCAATTGTGTCGACCTCAGATGCTCTTTTCTCTCAGATCAATCCTACACACCTACACTTCTTCAAGGGCAATCTTTTGTACGTTGCTTTGGACTCTGAATCTTCATTTCTTTCCCTTAACCGAGGGCCTACTGAGAGGATTCTCAAAATGATGGATTGATACTTGTAAAATCTTAAACTAAAGTTGGAGGTAGAAAAAAAGTGATGACTACAGAAAACATTGTAAATGAAAAATTAACAAGATTTTTATAGGGTATCTGTGGTGATGATTAAGAAATGAGAACTTAAAGGGCTTCCCTGGTGGCGCAGTGGTTGAGAGTCCGCCTGCCGATGCAGGGGACACGGGTTCGTGCCCCGGTCCGGGAAGATCCCACATGCCACGGAGCGGCTGGGCCCGTGAGCCATGGCCGCTGAGCCTGCACATCCGGAGCCTGTGCTCCGCAACAGGAGAGGCCACAACAGTGAGAGGCCCATGTACCGCAAAAAAAAAAAAAAAAAAAGAAAAGAAAAAGAAATGAGAACTTAAAGATGACTGTAGGCCTCACACTATCTTATAACCACACCTAGAGTCAAAAACCTTGCTTGAATATGAAAAATCTTCTTGGGATATTAAGTGACTTGTGGAAGGTCACAGAGCTAATTATAATTTGGCTTAGAGAATAGGTTCCCTGGCTCTCAATACAGAGTCTGTTCATTCCATCTCCACAGAAAAATTGGGTAAAGAAACTCACTAGAGTCATGGAGAAAGCAAGATTGATCTAGAAGATTTTCATAATTGAAAACATGTCTTTGGGAGGATGCTGGAACCTTGGCATTCTTTCTAAAGTAGATCAATGTCATCATTTTTCCTGGAGTCTATTTTAGGAGGAGGAACGGGAAGAGGAAAACTTTTATGGGAGGAGAAGAAGGTTGGGAGGATTGGACAGGAGGCATTTTCATCTTGACACACCTAACATTGTCTCAGCTGCTTAAAATCATTTTATGATGTTTTTGGTATCACATACCGTAAGGCAGTGAAAACAAGTCATAGCTTTACATCATGCATGTCTCACAGTGCATTCCGAAGGCTCACAGCCTCTGGTCTGTGCTTCTCTTGTGGTCCACTGAGCTGCACTCTGTGGTAACTCTTCACTTATACCTCAGACTTTCCTACTTGACTGTGAGTGGGAAGGGGAAGAAAGATTTTTGTCTGTCCATCCTTGTATCCCCAGCCCCTAATACAGAATCTGGAACAAGGGAGTCAAACTCTAAATGTCAGTTGAACAATATTATGATAAACTATTTACATCTGCATAGCAATTTTGTCATTCACTCATTCATTCATTCATTCATTCAAATATGCATCCCCAGACTGTTCTCATTCTAGGATTACTACAGGAATTATGATATAATCCCACCCTTGAGGAACTAAGATAATCTTGTCATTAAGACTGTGAATTAAAAGGCAATTCCTGGGCTTCCCTAGTGGCGCAGTGGTTGGGAGTCCGCCTGCCGATGCAGGGGATGTGGGTTCGGGCCCCGGTCCGGGAGGATCCCACATGCTGCGGAGCGGCTGGGCCCGTGAGCCATGGCCGCTGAGCCTGCGCGTCCGGAGCCTGTGCTCCGCAACGGGAGAGGCCACAACAGTGAGAGGCCCGCATACCGCAAAAAAAAATAATAATAAAAATAAAAAATAAAAGGCAATTCCAAAAGAGTGTGAAAAGTATTATGATAATGAGAATACAGGGGGCTTTATGTAGAGGGACCTGGAAACAGCACCCAGCTCAATCTTAGGGACAGAGAAGTCTTCTCTAAAGATGCAATAACTAAGTTGAGAGTCAAAAGACTGAAGGAAAGGAGGGAAGGATGGAAAGAAGGGAGAAAGGAAGAAAGAACATAAAAATGTATGGATATTAACAGGTGATAGCATGGCAGAAAGGTGTTACTGGGGTAAATCTGGCGAGGCAAGAGCACATTCAGGTGCTGCGTGGTCTCCCATTCTCATGAGGACTTTCAATCCCGTTATCTCATTTGATCCCTATCGCCACTCTGGGATAGACAGCGCATTGGGTGGGGGGCCTGGGTTAACTGTTATAGCTACTTCACAGGTAACGAGATGGAGACCCAGACTCAGACAGTTGAAATGACTAGTTCAGATCACATTTGCCAGGGGCTCCTGGTCCCAGCTTCAGTGCTCACTCTCCCATATCACAGTGAAAATCATTCTGGCCTTGCTTGATTCCTGAGTTTCATGCCTAAGTGATCCAGGCCAGGCTTGCCCCTGGGCCAGAAGGGCATGCTGTCCCCATGCTTGAGATAGCATTGACCTTGCTCAGCCCAGTGGCCTCTGGCCTCCGCCTAAGTGCACAGATGCCCAGAGGTTTTAACTTCAAAGACATGCCAGTCCCAGAGGCTCCAGTTCTCCGTGGCTTCTCCTGGAATCCACACTCCCTGTGCCAGGAAGTCCAGCTGCCATAATAGGAACAGCTTGCTCCTGAGCCCGTCTGAAGGCACCTTTGGGAAAGGCCCTAGGAAACCAGGATGATGGAACAGCTCATCTAGGCTGAGCTGACCTCTTGGTCCACCACAAACGGACACTACGTTGCACCAACGTCATAACCCTTCTAGAGTGGGGATGGTCACCAGGATGAATTTCAGTTCTTCCTCTCTTCCCTTCAGTATCCAATCAGCACCCCCCTTTAAGGAACTGTTTCTTAAATTCCAGTAGAATCTTTACCCTGCTGTTCATAACTGTTGCATGTTCAAAACATGCCAGATTCCAGGAGAACCTTTACAGAGCCCTCACTGTGTGGCAGGCACTGTTTTAATTGCTCTACATGGATTCACTTGCTTAATTTGTACAACAGCATTGTAAAGTCAATAATAATATCCTCATTTTACGGATGAGGAAACTAAGCCAGAGAGAGTTTAGGTAACCTTCCCAAGACTGAATAGCCTGATACATGGAACTGCCAGGTTATGAGTCCCAGCAGCCTGGCTCTGCAGGGCACACTGAACTGATATTTCATCAGCTGTGTCACAGACTGAGGGTGGAAAGACGGGGCCATGGGGCTGCACATGGACTTTCCCACCTCCCTGTGCACACTCATACCTTCCCTTTCCCCCGCTGCCTTGCTCTCTTTAACTTCTTCTCCATTCTTTCCCTTCTGTTCATAAAACTAAATTCCACTCATTTACTCAGTAATGAGTAAATGCAATCTCCCTTCGGCTTCTCCTACCTCCCAACGCCCACCAAAATCGGGCTGAATTTATTACTCCATACTCAGTGTGTTCATGGGTATGCAGTACGATGTTACTATGAGCCTGACCTCCTATACCCCCCAAAAGGCAGTTCTTTCTTCAAGGGTAAGGGCTTATTCATTTTGCAAACCTACTACACAGCACAGAGCCTGACATACGCTGGCAACCGCACAAATGTTGAGTTGAGAAAACAGGGAAACGTGCAAAGGCTGCCACTGAAAGAGGGTTTACATTTGTTCTTCAGCCCAAGCAGTGAGAAAAACAACAGATGGAAGCTGCCCCAAGCCATAGTTATCTTAATAGAAGTAAAATCCAAAGGTGGAGCAAGCTGACAGCAGGTCCTGGGTCCCTCGTCACCTGCAGTCTTCAAGCAGGTCTGGGCAGCGACATAAAGGAGAGGTTATGAGGGGGTCCCAGGTTCAGCTGGGGACGCAGATAAGATTCTGCAGAGAGACTCTGATTTCCACTGCCAAGGCCCCCATGAGTCTTGCCTGGGCTAGCACAACAGCCTGCATGAAGGTTAAATTTTTGTGTGCATTTGACTGGGCTAAGGGATGCCCAGCTACGTGGTAAAACATTTCTGGGTGTGTCTGTGTGGGTGTTTCTGGAAGAGATCAGCATTTACATTTGTAGACCGAGTATAGAAGATCTCCTTCACCAAGGTGGGTGCCACCATCTGGTCCATTGAGGCCCAGAACAGAGCAAAAAGGCAGAGGAAGGGAAATCCTCTCTCTGCTTGCCTGGGACACACATCTGCTCTCAGACATTGGCATTCTTAGCTCTCAGGTTTTGGGACTTGGACTAAATTACACCATTCACTTTCCTGGTTCTAGAGCTTGCAAATGGCACATCTTGAGACTTCTCAATCTCCATGTGAGCCAAATCCTATAATAAATCTTATTTATATATTATGTAGTGTATATTAATATATTCTATATTACTGCATTTTAACTGGTTTCACTTTCACAGCTATCCCCGTGCTAATGTCAGTTACTTCTCTCCCCACCGTCTCTGTCTCTCTCTCTCTTTGTCTCTCTGTCTCTCTGTCTCTCTCTCTCTCTCTCTCTCACACACACACACACACACACACACACACACACACACACACGGTAATTTCACTTTCCTACATAAAAACCTCCAAAGCTTCCCACTGTGCATAGCAGTTGTTCTTAAATTCTGTTCTGGCATAATTCCGTGGCTTCCTGTGGAGTAGAAGGATGGAGGTAGGGAGACTCAGCCAAAAGGGTGCTGAAAACCCTCTCCTGCTTGACAGCAAAAGTAGCCTCACTTCTTACCTTTGCTCCCAAATTCCCCTGGGGTCCCTATCTCTATGTTTTTGAACAGGCTGGAGGTGGAAGGGATCCTGTCAATCACATTCTCATTTTCGTGAAATATTCTTCTCTTTAAAGGTTCAACTAATTTATTTTCTCCTTGGTGAAGTCTCCTATTAGCTTTCCACTGACTTTGGCACTTATCACAGGCTTAGCACCTACTACTTAGATATCTATCCCACTAAACCATGACTCCATGTCTTCAATGCCTTTCACACCTGCTGACACACAGTGGGTGCTTAGTAAATGCTTATTAAAATAAAGTGATGGTGACACCCAAAGAAGAGTGATGCTTACCAAAGGTTGTAAGAAAATCTCATATCAAGTCTTCAGCAGCAAAATAAAATAGTAACATAAAATGAAAATGCATGCCCAGAGCCTACCGTCCAACTCAATGTTTTGCTTTAAATGTTGATGGTCTTGAACTTTCTTGCCTGAGATTCGTGACTGACCCCATAGGAGGGGAGAGAAGATGAGCAGGACTTGAGGTATAGTTAGGGATGGGGCAGCTTTCCAGAGCCTACAGAGCTGCCTTATTCATGCATGTTGTCACTTAATCTAAATCATACATCATCCCCAGCTCTGTATAGATTCAAGGAAGCGAGCAAATAAATAGTCTGATGAGTAAAGGGAGAAGGCCAGAGAAATGCTCAAAGATTCCAACCTGAGCCTTTTCTAATTTAATGAGATCAGACATGGTGTCCAAGCATTGTCATGACTGGGAGCAAAGGAGTTTGCACCAGGTGTCACCAGGTGGAAATACCCACAGGGTAGAAGAAGAAAATGATGTCAGTTCTGCCAACTTTCCCAAGAGAAAACTGCACCCCTTGAGCCATACTTTCTCTTGTGGAATGTGCACTTGTTGTCAGTATATATGTATATTAGATTATGAAAGCTGTGAGATTACCCAGCGAAGATTAATTTCACTTCATCTCAGGAAGAATGTTTCCATTGTGAAAATCGGACAGGCAGCAAAGGAATTGTGACAGTGTGTGTATTTCTAGAGTCCAAGGAGAAAGTTTCAGCTGCATCTTCTGAAAACTGCTGTTTCATATCTGAATTTCTAGCAACCAGTATTTTTATGTTATAGCACCAAGGTTTCTAAGAGTCATTCATACCAGGAACTTTAATTTACGAAGGCCAAGTCTGAAGCAAGTTGAAAGATCTCACCTTCTCCTACAGTGGTCCAAAGATGAGAAAAGTGAAGGGAGCTTTGATTCATTAAAGGCTGTGGTCACCAGATTCAAAGATAGCCCCACCTGATCTTCACCTCTTGGTATTCTCACCTCTGAGTAGTTTCCTATTATTATTCATTGTAAAGAGTATGCTATGTATCTGTTATATCGGTAAAATTTATAAGAAATGATGTATGTATATGTATGCATAAATTTCCTGTCCCTCCACCCCCAGAGCACTGGTCATTAAACATTTACCAGGATACTACAGAATAAAGGAGTAAATATGCAGCCTTATGTCAGGCTAATAATTTGAGACTATTCTTCAGGCAATGGGAGCCATCAGGGGGTTTTGAGGAGAGGCATGACATGATTCGATTTGCATTTCAGAAATTTCATTCTGGCAGGGCTGTGAAGGATAGATTGCGTGTGGGGGTAGATGAGAGGATGAGATCGCTTAGAGAGTCTATTCAAATTCAAAAGCACTGTATAGCACAGGGAACTCTTCTCAATTCTCTGTAATGGCCTATGTGGGAAAAGAATCTAAAACAGAGTGGATATATGTATATGTATAACTGTTTCACTTTGCTGTACAGCAGAAACTAACAACTTTTTAAATCAACTATACTCCAATAAGAATTTTTTTAAACATATATATATATATATATATATATATATATAAACTTTTGAAAATTCTATAGCACAATAGAATTTAAAGAATCTTTCATTCAATAAAAAAATATACTCTTTGTTCAAGCTGATATTTATAATCATGGATTAAATCCTGGCTCCTTAAAAAAGCATAAATAAAATTATTCTTGCATAAAAAAATATAGAGTTGTAAAAAAAACCCGAATTCAGAAGCAGTTAATAATATCCTTCGGCCAAATGCTAGACATTATTGAGGTAGACCTTAACACAACAGAGGCAGTGGGGCTAGACAAAAGGGTAGAGACTTAAGAAGGAAATAGAATGAGTAGGGCTACTGACGCTAGCACAGATGTGGACGTACAGGGCTGTCTGGCAGCCAGTCCTTCTAGTGAACAGCATCTCTGGTATCCTTGCCCATCCATCGTACATACGAGCCCTCGCTACCCAAAGCGTAACCGCGTCACCCGAACCGGGCCGTTGGGCCTCTCTCTCCTTGTATAAAAATTCAAGGATGGGAGAAGGATGGGAACATCAGTAGAGGACATTTGTTTCAGAAGTAGTGCTTAGTGTAGCTGGCTAAATGGTTAGTTCTGCCTGTACCTAGAGCCCGCTGGTTTCTGTCCTATTTCTAAAGCTAAATTCTGTCCTCCAAACAAATTCTTTCTTCACTTAAGTTTTCCAGAATTGGCCTCTATTGTTCACAACCAAAAAACTCTCACCCATACAATGACTGTTGAGAAGAGAGAGTATAGGACTGAGCGATGTTTAAGGAGAATAGTTCTAATTTTGAAATGCCACTGACACAAGTGACCATAATTTGTTCTATGGGTCTTTTTTTCTCTGGAGAACTATCTCCATTTTAACACATGTGTACGGTGAGTTTCCTGAGCTCACATAAAAGGGAACCTCGGCTCCTTTATTTCTCTCACTTTCCCGACCAGCTTCACAGAGGTGCATATTAATGATGGTGTGGCAGACCCCTGCTCACGAGGCTCCGGAGCATGAAAGGCACACCTATGTGTGTGTGATCTGTGCTATCAAAGGCCACGGGAACATCAGTGAGAAGGAAAATTGACACAGCGACAAGAATCCACCCCTCATCAAACAGAAGGTCTTGACAAATCCTCATTAGAGAGGGCTCTGTGCTTTGGCCTGATTGAAATGTTGAGTCTGCAAGGATCCCGAAGCAAAGGTCAAAGTGGCCTCTCCATCGAGTCTTTTAGCTTCCCTTTCTGTGGAGGGGATGAAGGGAGACCTTCACTTCAGCCAGGATCAGACCCTGGGCTAGCAGCAGTGCTTAATCAACTGCTCTAGGTCCCAGGCAGGAAAATTCTGCCTGCTGCCGAAGAGGTATTAATGATGGAGACCATAAAAGGCAGTGACCTCATATCTCTCAACTTTTCTGTCCAACCTCTTTTTGGCCACAGAACAAGAAGGCAGGTTGCCAGGCTGGTCACATCTGGCTGTGTCTATAACAAAGATCAAAATGACAGACCTGTGAGTATAAGAGAGGCCCACTTGTCAGTTTCCATCTCCACAGCCCACTGCCTGACACCTGGGGGTTGCTCAGAAAAGTGTATGTGGGTAAAAGGATAGAAGAAGAAGTAGAAGTAGAAGAAGGAATGGACCATCCAGAAGGTGGGCGAAAGGTCTTCTCTTTCTCATCATTGCCTTTGGTCCAGAGGAAGAATTTCCACCTGTTCCCCTCCTGCCTCCTCATTCCCAGCCTCCTGAATAAGGTACAACAGGTTCTAGTGAATAAGGTACAGGTGCTTATCGAGACAGGTCTGGGACTCTGCTGTCAGTACTTCCCATCATTTATCCTGGGGACCACTTGAAAAGTAAGTATAGGTAGAGCTCCAGCCTGGAACTGCTACTTTAGATATTTCAGCTTTGCCTATGACAGTAGCTCCTTCAGGCATCAGTCTCTTCATCTGTTAAAAGAAAGGATGAACCAAATAATTCTAGGGGTCCTGCTCACCAATAACCTTCCCTGTGTTGGGCTGAACAGATTTGTGTCTGTTACTGTCACCCTGTATGACAGAATGTGTCTTTACTTAATACACAGATTCCCTAAACAGTGTAGAATGCTTTCCCTTCTTGACACCGTCTTTCACGTCATTATTATTATACCCTTTCTCTGACATTATCAATGTCCAGAAAGCAAAATCTCGATGCCAGGGATAATAGGGCAAAAGTACCCACCACAAAAAGCCCAAGTCATGGTCCTCTACTAACAGCCAACACAGCCACCATGGCTGGGGGATGCAATCTCCCAGTTAAACCATTTCCTGGAGTGAAAACCCACATTTTTTGACAGAGCCAACCATTCAAAGCTGCCCTCTCTGCCCTTTCAAATTTAATTTGTTTCAAATCTTGTAGGAGCCACAGAATTATTTCAGGATTGGAGTCAAGTGAAAACAGGTGTGCTGCTCTTTTATCCCTCCTCCTCCTCTTCAAAGGGGACTGATTAGGCGCCAGATTAATCAGACTGACCAATGAGGATGGAGGAACCTCTTTGCTTTCCTGGGCACCAGTCACCAGGATGCTGACCCATATTCCTGGAGGCCCCAGTATAGGACCCCTGGCCCAACTGACCTTCACATGCCCCATCCAAGGGCCCAGGCAGTGGTAGGACCTGGCTATGGCATCGTCCATCTTGTGTCAATAACCTTCTCTGGTTTTGTGCAGGTCGGTCTGGCTTTGAAAGCCAAGGCCTGGTGGTCCTGCCTTCCAAGATAAACCAGAGTTCTGTTCTTGGCTATCTCAGCATTTGCTTTGGCAGTTCAATTTAGGCTGACCTCCCTGATGTGTCAATATTTAGGGGGCTAAGCATGGAAAACATGCACAATGTTTAAAATGGTATAGAAAAGTCTCACTCAAATAGGAAAATTGGAGTTCAGCAAAAAGTCAAACTAATGGTAAAAATGATTCTAGCTGTGCAGTCCTGGGAAGGGGAGATGTTAGCACTCAGAGACACTACTGATGGAGAGTTTTTTTTGCTGCAGTTCTTGCTGTGGAGGGCTGCAGGGCTCAGGCTGGGCTGTGTTCTCTCATCTGTCTATACAACCTCCTTGATTTTCATATTTCTTCTCATGGCTTTAAATACCATCCTGATGCTGACACTCCCAAGCTTAAATCTCCATCCCATACGTCTCTCTTTAACCTAAGTCTTGTATATCAGTGATTGACTTGATATCTATTAACATCCAAAATATGCAAATCCACTCCATCCTAAGCCTTACTCTTCCCTCAGTCCTCCCTATGGAAGCATCATCCTATCCTTTGCTCAGGCCACAAACCTTGGCATCATCCCTGCCTCCTCTCTTTCCACATCCCCACATCCAATCTGTCAGCCTATATCATCTATCCTGCCTTCAAAATGTTTCCCAGGTTCAACCTTTTATTCTTACCATTTATATCACTACCATCCTGGCAGAAGCTACCAGTTTTCTCCTAAAAATTGCAATAGGTTCCTAGCTGGTCACCCTGCTCCCACTTTAACCCTTCCACCCCTACCCTGGTTGCACAGAGAGATGAAAAGGATTCTTTTAAGATATAAATTAGGTTATAACACCATCTGCTCAACACCCTCCGATGGCTTCCCATCTCACTCACAGTAAAAACCAAAGATTTCACAATGGCCTTAAAGATCCCCCAAAGGCACCCCTTTCCCACCATTTCACTTCTAACCTCATCATCTACCTCTCTTCACCTTGCGCCCTCTGTTCCAGCCATATTGGTTTCCTTGATGGTCCTCAGACTCTCCGTGTATGCTCCTTCCTCAGTGCATCTGCTCTTGCTGTTCCCTCTGTGTGGAATGCTCTTCGGCCAGGTGTCTGTGTCTAGTTTTCTCCCTCATTTTCAAATGTCACCTTAACAGGGGTGAGAATAAGCTCCAGGTGAAATTTCACTTTGTTCACTACTGTATCCCTAGAACCTAGACTGATGTCTCTTACGTGGGATCTGAATACATCACTTCTTAGATAATTAACACTCAGCACCCTTTAAGTCTTCTGGCATTCTCAGCTTTCCTTTGTACGATTATGCCAGTTTTTAGGGTGCAGCATGAGACTCAGACCTGACCAATGATGTCATTTCATATCACTCCCTGCACCCTCCCCCAAAAAACACAAAAAAATGGATTGGATCAAGGATGATCATGTGACTCAGTCAGAGCAGATGAAATGCAATGAAATTTCTCTGGCTTGTGGGAAAACAACACTATTGCTCTTTGCCATTAAACTGGAAGCTAACAAAACATAGAAGGGACCAGACCTGCTACAGCCATTTGGTCACTGTGAGGAGAGTCTGTGAAGCCTTTGAGATGTACTGGTGGGAGGCAGCCACCCATCTTGAGGACAATGATTCTACTGACTATGACCTACTTGTCCCACATAGGGAGGCTTTCTTCTTTGCCCCTGTCTTCTTGCTGAGCCTTTCCATTTCCACCATCTAGAACTGCAAAGGTGTTCCTATCTGGAATAGGGACAGCAGATAGGTTGCATGTCATATCCAACTCCAGTTGACATGTGGTGGTAAATGGGAGCTTAATTTGGAGAAAGATACAGAAGCTGTAAACAGCTCAGTGGGAAAATGTGCCCTGATTGACTAGTAATGTCTGTTATGAGCACAAGAGTGGGGAATGGTGTGTGTTAGTATAGAATTTCTCTGAAAATAAAACATGAAAATGACACAAAGCAGGGATATGCTTTCATGGGTAAAGCATGAAAACTGAGCTAATTTCAGGAACAAAATCTTTATTCAATATGTATATGATGAGGGAACACAGAAAATAAAAAGTGTGATTAGACTGAGGGGAAATTCAGGGATGGTGTCTGGCAGGTGAAACAGGAATGGAAGCCAGAAGTACAAACGACTTGCAGACTGGTTTATCTGGAGCAGAGGGGACATGTCAAGGAGAAATGTGAGATAAGGCTGGCCGTGTTCCACCAGGGACAGCATAATTGACGAGGGCCTTGAATGCTAGGCTGAAGGGAGGGGGGGATTGGATGCAGGCAACAATAGGGAGGCTCTGTAGGGTCTTGGGCAGGTGAGGTTGTAATAAGATTGATGTTTGAGGTAGATTATTCTGTCAGTTGAATCCAGGATGAATTGAAGCCATGGGAATTGGCGGTGGGGAGGCTGGTTAGCATCCTGCTGCAGTGAGTCAAGGAAACGCATTCTGGAAAATGTCTTAAGCAGACCTGTCATGAGTATGACCACAGACTCCTTAGCTGTGTCCAAACCTGTGTCGTGGATATATTTAGAGAAGTTTCAGAACCTCCTTAGAGCCATCAAAGGAAACGACCTGAGCAATTGTGGAGGGTCCTTCAATTCGGTTTACTTGACAGTGGCCAGGGCAAGGAGCAAGGCAATTCTGGAGCAGCTGTTAAAGATTCTGGTATGGAAGGAATTTTGTGCATTTTTTAATTGTGGCACACAGAGTTGGCTCAATAAGATCTCCTGAAGTTTCCACTGAATCCATGTAAAGGGAAGATTTGTTAATTATGCAGTTTAACTCATGTAAGCGTAAGATGTATACTTAGGTCAGTCACGGTAAGGGCATGGAATACAAATTCAATGTCGGCAGGGTCCAAGCTGGTAAAATAACAAAGCAAAGCATGGTGGAGACTGTGGATTTACTGTGGAGAAAGGGAGACCATATTCCAGAAAAGCAGCAGTTACTTAGCTTTTACTGACAGCTTCCATCCCTAAATGTGGGCTAACTACTTCAAAATTTTAAAGAGAAGTCCTCTGTCTAGAGTTGTATGTAAAATTTCCAAATGTTTAAATGGTCATGTCTAATATATTTTTCAAAATTAGTTGAATCCTCCCTTCAGATCCCTCAACTCAGAAACTGCACATGTGGGTTTAGTGCCTAATATTGGGTCTAGCCCTTGATTCAAGGGAAGCAGAAGATGGGATCTGCAACAGACAGACTAGGATAAAACCTGGCCTTTCCCTCCATAATCATGATCAGGAGATCCAACAGCAAGCAGCTTCCATTTCATTACCTGATGAAACGGAGATAATAAGGAGAACATTAATTTAGCACTTACTGTCAAACGGAGATAATAAGGATAACACATTAATTTAGCACTTACTCAATGCCAGGCACTGTTTTAATGGCTGTACTTGTATTATTTACATTATTTCATTCTTACAATAATCCAGTGGGGTAGTTGCTATTATTTTCTTCATTTTTCAGGTGAGAAGACTGAGACACAGAAAGTTTAAGTAGTATTTCCCTGGACCATGATAATAATAGATGTGAAGCAGTTGCGATGTTTGCAAAGTATATTTATAGATATCAGTTCTTTTTCACCCTTTTTCCTAGTTTTATTGAGATATAATTGACACATAGCATTGTATTAATTTATCTTTGCAAAATGACTTGATATGTATATATATTAGAAAAGTGTTACCACAATAAGTTTAGTTAACATCCATCACCTCACAGTTACAATTTTTTTTCTTGTAATGAGAACTTTTAAGATCTGCTACACTCTTAGCAACTTTCAAATATACAAAATGATGTTCTTAATTATAGTCTCCATGCTGTACATTACATCCCCAGAACTTATTTGTCTTATAACTGGAAGTTTGTACCTTTGGCCACCTTCATCCGTTATTATTGATATTTTTATTAATAGTATGATGGAGAGAAAAAGTGGCTTTTAAAAATTACAACTACTGGCAGTTGCTTCTGCTCCTAAGGGTGTGGCATGCTTCCTTTCTTGAAAGGGCTCTTTATTTAGGAAAATGCTCGGAAGTCTTAGGGTCTAAATGCTGAAGCTTCTGAGGGATGACTTGAAAGATGCATCCAGGCAAAGAGTGATGCTGAACCATTCTGCCAAATAGTGGGAAGGTTTGGAGGGTCCAGAGGAGCCTGAGTGGAGGGAATTAGGGGCCAGGAAGAAGGAAGGAGGAGGAAGGAGAGAGGAGGGCACAGAAGAAGAGGAGCTCAAGCCCCCTGGCCAGAGGTGGGAAGACTGAAGAGACAGCCAGTGAGCTTGCTCTCAGCAGGACAGGTGGGAGACCTGCAATCCCTGGAAACTCAGACCAGAAACACATTCACCTCTGTGACTGCTGAGACTTGAATCAAACACTTGCACTTGCAAAAGCTGCTTCAGGGAAGCAGAGGGAAATGGGCTGGGTCCCTTTGGGTAGGTGAGGAGCAGAGAGAGTAATAACTAACACTTTCAAGTGCTTTCTGCTCATTTAATGCCAACAAGAACCTCTGAGGAGGTGTTCTATTAGCCCATTTCTACAGATGGGGAAACTGAGGCAGAGTGGATAAGTGGATTGCCCAAAATTACCCAGCTACAAGTGACTCCAGAGTCTATGATCTACACCTCTATATTATCCTGAAAGAAGAGCCCAACAGCAGGAGAGGAGATACTTGTGAAATGAAGATTAAAAAGCAAGGAGACAGCAAGAGTCAAAGTGGATAAGAGACATGTAACCCCCCACCCCCAGGAATCTCCAGGGACATTGGGAGGATCAGTATGTGGGTCACTTCTTACTGGTTTTCCACTGACCTGTGAGGTGGGGGCTTGAACCATTTAAATAGAAACATTAAAACAAAGTGACCCAGCTTGGGCTCATCTTTGGGTGACACCCTGTTTATTTTCAAGACTCAAAATATGCAAGTGACTAAAGTTCATCATTCTAAGTGAGTTCAGATGTAAACCTTGTCCTTGACCACTTTGCCCCGTGCTGATGGGTCATTAATATATCCAGGTAGTGCACTCAAGTAGTGATACCTGCTTCCCCAAGTGCGAGGAGAAGGTACTAACACCACAGACACCTCCTGCACATCAGAGGATGACTTCGTCGAGAGGATGCTCTGAACGCGGAGGGGAAGAGATCATGCTGTTAAGCAGAGGCCTATCAATTGCTTTCAAAGACACAACTAGGGCCTCCCTGGTGGCGCAGTGGTTGAGAGTCCGCCTGCCGATGCAGGGGATACGGGTTCGTGCCCCGGTCTGGGAGGATCCCATATGCCGCGGAGCGGCTGGGCCCGTGAGCCATGGCCGCTGGGCCTGCGCATCTGGAGCCTGTGCTCCGCAGCGGGAGAGGCCACAGCAGTGAGAGGCCCGCATACCGCAAAAAAAAAAAAAAAAAGAAAAAGAAAAAAAAAAACAAAGACACAACTAATACCGAGATCTAAAAGGAGAAAATGGTGGAGCAATCATTAGGGAGGCTTTGATTTTATCTGGTCATGGGGGAAAAGAGAGACAAAACTATTACATTGTTTTGAACTTTGTTAATTTGTGTAAAACATACTACTTACGTTCTTAAGGAAACGAAGATCTGCATGATGGACACTTTTCTTCCTTATTGATTTGCTAAGCATGGGGCATTGCAATTACCTTTAAGAAACGATTTAACTTACAATGGAAAAAAGTCTTGGAATGAAAATGCTATCCATCAAAGGTAAAATAGTTGAGGCTTGTCACAGAGGAAAAGGAGACAGGCATGATCAAAATGCAAAGCATTTAATCCTTAAAGAGATCAGGCTATCCCAGGATGTGTCATCTCTAACATTCTTCCCTTTTTTTTGCTAATAATCCACCAAGCAAGTGTCAAAAGCTTATATTTTACTGATGACCCCTTATCAACGTTGCCAGCATAGAAACAGTGTCCTTTTTTCTCTCCTGCTTCTGCTTTTTTTTTTTTTTTCCTCAGATATGACAGTGGAAAGTGGAGGGGAAAGAAGGCTCAACCATGAATGATGACGTCCTTGTAATATCCCCATGCCGAGCATCAAGAATTACTTTCCAAATCCCTTTTTCTTTTATCAGCAGTGCATTGCTTTTGCACTTAGCATACACTTTGCATCCACATTTTCTTTCTTGGAAATTATACACGTGAAGCAACTACAAGGGGCTACTGTCCTGCGTGACTGGCATATGTAGGGAGTATTTACAGAGAATCAAATCATGTGATCTCAAAAGATGAGCTTCTTTTAGGTGGTATTTTGTTAGACTGATTGTGAGGGGCTAAACTCCAGGCAGAAGGGAGGCAAGGGACTCAAAGTGAGAAAAAGGCACTTCTGGAAGCTCAGAGTTAACAAAGAAGTCTTTTTGAGTATTAAGAAACAAAAACAAAGGATCCAGAGCCATGGAATGGTGCCCAGTGGCCCCAAATGCTCATTTGCTTTTAAGGTTGTTTGGGCTTTAATTAGTGAAGCCTTGCCCAGAGGGATTAAAAATCTTGAACTTTGAGAAAGAACAATTTTGCAGGCCAAATGGGAGGAAGGCTGAGTGGATACAAATGGCAGGGCAGAGCTCTCAGCTTGTTTAGCCAAGGATTAGAACTCTAAACTCTAGGGTGGGGCGGTAGTTTTATTTAAAAGAAAAGTTCAGACCACTTTATTCTGCTTTAGGCACGAGATCAAATTTACCATGAAGAAACTTATAGAAATGATGTTTCTCTTTGTGTCATTTTAATCCTTTTGCATTTATCAAGAATCAATAGCTCACTTTTCCCCCACGCTCGGTGCCCCGAAGCATATTGAATGTCATATAATTCTTCCAAAGCTCAAGCTATTGGTATTTTATGTGTCTGAACCCTCTACATAAAATGCCCCTCTCTGCTTCTACCTGGTAACCTCCTGTGTCCCCTCATGTCCTTTTCTCTCTGAAATGTCTCTGAATTTTGTGTCATTTACGTAAATCTACCTCTGTGGTTACACTTATCACATTGTGTTGCAATTATTTGATAACAAAAGAATGCATGTAGCATATATGTACATTTTTAATAATAATAACTTAAAAAACACATATGTACTAACCAAACAGCTTAAGAAAGAGAATATTGCCGATAACTTAAAACTTCTTTCATGACTCACCCATCCCTCTGCCAATTTACACCGCAGAGGTAATTATTAAAGAAATTTTATATTTGACCTAATTTTGCTTTTCTTTCTAATTTTATCACATATGCATGTATCCTTAAACAACATATTGTTGAGCATTGCCTGTCTTGAAACTAATATAAGAAGAATTATATATGTTTTTAGGATTCATCAATTTTGATGAATGAATCTTGCATTCTTAATGGGGTGAAAATTGGTTCTTGGAGTACAGAAAACTCTTACTCTTTTAATGTATAAAGCAAATATATACATAGAGTATATAAATATAGTTTGTCTGTGGTATTAAAATGTTATGGGGCTATCAGGAAAAAAAGTCTAAAAACACTTCTTAGGGGTGTGATAATGAAAAAACATTGAGAGACAGTCTGTGAGTCATATATTTTCATTGCTGTATAGTATTACATTAGATGATTAGACCACAATTTATCTATCTATTTTAATGTTGATGGATATATGGGTTGTTTCCATTTTTAAAAATCAAAACAGTGTTGTGCCCACAAATTTGATAACCTAGATGAAATGGCCCGATTCCTTGAAAGACACAATCTGCTAAAACTCACACAACATGAAATAGACAATCTGAATAGGCCTATATCTATTAAATAAATTGAATCAATTCTTAATAATCTTTCAAAAGAGAAGACACCAGATGGGTTCACTGATGAATTATAGCAAACATTCAAGGAAGAAATTATACCAATTATCTATAATCTCTTCCAGAAGATAGAAGCAGAGGGAATACTTCCTAACTTATTCTATGAGGCCAGCACTACCAGCATTTGGTAATTCTCAACAAAATTAAAAAGTCAAATCCAACAATGTGTAAAAGAATTACGCACCACAGCCAAGTGTGATTTACCCCAGCTATGGAAGACTGGTTGAACATTAGAAAATCAATTAATGCAATTCATGACATCAACAGACTAAAGAAGAAAAAAAATCACATGATCATATCAATAGATAAAGAAAAAGCATTTGACAAAACCCAACATCCATTCATGAAAAATACTTTCAGCAAACTAGAAATAGAGGGGGAACTGCCTTAACTTTTGTAGCCATAAAGAACATCTATAAAAAACCTACAGCTAAAATTTTCTTAATGATGAGAAACTTGAAGATTTCCCACTAAGATCAGAAACAAAGCAAGGATCTCTCTTCTCACCACCACTTTTCAACTACATATTGGAAGTACTAGCTAATGCAATAAGGTAAAGGATGAGTATTCAAAATATACAAGAACTCTCAAAACTCAACAAGAAGAAAACCAACAATCTAAATAAAAAATGGGCCAAAGACTTCTCACCAAAGAAGATACACAGGTAGCATTTCATAAGCATATGAAATGATGCTCCACATCATGTCAGCAGGGAAACGCAAATCAAAACAACAATGAGATACTACTACACACCTATTAGAATGGCCAAAATCCAGAACACTGGTAACACCAAAGGCTGGGGAGGATGTGGAACAACAGGCCCCCTGCTACATTGCTTGTGGAAATACAAAATGGTGTGGTCATTTTGAAAATAAGTTTGGCAGTTTATTATAAAACTAAAGGTACTCTTACCATACCACCCAGCGATCACAAATCACTTGGTATTTATCCAAATAAGTTGAAAACTTATGTACAAACAAACCAGCCCACAGATGTTTATATCAACCTTATTCATAATTGCCAAAACTTGGAAGCAACCAAGATATGCTTCAGTAGGTGAATAGATAAATAAACTGTGATACATCTAGACAGTGGAATATTATTCAAGACTGAAAGGATATTATGAGAATATTATGCCATGAAAAGACATACACAGAGAAACTTAAATGCATATTACTAAGTGAAATAAGTCAATCTAAAAAAAGTTATACTCTATATGATTCATCCTATATGGCATTTTGGAAAAAGCAAAACTATGGAAACAGTAGAAAGATCAGTGGTTGCTAGGAGAGGGATGGATAATTAGGCAGAGCACAGGGGAATTTTAGGGCAGAGAAAATATTCCATATAATACTACAGTGGTGGATACAGGACATTGTACATGGGTCCAAACCCAGAGGATGTACACCAAAAGTGAGCCCTACTGTAAGCAATGGACTTTGGGTGATAATGATGTGTTAATGTAGGTTCATGGATTGAAACAAATGTTGCAGGATGTTGATAGCAGGGGAGGTTGTGCGTGTGTCTGTATGTGGGCAAAGAGCATATGGGAACTCCACACCTTCCACTCAGTTTTGCTGTGAACCTCAAACTACTCTCTAAAGTAAAGTCTATTAAAGAACAACAACAGTTGTTTAGGAAAAATTAGGAAAAGCCTAGAAAATGAATTGATTCGTTGTAGAGTACTTGCATGTCCACGTTTATTAAGCAATGCCAAGTTATTCACCAAAATAATTGTCTCATTGTACACTGCCACCAGCTGTGTGTGAGTTCCTATCACTCTATGTCCTCACCAACACATGGGACTTCTGTCGTATGTTAAAAGTTTGCCATTCTTCTGGATGTCATATGGCAATTTATTGTGGATTTAATTCACCATTAGTTGACTATTAATAAAATGGAGCATCTTTTCATACATTTATGCAAATGCAAGTTTCCTCATCTGTAAAAAGTTTATTTCTTTTGCCTATTTTTAGTTGAGTAGTTTGTCTTAATGGTTGGGAGGGATTCGTTATGTTCTGAATACTGGTCTTTTGCGGCTAATACCTGCTACAAATGCCATTTCCAGCATTGTTTGTTTTTTCACTGTATGGTATGTTTTGATGGACAGAATTTCTTAATTTTAATGTAATTGAATTTGTCAATCTTTTCCTTTATTTTTAATATCTGCTCTTATTTTTTCACATTTTTCCTCCACTTTCTTGGGTTTTTTTCCTGTTCTAATTAAAAGGTTTTAATTTTCAGCCTTCCCTCTTTTCTTATATAGACATTTATAAGGTATTAAATTTCCCTCTATGTACTATTTTACTTTTCCATTATTTTTCAGTTATAAATATTTTTAACTTCCATTGTAATTTCTTTTGCCCATGTGCATTCCCTCAATGCATAAGATTATTTTAATTATCTATTTGTTATTTATTTCTAATGTATTGTGTTATGGTTAGGAATGTGGTCTGTATGATACTCTTTGAAATTTGCTAAGCCCTCCGTTATGGCCTAAAATGTGATCTGGGCCCCATGTGTGCTTGGGAAAATGTGTGTTCTCTAGTTATTGGTGTGGTGTTCCATAATGTCTGCTAGATCAAATTTCTTAATTGTATCATACAAATCTTCCATATTTTATTCCTTGACAGGGTGAGCTATCAATTACTAAGAGAAATGTGCTAAATATCTCCTAGACTGATGGTGATCTGTTCATTTCTCTTTTCCATTTTGTTGATATTTACTACATACATTTGATAGGTTATTAGGTGCATACAATTTAGAGTTATGTTATATTCCCATCTCACTGTTGCTTTTTGTCTTAAAGTCTATTCTGTATAATGTTAATATAATGACACCATCTTTCTTTTTGCCAGTATTTGCCTGGAGCATCAGTCAGTGTTTGATTAGGAAAACAGAAACCTTCTTAAATATCTAAACAGAGGGAATTTAGTTCAGGAAATGGGTTATACACATAACAGAAAATCTGAAAAACCTAACAGAGATGATGAGACAACTTGGAGATTAGCAACAACAAGAGGCTGCTACCACACATGGGGTGGGGAAGCCAAGGGGGGATACAGTGATATCAGAGGCCAGAGTTCATGGCCACTGAGCAGAAGTGGAACCGCAGTGACCAAGAGGGTGCTGTAGCAGCAGAGGAGAGCTCCCCCAGTGCTGGAGACTGTCTTAAGGAGAGAGTAGGGAAGAAGCCCCTGGCCACTGACTTTCACTGTCAGTCCAAACTCAGCTTCTCATTGACCAAACACAGACAGAAATCAGCCAGCCTTGGGAAAGCAGTTACCGGGCATCAGCATCACTTTGATTTGACCAGTGGGAGCACGTTTACACTGGCTTCTGTGTCTTTTTGACATGCTCCAAGTGTTCTTTGAGCACTGCCCTGCTTTATGACACAAAAGATATTCCAAGCTCATCTTGTTCTTTCCCTGCTGCCCTCCAGGGAGATCTTCCTCAGCCTGCTCTGGCTCCGACACATTATGCAGGGCGCCCATCCTGAGAAGAACTCTCCTTACCCGCTTGGACCCGATATCTCTTGCTTCCCCAGAGCAGGAGAGGGAGGCCATGAGTCTGAGGGAAACAGCTTGGGACCTTTTCAAACTTCATCCCAACCTTCTAGGTCTGGCTCCTGTAAACCGCGTAGATGGATTCTGTTTTTGAGTCCGATCTGATCATTTATGTCTTTTAACTAGAAAGTTTAGTTCTTTTTTATTGATTTTGATCATTAATACATTTAGATTAAATTCTACCAACTTACTTAGTATTTTCTATTTGTCCCCCCACTCCCCATTTTTTAGTTTGTTTCTTATTTGTTTTGTTCCTTTCTTGCCTTTTCTTACATTTAACTAGTGTTTCCTCCTTTCCCTTATTCCATTTTTTCCCCTTTCTGCTAGTTTGGATGTTAAATATTATATTTCTATCCTTTTAGGGGTTACCCTCGAATGTTTAACACACAGTTTTGGCTTAACAAAATTTAAAAATAAAATTCTTCCTTTTCCACTTCTTTTTCCATTTTCCCTCCTCTTCTCTCTCCTTCTCTCCTCTTCACTTCCTGCTTCCTCTCTTTTCCTGCCTTTCCTTTCCCTTCCCTTCTCAAGCAATTTGGTTCTAAATGTATAAGGTGGCCCTAACAAGGTAGGTGTTCCACTGGGGTGGACGTGGAAGAGCTCGAGGGGATAAAGGCAGCATCTCCATGGGTATGCAGGGGTGGCCCCATGTGCTGTGACAGCCCATGTGGGGAGGAGGGTGTCCCTGTAGGAGGGGGTCCTGGAACAAGTATTACAGCCTGCTCAGAATGAGTAGGGTAACCCCACGGAAAGGAAGTTTGTCGAGGGGCATTGGAGCTTGAGTGGGTGGGTTGGCTATACCCTCCAGAAGGACACCTAAGCAGGGAAAAGAGGTATCCATGTAGGGGGCAGAGGTTGTAGGGGGTAAAGACAGGCTTCTGCTTCAAGGTGTTAAAATTCGAGAGGGTGAAGAGGGTATTCATTTATGTGGGAAGGCAGCCTGCCGGGGTGTCAAAATCCTAGCTGTTAATGAGGGCTTCTGGCCAGGATGGGGGCTCTGCATAAGGTGTCAGAGCCTGAGCCGGGGTAGGGGGGGCAGGGGGGGTGGATGGTGGAAGATCTTCTTGTAGGGACTGCAGAAAAAGAACAAGATGAACCTGGAACGTCTTTTTGTGCCATAAAGTAAGGAAGTGTTCAGGAGTGCTAGGGACATTTCAAAACAACACAGAAGTCAGCTTCAAGGGTTTCTCATTGATAAAATTGAGGATAATTTGAGCAACAAAATAAATAATAAAAATCATGGATTATCAGCCATTTAATAAAATAAGAAAGCATGGGTCCATAGGACATAAATAAATAAACGATTACACTAAAAATTTGATGAGGAATGGGTTATTTAATAATTTTATTACACCTTCCATCAGGTACTTATTAACCACCAAGAGAAACAGACACTCACTGTGGAAAAGCTTGGCAGATATCACTTTAATCCAGTGATCAGATTTAGCATCTCCAGAAAAGGACAGCTACAGGACAGAGTGCAGAGAGAGCACAGCATCCTTCTATGCTATTTCTGCCAAAGATGCATTAACTTAAATCGGATCATGAGGAACCATCAGACAATTCCAAATGAGGGATATTCTTTAAAATAACTTGTCTGTAATTTTTAAGTGTCAAGGTCATGAAAGTCAAGGGGGAAAATGATTGAATTAGACTAAAGTGACATAACCACTAAAGGCAACCCATGATTCTGAACAGAATCCTTTCACTATAAAGGATATTATTAGGACAGTTGGCAAGATCTGAATAGGTTTGAGGATTAGATGTTACTTTACTGATTCTGATGGGTAATTGTGGCTATGTAGGAGCATGTTCTTTTTCGTACGAATCACACACTTAATTCAGGATTAGTGGGGTATCTGGCCTGCTACTTACTCAGGGGAAAATGTTATTTATAGTGCCCTTACAACTCTTCTGTAAATTTGAACATAAAATTTTGTTTAAAGATAACTGATATATTTACCCTTCCTTGAATCATTTTAAGAGAGCTTAAATCGTTAACTCCATTCATCTCCTTTTTGATTTAAATACTACTGTGCAGGCTTTTCATTATACTTTTTTAGTCCAATGGATTAAACATTATCATTACCTTATACATCAAGGTATCTTTAGATTTTCTCATATGTTTATATTTTCTTTGCTACCAATTACTTCTGACATCACAAACCTTCCTTCTGAGATTATTTTCATTCTCTCAGAACAAAGTCCTTCAGGACCTCTTTTAGTGAGAGACCATCTGTTGGTAGCATACATATCTTCTTGTTCATCTGAAAATATTTGTACACAACCCTCAGTCTTGAAATGTAGCTTTGCAGGTTATATAATTTTAGAGGGACAATGATTTTCTTTCAGCATGTTGAAGATATTATTTCTCTGTCTTCTGCTGTCTACTGTTGCTTTAAAGAAGATGTTGTCATTCTAATTGTTGTGTCTTTGTACATAAGTTGTCTTTTCTTTCTGAATAGCTTTAAGGTTTTCACTTTGCCTTTGTTATTCTACAGTTTCACTACAAAGTCCATTGGACTTTCTGAATCTGATGATTGGTATCTTTCATAAATTTTAGAAAACTGTCTCTCCCCATCTCTGTTAGCAACTGTGGAACTCCAATAGGCATTTATCTTTCATAGTTTTCAAATTTTGCATTACTCAAAATTCCAATATTGTTTTTATTTTTAAACATATTAAATAATATCATGTTGTAGTCTATGTCAGATATGTCAGATAACTCCAACATCTGTAGTCTTTGTAGGTCAGATTCTACAGTTTGTTGTTTCTATTGACTTTCAGTCATGGTGGCTTATTCACTCATATATTTAGTCATTTTTCATCTTTGACACACATTCCTTAGAACAATTTATCTATGGTAATTCTTCTGAATTCTTTAAAGTCTAGTCTTCCAAATAGTATCTCCATTGTTTCTGCCAGACCCCTGAGGGTAATGTTATCTAAGACCTTTTAAACTACATTTCACCTTGTGGTTTTTCAGGCCCAAATCTGGTACAGTGTGGGTTTATGGTTATAGATCCTTAGGAGAGACATTTCTCCCACTTCTACCCAGAGCCAAGATCCAGAAATGTATATACTCCTACAATATCTCTTTATTTATTATTATTTTTATTCTACTTTTATTTTTCAAGTTCACATCCTGGGGGTATTATCCTACAGGGTTTCTATTGGATTTGTATAAGAGTCAGAAGTCCTTCAAACACTTCTCCTCCCATTCTCCTCCCATTTTCCCGACCAGGAGGCCTCCCATATATAATAGGATATTACTTTGAGAAGGAAAAGGAGCCCGGTAAATACCAAGCCCCAATTTTTCACTATTCTAGCATGGTAGGATCTGGAAATCAGACTTGATTTGATTTAAAGCAAACAAAATACTGTCCTAGACACTAATCAAGAAAAATATGAGTTTCCTCACTTTCAGCATGAGGTAGTTTCCTTTGCTTTGATCTTCTATAGCAATGTGAACCAAACAATCTAAAGAAAAAAACAACAACAGAATAATAAACTGGGGAGCCAAGACATCTAGTATAAGAGAGCAGGTACTGACAGAGTATTTCCCCAAAAACCATCAGTAGCTATTATATTCCCTTCTGCAATTTCTCCCAAATTCCAAATATGTTGATGATTTATTTACACAAAGAAGACTTAAACAAAAGTTGTTGCAAGCAGATTGTAAGTTCTTTGAGAGCAAGAATAATACCTCATTGTTCTAGAGAGAAAAACAAAAAAATATAGATTATTTGATTGATTGATAAAGTATATCACATAACTTTCCATTGAGAGGAGACAATGTAACACAGAGAGAAAGCACACTGACTATGAGTCAGGTCTCCTGGTTTCAAATCCAAACTCAGTTACTTGCAAGAAATATGATCTTAGGTGAACCTTATCTAAGCTCCGTTTTTAATCTATAAAACAGAAAAAATAACAATGGCTTTGCTATGAGGAGTTCCTAAGCTAATTTGGGTGAAGTGATTACTTAGAAAGGAGTATGGAGGTTCAGAGAATCTTTCAAGGAAGCAGTTGTAGAGAAGTGGGCTCTGACCAGAGCCTTGAAAAATGGTGAATATTTGGATAGTCAGGAAAAAAAACCTAACAAACTTCTCACATAGATGCATTCAGCTTCTTGTTTCCAGAGGGGTTAGCAAAGCTCCTAAAGCCACTTTGGATTTCAACTTTTATCCTAATTCATGGAAGAAACACCAAGCAGGACTTATATTCTCAGACTCTGGATACATTGCCTGGGATCAAATCATAGCATCATAGGTCTACCTGGCTAATTGCCTATGTAAAAATAAATACATAAATAAAGATGAAACCTCAGATTTTTTAAATCTGAAAATCAGGAGAGTACTTACTTTACAGTGTTGTTGAGAGGAGTAAGTGAAACAACCAATGCAAAGGGATAATATATAGTAACTATTCAATAAATATTAAATTTAAACTCTTATTAACATTATCATTTCCCCCTAATGTTTCCTTCTCAAGTCCTCACTCTCTGGAGTATTGCTACACTTGCCTGCTCTGCCTTCCTCATCCCCCCTTTGCCCTAGGTGGAAGGACACATTCCCTGATTAAAGGGGGCATCCCGCAAAGACTGACTATGAAGGCAAGTCCACAATAGATGGAGAGACAATGCAGTCTTGTTCAGAGCAACCACCAACAGTGATGACAACAGCCATCAACAGGCTGGGGTCAAAGATCAGCAGTCCCTCTGTCACTCCATTCTTTTCCTGGCTCCCAATGGAGTTCACAGGAACTCAATCTCAAATCTCAAATCCAATCAAAGCCCATCCATACAAGCCCAAACTAAGACACAAAATGAACAAACTCACAAGGCAAAACAAAGCTCTCAGCGTTCTGCAAAGTAAGTTCACCATCCCTTTGGCGGTCGTGGAAACACGGTACAGCCAGCAGCCAGGTGGGAGACATTGGGGGAAATTGGTGATTCAAACCTTGGAGGCGGGGACTACAGGTTAGCAGCAAAGCTAGATGGAAACTCTGGACACCCTCAGGAAATACCAGAATGACAGCAGCCATGTATCTCCAGGTAGGCATCTGAGGAAGCTTAAAACACTGTGCCAGTTGTGAGCACAGAGGGTGTTTCTGACAAAGTTCCTTTCTTGTCTCTGCCTCATGGAAAATAGGAATATCAGCTCCCTTGGAAGCCATTAGTGTAGTTGATGCCCTCCCTACACTCCTCAGGGCACATGCATGACATTTGTCCTGGATGCAGCTGGAATCCATCCTTTATGGTGCATTTTATCCCTTGATGCCATTGTCTGCTGGGAGATTGCCCGGATACTGAAAGTGTGTAACAATACTTTTCAATTACTGTACATACGTTCTGACACTCTGTGAGGCCTTCACCAATTTGCTGCACAATCTGTCTTGATAGTATCCACAAAGTAGGCATCTTGATAGTGTGGACAAAGTAATTTCTCTCTTTTTTTGCCTAGGAATCCTTTTACAGGCTCAATTCTCTAAATGAGTTATGCAGATGAGCATGTGGGAGAAGCTTGAGGGGTCTCTACTAAAAGAGGATGGGAGTGGAAATGGAGAAATGTGGACAGGGCCCCTGTAATGAGTTTTGGCTATCAGATACTCTGCTCCAGAGAAGGATGTGTCCAGTTCAGGGAAACCCAGCAACCACATCAGTATGAATGATTCTACTAGGTATACTTGGTACCCTGTTCCCCTTTAATGTGGCTGGTTAATTTGTCTTGGGGAATAATCACATTGTGAAAGCAACGATGGCCAAGCATTGTGCTCAATATTTTAAATATATGACTTCATTTAATCCTCACAGTAACCATATGAGGTTGATATAGTTTCTATTTTGCAGATGACAAAATTGACACTTAGGCTTAAGGAATTTTGGTAGAAGCTGGAATTCAAACACAGGCTTGGGAGAGTCTAACTCCCATGCTTCCAACCACATTGCTATCAATCTCAGTTTCTCGAAATATAAAATCTGTCTTCTCTCTGCTGCAGCCTGGAGTGGTTTTTCAGCAGCTGAGGCTGCACAAAGAGCCTTAGAAGAACAGAGGCAAAGGATTTGGTCACTTTTTATAGTTCTTTGGATAATAATGATACATAATTCTCTTGTTAAAGTTCTATAAACTTATACTGTTTCAAGACAAAGTTATATCTCCCTGTTCTGACCTGTCCCGTGTATCATCACCAGAGGAGTCCAGTCTAGTCACTTTGCTTGGAAACCTCCCAATGCCTCCTGATTATCCCCAGGCTCATGGCCATGCTTGGGTGTCCAAAGCTGGCCACACCCTACCTTCCCAGGCTGACTTCCTACTGCTCTAATCGCTAGCCCTGGGGTTTCAACTCTGCTCTGTGAATCTCTAGAGCCGCCAGGATTTTAGACCAGAGCAGCTCTGCTTTTAACATTTTGTGGGTCTCCACAGATTCTCACTTCAAGAAGGATTCAGAAGTTTTACAAAGTTTGAAAAGTACTTCTCTAACCCCACTACACCCCAGATCATTCACCTGGATGAATGAATCACCGTACTGTACATCTCTGCTCAAGTTCACCCTTCTCTTGAACCGCTCTCCCTTCCAACACTGCCTTTGAATATCTTACAAGTCCTTCAGGGTTTGGTTGGGGTATCACTGTCTCCATGTCCTTGATGTACATCCATAGCTCCATGACTACACTACTCCTGCGGAAGTTGCCACATCAAACCTTGTGGCGCGATAGCACAGGGAGACCAGCTCGGTGCTTTGTGTCCACCTAGAGGGGTGGGATAGGGAGGGTGGGAGGGAGACACAAGAGGGAGGAGATATGGGGATATATGTATATGTATAGCTGATTCATTTTGTTATACAGCAGAAACTAACGCACCATTGAAAAGCAATTATACTCCAAAAGAGATGGTTATAAAAAAAAAAAAATCCTTCTGGCGCGGCTATTTGTGCTCTTCTCATCTCATCTCTCCCACTCGACTCTGATGGTCTATCCTAGGGTTGAGCAGAAAGAGATCATGTCCATATTTCCATAACATCTGTGCATCTACTACACCTCAGCATCTACTATTTATTTTCTGATCATGCCAGGCACTTGATAAATATGTGCTGATTTGAACTTAACTGACATTGATAATTGGGTATCTCTTTAAGCAATGAGTTTGGTAACCTGATTGGTAAACACCATCTTTAGTTCTTGAAAACTTTCATGGTTTAATTATGTCCCCCTCAAAAAAGATATGTGGCAGTTCTAACCCCCAGTACCTCAGAATCTGACCTTATTTGGAGCTAGGGTCTTTACAGAGGTAATCTAGTTAAAATGAGGCCATTAGGATGAGCCTTAATCCAATATGACTGATGTCCTTGTAAGAAGGTGATATTTGGATACACACATAGAAGAAAGATGATGTGAAGACATAGGGAGAAGATGGCCATCTACAAGCCAAGCAGAGAGACCTGGAACAGATCTTTCCTTCATAGCCCTCAGAAGGAACTTGATTTTGGACTTCTGGCATCTAGATCTGTGAGACAAATTTCTGTTGTTTAAGCAGCCCACTGTGTGGTACTTTGTTATGGCAGCCCTAGCAAACCAATATAGAAGTCAAGTGTTACAGGGACCAACAAAAACATCCTGTGCCTGCCTTTATAAGCCTTTCCAGCTCTCAGCCGTAAGGCAGTATGAGCTATTTTCACTTTCTTCCTTCAAAGGATCTTTATCTAGGCATGGAGGTACGTGCGTGTGTGTGTGTGTGTGTGTGTGTGTGTTTACAGATATCCTTCCAGATATTTCTTTCTTCAGCTGGAGGTCTGCTGAGGGCCAGGCACGGTGCTGATGCTGGGATATAGCCCAAACTCATTCATGGCTTTAGTTTTGTCTCTCTCCAAGTTTCCAGATTCCTTAAGCACAAGAATGGTGACTTTCACTTTTCTTGTATCCTCACTAGCAACACTCTATCTATATGGACATAGTGTGAGTGCCAAAATAGCTGTGATTCTATACTTCCTCTGAATTCCGCTGTGCAATATCTATCCCTTCTGACACTCATCACTTTCTAAGTCTACTTACAGTTATGTGTACGTGCTTGTTTCATCTTTCCTTCTAAACTGTAAACTTTCTGAGGTAGAATCCATGGATGAACAATACCTAGTACTCAGTTATAAATGCATATTAAATGATGAATAGATGGGGGGGAGGGAACAGTGGCTAGACACCTAATCTTGGAAATAATAGAGAGGAAAACCTAGTCTAAAAGAAAATATGGGGGGTGGATCATCATTCTTTGGCTCTTGGTTTAAATACATGATGTTAAGTTACGCCTGGGGCTCATTTATAATTATTTACAGCCACAGTGTCACAATCTAATGGACAGAACCTAAAGATGTATGAGGGAATCTATGGAATATTCATTTTGGCTGTCACTGACTACAAAGGACTTCTAAGAAAAGCCATTCATATTATTAATAATAACAACAATAATAATGATTATAATAATAGGTAATGTTTATTGATCTTTTGATCTGGGCCAGCCACTATACTAAGAGTTTATACACATTATTTAATTTAACCCTCCCCAAACCCTGTAAGATAGATGAAAATATCTTTAAAATATAGCTTCATGCGATGTTAAGTAAAATATTTAAGGTCTCAAGACAGGAACTGGTGGAAGTAGAATTCCAACCCAGTTGGTACAGCGCCAGAGCCTAAGCTCGTGACCTCTGCTACAAAGACTCATTCGTAAAATTTCCTTGCCAGAAACAGCCAAAAGCTCTAGTCCTGCTTGCAAGGTTGTCTTCTGTGACAAAAATTTTGAAAAAGTTTTGTTATGCAATGTATACTGTTTTGTTTTAGAGTGTATAGTTTCATGTATATCCATCTGTATCTAATTAAAGAAAGATGAGCAGAGATTTTAATGGGGACATCTTGGTGGGGGTAGAATACCAAATATTTCATGTAAAATTTGGTTTTTCATATCTACTGGTGGTCAATGAATGTTAATTTAATTGACTGCATTCGATTTTCTTGAACAGCCAAGAGTGATTTCTGGATGGCAGCCCTTGGATGCCATTTGCTCCTCATGATAACTTAAAGCAAAAGACCAGAATCATCATCATAATAAAGATTGGAATCGGTATGAGAACAGGGAAAGGAGGAATAACTCTGAACTGTGTCTTATAGAGTGGTCCTTGAAAACATTGCAAGGCTTTTAGTTTAGAAGTCAATGCATTCTTTTATTCTTGCCTAGAATTTCATTTGTTTATTCAGCAAATATTTTGTGAGTACCAGGCACTGTTATGCACCCCCTGGGGACACAGTGGTGAGCAAGACAGTCAGGTTCTCTGTCCTCACTGAGCTTACAGTCTAGAAGGGGAGACAAGTATTAAAAAATGGATGGTTGTAGTCCTGTGTAACAGAGCCAATGATGGTAGAAATAGGGTGCAATGGGAACACGTAGGGGTAACTTACCCAGACCTAGGAAGCCAAGGAAGACTTCATAAATTCTAGGATCTTCTAGTAAATTTTTTGAAGAACTGAAATTTTTTAGATGAATATGAAATATTACTTCATAAAACATATGACTATTAAATTAAAGATACTTTTGTTAAGTTTGAAAGATGGCAGAAGGTCTTTAAAATGTTATCCAGGCTAGTTATCCAGGTAGGATAAAGGTCACCTCTTGGAGGGTCACATCTATAGAAGGGTCACCACCTGAGGTGGGGTTGTACCAGAAGCATTCTCTTCCTCCTCCAAAGGGATGTTTCCTGAATTCAGAAATGCTGAATGCTGGAAGAGGGCCTTATTGTCTTTCTAAATCTGGCCTAAATGGCAACAGGTAGCCTGTTAATTGCTTATTTAAATGCCTTTTGTGTCACATTTTCTGCTGGTGTATATAGCTTTTAATCACACATCACAGCAACTGGAGTTACCTGATAGTAGTGCCTCCATACCAATTTTTCCATCCTTGTATGCAATTTCAGAACAGTACTCCATCAGAAAGAGGAGCTGGATTCTATGAGAACACCTCCTATCTAATACAGAAACATAGTTCTTTCACCGCGGAATCTTCCAGTTCACAAACGCTGAGTGTTTCAATGATATTACAACCATATAGTTCAGTGCAATTTATGTTTGTATTTGTAAAACAGTGGAGTGGATTCACCTCCAATGCATAGATCCAGCTTTCTGTGTGTTGAGGTGCCACCTAGTGGACTGTATTACATACAAAAAGTAAAACTAATCCTGTATGAATTGCAACTAGCATTTTCTTCCTAAAATTTGAGGTCTGAGTGACAAATCTTCTTAGCTAGTGAAAGCTCTAAATTTTAAAATGTAACATCATATATTCAGCATAGGTTCAGCTTGAAAGGGACCAAATTTGGAATTCCCTTTAAACATTCTACCAAGGAAGATTTAAAAGGAGAGTATCAGAAAATAGCTGCATCAAAGGGATTGGTTTTGAGTTATCATTAGTGGTAGTGGAAAGAGAAGCTGATGCAAAATAAAAGTAGCCTGTTTTATCTAAGGTGATTGAGATTTGGAGCAAATAGAAGAACCAGGCTTCAGAATTTGAAGTAGATAAATTTAAAGATATATAACGATTCACAACTTCTTACAGGATTAGGCATCTTTAATGCATCTCTGTATTAAGTGAGGGTTGATGTTCAAAGAATGTTTATTGACTATCTACTATGTTCTGAGCACAAAGATAGGGACTGAGAATAATGAGCAAAACTGAAGAGGAAGGAGAGTTACTACTTCAGAACATTCTGGATTTTGCCACTTAATTTACAGCATTATGTCACTATTTCACCCATGTTTTCTTTGGTGTCATCCTCAGGGAATTGATAGGTCTGTTACTAAAGGCCAAAGAGCACTCTGCTAAGATGATATGAGCTCAACGACTTTCCAGAATTCCAGGAGTCTTTGGAGAATTGTAGCATCTACAGCAGGAAGCTTGTTGAAGCAGTTTGATCTTTCCTTTGACTTAAGATCAATCTTATCATTTGCTACCATGGGCTTTGGGAGAATTCTTCGTACTCACCTGGGGTTGGCTGTAAGTTGCTCACCTTTCATGGAGTGCTCAGACCACTTCCATAAGGACTGGGCATCAAGCAGTTAAAAGGGCTTGGGACAATGGAAAAGACCAATGTCCACCAAACTGAAAATTCGGTGCACACCTTAATTCAGATCACTCCCCAGGACTACGTGAGTGAAGGGGGAGAAGTTAAGGGGCTGAGCTGAATGTCTGTCTTGCTTTTCTATCATCTTGGTGGAAGCAGTAATTGCTTTCAACTTCCCTTTGGCTCCCCAAACCACTGTATGGAAAACAACATCAAAACTCCCAAGAAATCTAAATCTAAAGAGCAATCTGATGCTTTAAAGAGTAAAAAAGAGTTAATGAAAGTGTAGGCAAGATACTTCCTACTCTCCAACAACCTTCCCCTACTTTTGATATACTTTGAGTCCTAGGATCCAGCAGTACAATCTCTATTAAAGTGTATCATGCAAGCAAAATGTACCAGTAATGAGAGCCCTAGCTCTGCAGGTCAGCAGACAGGTTGTTAAAGGTTGGTGAAATCTTGGTGAGAATAGGTCAGGAAGAATGGAAAAAAAGCTAACGGAGTTTCAGTGATATTAAGAGAAGTACAGTGAAGTGGATAGTGTGTGAGCTCTGGTCTCAGGGACACACAGATTTGAATCTCATTACTACCACTTACTAGTGGTGGGAATTTGGGGTGAGCGACTTAACTTCTCAGAACCTCAGTTTCCTCATCTGTAAAAGGGGATAATAACAGAATCTCTGAAAGAGTTGTAGGGATTAAATTAAGTATCGTAAGTAAAGTTCCCATCACAGTGCCTGGTATATGGTGAATGTAAATTTAGCTCAGCTAGTTATTATTATTATGACTTATGATCATTCATACTTAGTGCCATCATGGGCTTTATTTGGATGATGCTTGGCTACTGCATTCAATTCTAGATGACACATTGTAAGAGGGCTACAGTGAAAAATGAGAGAGAATTCAAAGAGCTTTTGACTAGCTATATCATGAAATTCTGTTGCCCAAAGTCTACATGAGAAAGTTATGCTGGAAAAGCATCACTTTAGACTTCAACTACTGAAAGGCCTCTCATATGGAAGCAGGGTTAGGTTTGTTTCTTGTAGCCCCAGACATAGAATTAATCAGAGTGACTAGAAGTCAGAAGCATATATATTTCAGGTAGATAAGGAAGAATTCTCCTTAGAATGGGCTGTCTGGGAAGGTGGTAAATTTCCTGTCCATGGAGGTGCTTAAATTGGGATGACTAGTTGTCACAGATACCATGTAGTGGGGGAGGGAGAGAGGGCTGCATTTCAAACACTGGATAATAGCTGGCTTAGTAAATTGTCCAGACCTCATTCAATCCTAAGATTCTCTCATTCTAGGATAATGAAGAAGAAAAAGATGAGAAAGAAGTGATAGAGGAAAGAGATGGAGGAAGGCAGCCATCCCTGGTTCCTTTTCTCCTTTACTCCTGGGTGGTGTGGGATTTAGCGATGGCCTCTGCTAGCCCCTAAAACACCTTGGTCCCAATTAGAAAATGGTATCTCTGCTCTGGGCTGATGCGACACCACGGTTGCCGGGGTCAGCGAGATGGCAGTGTCTTCATGAAAATTACAAGAAGGAGCCTCTTCCTCTGGGCAGACGTGTGATGAGAGGAATGAAGATGAATTTCAGCCCCACTTGCCTTCTCAGCTGGGCACTCCTGTGCAGTGGACAACCTGCAACATTGTGCGCAGCCATCCGAGCTCTAACCTTCTGGTCCTTTCACTCAAGACAAACTGGCAGTTGCCTTCAAGTCTTCTTCAGCCCTGAGAACCTAGGAATGCAACTCCAGCAACACGATCATTATACCCAAGAGCACATGGCTTAGAGTGAGAATTCCGTGGAATGTATTGTAGAAGGTTAGATCAGTAATGATGGACATTTATGGGTTTTAGCTGCCAGAGTACATTTTTCTTTCTTATAATCTTAATTTCCCCTTGTGTCCGTGATTGAGGTAGGAGTATAATTTCAGGGACGGATCTTCTACAGATTTTCTTTTTCCTGCCCCCTTGCATAGCCAGGGATTGGGCATGTAAACTGAGCTTAGCCAAACAAGTACCATCTCCCCTCTTGAGTCTTAGTGACCTGGGAATGACAGGAAGTCATTCACATGCCTGGCTGTCCCGGATGCCGGAGGGTTTCTGTGTCCCCTGCTCTGCTTCCTGCCTTCTGCTTCTTGGGCTTCCTGTCTGTCTCCAAGGCTGGCATTCTTCCATCCTGTAAGCCTCCTGTTAACCTTCCAGTGATCTCCTGGTTGCTTATGTTGTCAATAGTAAATTTCTTTCTATAGCTTGCAGCCAAGAACTCTAACTAAAATACCAATATTAAAGTTGAAAATAGCAGGCAACTACTAATAATATGAGAGTCTTGAGAGTCAAAATCTCCACTGCTAAAGATTAAACTCTTTCCATGCTGGAATTATGTATCACCTACTAGTCCAAACTCCATTCCTAGAATAACAATAATTATCATGTTAACTTTACATTGATTGAGCATTGATTGAGTGTTAGGTTAAGGGTGTTATATACATCGCTTCATTTAATTCTCACCACAACTCTTTTAAAATAAATACCAATATTATATTCATTTTAAAGATAAGGAAACTGTGGCTTAGAATAATTTACTCAATATCGAGTTAAGAAGTGGCAGAGTCAATATTTAAACCCAAGTCCAGGTCACTTCAAGACCTGTGCTTATAATCACTCTAATATTCTGCCTCTTATTTCCCCTGACTGACATATATAGTGAACACATTCATTATTTCCTCATATAGTGAAATAGTCACAATAAATCAAATACTAGGAAGTTGGGAAAAAAAAAACATGTATTTACAAATTATGAACTAGCTTTAGGAAAAGACTTACATTCAGCTCATTTACATTTCAGCTTTTGCTTTCAACATGTTCCGGTCAGGAGTCCACGCTCCCCCATTCTCGGTGCATGGGGGCAGTCCAGCTATCTCAGCTGGGTCTTTCCTGCCTGTTAAATATCCACTGGACTGAGCGCTCTTCAAGCTCCCAGCAAGTTCATTAGTTACCTGAAAATACCTACCTCATCTGTCATCAACACTCAAATGGCCTGCGGGATTTTTCATTTCCACTCCATTATCCAAACCCTTTCTAGCATTTACCTCCCACATCTGGAATCAATCCTGACCAGAAGCAAAGTGCTGAACAGTTGGGCTCCTCCTGGGGCAGCCTTTCTCCAGAGGAGTGACAAGAATATGTTGCGGATGAATTAGCCATTCTCTTCTAGAGGAAGCTGCTGTGGCAGAGGCAGCTTTCATGCATTTTAATTTGCTCATTTACCCCCTTCGTCTTTACTTGTTTAAGCAAAATATTTAGTTTAACATTTTCAGTCATTACAGCCTAAAAACATGCGTACTTTAAAACTAGATTTATTTGAGTTGCAAATTGTGGGAATCCTTTAAAAATACCCCAGCTCATTATCCTTTTATCTGTCTCTGTAGAAAAGATTTTAGATAGTCTCAGAAAACATCGCTGACTTTCAAGCCTCCTACCACTGCCCACACCACTGTCTCTGTCTGATACTCACTCAAGAGAGAAAAGAGAGTACCAGTTTGCCAATTACAATGAAGTCAATTACAGGATTTTGATTTTACGCTATTTTTCTTTCCTTTTCTAAGCAGCCTGGAGGCCAACATCATAGGCTTCTAGAATTGCTTTCAGTTGATAATTTTCAGATCCTTGTGAAGAAAAGAATTTAATTAGAATTTTTCTTTTTTCCTCCCTCCCTCCTTTCTTTCTTTCTTCCTTCCTTCCTCCCTCCCTCTCTCCCTCCCTTCCTTCCTTTCTTGCTTGGTGGGGACTGGATAGGAAAAGGTGACCTCAGGATGATAAACCTCCAGACGTCTTTCTTTGGAAATATCTTCACGGAAAAAAAAAAAAAACCCAAAAACAAATGGTGATGAAAACTACTTTCTGACAGCCCCGAGGAAAATATGTGTATGCATATGGAAAAAGTCAATCTCTTGATTAGATAAACTGCATTATTTTAGTAATACAGCACATCCTGTCTTTAATTTTAAATAACCGTAAGATTTTTTTTGTAGTTCTAGAGGAAACAGCAATAAGAAACATCCAAGATATCCAATATATATCAAGATACAGCTCTTGGCACCTGCAGGGAGATTATCTATGCCGATGAAGTGAAATATTACTATGGATAATAGAAAGTTATAGAACACAAGAGAAAAAAAATAATAAGAGGCAATCAGGAAGCTAGAAAAGCAGTTTTCTGTGAAAGAAATCCTGATTTAAGATAGTGAGTCTGGGCATTTTTGTTCTGCTTTCTTTAAGGTCAATAACTGAGCCAGGAAGAGGTTTTGAAGCAGAGTTAGCTGTAAGCAATAGTGAAGGGTCTAGGCTGTGCCAGTCACTGTGCTAAGTGCCTCGTCGACCGTGATGGCACCCACCATGCAGCCTCGCACATGTGCTGGGCACAGTGAGGAATGCAAACCAGCGAGCACGACCAGGCCCCACCCTGTCCTTTCCTTACCCACCGGGCAATGCAATGGGGAAACCGCTGAGAAAGCAAATCCAACCTCCAGATTGAAGGAACAAAAACAATGTGAACAGTGAGCTCTTTGAAAAGAAAACTGCTTCCCTATGGTAGAAAATAGGGGCAGGGGGCCCATGCAGGGAGCCCAGCAAGCAGCGAAGGTGGGCCCTGAGGAGTGTGATATTACACAGGAACATAATGGGGTTGACTGCATACTTGTCTAATTACTGGAGCTATTAAAATCTCTATAATTTAGATTCAGGCAAAAGAAAAAAAAAAGCCTATATAAATGCACACACATGCTCCTGATTGGATTTTATGAATCTACTCCTCTCAATTCGAAAAGGACACCACCCTGCTGTGTACATGTGGCAGCTAAACCTGCGTGACCTTCTGCTCCCGGCCCTGCCCCTGCCCCCCAGACTAGTGTACTCTGTTATTGTAATAAGCAGTTAGGTTAGATAAGGCGACGGGTGATGGGATCATCTGTGTTGAAGCTGAATTATAATGCCTCGGTCAACGGATTTAATCTAAACCAAATGCTTTGGGATTCTGAAAGCTCCGGGAACAGAGAAAATGTAAGTTTTATATTTGCCCAAGTTCAAACAGAGAGCAGTCAGAGAGATTCCAGAAGCTCAGAGAGTGGTAGCAAAAAAAATGTTGTTTCTCCTGAGTTCAATCAAAGGAACAAGTAGAGTATACTTTGTATTCACCTCTTCCTTTTCTTTCTCCTCCGTGCACTCTTTTTTCTTGACACAGAGGAGGGTTATCACTTAATGCCAAACTGAACTTGATCAAAGAAGTACTTAGCACATAATAGGTGCTCAAAAAATTAATACTTCTCGGGCTTCCCTGGTGGCGCAGTGGTTGAGAGTCCACCTGCCGATGCAGGGGACGCGGGCTCGTGCCCCGGTCCGGGAGGATCCCACATGCCACGGAGCAGCTGGGCCTGTGAGCCATGGCTGCTGAGCCTGCACGTCCAGAGCCTGTGCTCCGCAACGGGAGAGAGCACAACAGTGAGAGGCCCCCGTACAGAAAAAAAAAAAAGAAAAAGAAAAAAAACATTAATACTTCTCAAATGGACAAATGGAGTGGTAGTTAGTGTAGGGGTTTAGTGTCCATGCTTTTAGCATCAGACTTCATTTTGCCCCTTCTTCAATGCCTCAGTTTCCAGATCTGCAGAATGGAGCTAATAGTACTTGTGAGGCCTAAACAGGTTATGAATGTTAAGAACTAGCATAACACCTGATACATAGCAGGTAGTTTCCTTCCTAACACTCATTGCCTCTAGCTCCTGTGCTTCCACCTAGTAGGCGACACTTCCCCTCCTAACAGCCTGGTGGCGACAGTGGAGGTGGTGGCAGTGATGATAATAATGTTCTCCTGAGGCACCGAAAGAGATAAATATAAACTCAATAACATTTCTGAAGACAACTCAACATTTATTATACTTTGCCTCTGTTAGAAGCCGGCATATCTAAACGCTTAGAGCTTTCTGCTGAATCAGATAATAGTTGCCAGTCTATATTCAAGACACAGAATAGGATAGGTGAATTTCCCAAGGTCACACAGCTTGATGAGAATATCAGACATAATTCCTTATTTACTAACTCAAAGTCCACTGCTCTCTCCCCAAAACTGTATAAAAAAATGCTTTCAAAGTAGCAAGTTAGTTATTATTCTCTGAAAATGATATTTTTATAATTTATAAAATTATAAAATTTTATAAAATTTTAATTAAAATATCATAAGATGGTATTTTTATATTTTTATAATGATATTTTTATAACTTTCTATCCCTTTATCCAATGTTCATTCCTTCACAGCGTTTATCATTGGTTGTTTTCTTACCTCTTAATTTCCTTCCTTTTTTTATTGGCTGTATGCTTTCACTAGGCCAGTAAGGTCCACAAGAAAGAAGACTCTGCCCTGTTCAGCACTGTAGCCCGGCCCCCAGAGCAGTGCTAGCATATCACAGGAATTCCATAAATATATGTTATGTGAATAAACAATGCCAATTTCCTGAGTTTAGGGTATTCCTTGCTGCTCAGATACTTGAGTAAACCAGAATCCTATAAATATATGTCATCAATACCCCTTTAAAATAATTTTTGCTAACTTTCAACTACAGCATTTGCCCCCCAACTCCCTTATTGAGGATCAGAAGTTCCCTTCTCCCAACTTACATGAGTGTCATGTAACCCTTCCCCTACTGGCCAGAGGGCAGCTCTGAGATGTCTTAGGTTGTACCCATAAATGAAAGAAAGCCCATAATTTTGATGCCTTAAATCCTGGGGTGCGGTGGTCCTTCACTTCTGGTGACAGAGCAGTCCCCTTCTTTGCTTCAGCATTAAAATTCTATAAAATAAAAATTATACCATTTTGGATTATTAGTCTGTGATCTCTTTCTTTCCCCTACAATAATACAATAGTGTTTACTTCTTTTATATCTGTATGAGCTGTATGCCTAATTTTTTTTTTTTTTTTTTTTTTTGGTACGCGGGCCTCTCACTGTTGTGGCCTCTCCCGTTGCGGAGCACAGGCTCCGGACGCGCAGGCTCAGCGGCCATGGCTCACGGGCCCAGCCGCTCCGCGGCATGTGGGATCTTCCCGGACTGGGGCACGAACCCGTGTCCCCTGCATCGGCAGGCGGACTCTCAACCGCTGCGCCACCAGGGAAGCCCTGTATACCTAATTTTGAAGACTATTCCTTTCTTCAGGTCAGAAGGAAAAATGCTTTTCCATGCTTTATCTCATTGGACGCTAAAAACAACTTTTAAAGGGTAGAAGGAAATGTTATTATTCTCATTTCACAGATGAGAAAATAGATATGTCCCATGGTAGTAAGAAGCACAGGTAGAGTTGAAACTCAGGTGCTCATCTGATATTTAACAAAGATTTAATGAGCACCTCCTGTGTTGCAGGCTCTGTGCTGGGCTCTGGGAACAAAGCAGAAAGCAGACAGAGCAGCTTTGCAGGGCATCTTTGGCTCCAGGTCCAGTGTCCTTTTCTAATCTGAGAACTCCAGCCAAGGACAGTAAAGTTAAATCATAATCCAATATATTTTCATATAAAGCTTTAACAGTTTTAAGGAGGTTTCTAAACAAAAACTTAAAGGAAGTTAAACAGCATTTTAACATTGTTTCTGACTGACTGCACAGAACATTTTGACTAAATTAAGTGAAGTAGAGTTGAAACATGACTTGGAATAAAATAATCCAAGTATCTAAACGTTTGGAAATGTCACCATCTTATATAAAAGGTAAGTGCACGACCAGAACAGCAGTGGAGAGAGCTGGGTGTTCTCAAGATATTCTGTTTCTCTTTGGCCAGGTAGCAGTGAATTCCGGGCAGGTTCTGGACACCTGTGGCCTCTCTTCTGCTGAGTTTCAGCTCCCAACTGCCAGGGTTGTCAGTGTTCCCTATTATTCTCCTGACAGACAAAAGGGAAACAGCAAGTATTCCCTTCTGTCTAAAAGAGTAGCAAGTAAAAATGGCTTCGTGATTGTAAGAAATGTCGACTTAATTAGCTTTTTTCTTCCAGGTAATAAGTGTTTTCTCCAAGGAATGCCCAAAATTAACAACACTCTATGAAGAAGTTTTTATTTCCTTATCTCTTCCCACTTAAGATCCATAGATGCAAAAATCACACTCAAAGATGATAAGAAATCTTCATGGTTTATTGTTTTTGTATAAAACATTACCACAGTGAAAGTTAGAATCTGCATCTGCTGACATTTTGAAATCTTCCTTTGAGAGGTATGGCTCCTATGTCCTCCCAAACCTTAAAGATTATGGAAATCAGAAGTATCTTCTCTTATACCAAGAGTTCTTTGTTTGGAAGTTCACTACTGTTTTTCAGGTAAACATTAGTTTACCTGTGAACTCCATGAAATGGTATAAGAAAAATATTTTTTGTATGTCATTTTGTAAGTTTATGGCTTTTCAGAAGATTCTCAAAGGAGTATATGAAACAAAACAGTATGAGAACTCCTTTACAATAGTCTATTGAGGCTTTGAATGTTGTCAATACATTCGTAAGTAATTTCACATAATTTTTGGATGTTTCTTCAGACTCGGCATTTGAGAACAAAATATATAATCATCACTGATAGATTTTAAGAATATGTGATGCCTAGTTTACACCATGACATTTACTCCATTTGCTCAATTTTAAGAAGTGTTTCTTGCCTCTGAAAAGCAGAAAGGACTATCCAACTATAACTCGATTTAATTTGACTCTGAGGACTGTAGTTCCTGAACAGCTGACTGAAATAAAATTCTATAAAGCAGACCCTCTATTCCCATTGAACTGCTGTAATTTTGGTTTGTGGTTTAGCACAACAGTGGAAGATGGCTGAATCTTGTCTTCCCGTCACATTGCTCTGGCGGTGGGACTGCTGGGCATTATCACTGAGTGATAATGTCCTGAGTAAATAAAAATAAGGGTCTCTGCCCTCTAAGCAGTTACTATCTAGCTGGGGAGACAGAACATGTGCTCAATACCTATGCAATTTTTTTCCCAACAGGCCATGCTATAGAATGGAAAAAATAGAGAATGTATGTAGGTTTTCACTAGAATACAAAATCCCTGTAGCTAACGCTGCCCTTGATTGTAATATGTCTTATTATGAATTTATAGATAATCTATCAGTGTTGGTAATTCTTCAAAATCTGCCCATCCAGTTATTTTGAAGGACAAATTCTAGGACTAAATTTTTAAATAATCTACACAGATTTCTTTCATATTTTCCTAAGTTCAGAGTCTTCAGCAATCTAAATTGGACTTTCTGTCACAGTCTTATGTTTCCAAGTAGGTGAAGAAAGTTTTCTTTGCTGTATGGGAGAGAGAGAGAGAAAGAGAAGGAGAGAGAGGGGAAATAAATATATCATACACACACATATATACAGTTTCTTATGTACATACATACATATATATGAAATTCAGTAGAAGTTTCTATTTTAAAAATGTTTATCCGAATAGGTGCATTAAAACTTGATAAGGTTTGTAAAATTTATAAAGGCATCTCCTTCAAGGCCTGATGTGAGTTATGAAATCTAATTTTGTTTTCATAGCTCTGTGATAAAATTTTATCAGTGTTATAAAAGGGCTCTTTACTAAGACTGACCGGAAATCTGAACTATCTGGCCAGGCAATAAAAACACATTCCTTAGCTGCAAAGTGTCAGACAAGCAAGGTTTAACTGAAATTGATCGATAAGTCTTCCTTTGACAGTTGAGTGCATTCACTTTACCTCATAGGATAATAGTTTGGTTTTCATGGTTTTTCCATTAATATCAGACTTCAGTGTAAGAAACAAGAAAGACATAAAAGGGAGAGAGACATGCCATCAAGAGAGAATGTTGTGATCTTTAATGGTAGAGCACTTGTGCTCAGATGAAGTGCTTGTGTGAGTGAGGGTTCAGACTTTCATTACTGATTGTTATGGGTTGAATTGTGTTCCCCCCACCAAAAATTCACATGTCAAAGTCCTTACCCCCAGCATCTTAGAATGTGCTCTTATTTGGAAATAGGGTCATTGCAGATGTAATTAGTTAAGATGAGGTCATACTAGAGTGGGTTGTCCCCTAATCCAAAATGACTAGAAAATTTGGACACAGACAGGTACATGGGGAGAATGTCCCCCATGAAGATGAAGCAGAGATTGGGGTGATGATCCAACAAGCCAAGGAATGCTAGATTGTCTACAAACCACCAGAAGCTAGGGCAGAGGCATGGGACAAATTCTTCCCTCACACCCTTTAGAAGGAACCTGTCCTCCTGGGACTTTGATCTTGGAATTCTGCCTCCAGAACTGAGAAAATAAATTTCTGTTGTTTAAGCCACCCAGCCTATGGTACTAGGCCTAACAACTAATACATGGATGAATACAGCCATTGGGGTAGAGAAGTGAGAGCCCCTAGTTGCTTGCTATGTCCTGATGAGCCAGTGAGGCTCCTCTCTGACACATGTGGCAGTGCTCTCCCACCCACCACCTTGGGTTGGGCATCCAAATTTAGCTCACTTTGCCTAACTCAGCTGTCATCAGAGAACTTTTCCAAGCAGGCAGTGACTAAACCATAAAATTATTCCTTGAAGGCATCCAATGAAGGCATCCCATTCAGTTTTAGAACTGCCAATAACCATACCTGAAATTTCTACAGGCTTTGAAGTTAGACAGATCTGGGTACAAATATCAGCTCTGCCACTTATCAGCTGATGGCTTTGGCAAGATATTTCATCTCTCAGAAACTCAACTTCCCCATTTAAAAAAATTTTTTTATTATTTATTTATTTATTTTTGGCTGTGTTGGGTCTTCGTTTCTGTGCAAGGGCTTTCTCTAGTTGCAGCAAGTGGGGGCCACTCTTCATCGCCGTGCACGGGCCTCTCATTATCGTGGCCTCTCTTGTTGCAGAGCACAGGCTCCAGACGCGCAGGCTCAGTAGTTGTGGCTCATGGGCCTAGTTGCTCCGCAGCATGTGGGATCTTCCCAGACCAGGGCTCGAACCCGTGTCCCCTGCATCGGCAGGCAGATTCTCAACCACTGCACCACCAGGGAAATCCCCCCATTTTTAAAAAGTAAAAGGAGAAGTAGGAAAAACCCATCTATTTCCAAGGGTGGTCAAGAGTATGGAATGAAACAGACAACAACAGTGTAAAAGTCCAACAGGGTGCCTGGCATGTGTACACACTCTGACAGCATTAGTGCCCTTCTCTGTTCATGTTTATAATCGATCTTATTTGATCCTTATACCAATGGACTTGCCCAACAGTGCAGGAGGCAAGACACCACTTAGGCTTTTGACACCAAGTCCAGAGATCTTTCCATAGGAGGAACCACTTCCAGTCCTTGGCCATCCCTAAGCTGTGTCCTGGCCTCCCTCTGTCACTCTGGTGAAATTTGGATTGGAATTCTGAGGCTGAAGATGATCTGGATGCAGGTCCTAGTAAACACCTGTAGAAAGGCTCTACCAAGCAGAAGGATAGGCTCCCAGAATTCTGGCTGTCACAACTCTTGTTGCCCAATTGCATCTCACTACTGAATCAGAATCAGACCTTTAAAGTTAGGTGGGACTTTAGAGATGGAAGAGTCTACTTTCCTTATTTTTAAGAAAAGGAAGCGGCAGCTCAGATGGGTCCTCAGCCAGTTGACATCTAGTTAAATGGTCTTATGAACCACAGGCTAATGTTCCTCCAATTTTATTGTGTCCCCAGTAGTCACAAAGTCAGCCCAGAAACGGAAGAACCAAAATAGATCCAAAGATATGTAACATATTCTCAGAATAAACCTTTGCCTGAAGAGCAATGTGGCTTTAGTGAAATCAAGGTCCTTCCTAGCTCTATGATGCTTAGACCAAGTTAAGGTGAAAGTGGACTTCAAAATGGTGCTGGGACTGCCATATATTCAGTAAAAGGGGTGGGGGCATCAGTGAGTGCTCTTTCACACCTGCTCTCTGGTGGGGGTGATGCTTGCTCATCTTAGCCCCCAGCACCTCGCAGCTCCTGGAGGAGATCATGGCATTTTCAGAGCAGGCAGAGGGGCCGAAGAGCAGTGACTCTTGTTTGGAAATCTCCTGAATTGGCTGACTCCCATTTATATGCTGTTTCTGGCAACAGAGATCAGTCTGGGTCACCTCTCTGCCACTGAGTAAATATGCTGAAAATTATTACTATTTCAGACAAATGTTTAACTAGTCTCAGATTATCTATGACACCACAGGCCAAAGTCACAACAGTCTAACCTGGGAGTGAGTTTACTTTGTGATTTATGGAATGAGAATTCTGGGTGCTCTGTGGGACTAATTTAATACGAAACATTCAGATGTCTGTCTTATAATGCCATTCATCTTTCCTTAGCCTGCCTGCACCAGGGGGCATGTGGTTCAGAGAGCAGGCTCTCCCTTCTCAGCCACAAATCATCACACTTGTGCAAGGGGGTGACACGTCTTCTCTTCCAAGCCAGGCTGCCTGCAGCAGTCAGGCAACCAGTTAACGGTCCATCTGGGCACTGATGGGAGAAGAGTGTTTTCCACTCTATCGAGCCTTAGGAGTGTTTTGAAAGTTACAATGGGCAAAGAAGGGATCATAATCAACATTGCTTTGGTTTGCCTTCTGATAAAGGAAACATAATCAGTCTATACTGTCTCGTCAAGTACAAGACTCATTTTATAAGAAGGTTATGTGATATTCTATGGATTGATGTGACAATGTGTGTCTTCACTCAGATTGCTGTAGCAAAGTACCATAGGCTTATAAACAACAGAAATTTATTTCTCACAGGTCTGCATCCTAGAAGTCTGAGATCAGAGTGCCACTGTGGTCCAGTTCTGGTAAGAGCCATCTTCTGTGCTGCAGACTGCTGACTTCTCATTTTATCCTCCCATGGCAGAGAGCAGAGGAAAGAAGGAAGCTCTCTAATGACTCTTATAAGGGCACTAATTCCATTCAGGAGGGCTCCATCCTTAGGATCTCATCTATTTCTAATCATCCCCCAAAGACCTCACTTCCTAATACCATCACATTGGGGCATAGGGTTTCAACATACAAATTTGCTGGGGACACATATTCAGTCCATAACAGTGCATGTGAGGAGAAGAAAGTTCTACAAAAAACTCAAACTCTGATTCAATGCTTATATTAAAAAGCAGGTACCTTTTTTAGCCAACTAGTTACTTCAAAACTTACATTCATTCAACAAATATCCATTAATGCCTACTACACAGTAAGGAATATTCAGGCACTGGAAATACAGGTGTGAAAAAGCCTGGCCTTACTTTCAAGGAGTTTACAGATCAGTGGGAGAAAGAATATGTCAACAGTGGTAAGTTCTACAGTTAAGGTAAGCAAAGGGGGCAGCAGGGGGAGCACATGGATGGCAGTTCCCAACAGAGTTGGTTTTGGGAGGGGTCAGGGACAATCCCCCAGAAAGCTGTAGGAGGAGAATGTGCAAAGGTAAGGAAGTTAGAGAGAACACACGATTTGGGGGAATTGAGGGAACTTTTAGGTCAAGTGAAGTGCAGATCTCTGGGAGCAAAGGGGTGAGAAAACCGAGACTTCAGGGCGAGGGGAGCACAGTCTTTCCAAGGGTGTGGGGTACCACGGGGAGGAGTGTGTCCTTCATTTAGATGACAGTCAGGGGCCACTGAAGGTTTTTAAGCAAGAGAGTAACACGATTTGATTTTCAGTCTAGAAAGATCATTCTGGCTACTACTTGGATAAAGAATTGGAGAGGAGTGAGGCTGGGGGTGTACCATGACTAGTTAGAAAACCATCAGTATTATCCGTGGGAGCAATGACAGTGGCCTGAAGTAAGATAGTGTAAATAAACACCTTGGAAGTACTTAAAAATCCCACAAATAAATCGCGTTTTTTTCATAATTACTGTTGTAAGCTGCTGAAATGAAAAGTGGCTCTTGTTGTCATTTCCTGAATGAGCTGGAGGATAGGGGTGCAGAGTGCTGCTCATGCTGTCTTTTTGTGTGTGTGTGTGTGTATGGTATGCGGGCCTCTCACTGTTGTGGCCTCTCCCATTGCGGAGCATAGGCTCCGGACGCGCAGGCTCAGTGGCCATGGCTCATGGGCCCAGCCACTCCGCGGCATGTGGGATCTTCCTGGACCGGGGCACAAACCTGCGTCCCCTGCATCGGCAGGCGGACTCTCAACCACTGTGCCACCAGGGAAGCCCTGCTCATGCTGTCTTGTGCTGTTACTGCAATTTTCCCCCACTGCTGTTGAGAACTCTTCCCTAGGAAGCCTCTTAAACACACAGCTTTAGTTCAATACATCGTTGTGGCCCACATCAACTTTTTCATGGGAACTGGACATTATGTAACAGAGAATACTACTCCTTGGGTGTCCTGGAACATAACAAGGATTGAAAGCTCAAACACAGTTGACGATGGTCAAGCCCAAAGAGTAGAACACACGTTTCAACATTGGGAAAGTTGGTAGGCAGGCTGGCCTCGCAGAGTGCAGGGAGAGGGAGAGATGGTAACAAAAATCAAAATCCACAATGGAATTCAGCCTATCAAAATGACTGCAGTAAACAAGAGGCAAGGAAAAGTTTGATAAAAAGGGTTTGACATTCTGAATTGATCTGGAAAAATTCCCTGGATGCCAGAGTGTCTTCAGCTTTGCCAGGATGTCTCTGCAAGATCCACTTCCTCAAACAGACTTACTTGTATTCGGAAGTGTCCAACTTAAGAGTCCAACTGGTATCCATCCTGATATTGTAACCAAAGTCCTGATATTGTAACAGATTGTATCCTCAAGGTCATGCTGCTCGTATAGCAAAGACCACCAAGGTTACTCCATTAAAGTGAGTTTGGAGGATACACCCAAGGACAAGCCTCTTACTGACGGAACAGGACTAGAGATAAGCTAGCTGATTCCATTGCTAATGTCATCCCTCAGTGGTGAAGGGAGAAAATAATCATAACAACAGCAGAATTATGGGTTCATACTGAAAATGCCATGGAGCCCGTAATGCCAGCCAGATCCACAGCTTCCTAAGGAAGGGACAACCCACACCAACGTTGCCTACACAGGCAGCTGTACTTTGTATCATGTGATCCCTGACATCCTAATGTAAAGGGATGAGTAAAAGGCAGCTATTGGCTGGCCTCCAGCCATTCAGTCTTCCATCAGAAGACACAAAGAAAGTAATTCAGATGGTAGAGTGGCCCTAGAGCCAAAAGAAATACAAAGGGAAGGCAGGAAACAGAAGCCATGAAGCAGCAGAAGCCATGAGAAGGCAAGTGAGCATTTTAGCCTAGAGCAGGAGAGTTCATGAAAAAGTAGGAAATTCACAGAAGCAAGAAGCACAGGGAAGTCAAGAGCAGGAAAGGCACACTATTGGGTGATCATTTGGACAGTCAGGCTGTGGGTCTGGAACAGAGACCACCGTGAAGCCTGTGTGCTGGGCTCTCCTTTGCTCTCCCCCTTCTTTGTTAACCCTCCTAACAAACCTCCACCTCCGGAGGTAAGTCGAGTGTATCTCTGTAACTTGAAGCCTGAGCAAGCTTAATATACGATGTCTAGTCCAGCTTTCATATTAGTTCCCTTTAACCACTTCTCACCACACTTAAAAAAGAAAAACCCAGACTCCTCAGCATGACCTACAAGGCCCTCCAATCTGGCTGGTGGCCACCTCTCCCACCTTACTTGATGCCTGTTACCCCAACATTCCAGCCTCTGTACTCTCCAAGTAGCCACACATCTACTGCATTCATCTTTGCATGCCCAGTACCCAGAACAGTAAGTGCCTGGAGATGCATACATATGAATTAGTTCTTTGAAAAGCTAATTTTCTTTATAGTTTCTGTCTCCTAAGGAACATGGCTGTCTCCCAACCTATATGGATTTCATTTATGGGACGAGAGAACTACCTTGAAAATGAATTTTTCTGAGAGCACTTGTTAGTGAACCGAAATAATATCCTGTGGAATTTCACACTCTTAGATGAGCCTGCCAGGGATGCGGGTGGCTCAGGCTTCTGTATTAACTAGACTTAGAGCATACATGGAACAGAGAGGCTCAGCCTTCCCCCTAGCAAGCAGCTCCTTCACTGGAGAAAGGGTTACTTTACAAAAAAGACCCCTGTCCCTTTTCCAAAACTCTCTTTGTACATACAAAAATGCATAAGAAAACTCCAGGAAGCTGGCTATTTCCTCACCCTCAAAATTACTCTGCTCCTTGATATATGTACCATAGCCCTGACATTATTCCTGTGACCTTTAAAATAGCAAGATTTTATCAGCACTGAAGGCAGCCTAATTAACATGGGAAGCTTCAGCACCTCAAACTTCCTTGTTTTCCTTCCAGTGTCCTGGTTACAATCTCTGGGTGGTCAGTCCCGACTCAAGAACATTTCCATTCTTTCTCAAGGAAATAGTGAGGAGAAAACATGAGGACATTTAGACTCAAACCTTCAGATAGGCAGCAAGCACTTCGCTGCTTTCGTAGCCCTTAACACAAAGGTCAAAGGGGCCACAGTGCTCTTAGAACTGGTAGTTAGTGCTTGAGCCACACCCAGCTGACAGGAACAGAACCTCAGCTGAGTTTCCCAGCGTGTGGTCAGCTACCACCCTCTGTGGCTGGGGCCTGTTCCGGCACACTCCCTGCCCCACCTCAGGTGTACAGAAGAAGAATCTCTGACATTAAGCCTGGGACTGGGTATTTTATCAAGCTCCCCGGTGACTCCTGTGCACAGGAAACTTTGAGAATCATATTAAGGAATCATCCCTTGCCGATCCACAGACTGCTCCAGGGAGGACAGCTTTTAAAATGAAAGACAGGGCTTCCCTGGTGGCGCAGTGGTTGAGAGTCCGCCTGCCGATGCAGGGGACACGGGTTCATGCCCCGGTCCGGGAAGATCCCACATGCCGCGGAGCGGCTGGGCCCGTGAGCCATGGCCGCTGAGCCTGCACATCCGGAGCCTGTGCTCCGCAACGGGAGAGACCACAACAGTGAGAGGCCCGCGTACCGCAAAAAAAAAAAAAAAGAAAGAAAATAAATAAATAAATAAATAAATAAATAAATAAATAAAATAAAATGAAAGATAGAATTTAAAGGCCCTTCGAAGACAAAAAGCAAGGAAGACAGAGGAGCTATGACCAAAAGGCAAGGAGAGAGAAGAACAGAAGGAAGAGGAAAAAGGGTGGTAGAAATGAAGACAGGATCAAATCTTGTGCTTTGGGGGCACTAACCCTAGCAGTTGTGGGATGTGCCCTCCTCTCCTCCGTTCCTGTCCAGCACAGTTTGCAGAGCAATTTAAGGAGAGCTGCTGGTGGCAGCATCTAGACATTCACCCCCCTCAACTGTCTTAGCTGGTCTGCCAGAAATGACATTCTTGGGCAACCGCACCTGGGGTTAAAACCCCAAGTTCAAAACTTCTAGAAATGATAAGTCAGGACCTAATGGATCCAGCGGTTGACTGAACGCTCTATCTACCCCTAACCCAGCACAGGAATACAGCAGACAATGAATGACAGCACATCCAATTCAGAATCACCACTGTACTTGCCATATAAATATAATTTCCTGTCTCCTTCTTCCTCCCTCCCCCAACCCAGTTGCACCATGGGCATAAGCACTTCCTCTCCCCTCATATATTTCTATTTGCACATATGGCACAGGGTGACAGCCTATTGATAGTAGTTTCATATTACAGACTTGTGGAATTAGGAAATGCTACAGCTGGCAGCAGGTACCCACTGAATGTCTGCCGTTACTCGGTTGGTCCATTTACTTTCATCAGCACTCGCCTGAGTGGTCTTTGTTGATCCTGCTTTGCATTTGCTTATGGCCAAGCAGCCCCAAACCATGCCTTTTACTTAGAATTCTAGCTTATTGTGTTAAGAACAAAAAACTGCTGCTCTTTCTTTCTGCTTAACTTAGACTTAGGAGGGGGTGAGATCTTTTCAGAGGCAGGAGGTAACTGGAGCCACTGATTTAATAAAAGCAACTGAGGATCACCACTGGGTCCAAATTCCATTTACCTGAGGACGTTTGCATCTCATTTTGCGACAATCTAGAATAACACAGACCTGTGGGTTTTGATCGCTCCCTTCCAAATGATGTCAGAAAAAGAACTGCTGTCTTGGTGAATCACAAATCTCAACAATACTCAGCAGCACACCTGGGCTGTTAATAAAGGTTAGCTCGCAAATGCTGCAACAGCCAGTGGCCACAATTTCTAAGTGATTCTTTTCAAAAGAGAACAAATTTATCTTTACCTTGCTGTTATTATTTTCTTGCTTGTTTGTTGCTTGGTTTTCTTGATCCACAAAAAAATATTTAGTCATTATGAACAATCAAGAACAAAATGGAAATTCAGGGTTATCATGCCACAAAGCTACATTTGGATTTTGAATCATTTCTAATGTGTCCTGTTTTATAAACCTGACATAAGCACCCAGATAAAATGCTTCTTATGTATAAACGCTGTCATAATCTCAAAATGCTTGTCAAACTTTCAGACATATTGCTTTTAGTCAGTTTGCTTAGAAACATGCAACTTCATCCCAACACTTAATCAGGCAACAAAAGCTAGAGGTGGGGTGGAAACATCCAGAAACTCCTTTCTCCTGAGGACAATCACAAATGCTGGTACACTGTTGATTAACATCTGGATCAACTTAAGGGTGTTTGTGAACCAGCAGGAAATAAATTTCTGGAGAAGGCCATGGACTTGAGGATGGTTGCTTTAGTATTTAATAATAAATGATTTCCAGTTGATAGAAAAATATTGAAATGTGACTTATATATATGAGGCTGATTCAAATTTGATAAACATATCCCCAAAGGAAATTACTGGGTTTATTAAAATCCTTGGAGGGCTGAACAGAATTGCAACAGTCTTATCCTATAGTCCTTGCTGAAGGTGGAGTAACTGCTCCCCAGTCCACCTTCCAGCCAACCACTGAGGAAGGTCAATAATAAGGAAAGAGCAGGGCTGTTCTTAGTCTTAAGTTAAAAGTGGCTATGAACTGCCAAGATATCCCCAGTAAGCCATCGTCGACAAAGTAAGTGCCGCTGCCTTGCTGGTAAAATGTGATGTGTTGATGACTGTTATATTAACATCTAAAATCCCATTTACTAGTAATAGAAAAGTTCAGTTAAGAGTTTTGCCTTACATCTCCTGGTGCTTGATACAATGTTGTGTGATATTACCAATTTTCACTTCAGGCATGTTCACATGCAACAGTGAAGACTTCACAAGAATCTGCACATTTGATCTATGGTGAAATTATGCCATTTTCATAGCAAATCAACTTTTCCCTGGCAGCAGAATGATAGGTACTTTTGCACCTAGAGAAATGCCTTTGTTTTCAAGGAATTTTGAAAAGAAATAACAAGTTCCGTGTCTCTGGGGATTGTAATCCAGTTATTGTAAGAAGAGGCCCAACAGGTAAGAATCTTACTGGACCATTTTCTGACCGGAGCATGTTCCTTAACCCTTCTCGTTAAACAAAAGGAAAAGCAAGGTGGCGACACGTGCAATTTTTCTCTCATACGTATCACAAAGGTGTTGTGGAATGACTTCACATCTCTAACAGTGCACAACACATAGAGAAGATGTCTGTGAAAGGTCAAATTGTTGTGTATGTAATGTGAAATTTTGCCTCAACGGTCTCTGCTTTTAGTGGTGTCGGAAGCAGCAGGAATTTATTCATGCGGGCTTACTGATTTGCAGACTGGGAGTAAATACTAGGCCTTTTGCAGCGATTAGCAAAAGTCCCCTTCAGTAGAAATGATCTACTGCCTTCCTACATCACATTAAAGTGGTGGATGGAAGAGCGAGCCCAGCTGAGCCATTCTGTACACACCCAGCCAGGCTGCAATTTATATTCAGACAGAGGTATGAATGGCTCTCAGACACACAGAGAGAAGAGCATTTCTCTGGAAAATTTTCACCAGACCAGAAGCCAAACTCTGATTTGTCACTGTTATTAAAAACAAACAAACAAACAAACAAACAAACAAACAAAAACATTCTTTCTTCATCACAGGAAGAAATTAAAAGGTAAGTTCTTCTTTCCCTGTAAGATTGATACTTAAGATTGCTAAGGATATCCCTTGGCCCCTTAAGAAAAATCCTTACATAATTTTTCTTACAAGTAGTGCATATATCCTTTCCCCAAGTTTCTGTATTGAGGACACCATCTACGACTTTTGGTTACTGAGCTTATGTCAGGAATTATCCAGCTTCACTCTTGTGAACAACATCTAGCTGTGCCCCATAAGGAGTCCTGTGCTGTAACCACAAGCCAAACTGAAGGAAAGTGGGAGGAGGAAAGATCAATTCATGTGGTGTTTGGTGGCCACCAGCCATTCCATTTAGTAAATGTAGGATTTTAACATGGAAGTTTGAAAAATATAGTGGCTGAGCCAGAAAACTGTCAGTTTGAGTCAAATTTAGTATTAGGCAGTCAAAGAGTGATTTTTATTGTCAAATTATTTATGTATATATAACTCATATATATATAAAATAACTAATATAAAGTTATTTATATAGAGAACATATATACTACTTGACCCCACTAAATTTAAGTATATAACTATATATATACACTCAAATTGTCAGTCTATTTATTATCAAATTATATATATTATATAAATATATATATTATATAATTTTAAAAGTATATATAATAATATATACTACTTGAACCCACTAAATTATTTTTCAATAATAGCTAGTATTTTCCTTTTTCTTTTCCCGGAAGAAAATACACCTAAGATAGTTATTTTACTGGCATTGCTTTGTCTAGTTTTGTTGTCTTCCTAAGAACAGATTTGAGGCATCAAATGCCACCCTGTGTAAAAGGTAGAGGGTATAACTTTTAAAAGAGACTGCATGAGGGCCTCCCTGGTGGCGCAGTGGTTGGGAGTCCGCCTGCCGATGCGGGGGATGCGGGTTCGTGCCCCGGTCTGGGGGGATCCCATGTGCCGCGGAGCGGCTGGGCCCGTGAGCCATGGCCGCTGGGCCTGCGCGTCCGGGGCCTGTGCTCCGCAGCGGGAGAGGCCGCGACAGTGAGAGGCCCGCATACCGCAAAAAGAAAAAAAAAAAAAAAAAAGAGACTGCATGAAATTATGAAAACAATGACTAATCATCATATAACATCCTAGCAAGCATATGAGTATGTCCGCACAGGCTACCCCAGCGAAACACAGCACAAACTATGGTGGGTCTGACAGGAATTCACTGTGTAGAGGTACCAGAGATTGAAGCTTTGTGGATGGTGACAACACAGCGTCTGTGGCTTGAGGGCCCTGCTGCTTTCGGGTTCGGGCATAATTTGCTCTGACCTCCACCAGTTGCTTTAACTCTGTTTAAAAAAAAAATTACTTTGAGAGACAAGTCAATGTATTTATAGAAAATAATTAAAAGTTCAGGATGATGAAAATCTTGAAGATCCTTCAGAAATCCTCGACTCCCACGTCAGCCTCTCTCATTACACACTTGACTTGCTTATCACATCAGATATGTGTTAACATCCTTTGGATTTCTACAGAATGGCAGTTGCTAGAGAGGGCTTCCTTCCAAGCTTTTTATAAAGCCTGAATTGGAAGCTAACCTAGGAGTGGTCTAAAAACTGAACCCACTGAAAGGATGGTAAACACAGCATTGAGAACAGTGCTCAGATTTGATGACAAACAGCATAAAGCACCCTTTTAATTTTGTTGGGGGTTTGTGTGAAAGAAACTATTCTAACAGCATCTGATTTGTTTTGCCAAAACAAATCCATTTTTCAAAGACCCAGTGTGATTCTTTGATGACTAACTTTCACATGCTAAATGTTTTTACATTATAATACATAAAATAAGTTTTTATAAGGTGTTTAGTTTTGAAATTCCCAGGCTGCCTTATTTTCTACTACATAGTTAAGCCAGTAGGTCACAGAAAAATTATGAGCAGAATGATTAATTAAATGTCCCTTCACAAGAATATATATGTTATATATGTATGTATATATAATATATATAAATGTTAGTAGCATTTCTCTCTTGTTTTAAAGCATTCTGAGTATTTAGATTTCTACTAAATGATTAGTTCTCAATTATTTCAGGAAAAATAATAAAATGACAGCTCATATAATAAAAGAACTTTCTAAAGAGCAACTAAATTAGACTCTCTGCTATCAATCAGATTTTCTAGAACATATATCACCCACCGAAAAGAACTTAGACAACTGGGGAAACCACCAACACTTTCACCATTAAGGTAATATTGGGACCCGTTTTCAGAGAAGAAACAACTCTTTCACATCATAGTGATTCATATGGTTAAAGAACTGAAGATGCAGAAATGAATGTTTGTCTACATAGCCTTGTCAAAGGTCCACAGAGCTAACAAGGAGGAAAATGGTAAGGAGAGTAATATTTGCATTTCTAGTTTTCTCTTTTCTCTTTGCAGTTTTTCTTGGTAACAATCTTGCTTCTGGGAAGGCAGCCTACATATCTCTTCGTGTTTTGGATACCCTTTTGACTAGGTTGCCTGAAGCATACTTAGCTTTATTTATCAGAAAGGCCTAATGAATACAGTGAGGCCAGGAGGGTGGGGTCCAGATAACAGAAAGTCATCCCAAGAGTATGAAAGATTAAGCATAAATAATGAAGGGACTGGGAAAGTACCTTCTACTGCACCACTTGTTTGCTTACTATTCAATTACTTCAAGTGTGTTCATATACTCAATTAAATCAAAAACTTTCAGCGAAGGAACCCTGGCTTATATTTCTTTTATAGGCTATGTACTTTAGGAACACAGAAAGCTGTCAACTAATACTTATTCATGATAGGAATTCCATCATTGGTGTGTTCTTCTAAGTAATCACATAGTGAGGATGACCAAGAGCTGGAGTGAGGGGTACTGGTGAACGAAGGGACAACAGAATACAAAGAATACAAAGATTGGCACCTCTTCCTTGATGTAAGATGGTGCTGGGGCAATATGTGTGGCATCCTCAGAACAGTGCTAGGCATCCCAGTAAATCCTTGTCTTCCTACTTTTTAGTTTCCATTCCTATACTTTTATCCCTTCTGGGCTAAGTGTAAAGATATGATTGCAACTGTTTTAAAAGTTTTTGGTTTATATACCTTATATACAACATAGTAATAATAATCTTATGGTGACTTTTAAAAGAGATAATCTAGCATTAGTTATTTTAATGACCCCAGGTAATTCACTTCTGAATCTTTTAATTTCTTTTAAAATGATATCAGTATTCTTCAGAATATCCTGAAAATTATGTCATTGCTAATGTATACCTACTCCAGAAAGGGTTTCAAATTCCTCAGGATAAATAGGATAAAGGACAAGAGTTAGTTTAACAACAAACGTATGTTCTTTTCCATTTCTAACATTTATCAAAGAAAATAATCAAAGGATAGACAAGATAGTAAAACAAGCATATATTTACTTATTACTAAAGAAAAAATCTGTAAACTGTATATTTGCTATTAATGAAACATTAAGTTTTAAATAACTTGCAGAGTAGGAAGTCAAGGAAGCCTCACTTTCCTCAGGGTTCATGCTAAAGAATGAATACCTTCAAAGGAGGCCCTTTAGAATTTCTACAAATAAAGCCCCTTGGATAAAATACAAGACTAACAGAACTTGAATTCTTTAGAGCAAATAGTGTCAAAAGTGAGGTTCCAACAAATAAATACTTGAATTTAACTTTAGTAACATGGAGTAGAAAAGCATGGAGGAGGATAATTATTAAAAATCATCATGATGGGATGTAAAACTCAGTAAACAAGCTCTTTGAAGAAACAAGTGAATGCTTTAATTCTTCAAACACTTGATGGAAAAGAAAACATCACCCATACCTCTTTGGGTTCTAAAGCCATGCCCTGTGGACACACAGATGACCATGTCTCACTCTATGTCGTCCAACGAGTGAATTGGCTCTCTGTCGGGGTGTACAGTGTTCTGGCTGGGTGGGCTAGTTTGAGACGAGAGGAGCAGTCACTCAGCAGCTGAAACACAAAGGGACACACATACTGGGATATGGAATGTCACACCATAATTACATATTAAAGAATCAACTCCAAAAAAAAAAAACTGAAAAAAATAATAAAAAATTAAAAAAAGAATAAACTCCTTTAAGAGAACTATTATCACGATATAAATATTCATTTTACTTATAATTGTTAGAAAGAGGTACACTGTATAGCACAGGTAACTCTACTCAATACTCTGTAATGACCTATATGGAAAAGAATGTAAAGAAAGAGTGGATATATGCATATGTATAACTGATTCACTTTGCTATATAGCAGAAAGTAACACAACTTGTAAATCAACTAAACTCCAATAAAAATTAAACAAAAAAAAAGGAAGAGGTATAGAAGGAGATGAGAAGGGCTTACAAATGTTCCCTAAAGTGTTAAACGGTAAGGAACTTCAGTGCTTGTCAGTGGATTTGTCCATGTAGTTCTCTATTTTTCTATGTTCTCTATTTTTCTATGTAGAAGAGGCTTCTTGCTGTTTAAGAAATGCCTAAATATGAAAGACCCTGGCTTGAAGAATCTAGACTTGTCAGAATAGCTCAATTTTTTTTTTTCAATGACCAAGAAGCTAGAAGGACAAAAGCACTGACCTGGCTCTGGCCTCTGTATGACCTCAGACAAGTCAGGCAACTTCCTTATGAAAGAGTCTCTTTAACTATAAAATCAAACTTTTGGTCTAACACCTCTTTGACTCTATGATTCTATTATCAAAAGTCTTTTTCTTTTCAATTGGTAAATTAAAAAACTATGTTTAGGGGCCTAATTCAATTTCTCTCAATTTTCCTGGAAATATTTATAAAAACACATGTACAAAGTGTCAAGAGTACTAAAAAGACTGGCTAACCTGTCACCAGACCCCTAAGGGTGGTTCCATTAGTCTGAATAAGACTTTAAGACAAAACAATGCAAGCAAGCAGGAGGAAAGTAAGAGGTTTCCACACACCTGCCTGTATGGCTTTTACCTATCATGCAGGTCAAACACCTGCTCTCCCAAAATGAAGGAGCCAGGTCCACATGAGCTCCAACTCACCTTCTATACCTTTTAAAAAAAATTTTAACAGCTTTATTTTATTATTTTATTTATTTATTTATTTATTTTGTGGTACGCGGGCCTCTCACTGTTGTGGCCTCTCCCATTGCGGAGCACAGGCTCTGGACGTGCAAGCTCAGCGGCCATGGCTCACGGGCCCAGCCGCTCCGCGGCATGTGGGATCTTCCCGGACCGGGGCACGAACCCGTGTCCCCTGCATTGGCAGGCGGACTCTCAACCACTGCGCCACCAGGGAAGCTCTTTAACAGCTTTATTGAGGTTTAATTTACATGCCATAAAATTCATTAATTTCAAGTACGAAACAATCAATGATTTGTAGTAAACTGATAAAGTTGTGCAACCATCCCACAATACAATTTAGAACATTCCCATCACCCCAAGAATCTCTCATGGCCACTGCAGTCACTTCTGTGACTGCAGTACTTCTTTTTATATAGCGAATTAGGGGCTACAACTCACAACAATGCAGGGTGGCAGTGGGCAGAGCTGGGCAAGTAATGGCATCTTGCATTTGGAAAATGAATCAGTAATATGTAGGAAGACATGAAGGAAGTGGTGAGATAATGCAATTCAGAGAGTGAAGTTTTCACCCACTATTGTGAGCAAGAGATGAATGCATTGAATTGAACAGTAATTGAAATTATCCCAGAATACATTCCCATCTGTAGAGTGGAATAGTTAGAGAAGAGCAGTGGGAGAATGGACTTAAATGCGGTCCTACACCCCTTGCTAAATAACAGCCAGTCAGCAGCAATTTGATTCTGATTCAGGATCTAGGGGTGGATCCTAACAGTTCCCAAGTCAAAATTTAGGAGAACAAAGGAGAACTAATATCTTCTGTCAAGAGATCTCGCCTTGAACAAGGAGATATAAATAGAAAAATGAACATCAGCAACAATGTGAGGCTTATGAAAATATTCTATGACATAAAAATGGTATCTGTACAAAAGGTGAAGATTTAAAAAAAGATTTACAGCACAAATATATTTTAGAGAGTATCTATATTGTGCTCCCCCCAAATTTGGTAAAATATGACTTCCATAAACACACACACACACTTCCACACACACACAGAAATGAGATGACAACAGCTCAAAGGAAAGGAGCATTGCTGAGATGCAGGCAGAGATAATGATGGTGATAATGACGATGGTAACAATAATAGCAGTTAAAATTTACTAGCACATTTCTGTGGGCTAGAAACTTTTCTAAAAGTTTCTAAGGACAATCTAATTTTTTTCTGTGGAAACAATTATTATCCTCCTTTTGTTGATGAGAAAAATGGAGAACAAAGAGATTAATATCATAACCAAGGTCACACAGCTGGTAAGAGAAGAAACAGAGGTTTAAATTGGGATGAATAGAGAGCTGAATGAGAGGTAAGGAAATAAAAGACTCAATAGCAGAATTAAACTCCGTCTTAAACGCAGGAAAAAGCAGACTCAATTTTGTAGAAAGTCAAATCAGTATTAGGGAGGGCTAAGTTGAGAAAATCTCATAGGATACAGAGAAAGGATAAGACAAAATTTATGAGAAAAATGTAAAACATTTGGAATGTCAAGACATCAGATATTAAACCTATACATTATTGGTGTTACTGGAGAAGAATCCAGAATAAATTAAACTTAAGCAATTATTCAAAAAACAGAAGAAAACATTCCTGTTTCAAAGACCCATGTCTTCAGGTCAAATAGGCTAACCTAGGATAAGGCAAAGTTAATGAAAAAAATGACTAGTATTTAAATATAACTGGGCAAAAAGAATGACTTTCAGACATGGGGGGAAAATTCAGTTATGTTTAGACCCGTTTTCTGCAACACTGAATACCAATAAAAAAGAAAGAAAATCTCTGAAGTTTTTAGGGGAAAAGGTTTCAGTATAAGAACTCAGTATCCAGCTAAATTATTACTTAGGTTACAGGAAACAAAAGATATCCTTATGTGTACAAAAACTCAGAAAACATATTACTCAGATATATTTCAGATTATTAAAAAATGAATGAAATTCCATCACCATGGAAAAGTCATATTATAAAGTGACTAATATTAAGCAGTAAGACCGCTAGAACATGATACAGCTGTTATAAAAATGGTCAGAAAATAAATGAATTTAAAATTTTAAGGTAAGTCTCCATAGAGAAAAAATAAAGTAAAAATGTAAAACATCACCAAAAAGGGTCATGGACAAGGAAAAGAAAAACCAAAGCATTCAAACTTTCTAGCTATTCATGGGGGAAAAAGATGCTGTTTCTTCTTTTTTTCCATCATTAGGAATATTTACTTTTATGATTATAATCAATGAAATAAAACAAAATATCAGAATAAGAGAAACAGTTCTTCTAAAGGAGTAGGCAAAGTCATCACCATGTGAACTTTATATGATTTCATTCTTAGAAAATTTATGTAAATTGAATGAGAAATTAATAACAAAAAGAATGCTTAATAAAGTGGCCAAGCACAAAATAAATTATAAAACATCGGTAGTTTTTTGTTGTTCACCAAAAAAAAAGTATTTAAAAAAATACAGTGGGGGTAATTCATTCCAACATCAAACCAACTCAGAATGTCAATTATTTTAAAATGTGAGGCCCTTTCTTATAAAAAATTATAAAATTTTACTGAAGGATAAAAAAAGATGTATATGTATATAAAACAATGCCACAGAATTCAATCTGGCTGCAAAGATTGAATATTGTAAAAGGTGTCAATTCTTATGAAAGTAATTAATAGCTTAACATAACTACAGTCAAAACTCCTGTAGGATGATTTTAGGGTGTTGAAATGTAATTCCAAACTTCATCTATAAAAATCAACAGGCAAGGATAATCAAGTAAAATCTGAAAACAAAGTACAACAATAGGCAACTTCTATCAGATATTAAAATATATTAAAAAGCTATAGTAATTCTAAAAGTATTAAATAGCTTAAAAGCAGAAGCTAATAAGAATTTAGTATATTATAAAGTTTGTATTCCAACTCAACGGGGAGAACAAAAAAGATTATTCAGCAAGTAGGGCTAAGATAATAATTTTAAGCCAATAAATAAAACAGACAAAATAGCTTCACTCAAATTTTACACCAGAAGGAAGTTTCACACAGTTTAAAAAGTAAAAGGGAAAGACACAATTATAAAAATCTTAAGATGAATCTTTATATGACATAAGGATAGTAAAATACTATTGGAACATGAAAAGCAAAGAACAAACTTTTAAAATATATTAATTTCTGTACCTTAAAAAATCTCCTAGACACAATGGCAAATTGGATAATTGTTACAATAAATCTGAATAAGTTACACATAGTAGGCTTGTTACTTTAAAAAAAGAAGATTCATATCAGTGTGAAAAATACTTCCAGCAGAAAAATAGCAAAGAATTTGTCAGGAATTCACAGATTACTAATAAATGGTAAAACAAAGCAAAACAAGTCAAAATCACGTTTACAAATAATTAAAGACATATAAATTAAAGCACGGGTATAACATTCTCTCCTGTCAACCTGCAAATACATGTTTCTAAGTGACTGCAATTAGCATTGTTGATAACTCATGTAAACAGTAGGTAAGTGGGAACTCTCATTCACCATTTGTGGGAGCATCGACTCCTGAAATGGTCCTAGAAAACAAGCTGGCAATAGCTATCAAAATTCTCAAGCACATTTACATAATTTGACTTAGCAATTCTTCTAGGAATTTATCTGGGGGAAATAATCAGAAAATTAAATAAAGATTTATATATAGATATGTTCATTGGAGCATGCTTTATGATAGCAAAAAATTAAAAACAATCTAAATGGCAAACAACAGAAAACTGGATGAGTAAGTAATAATCCATCCATTTGATAGAAGATGATGATGCCATTGAAAATAATGTTTTTTAAAGAATATTAAATTTAGGCGAATAACACAGGTTGCAAAATTATATATACCATGTGATCTACTATGATCACAATAGCAAACAAATATATAAATAACCATGTAGAAACCATAGGAATATATCTACTAAAATTTTAATAACTGTGGTTATTTGTGGGTGATAGAATTTTCATTTCCTTCTTGGTGCTTTTCCTTTTTCTAATATTAATGCACTGGCTGTATGTTGTTTTATAATTCAAAAACAGAACAAATATTATTCAAATAATCAAAAAATTCATAGTGATTACAATAGATTCGTATGTTTCATATGGTTTTGCAGTTTTTCTAAATTTTCCATAACAATAGTCACTATCTTAGTCTGCTTGGGCTGCCAAAACAAATACCATAGACTGAGTGGCTTAAACAAAGGAAATTTATTTCTCACCGTCCTGGAGGCTGGCAAGTCAAGATCAAGCTGTGGTTTGATTTGGTTTCTGGTGAGAGCTCCTCCTGGCTTACAGCTGCCTTCCTCATATGATGGGAGAAGAGAGAGAGATCACTCTTTCTCTCTTCTTATAAACCCACAAATTTTATCAGGTTAGGGCCCCACCCTTAAGGTCATTTAACCTTAATTGCCTCCTAAAAGCTCTATCCCCAAATACAATCACATTGGGAGTTAGGGCTTTATCATAAGAATTCCGGGGGTGGGAGGTGGAGACATACAATTCAGCCCATAGCAGTTATATTTTTTTCTGCTCCAAGGCAGCCAGAGAGTATGATAACTGAGTTTCTCTCTGGCCTGGGAGCAGTGGGGAGCTGTCCTAGAATTGTGAGGATATGTCTCTGGGAGAAATTCCTGTAGCTTGAAAAGATCCTACATAAGGATAATTCTTATACTTTCCCCTACTTTACCACTAAAATGTCACTCGTCTATAGAGATTGTGTTGCTGTTTATAATCAGAAAAATAAATATAATTTAATAATGACATATACCAAATACAAAATATGAATTAAATCTGTAGCTATTTCACTCGGTGTTCACAAAGATCTATTTACATGAGACTCAGTTAATGAGTTTACAAAAATCTTTTAAAAGTAAATTTGAAAAAAAAGGCATTCTCAGTACAATTAGGTTCTAAAATATCTAGTTAGCTTATGACCTTTAATGACATTCTTAATTCTCAGTTTTTCAAATATATCTAAATTTACTCAAGTACCTTCTTTAAAGTGGGTAACATAAATTAAATGTTTGTAATTTTTGCAATAACAATAGCTCATAATAAAAGAACAATGTTCTATACATAATTCTTCACCCACAATCTCTTTTGTGAGTTTTCATAGGCCAGGTCCTCTCAGGGTGGCGCACGTGGGCATCACAGACCTATTTCATATTCCCTGACGACATAAGGTACTTGCCTCTACAAATCAAAAAAATCTGTTTCTCATTCTTTCAGCTTCCACTCATGCATTCAGAACTGTGCTTAGCTGTAAGAGAACACATTGCTTTTGAGATTCTGTAGAATCAGAGACAGGTTGCTGGGATGGGAGGAGACAGATGCTTTAGGACCATAGAAGGAGGGGCCCTGATAGTCATAAATCAGAGAAAGATGATGGCCCTGAAGAAAGAGCCACTAACCCTAGAGAGGGCGTCACCTTGGTGCACTGATGACAGATGAGCCTACACCAGTTGGAGATGAGAGTTTGCTCCAGCCATGTTCAAAGACTGGATGGGAAGAATGTGGTTAAATCATCCAGAATAGCCACAGCAGTGAACGAAGTTGAGGGAAAGCCTGCATTAGATGGGATTCAAATACCATCTGGGGGTTTCATTACAGAAAGTAGAGTAAAGCACCTTGAAATGCATTCTGTTCCTCATCCTTCTGGTAAAAGTACCAACCATTGAAACTCTGAGCTTCTCTGGAATTGGTGTTGTTAGCCAGATTCCCCTAGTAAAATCTGAACCCTACTCTTCCTGTTGGTTATTTGTTTCACACACACAGTCCATTCTCCTGAACTTTTCTTTACAGCCTGAGAGCCTGAAAGGTTACATTTCTAACTGATGACAAAGAATCTCATTCAGATCCCTAAAATCAAAATCAAAATGGAAAAGGGAAAGAAAGAGATTAGAAAGAACATTTTTTAAATAAAGCAAAAGAAGAAATAATATGCAGAAATCTTTCTAGACATTGCCTAAGTAGCTTTCTACACGCTGAGGCCACATTAGTCTCCCCAAAACATTGGTTTTACTATGCCATTACCTTATTCAGAGACAAACTAGTCATTCATGCACTTTAGTCTGGGGAAGTGTAATGGACTGAACTGTGTCCTTCCCCGAACTCATAGGCTGAGAAGACACTAGAGCTCTCTCTCCACATGTGCTCAGAGGAAAGGCTCTGAGAGGACACAGTGGTGAGAAGTCAGCCATCTGCCACCCAGAAAAAGAGTCCATATTAGAAGCCAACCCTGCTGGCATCTTGATCTTGGACTTTCCAGCCTCCAGAAGTGTGAGCAATAAATTTCTGTTGTCTGAGCCGCCCAGTCTGTGGTATTTTGTTATAGCAGCCCAAGTAGACTACACAGAGAGTATGTGGTGTCCACCCTATATGCTTTTTTTTTTTTTGCAGTACGAGGGCCTCTCACGGTTGTGGCCTCTCCCATTGCAGAGCACAGGCTCCGGACACGCAGGCTCAGCGGCCGTGGCTCACGGGCCTAGCTGCTCCGTGGCATGTGGGATCTTCCCGGACCAGGGCACGAACCCATGTCCTCTGCATCGGCAGGCGGACTCTCAACCACTGCGCCACCAGGGAAGCCCCACCCTATATGCTTTTGAATAGTCTCTCCAGTTGTCTGTATCTCTCCCTAATTCTCAGTCCAGGTACCATCTACTTATATGTTTATGAATTCTAACACCCATACCTCTGTGTGTGATGCCCCTTATGCTTGTTAATGCTTTTTTTCTGCCTAAATGTTGAATCTTACCCATTTCTCAAGTTCCGTCAGAGCTCCTGGTTGAGTCCTCTGGAGAGCCTTTCTCCTTCACCCCAGGTGGGCCCAGTGTTCCCTCCTCTGAACTCCTACTGAACTTCCTGTATGTACTACTAACCTGACCTTCATCACATGCTGTTAGTATTTCTCTAAGAGGAAGGTCAGCTCCCTTAGCAAATTTTTCTTACAATCTGTGTTCATCATAACCAAATATGGAACACAAAGAAAAACACATAATAAAGAAATACCACCTTTATTAGGCCACCAGTAATAAGACCATCCGATAAACACTTCCAAAAATAAAATCCTTCCAGTCTTTTTCTTTTAGGTATGTGGATGCATGTATATAGAATCTAACTCTACATGCTTTATAGTATGCTTCTTTCATTTAGTATATCTTGAACATCTTTATTGTCATTCTTTCTAAAGTTGATTTTAATTATGATAATATTCCATCCTATACACTATAATTCATTTAACCAACTCCCTATTGATAAGTGTTTCTTTCTAATCTATCTATGTTATAAATAGCCCCATGATAATTATTCTTACCAAACAAACTTTGCATAAATTCATGAAAATATCCTTGGGATAAGGTTCTAGAAGTGCATTTTCTTATGATTTGTATAGCCATCTGGTCCTCCAAAAAGTTTTACTTCCGTCGACATGAGAGTGCCCATTTCTCTATAAACCTAAGTAAAGCTTGATATATTTTCAAATGTTTTGTCAGTTGGAAGTATGAATTTAATGAGGACATAAATCATGTGTCATTTTATTCCTTCTATTGCTACCATTACTACTGAGGTTAACCTGTCAATTATACTGCACTATAAAGTTTTCAAACTCTTTTCACACACATAAATTAGGATAATACTTTACAGCATCTAGCACAGTGCCCTTTATGTACAAAGTTCATAAAAAATTATATGATCATGGAATAATATGTATGGCATGCCTTTTATATGTTACATGAGAGTCACATAAATCAAAAAGTCATTCTTTCACCAGGTATATGTAATTTTTGTAAAAGTTATGGTAAGTTTTTGCTATCCTGAGTCTGACAGGCTATCTTTAATCCTCGTCCCTGCTCTACTTTTTATTTATTAATCATTTCATATTCCCTCACTAATGTATCAGTTCTAGTTACAATGGTTACATGCATCTTAAGACTTAACATCTGCAATATAAACTCTGTGATTTTCAAAGAAACCAGCAAGGAAGAAACATTTCAGGTTTGTTATAGAAACTGTTCTAGGGTGTTCTCTCCTGAACAAGTTTCACTCATTTTAAAAAATCACTTTCCTTTTTCTTCCCCATGTGTATGAAGTTCCTTTACTTGTATTCCTAGTTTTGAATTTATTGTCTGCATTTTTCTCTCTTCTTTCTCAAATACAGCAAATTGGTTGTCAACTTCTGAGATGCAATTGCTTTCACAGTTCTTATCCAAAGTCCTTGTCAAAGAGGAGTGGTCTCCATCACACTTTGAAATCACCAAGCTTCAGGGGCACAACTCCTCTGAGGTGCCCCTGCCACTCTAGATGCCCCCATCAGCCTCCATGAACTCCTCCAGGCCTGCCTGTTGCACTGTCTTGCCTTTCCCTCCATCTCCAACCAACATCTCACCTTTATGTGACTTCCCCTTGTCCCAGAAAAAATTATAAAAACATTTCACAAATAATAAAGCCAGGGCTTCCCTGGTGGTGCAGTGGTTGAGAGTCCGCCTGCCAATGCAGGGAACACGGGTTCGTGCCCCGGTCCGGGAGGATCCCACATGCCGCGGAGCGGCTGGGCCCGTGAGCCATGGCCGCTGGGCCTGCGCGTCCGGAGCCTGTGCTCCGCAACGGGAGAGGCCACAACAGTGAGAGGCCCACGTAACGCCAAAAAAAAAAAAAAATAATAATAATAATAATAATAAAGCCAAACAACTATTATAAGATATCACTGCAACAAATAAGACTTTTAAAAATTCTACCAAAATCCATTTATTAGGTACCTAAAGTTTTCATTTAAAGACTAAGACAAAATGTCAACTTTTAGAATTGTATCATTGATATTGCAAACAATAAATGACTGCTACTCATCTTTTCTTTAGTCAATGTTGTAATTCTGGAAAGTGGAAAGTTTGCCATAGTTCCAGGAATCTGGGTGACAAGAATATGATAGATTTCCTCTAGTGAATACTGTTGTTTTCCCCACGGGGAACATATCCAGTGAATAATCACTCTTTTGTGAACTAGGTTTAAAATGGAACAGGAAAACTATTTTAAATTATCTTAAAGTTTAGATTTACTCTAAACTTGGGTGCAATGAGTTTAATTGTCTTTGTTCTCTGCCGGCCAAGTGTCATATTCTGATGCACACATTATGTCAGACAGCATTGGACTCCACCCTGTGAGGAAAGTATTACTCCCATTTTAGAGATGAGAAAATGAGATTTAGAGAGGTAAAATAATTTGCCTGACCTAACAATCTATAAATGTCAGAGCTGGAATTTGAAAACAGGCCTATAAAACACTCTCCTTTCACACTAGGTTTACCTCTGAAATAGTTTTGCCCCGGACATAAGTGCCATCTTCAGGTCTGCCTCCATTTAGGTAAATCCACACTCGTTTTGCATTGGGTTGCTTATACAAGCTGCTCCTCTTAAATGATATACATTTAGGTGTAGTTGGAGAATTTCTCTTGGATTGCAGTTCTTGGACTTCAGAAAGCTGTGCCTGTTAAGAAAAGCCCAGAGAATGCCATGGTTAGAGAATTGTCTGTTTAGTGTGTGTGTGTGTGTGTGTGTGTGTGTGTGTGTGTGTGTGTGTGTGTAGAATATGCTGAAAGAAATATCTTATAATTGTACATCATACTGAAAAAAGATTTAGGAATTACATTACCCTCTCCTATCACTGACTCTTCTGTAAATTCCCCTTGCTTCAATGCATCACTGTAAGCAATAATAATCATTAGAGTAGTAATAATAAGGCACTTATTTTGGCAAAGCACTTAACTTTCATTTATAATTTGGAGAAATAAATAGAGATATGTTTTTGGATTTTTGCATGGTGTTTCTCCTACTGAGTGATTTCTCTGCGTCTAACAAATGAGTTTTTGATTAGAATCACAGCATCATTTCCTTTAACCAAGAAATGCTTAAGGGAATGTACATGACTATTGTTTAAATCTTTACTCTCTTTTAAAATACAGCAGCCATCTTTATATTCTGCCAGATCCCTGCCAGGCAGCTTTTCATCCTACTTCAAGCATGTCCTAGTTCAATGCTTTGCATTCATTCCCTGGTCAGTGATTTATCCTTCTTAGCTTGGCAAGAAGTCATATTTCTAGCAATGTCAATTTCTTTTTTCTAGTAACCTTGACTTGGGCACTCGCCTAAGATTTAGATTGAACACATTTCATGATTTGAGAAACCCTATTAAATAAGAACACATCATTTTGATGAAAAACTTCACAAAGCAAAAGTTTTCCCAGGTCTCTCTATCCCCAATCCTCTCTCAACAGCTGACCTTTCTCTTCTCGACTTTTTTATGTCTGGCAATCCTGTCTGATTAATCAATTGGATTGAAACTGCTTTTTGAATTCCTCACTTCTGAATGTCTCCATTGAAATTAGTATTTTGCTCCTTCCTCTTTTTACATATTGAGACATACCCTTAGGAGTGATGAGCAATGAAGCCATAAGGCTCAACTTGACTACATTTATTATAATTACCTTTGTACATATCCACTGGGCCTTTTTCTCTTCTTTGCTAAGGTCATAATTTCTGGTCTCCATTCAAACAAAACAGACTTTCATATGAGCTGGCTGTGTCTTAGATAGTTACTCTCCAAATGCCAACTCAATGCTTGGCATATGCTTATGTGGTCATTACTGACCAGATGCCGAGAATATATTAATAGCATAATTTAAAAATTCAATACTGTACTTTTAAAAGCTTATAAAAGAGCCTGAGTCTTTAATGTCTGGAGTCCTAAAGATCATACCTCTCTATGTCTTATAAGGTCCATGAGTTTAATTTCCTCTTGAGTCTGCTTAGTCCAGCCTCCTTCCACTACCACCGGCTGCACAGGGCTTTTGTTGGGAACCATGGTGGCTGGCTGACATGCTGCTACCCGTCACCCTGGGGAAAGAAGTCTCTGGAAATGTTTCTGATGATAGGCTTTCCGATTTCAAATAAATTGGTTTGGCTTTCTATGCATAAATCATTTCACTTGGGAGCAGAGGGTAAAATACTAAATATATCATAAAAGCAAAGATGCCTAAGGTAATAAGATCTAACAATGTCTCTTCATACGGGAGCTTGAGGCTTTAAATAGCCAGGATATGCATACTCAGTGTACAGATGGAAAAGAAAGATAACACGCTGACTTCCACACTGGCCCCAACCTCTCATCCACGATATGGTTCAGCGGTAATTTAGTCAAATAGAATCCATGACCTATATAGCCCATCATCTCTTCCAGTCATGGAACATATGTTTTGTTCTCTTCACTAATAATAAGCCTTTCCCCCACAATTAGTTTAGCAGCCTGGGGATTAAGTATTTCTAAAATAATATTAACCCAAGAGACAGGAGGCCTTTTTTTTTCTATCTAATAATACCCTGCGAACACGATTAGTTTCTGACACCTCTGCTGTGTCCTCTGGGCTCTTAAGAAGCTGTGGTAAGAGAAAATATTTATTGGAATGGTGTATTCTAAAGAATCACAGGCATAAGTTAATAAGTGTGGTGATTTGAATTTATGCATTCTTTCAGCTAGACCACTTTAAATCATTATAAAAAGGTTTAAAGGTCACACTTATTAAATAGTTTTCTTTTTCTGGGTTGAAGATATACTGAGCACTGAGTCTCAGACTGATCTCAAAACTTCTTAAGTACAAATAATGTTTTCTCTTGGATGTTCCTTCTAGAAACCTATGTTGAACACCAGGTATGAGTCAGGCATTGTGCTGGATGGTGCAAATACAAACATGTTCGAGACTAAGTCCTTGCCTCAAAGGCTTACACTTTGGTAAGGAAGGCAAATGTCAAGGAAATGATTACACCAATAACTGATTGTAACTGTGTTGCACCATGGAAGTACAGGGTGTGTAAAAGCATGTAAAACAGGTTGCTGACCTAGTCTGAAGTGTCAGAAAGGGCTTTTTTGAGAAAGTAACACTTAAGTGGATAAAATAATAGAAATACTGAAATGACGTTAAGTCCTAATTTTGTTGCCAGGAGACTTATAATGTGCAGGTTTTCATACCGTGACTATGAACAAAACCTTTTGAAAATAACTCAGTATTTGTAGAGGATAACACATTTGGGCTCTTAAAGCTCAAGTTTGTGGAAATAGATCCAGCAATAAAAATAGGTGGCAGAAATGACTTTTCAGGGAAATCAGAACTCTATGTACCTAATAAGCATTCATATGCAATTTATGGTTATGGAGAAAACATGACTGAATTAACAGCCAATGAGTTACAGTGACAATGCCATTAGGCAACGTGTTTTGGAGAAGAGCACAGTGGCACCAGAAAAATACATAACACAAATTTATGCCAAATATAGTTTTCAGCTGACTCTATTCATAATGTACAGACAACATTAATTTATTAATTTATCCACATAAATTCTTGTGGATAATATCTCAATAAATATTTTATTTATAATGCATTTTGAACACTAAAATTTTGCTCAACTAAAGACAGCTCTCCAATAGTTTATCATTTACACTGTTAAAGAGCCAGGATTTGAATATAAGAAAGAGCAAAAAACATATGCATTATTGTTTTCTGTCAACTTGTTTCTAACGGTCTTAAGAAGATGAAAGCATTTGCACTCTAACTTTTATAAAGGGACATAATATCATCACAAAAGATTTTCATAATAAACTATCATTTATGTAGGTAAGAATAACAAATAGAAACAAAACAAAAATGTATTGAATAAATTACTTTTTATTTTCTTATAACATTTTCCATATACGTGGGAAGCAGCTTCATAGCACAGGGAGATCAGCTCGGTGCTCTGTGACCACCTAGAGGGGTGGGATAGGGAGGGTGGGAGGGAGACGCAAGAGGGAGGGGATATGGGGATACATGTATACGTGTAGCTGATTCACTTTGTTATATAGCAGAAACTAACACAACATTGTAAAGCAATTATACTCCAATAAAGATGTTAAAAAATGATAAAATGATTGAATTTAAAAAAAAGAAAAAAAACAGAAGCTCACAATCCAACAGGGACTGCAGTTTGCTGAATTTAAACTTGTTATTATTTCTCCTCCTAATCCCAGCAACTAGAAAAGACCATCCTCACAGTAGGTATTTTATACATTAGCAATGAATTTACATTTAATAGCAGAAAACATAACAGTTTAGCAGTAGAGACAAGATTTATCTTAGTACTAAATTTTAAGAGAAACTGCATTAATGGATTTCCCCATAATGGACACCATCTGACTAAAAAGACTGTTTTCTACAGTGATATTGTGGACGATGCCAACTGAACTTTAAAATACCTATTTAATACTTAATTATAATAAAAGCTAAAGACATAATATAAAATCAGAATTCAGTAAAAGCAGCTCTGCCAGGTGTTATTTTTAATGTTACTTTCTATTGATTTAATTTGATAAAGAAATAGAACTTAGAAAGCTCATTGGAGTGGATGGTTGAAATTCCACTTATTCTTTAATTAAATAATTCTACAACTATTCAGAGAACAAATTAGAAGGGTATAGAATTTATAATGTAACATAGGAGAGACAGTAATATGATCAGGTATGTATAATAAAGTGAGAAGTGCTATCTGGGGAAGTTAAGGGTATGACAAACCACACTATTCCTGACTTAGAATGTTAAGGAAGACTTTTAGGAGAAATAACGAGTAAGCTGAAAAGTAAATAATGAGAAGCCATCCAAGAGAACAGAAGAGAGAAAAGTTTGAGGCAGAGGGAACTGAACTGTTTCAAAAGCTCAGAGTTAAGAAAGCACATGATAAGTCTGGGGGACTGAAAAAAAAGTCCAAATGGGTAGAGAGGAGTAAGTAAGGGGAGGGAGAAGTTTCCAGAGAACCAGATCATGAAGGACGACATTAAGGAGTTTCACTTTTGCCATAAAGATAATAAGAACTTTGAAAGGTTTTATGCCTGGAGTACCATAACACCTTTGCATTTTTGCATGATCACTCCCATTCCAGAATGTCACCATTATGAACAGGATGGAAACTACTGTCAAGACTGGAGGCAGGGAGACCAGTTAGAAAGCTGACCCAGTAACCCAAAGAATAGATGACGATAGCTTGAACTTGGATAACGACAGCAGGAATCAAGACCCTTAGAATTCATTTGAGAAAACAGATTCAAAGCAACAAGACACTGATATTTGCTTAGAGATAGTGAGAGTGGGAGATGCCAAGGATGCCTCCCAGCTCCTTGAGATGGAACACCTGAGTGGATTGTGGTAATGCCCACAGAAGAAATGAAGGAGGCATTGGTGTGGTAAGATATGAAATGAAATGGTGGTATGGTCACTATATGGTGACGTGTTAACTTCAGTTTTGGACATGCCTATGGGACATTCAAGTGAAAGCGGCAAGTAGTTGGAGTAGTAGAGGTTAGCAATAGTAAGAGATACTTTTCAGTTAGACCCAATAATTCTTTTGGTAAAAACTGAAAAATAGCCATTTCAACCCAGAGTGCTGTCTAGTACACTTAGGACTAATTGTCTTATTTATTGAAGTAAGATTCACATGTTTCTGACACCAGACAGTACAGATACTCAGGAGCTGAAATCCTGCTATGGCAGTTACAGAGCCTGAAATGTATTCTTTCCCAGACTGAAGTCCATAACATACTTATTCCCCAAAGAATCATTTGGTGTCTGAAGTGCTGGGAATAATATAAGATCAGGAACTTAAGATTCTGTGACAAAGAGAATGGAAGAAGAGGACAAATATTGTCAATCAATCACTTTGTCTATGAATAACATATCTTATGCCGCATAATAAGATAGCTCCCTTCTGTGATAAAGACACTAATCTTTGAAGAATTTAGTACTTCCTCACTCAGATTATTTAACAAAACTTCTTCCCAAGCAATACCTAGGAAATAACAGAAAGTTTTGTTTAATGACTAATTCCAAAGTCCATAAAATGTCAGTTCAGGAATTGTTTCAAAACCAGTAGGGTGGTTATATGATCCACACATCCTCCAAATTTTAAAAATGTATATATAAATCATGTGATATTCATTTTAATATAAAATTTACAAATATAAAATCAGTACTGAAAAGATATATTAATAGGTTTCAGACTTGCTCAAGTGACTTTTGTAACACAATATATAATATTCAGTTAAACATCTGGTATCTAAAGGTAAAAAAAAACTACCAGAAAATTAAGGTTACATTTAGAATTAAACATGGTGATACTTGATTTAGTTCATACTGACCTTTTAACTGTCTCAGTTTGTGTTTCATAGTGTCTAGATCAGCCAAAATGTTGTCCTTTTTTAGCCAGTTCTGTTTTTCTATTTTTTCTGCTTTCTTCAAAGCTAGAATTAAAAAAATACATGATATTTTATCTTGCATTCTTCTTATCAACAGTAATTTATCATGCAAGCCAATCATTTATAAAGAACTTTCTGCTCCAAGAAACAGATTCAATTAGAAACAAGTAATTAAAAGGTAAGGGTCATTGAAAGAAACTTCATTTGAAAGATGACAGGGCTTAAGGCATTTCTTTATGGAATGGAGGGGGAAAAAGAAGAACAGTGCTGTTTTATGATATAGATTTACCATATGTAATAGCCATATTTCATTTTCTATTTCTACAAACTATTTGGAGGTGATGAAAGCCTTCCTTGGAACCATTCATTTTTTTAAACATCCACCTACTGCCTAAAGGGTGCAATTCTTAAAAATGAAAATGTGCAGACAGGTCGTCTTCAGTGTGAATTAAACTCATTTTTTATTTTCTAATGTATATCATTATTCTCAGTCTTATAGACCAAGGATGTCTTTATCAATGAAATTAGACACTTTCCATGCAGAATACTCCATTCCAGTAAGAAAAAAACAGGCAATTGTGCAAATATAGGAGTATAGCTATCCTTGTGCACACCTTAATTGATGAACCTCCCGTTCTTTGCATAAATGTGATGTTATTATGTTGACATTATACACATTTAATTGATTTTCTTATGGTGACAAAAAATGTATTTCTCTCTCTCTTTATGCACTTGCTTGAAAGAAAGCAAAAACAAAACACTTACCATTCGGACTTAGAAATGGTTCACCACAAGATACCCAGATGGCAATAGAATTGCTGAGGATGAGGGTGAGCAAAGACTTATCTATATCATCCAAACTATCAGATGTCACAGACTTTGGAAATAATTTGGTTTTCACTTTCATTTTTACAGTTCCTGGGAAACAAATGACACATTTACTATTGTTCAAAGAATAATGAATAAATTTGCTTGCTGAATTCACTTGTTTATTCAAAATATTTTATTCTTCATTAATGACTTGATTTAAACAGGTTAATGCCAAAACCAGATGCAAATACATAAATTTGGGGCTTCCCTGGTGGCGCAGTGGTTGAGAATCTGCCTGCTAATGCAGGGGACACGGGTTCGAGCCCTGGTCTGGGAAGATCCCACATGCCCCAGAGCGGCTAGGCCCGTGAGCCATGGCCGCTGAGCCTGCGCGTCCAGAGCCTTTGCTCCACAACGGAAGAGGCCACAACAGTGAGAGGCCCGCGTACCGCAATGAAGAGTGGCCCCCGCTCGCCGCAACTAGGGAAAGCCCTTGCACAGAAACGAAGACCCAACACAGCCAAAAATAAATATAAATAAATAAATTTAAGAAAAACATTTAAAAAAATTATTTTTAAAAATACATAAATTTGATCAGAAACTTCATATGCAACTAAATAATTTAAACAAATCTTATTGTAAATATATATTTTAATTCCTTTCTTACACTTTATCTAGTTATGAAAAAAATATGAGGTAGATTACCAAAATATCTACTCTGAAAAGGGATAAAATAAAGAGAAAAAAAAGCAAGGAAGGGGGAAAGCAGTATAGGAATAGACCAAAGCCAGAGATAAGGTGCTTCAGAGAACTCATCAATTAAATGATTAATAGTATCTATCTCATTCTGCTGTTGGGATGATTATAAAAAGGAAAGTGTTTAGAATAATATTTTGTCTAGTTAATTGTGCAAGCATCCAAAAAATGCTAGATAATATTTTTATCATCATTATGATACTAGACATGAATATCACACTGTTTTTATTTGCTGGAGATAAAGCACTATTTGGGCGCTGAGAATCCTTTTGGCTAAAGCAAAGAGAAAAACAACATTTGAAGATACACATGGCTGAAAGGGAGAGATAAATTCCTCAAGATACAACGTTCCTGGTCCTGAGATCTTAGAGAAATTTATTTCAGGGTCTTCATAAAGGGGTTATTTGTGATACAGCAAACAGTATCCTACTATATAATTAATACATATTGAGAACTTACTATGTGCTGGGCATTTTACTAAGACCTCTATATACTTTATTGTATATAATTCTCAAAATGATACTCTGAGGTAGGTCCACTCCTCTTTTGTACAGTAACTGAGATTTAGTCACATAGCCAGGTGGGGGCAGAGCCAGAATTAGAATCAAGGCCATTTGCTTCCAGAGCCAGTGCCTTTAACCACTGCCTTTATAGTAAGCATGACACTGAGTTTTTGATTGATGCCTGTTTCTTTTAATTTCCTCAATGCAAACTGATGTCATAACTCCAAGTTATGATTCAGTAAAGGGGACAGCCAGCTAATTCCCCTGCCTGATTCAAGGATAACCTTTAGAATATGAGGGGAAGGGATGGCTATACCCTCTTGGTAGACCTGCATGAATAACATTACCTCCAAGCAGGTTTTAAATAAGAATGTGAAAGAAGAATGTTTGAAATTTTAAGTCTTCCAGAACCTGGAGATCAGATATTCCACATGCCAAATAAAGGCAGAATTATATGCTTTAGTGATCGGCTAGGCATTAAATATTCACATAATTACTTTCTAAAACTCATTAGAAAACCAAACAAATAATATCATTATAAAATAATAGAAAAATATATTGGTCTCTGCCCCCAGTTCCTGACACAGAGCTCCTAAAATTCTTGTAATTTCCTAAGTGGTAAAGAGCCTTAGGGGCATCTTTTGTTCTAATTCCTGACACAGAGCTCCTAAATTCTTTGGAATTTCCTGGGTGCTAGCAGTGTCTTTTGTTCTAATGAGATGAATCTTGGTGGGCTCCTGGATGGGGGCTGGTCACCAGAAAGTCCAAGCCATGATTAGAAACTTGGAATTTTCAACCCTACTCCCCATTCTCCAGAGAGGGACTAGAAATGGAGTTGATGATCAATCATGCCTACAGGATGAAGTCTCCATAAAAATACCAAAAGTACACGGTTCAGAAAGCTGGTTTGGTGAACCCATGGAGATGGTGGGAGAGTGGAGTGTCAGAGAAAACACGGAATCTTCATGCCCTTTCCCATGTACCTTACCCTATGCTTCTCTTTCATCTGGATTTTCATCTGTATCCTTTACCATATCCTTTTATAATAAATGGGTAAACAGTAAGTAAACAGTTTTCCTGAGTTCTGTGAGATGCTCCAGCAAATTAATTGAACCTGAGGAGGGAGCCAATTTATAGCCATTCAGTCAGAAGCACAGGTCTGGACCTCTGAAATGGGGTGAGTGGGAAGCAGTGTTGTGAGACTGGGCCCTTAACCTGTGGGATCTGACCTTATCTCCAGGTAGGTAGTGTCAGAATTGAGTTAAATTGTAGAACATCCAGCTAGATGGTGTGGGAGTTGGTGTGGGAAAAAACCCCACAGGTCTGGTGTCAGAAGCATTGTGAATGGGATAGTAGTATGAGAATGAAGGAGAGACACACAGGAAGGAGTGGGTTTTTCCTACTTAATCCTACACACAATAATGATAACTAATATTATGAAATTGCTAAGTATCAACCAGGCATTAATCTAAGTGATATATATTCATATGCATATATATTCATATTCATATATATTCTTATGAATACACATTCATATTTATGAAGACTGAACTAGTATATATTCACGTGACTGTTAGTGTCCTCATTTTACAAATGAGGGAACTGAGGTACAGAGAGTACCCACGATCATTCATCTAACAAGTGACAGGTAGGAGCTGAACCCTGGTATTTTCAGCTCCAAAACACAGATTCTTTTTTTTTTTTTTTTTTTTTTTTGCTGTACGCGGGTCTCTCACTGTTGTGGCTTCTCCCATTGCGGAGCACAGGCCCCGGACGCACAGGCTCAGCGGCCATAGCTCACGGGCCCAGCCGCTCCGCGGCATGTGGGATCTTCCCAGACTGGGGCACGAACCTGTGTCCCCTGCATCAGCAGGCGGACTCTCAACCACTGCGCCACCAGGGAAGCCCCCAAAACACAGATTCTTAACCTCTAAACCATGACTCGCAACACAACAATGGAAATCTGAGACAACCACTGAATCACTGCTAGCAAGACTCTTTTTCATTTACCAAATTGTTGTTAGGGGCACAGGCCCTGCCCTTAAGTTGTACCTAGTCTAATGAAACGCACAAAGATGTAGACAGATAATTATAACACAATGCACTAGGAGCTGTGATAGGGGTGCATTTGTTGTAGCTTCTGGGAGTTCATAGGAGCAGTGGAGATGGGGGAGGGGAGTTGGAGGACAGGAGGTGTAGAGAGGACACCTTCTCTTCTAATAGTAGGAAGAGATTTGCATTGATCTAGTCCCACTTTCTTAAGCGGTCTCCAGTTGGTTTTGGTTCTGAATTTAAGAACAGAACCTGCTCATGTTGCATAAAGTAGCTAAACTGTCAAACATGTTTCATAAATTCTAGGCAATTTATTGAATGTTTTGGGGCTGAAATCAAGTTTACATTAAAATTTTTTTCTTATTATTCTGCAAGGTAAAAACATTATGAGAATTTCATATGAGTAGCTTACTATGATTTTTTTAACTCTCAAAGGGGTGACTGAATGCAAGAATTACACTTAACTTTCATATGATCAAACATAAGTAGAATCAGCTAAATCCTGTAGAATGTAACCAACCTTCCATACTTTTAACAGGTGTCTCTTTTGTTCCAACAGGGGCTGCCTCTTCCTTTTGTCCCTCAGAGTCTCTCTGGATAAAAGATTTATCAAGAGCCCATAAAACCAAATCCCACAAGGAAAGGATTGTGGTTCCATCTTTGGTATATACTTTGGAGGCTGCTCTGGCAAGACCAAGTTGTTCCATGCATTCTGCAAGCAGCTAAAAAACACAGACTATAAGGAACTGAGAAGAAATAGTGGTAGAACTGAGAATAATCACGACGAGTGTGTTAATTTAGAACTCTGAGAAAATCCTTTAATTTGAGAAAATAGAAAGCAATAGCCACCAACTTGATCTTTGATTAGAGATGATTTTTGATATTGGATTGTCCTACATAATCTCACAAATTAGTCCAATCCAGCTGTGAAAATTCTTAGCTCCAAAAATTTAACACAGCAGCTATTGTATGTTAATACATTTTATCATCAGAGTTTTTATTTCCAAAGAAGTGTAAACCTAGAAATCCACTTTCAATTGTGTGCTTTAAGAATGAATAAAATTATTCTAACACTTCAGATGAACTGTTTTAAAATAAATGAGTACTTGACTTTTAAACCAAGAACTGACACATTATTACTTCCATTTGGCAGATGGGAAATCAGGCTGAAAGGTTAATATTTTTGTCCAAGACCACAAAAGCGAGGGTCCCAGGGTGAATTCTGGAATCGCTAACTTTTATCCTTTGCTTAGTCCATTGAACAACAATATCTTAATAAAAAATCTATTCGTACTCAGAGGGGTGAGTGAACGATTATGTGTGTGTGTATTTGCAAGGAAGTCTCCAGGGTAACTCCATATCATATTTAACATTGCTTGTAAAATATGTTGTTAAAGGTATTGGCCAGAATGTACAGACACAAGACAACCATCATGCAAGGGAAGGACAAGGCTGGGTTTGGGCCCTGGGGACTCTCCTCCCTTCCCATGGCTGTGGGGAGCAGCCTCTAAGACAGAAATCACATGTTCCCTCCTAGCACAACTCCTGCCTCTCCAATTTGAAAATGAAATGAAACCCCCTATCAATAAATTAGTGCTCCGATTCTCCAGATGATAAAGGAGGTGGTATCTCTTAGGATACTGAGTTGACATACAACTTGAAGCTGGAAGGGGAAGGAAGGCAAAAAAGGCTTTCTGTTTCTCATTTTTCTAAGTCTGTATCCGAAGAAATACAATAAAAAATAACATCTTAAAGAAAACAGAGATCTTGATCTCAGCAGCTTAAGTTGGTAAAACTGGCCAGGGATATTTGTCACTCAATCTCACTGCTTTTTTTCTTGTCAGAGAAATCACCATGATCATTACCTCTGATGATTCGAGAAGCACTTAAGTGATAGCCACTTACCATGGGGAATGTTCCAGCCACAATTAACTTCCCATTTCGATATCCGTCTCCATTTTTGTATGCAAGTATTTTCACTGCCTTCTGGTGAGTAACCGCCATGCCACTATGAGATACAACTTGCGTGCAGGTCTTCATCCGTAAAGAAGATAACAGACGTTCTTCATAATAACTTAAAGTGTTTTCAGCCTCATAAGAAGATAAATCAGCCTGATTTTTTTAAAAAGAACAACAACATAGATCAACTCAAACTTTTTTTCTTTTATTATTTTGTTATACTTCAGCCTCTTGATTTGTGTGTGTACATGGGTGTGGCATCTAAATTTTGAAATGTTCACTTCATATGCTGAAAGTATTAGGTGCTGTAGTGGGAAGGACATTGGGTCCGAACTCCTCAGTTCTCTTCCCAGCCCTGTCACTGAGTCTCTAGGTGACTTTGGGCCTCTGGCTTGTGTTTCTGGCCTTCTCCTGTTTTCTACTTTGCCTTCCCCTGGACAGGAGATGGGGAAGAAGGATGCCAGGGCCAGAGAGAGCCTGGGGTTGAAGTAGTGGACACTAGTAGTAAAGATATTCTCTTAATTTTTAACTTTAGGATGATGCCATCCTATGGTGGCAGATATTGATGAATGAGGAGGGGAATGAGTGTAGCCTTAACCACATGATAATGAGGGTGGTGAACGCCACACTTCACCTTTTCCTTTTCATTGCTACTCAGGAAGCTGCCCTGAGGGAGAAGTTGTGTCCAAGATGCTCTAACACTGGGGATTCTTTCCGATCAGCTCATCCCCACCTCCTTAACACAACCCTACTGTCACCAAAGCAAAGCCAAATGCCTGCAGGCTTTCCCAGAGGACTGACTCCCCTTTTCCCTCAGTTATTGTTTCAGTTGATGTTTATTGCAACTGTAACTACCCTGCTCTTCTGCAATGTGTGTCAGGTTTAGGGGAGAGAGGACAGTGACCTGGGAATAAGACCCGCAAACCCTGAAGAGCACAGCAGGTTGAAGGTTCCCACCCCTAAGGAATTGCTCCTTTTTATACAGTTGTGTAAGTTCCTCTTAGCTCTTCTCACTTCTAAACTTGAAGGAAAGGATTTTTTAAATGGTGCCATTTTAAATTAAGATCACAAGAAAGCAGCAGAGATTATTTTCTCCATGAGCTATAAAAAAAAAATAGTATTAGACATGAATGCATGAATTCAGGCACCCAACCTGAAGAGTCATTAACAACAACAGATCAAATTAGTCCTGAAAATACTAGGAAAAAAGGAGTTTACCCTGTGGATATAGGCAAAAAGCTACTCCACTAAGTAAAGATTTGCAGTTACTTCCTCATCTAAAAGCAACACAGGGAGTAGTGCAAGGTGTCAGGAGATGATTAAAGCTGCAGAAGAGCCCAATTAACTTCAAAGAGTATATCGAACTATTAATAGATAATGTATTTTAAGTTACAGTGGGGAAAAGGAAATCAATGCAGGTGGAATGGTAAAGGTGCATCAACGAAAGATGAATTGGATGAGTGGAGATGAACTTGAGTGCAGGGCAAGTAATGAATGTATCAAAGTTTCCAAACTGATGCCACACATGTATTAGCAGAGCTCAGATCGTTACATACTCTGGCCACATCTATGACCTTGAAAGGTCCTTGTGAGAAGGGCTTCTGGGTCTCGGAGCCTGAGGCACAGAGGAATGGCAGCCCTGGAAGCAACTGTTTCAGTCTCTTCTCTGCTCTCATGGATTGCCCACATGCCAAACAGAGCATTGTTTTTTTCTTTCCACTGGGTGAGAGATAATAGTATCCCTGAAAATGGAGGTAAAGATGCTTTTATTTGGATGCATATAAATTATGATAGCACTTTTGTAGAATACTTTACCATACAAATAAAGCACTTTTATGATCCCCAAATGCTAAATTTGAAATCTCAACATGAATGCATTACATTGCTCTCTAATTATTAATTATTATATAATATAATATAATTATATTATATTACAATTATATTATAATTATATTATAACTATTGTATTATAGAGCAAAATATTTCCAAACGCTGTTGACTGAAAAAGCCTAGAGGCAATGACAATTCAACATCAATGAGTATAACTTGTATCCAGAATCAGAGTTTCTTGGAGGAATGGCCAATTCCAGATTTGGGGCAAGAAATATACAAGAGAAGCAAGGATTTCCTGTGTGCCCAGAAAAAAAGAAGCCATCCAAAAGTAAAGGCATTATGTCAAAAAAGACAGAGGTGCCAACATGAAGGACATTCTAGTGGCCCAAAGTGGGACAATTTGGGAGTAAAATAAAATTATAACCAAAGCACTTCAAATATGTTTGAATAGGTAAAGTCCCGTGAGTTCATAATCATGTTAAAAATATAAGTAAAAAAAAAAAAAAGCAACAAAAAAAGCCAACAAACAGATAAAAAGAAAACCACTACTTACTGGAGTCCATTAGAAGTAAACTGGCACCAATTTACAACTCTGAAACTGGCCATTAGAAATTGTGGCAGATTATTTGCAGAGATGGCCATAGTAAAACCATCCCATTCTTGTTTGCATGCCCTTTTGAAATGTCATTTTGCTGCTCCTCCAATCAAGAAATAAGAGTTTCTTTCTTCTTTCCTCCTTTCCTTGAATCTGGGCAAGGCCATGTGACTTGCTGTGGCCAATGTAGCATTAGCAAATGTGATGCAAGCAGATGCATAAGAAGTGCTTGCACATTTCAGCTTGTTCTTTTTTGGCTGCATCTGGAAGCCTGAGACCATAATGTGAGCTCACTTGAGCTAGCCTACTTAAGAAGCCTTGAGGAGAACTAAGGCCCCCACCAGACATGTGATTTGACCATTCAGACACCATAGCACCACCAAACTACTGGTGTGCCACCAGATAACTACAGCCACATTAGTGACCCTGAGCAAGACCAGCAGAACTGCCCAGTTCAATCTAGCCCAAATTGTTGACTCAGAGCATAAAAATGGTTGTTGGCTTAAGCCACTAAATTTTCAGGTGATTTGCTATACTACAATAGATAATTTAGATAGAACAATTTAAGCATTTATCCTACCATCCTTTACAAACCGTATCTCTGGGCAGTCAAATACCTAGTTGAAGAGGTAAAGTTCTTCCTTACACTAAAAGCTCAGCTAATATATGTCAGGGAAAGTAATAGAACTTTTTAAAATTGACCCTTTTGAAACTTCTAATGAAATTATTGATTTAGGCAAAGATCACAAAAAAGGCAACACAAAATGAAAAGTCATTGGGAATTGTTTTTTGATGTGAGATTAGGTTGTAATCACCTGAACCCATGGAAAATCCACACTGCATCCCTGCATAAGTGATAAATATGAAATACACAGTAAAACCTATGAAGATTCTTGTCCAAAAAATGCTGAACATAAATATAATTAAACTCCAGTGCTAAATTTTTTTATAGGAATTATGGGAGCCAGAGAAACAGGTTAAAGGATGCCATAGGAAGCAAACAGAAAAATCCAAACAAGAGGCATTCTATAGAATGGATTCTGCGACCAGTGTCACATAGGGACCTTGTTTGAATCCTGACCCAAACCAACCAACCATAAGAAGAATTTTTTAGGAAACCTGGGAAATTTTATTATGAACAGGCTAGTAGATGGCCAAAAATTACTGTTAATTTTATTAGGTGATAATGGCATAATGGTAATGTAAGAAAATGGTCAAATTTTTACAGGTGCATGCTTAAGTTTGAGGTGAAATGGTATCATGTCTAGGATTTGTAAATATTGCAAAACCTTGATAATAGTTGAATTTGGATGATAGGTATATGAGTATTCACTGAACTAGTCTCTCTATTCTTGAATATGCATGAACATTTTAAAGCACTTTTATATAGACTCTCTGATTTGCTTTGTTCCTCACGAGGCTAAAAAAGTTAAGTACGGCCAGAGTTAATATCATCATTCTCAACTTACAGATGAGAAAACAAAAACTAAGAGAGGGAAGTTTTTAATCCAAGGATATCCAAGTAGTATGTGGCAGAGCTGAAATACAAAGCTGTGACTTCTGATTCCAAGTTTTTGGGTTTTTTGCCTTTGTCATATTTCTTCAACTATTCCATTTAAATACTTAAAGCTACTTCAATTCAAAGCCAACATTTAGATGATACTTTTGAAGATGTAATTCTTAAGTTCCACTATGGATTTCTCTCTATGCACATCTGATTTCCATTTTCCTAAAAATTACTGGGAGACAGAAAATTAAAACATCTCCTCTCAGATGGAATTGAATGAATACTACATACGGAATAATTTGTACAGAAAAACATGGACTTCATGATGAATTGTGTGCCAATGATATTTCTTATTACACTAAAGAAGCCTATTGAAAGTATCTAGAAAATGTATTTTCATTCATTAAAACGTCAATCCCTATGACTGTGGTGCTACTATTTTAATCATTCCCAAATTGTTTTATTTTGGCAATGGTACACGTACACAATGCAAACTGAATTTTTGGTTACTTCATTCACCCTTAACACAACATTTAAACTGCTGCTGGTAAGGAAAATGCAATACACTGGGGTAGCTCCCTAGGTTAGGCTATGTCTACAGAATGCAAACAGAGTTTAAAAGTTCAGCAAGTCAGCTGCTGGCTCTATACACAGAATACCAAGCAATTGGTTTGACTAATTATTTTCCTCTAAAAAATTTCCTTGATTTATTGAAATGTCTAACTTGCTCTGTTCATTTGATCTTATAGAAATATGGTCTATAACATGGAGTTTGTTTGATCAACAATGACACTTACTGTATATATAATAGCTAGTATGACTGTGAATAAATTATTCAGTTTCTTCATCAATCTTAATTTAATGAATTATTGATATTGATATTTATTATTTATGTTATATTATTTATTATAAGATAATCTATGTAAAAATAACTAATATTGCCTCAGTATCTAACATACAGTAGCTTTCTAGCATATAATAGTTACTTCATATTATTTTTCTTTTCTAAGCTTGCCAAGCAAATGTGGCCTAGAGAAGAAGTTCTTACCCTATGTCCAAATTGGATTTCAAGGGGAGTCTACAAACTCCCTAAAATTTTATACAAAAAGTGCTGTGTACACATGTGCATTTTTTGGGGAAAGAATATCCATAATTTTCACGAGACTCTCAATGAGGTCTACATCTCTGAAAAGGTTAAGAATTAATTACTGATTTAGAGCCTTTGTGTAGAGAGTTGGTTTTCCCAGGCCCAAGAGAGATAAGCATTTTTTTTAAATTTGTGAATCCCAGAATTGATATATTATTGTACTCTTCAGATTAACCATATTAATTTCTATCAGATAGGTTATCATTTAACTAGTAGGAAAGGAAAGTTATAATCTTTTAGAAGAAATATTGTTGAAAATTGGGAAGTTTTATCCCTCCCAAATTTCAAATAAGAACTCTTTTATCATAACTGTAACATCATACCTAAAATTAATAATAATAATACCCTAATATAATAAAATATTCAGTCAGTATTCAAATTTCTAGGGCTTCCCTGGTGGCGCAGTGGTTGAGAGTCCGCCTGCCAATGCAGGGGACACGGGTTCGTGCCCCGGTCCGGGAAGATCCCACATGCCGCAGAGCAGCTGGGTCCGTGAGCCATGGCCACTGGGCCTGTGCTCTGCAACAGGAGAGGCCACAACAGTGAGAGGCCCGCGTACCGCAAAAAAAAAAAAAAAAAAAAAAAAAAATTTCTACAGTTCTCTCACTCCCTTACAATTTATTTGAAAGAGAATAAGGGCAATACCTTATAATTAGTTTAAATACCTCTAAGTCTCTCTGAATCGTCACATTCCTTATTTCTTTTTCTTTCTTCTTTTGTTGTAATTATTCGTTGTACATTTTCTCCAGTTAGATTTGGGGGGGCAAGACCCCATCATAAATGGTACAGTGTATTTCTATCAAGGAGCAACTCTTTTGTCTCTTTTTGTTATGTTAGTAGCTACTGATGATCATTGCCTAGATCCATTAATTTATTAAAGTTCACAGTATAATGATATTCTGATTTCCTCATACATTACTCATGTATTAGCTGGGGTATTTCTACTAAGTGAAGCTTCTTCTTGTCAACTGTTTTGTCATCTTGAGGTACGGTTCATAAAGGAAGGGAAAAATAAATGCTTGATTCTTTATTGACTGGTTTTCAAAGTAACAAATTCATTCCTTTGCATCATCTAATTGTGACAAATTGAGTTGTTGTTGTTGCTATTGTTTAATATCTCTATGAACATATGGATTTAAACATATCTAATGTATGTCAATCCACTGCATTCAATAGTCATATTGATGCTTAAATTGTCTCATCTTTGGAGCCTTTTCAAGTTGACTCGATTCTTTTTAAGATGACTTCAGCGGTCTTTGGCAGCATACTGGCTAACAGGTATGAGATCACAGACAAAGGAGAAAAGGTCGGCGGGGATAGCAGAGTTGAAACCAGAGACGTGCAGAATGGTATGGTATATTTGACATCTCTTATTCAGTAGAGCCAGGGAATGACGAGTGAAGAAGCAGCAGTGGTTTAGAGACGACTGAGGGGAACAGTAAAGAGGGTCTTGGGCAGTCTTGTAATGTGCATACATTATGAGGTTTCAGTTTTCTGTAGGCCAATGATTATCAACAATAGCAAGGTGCCATGATCCACTGACCCACAAATATCTCAGGTATCTGTAAAGTATGGTGCAAATAATTCCTTACTAATAAAAATTAAAGGACCAAACTTGAGAAATTATTTCTTTTAAAATTAGAGTATAACATACTTAGCCCTATGCTTGGTATAATGTAATATAAAGCAACTTACAATCATTGGCATTTTAATATGCTTCCTGGAGTGGAGTGACATCGAGTGTGGCAAGCACACCTGTAGGAGTGAAGTATGTGTGATTATCCTGCTTCGTGCCTGTTCTGGTGAGCTGATGATGAACCAGAGATGGTGATGGTGATAGGGAGCCATCAAAACAATATAAGAAGATGGTAATATCAATATTCCTTCATTCTTTCCTAACCAGAATCACAGAGTCTAAATGATTTCACTCACAAGTCAGTGTTTATTTTGTGTGAACTTAAGGTTTTCTGGAAAAAAAGTTTCTTGCTTTATTAAACTTATCCATTCCCCCACCCCTCTTTTTTGTCCTCAGTAGGAAGGAACCACTTACTGCTTGATCAATGTGTTTTTCTTTAATCACAGAGGATGTACAAATACCAGCATAATTTGCTGCTGTGACTTCCTTATCCAGTGTAGTGTTATGAAAGGCCATAAAAGCTTTCATATTTTTCATGTAATTCCACTTTTGATTAGAAGTCCCATTGTTATGTGGTTTGTATTTCTGAAAAAAATGAGACAAAATATGGAGTCAAATAGGAGAGGTTATGATTTGTTTATAGCAGTCCTAGTTTTCATTGCATAAAGTCAGAAAGTACAGATAATTACTCAAAACTCTACTATGTAGTGATAACTACTATTGACATTTGATGATTTTATATATATATATATATATATATATATGAATTCTTGGATTTACAAAAATGTAATCACAAAATGCACATAATTTGGTAACGGTATTAGTTTTGCTTTTTTTTTTTTTTTAAAGGATATATACTATTTGATCTTAGGATATTTTATTGTACCAATATCCAATAGTTAAACATGTAGATTGTTTCTCAGATTTTCCTTAATATAAACAAAAGAGCAATCAACAATCATAAAATAAACCTTTGTGTAAATCCATAACTTCTTGAGAACAAACTCAAGTAGAATTGCTAATAAAGGAACAGGATCGCCCTCCCATCAGGAAACTTGCACAAGCCTCTTAGATAGCCTCATCCACCAGAGGGCAGACAGCAGGAGCAAGAAGAACTACAATCCTGCAGCCTGTGGAACAAAAGCCACATTCACAGAAAGATAGATAAGATGAAAAGGCAGAGGGCTATGTACCAGATGAAAGAACAAGATAAAACCCCAGAAAAACAACTAAATGAAGTGGAGATAGGAAAAAGAACTCAGAATAATGATAGTGAAGATGATTCAGGAACTCGGAAAAACAATGGAGGCAAAGATCAAGAAAATGCAAGAAATGTTTAACAAAGACCTAGAAGAATTAAAGAACAAACAAACAGAGATGAACAATACAATAACTGAAATGAAAACTATACTAGAAGGAATCAAAAGCAGAATAACTGAGGCAGAAGAACGTAAAAGTGACCTGGAAGACAGAATGGTAGAATTCACTGCCACGGAACAGAATAAAGAAAAAAGAATGAAAAGAAATGAAGACAGCCTAAGAGACCTCTGGGACAACATTAAACGCAACAACTTTCACATTATAGGGGTCCCAGAAGGAGAAGAGAGAGAGAAAGAACCCGAGAAAATATTTGAAGAGATTATAGTTGAAAACTTCCCTAACATGGGAAAGGAAATAGCCACCCAAGTCCAGGAAGCACAGAGAGTCCCATACAGGATAAACCCAAAGAGAAACATGCCGAGACACATAGTAATCAAACTGGCAAAAATTAAAGACAAAGAACAATTACTGAAAGCAGCAAGGGAAAAATGACAAATAACATATAAGGGAACTCCCATAAGGTTAACAGCTGATTTCTCAGCAGAAACTTCACAAGCCAGTAGGGAGTGGCATAATATACTTAAAGTGATGAAAGGGAAGAACGTACAACCAAGATTACTCTACCTGGCAAGGATTTCATTCAGATTCGATGGAGAAATCAAAAGCTTTACAGACAAGCAAAAGCTAAGAGAATTCAGCACCACCAAACCAGCCCTACAACAAATGCTAAAGGAACTTCTCTAAGTGGGAAACACAAGAGAAGAAAGGGACCTACAAAAACAAACCCAAAACAATTAAGAAAATGGTCATAGGAACATACATATCAATAGTTACCTTAAACGTGAATGGATTAAATGCTCCAACCAAAAGACACAGGCTTGCTGTATGGATACAAAAACAAGACCCATCTATATGCTGTCTACAAGAGACCCACTTCAGACCTAGGGACACATACAGACTGAAAGTGAGGGGATGGAAAAAGATATTCCATGCAAATGGAAATCAAAAGAAAGCTGGAGTAGCAATACTCAAATCAGATAAAATAGACTTTAAAATAAAGAATGTTACAAGAGACAAGGAAGGACACTATATAATGATCAAGGGATCAACCCAAGAAGATATAACAATTATAAATATATATGCACCCAACATAGGAGCACCTCAATACATAAGGCAACTGCTAACAGCTCTAAAAGAGGAAATCGACAGTAACAGAATAATAGTGGGGGACTTTAACACCTCACTTACATCACTGGACAGATCATCCAAAATGAAAATAAATAAGGAAACCAGAAGCTTTAAAAGACACAATAGACCAGATAGATTTAATTGATATTTATAGGGCATTCCATCCAAAAACAGCAGATTACACTTTCTTCTCAAGTGCGCACGGAACATTCTCCAGGAAAGATCACATCTTGGCTCACAATTCAAGCCACAGTAAATTTAAGAAAATTGAAATCATATCAAGCATCTTTTCTGACCACAACGCTGAGATTAGAAATGAATTACAGGGAAAAAAACGTAAAAAACACAAACACATGAAGGCTAAACAATACATTACTAAATATCCAAGAGATCACTGAAGAAATCAAAGAGGAAATCAAAAAATACCTAGAGACAAATGACAATGAAAACATGACGATCCAAAACCTATGGGATCCAGCAAAAGCAGTTCTAAGAGGGAAGTTTATAGCTATACAAGCGTACCTCAAAAAACAAGAAAAATCTCAAATAAACAATCTAACCTTATACCTAAAGGAACTAGAGAAAGAAGAACAAACAAAACCCAACGTTTCTGACAGTGTGAAGATGGCCCAACTCATGGAGGCTGCAGAGAGCATTTGGGGAATGAATGAGAAGCATCTCCTAGGGTCCCTCCCAATTCAAAAAGCTAATGATTCTGCATGCAGCAAGATGTCGATGCTAAAGTTGATTTCAATTAAAAACCCATTTCTGTACAAATGTTATAAAACTAGACTAATAAAATGTAAGTTGATGACTCCTAAAAAAAAAAAATTTGGCAAAAATTTTTTTTGACAAAATTCAACACCCATTTAGGATAAAAACTCTCCAGAAAGTGAGCATAGAGGGAACCTACCTCAACATAATAAAGGCCATATACGACAAACCCACAGCAAACATCATTCTCAATGGTGAAAAACTGAAAGCATTTCCTCTAAGATCAGCAACAAGACAAGGATGTCCACTCACACCACTATTATTCAACACAGCTTTGGAAGTCCTAGACACGGCAGTCAGAGAAGAAAAAGAAATAAAAGGAATACAGGACTTCCCTGGTGTGCAGTGGTTAAGAACCTGCCTGCCAATGCAGGGGACCCGGGTTTGAGCCCTGGTCTGGGAAGATCTCACATGCCATGGAGCAACTAAGCCCATGTGCCACAACTACTGAAGCCCGTGCATCATAACTACTGAAGCCCGCACACCTAGAGCCCATGCTCTGCAACTAGAGAAGCCACTGCAATGAGAAGCCCACGCACCGCAATGAAGAGTACCCCCCACTCGCCGCAACTAGAGAAAACCCGCGAGCAGCAACAAAGACCCAACACAGCCAAAACTAACTAAATAAATAAATCTATAAAAGGAATACAAATTGGAAAAGAAGAAGTAAAACTGTCACTCTTTGCAGATGACATGATACTATACATAGAGAATCCTAAAGATGCTACCAGAAAACTACTAGAGCTAATCAATGATCTTGGTAAAGTTGCAGGATACAAAATTAATGCACAGGAATCTCTTTCATTCTTATACACTAATGATGAAAAATCTGAAAGAGAGATTAAGGAAACACTCTCATTTACCACTGCAACAAAAAGAATAAAATACCTAGGAATAAACCTACCTAGGGAGACAAAAGACCTGTATGCAGAAAACTATAAGACACTGATGAAAGAAATTAGAGATGATACCAACAGATGGAGAGATATACCATGTTCTTAGATTGGAAGAATCAATATTGTGAAAATGACTATACTACCCAAAGCAGTCTACAGATTCAATGCAATCCCTATCAAATTACCAATGGCATTTTTTACAGAACTAGAACAAAAAATCTTAAAATTTGTATGGAGACACAAAAGACCCTGAAGAGCCATAGCAGTTTTGAGGGAAAAAAACGGAGCTGGAGGAATCAGGCTCCCTGACTTCAGACTATACTACAAAGCTACAGTAATCAAGACAATATGATACTGGCACAAAAACAGAAATATAGATCAATGGAACAAGATAGAAAGCCCAGAGATAAACCCACGCACTTATGGTCAACCAATCTATGACAAAGGAGGCAAGGATATACAATGGAGAAAAGACAGTCTCTTCAATAAGTGTTGCTGGGAAAACTGGACAGCTACATGTAAAAGACTGAAATTAGAACACTCCCTAACACCAAACACAAAAATAAACTCAAAATGGATTAAAGACCTAAATGTAAGACCGGACACTATAAAATTCTTAGAGGAAAACCTATGAAGAACACTCTTTGAGATAAATCACAGCAAGATCTTTTTTGATCCACCTCCTAGAGTAATGGAAATAAAAACAAAAATAAACAAATGGGACCTAAAGAAACTTAAAAGCTTTTGCACAGCAAAGGAAACCAAAAAACAAGATGAAAAGACAACCCTCAGAATGGGAGAAAATATTTGCAAACGAATCAAAGGAAAAAGGATTTATCTCCAAAATATATAAACAGCTCATGCAGCTCAATGTTCAAAAACAAACAACTCAGTCCAAAAATGGGCAGAAGACCTAAATAGACATTTCTCCAAAGAAGGCACACAGATGGCCAAGAAGCACATGAAAAGCTGCTCAACATCCCTAATTATTAGAAAAATGCAAACCAAACCTACAATGAGGTATCACCTCACACCAGTTAGAATGGGCATCATGAGAAAATCTACAAACAGCAAATGCTGGAGAGGGTGTGGAGAAAAGGGAACCCTCTTGCACTGCTGGGGGGAATGTAAATTGATACAGCCACTATGGAGAACAGTATGGAGGTTCCTTAAAAACTAAAAATAGAATTACCATATGATCCAGCAATCCCACTACTGGGCATATAGCCAGAGAAAACCATAATTCAAAAAGACACATGCACCCCAATGTTCATTGCAGCACTATTTACAATAGCCAGGTCATAGAAGCAACCTAAATGCCCATCGCCAGACGAATGGATAAAGTAGATGTGGTACATATATACAATGGAATATTACTCAGCCATCAAAAGGAACGAAATTGGGTCATTTGTTGAGACGTGGATGGATCTAGCAACTGTCATACAGAGTGAAGTAAGTCAGAAAGAGAAAAACAAATATCGTATATTAACGCATATATGTGGAACCTAGAAAAATGGCACAGATGAACCAGTTTGCTGGGCAGAAATAGAGACACAGATGTAGAGAACAAACGTATGGACACCAAGGGGGGAAAGCCGTGGGGTGGTGGGGGGTGGTGTGATGAATTGGGCGATTGGGGTTGACATGTATACACTGATGTGGATAAAATTGATGACTAATAAGGACTTGCTGTATAAAAAAAAATAAAGTAAAATTTTAAAAAAAGGAACAGGATCATTAAAAAAATTATGATGTATAATATAAAGTTTTAGCATAACAGATGCTTTCTAGAAGGGTTATTCTAGTTTACCCTTCCACCAATATTATACGAAATGGCCTCTTTTCCTCACACTCTTGCCAAAGCATCATCAATTTAATGAATGAAAAACAGTACCTTGCTGATATTTTAATTTACATTTCACTGGTTATCAAGAAGGTTTTCTTAAAAACATGTGAGTACACTCCATTTTATGTATTAGAAACAGCATCTTTATTGTAATTATAAAACTTGGTTTGAGCATAAGTTAAAAAAATGAGTAGTTTCAATTTCAAGGAATTTAAACCACTAGATTAGTTCCAACTAAACATATCATGACACCTCAAGAACTTTGTAATGAATAACACCTACTTTACCAAGGAGAGATTGATAGTGAAGAGGAAAATAAATGATCTCAGGAATTGATTTAATAAGTCAAACAACAGAGCATCCCTCAGAGGTATGGAAAACAAAGATTACATTTCAAGGAACAGGGAGGGGGTTTAGTAACATTAACTTAACATGTCTCATTTTTATTATTTTACATGACCTTTAATGTATTCTCATAAACTTGCTTCAAGAAATAAAAATGAAACACCAAGCAAAGAAAAAGCTCTTGAAAGGTAATAAAAATAACTTTGGGATCAAACTCATTTCTTATAAAATGGGAACCTTAGGGGAAAACATCCATATCTATAATTTTATGTAACAGATTAAGGTACAAAATTTGCATCTGCATAAGGTTTTATCTCACTGTGGTCTGTGCCAAAGAGGCACCTGACAGGGAAAAATTTGATGTCATATATACTGTGTCTCCTAGAATAAAATTTTAGTCCATATTTATCATCAGGGTAGAAGACTTATTTAAGCTGTGGTATTTGTCCAGATTGCTATATCCCAATTTTGGATTCAGGACCTGCAAAACAAGTTGCCTCATTGTTATTAAAATATGGAATAAAACAAATGTTATTTGGAGACAGTATATTCTGTTCAACACAAAGATGGCAAATACTGTGGAGGATACAGAAAGTAAATGCAGAGCAGGGACACTCCTAAACTTTTTCTCCTCCTAACAAGGAAAAATATATACGCGTCTAGGAGTGTCTTTGGTAAGTGAGGATAACAGACAAACGTGGGAAAGAAAAAACCAACCCCATAGGTCTTTACCCAAAATTCAAATGAAGCCAGCCTTCTCTGGAGTCTCCAAAAATTGTTTGGCTGCTATAAGCATTTGCAAAAGTATGTTGAAAGTATATTTCAAATGAGTCTCAGTAGAATTAGCATTGAAGAGCTCACACCCTCCTGAAAGACTCCTCTGACCACAGTCTTTCCCACCCGTTGCCAGGTGAGAGGGGACTTGCTTATGTCTCCAAATCATTGAACTTAAAATGCATGCATCTAACAGCCATTCACCTGACTGCACCCACCACTGAGACGCTATGAGTGCTACTGGGATAATTTCTCACGCTTGCCATTGGATTTGATTTAAGTAACTAGCATAGCTCCTGACATGCAGCAAGCCCACAATCACCATCTGTTGGATTAAACTAAATTCAGAGCTACAGGAACATGTTCAATTTGAAATCTAGGCAGACTATTGTAAATATTTTAACAATGGCATTCAAGATAGGTTTCTATGACAGCCATTTTCTTTCTCCACAACAAGGAAGCATGGAGCTTTCCTTAAATTTAACTAAATAAAGGGCTATAATTACTCTTTAGCCTCTACATATCTTACCTGAGCAATAACTGGATAGCCACAGACTTCATGTCCAGCCTTGGTCATAGACACTGCCAGCACCAGGTCTGGGTTACTCACCAGGTGAAAGGTCCTTGGGAAAACAGGATTAGGCCCATCACAAGGCAGCATGACCAATTTAGAGCTCCCTCTGTGCCCCTTATCTGTGTGTTGCCTCTTGGCTCCATACATAGTCTGCGCAAATGGATGTGAAATCCTTTGGGCATTTCTCCCCCACCATAAGCACGATGTTGAGGTTCCTCAGTGCAGAGTGCTAGAAGAACACTGAAGGAGAAAGGGGCATGCCTGTTCTTTCTGGCTGCTGCCTGGGGTCAGTGTTTGGGAGTGAGGGTGTCCAGGGATGCTCTGTCCCAGCCACGTGCCCAGAATGCACATGGTCCTTTAATACCCTCACAGCCCAGGCCTGGTCTGGTGATCATCCACTTATGGCACTCCCAACATGGACACCACGTGCTCCAGACCTTCTGCTGTACCAGCAACCCTGTACCTTTGCATCTCCACGTGCCCAGCAATAGCTGCACACCCACGTTAAGTTCCAGAGTGTTGCTTCCTGTTTGCCCAGCAACCACAGAACAGATCTGGCCATGCAAACCAACACATTTCCCTGCCATCCAGTAGACAGCATCCATACTTCTTCCAATGAGCTCTGAACTCCAGCTTTAGGGAGGGACCCGATCCCAAGTTTGTCCTCAACTCCCTCAGCCCTAGAGTACCGTATAGAGGTTTTTTTTAAAAAAAATCTGATAGTCACTCGTTTAGCATAGCTTAATAATTCTTTATGTTAAACATCCCTTGTTTAAATGACTGTGTGTTTTCTGTCTCCAGATTGTACCCAGACACTCTCCTCACCTGTTTTGCTGTTGTGAGAGGCAATGTGGCAGGGTGATTAGGAGCATGGATTCTGGAGCCACAATGCCTGAGTTTAAATCTTGAGTATATCTCAAGACCTGCTTAACAACTCTCAGCCTCAGTTTCCTCATCTGTAGAATAGGATAATGGTGCATACCGCACAGGACTTTCGTCCTGAGAATATAATGAGTTAATGCATAAAAAAATGTGTTGAATATTGTCTGGCTCATGGCACTTTGTATGAGCTACTATTATCGATTGTTGTGATTTTTTTTTATAGCTTTCCCTCAAATTCTTCTTTTCTAAATGAATATTCCCTAAAAGTCCAAGATATATATTGAATATTTTTAAGTTATCTTATATTGGAACTAAAATAAAGCCTCCTTGACTGAAAAAAAAGAAAGCAAAGTACAGAGCTAAAACCTTCAATTTCTTTCCCGTACATCACTTAAAAGCAAGAATAGACCAAACATTCAAGGATATTGTCTGCATAGAAAAAGCCAGTTCTTTATGTCTGTCAACATAGTTACATTACAGACCAGCAGTGGCATTCCTGCTGTGGAAAATATAACTAGTCCTGAATATAAAATTTAATGATGTGGGAGTAGAGGAAAGGGGAGAAAGCGGGGGTGGAGGAGATCTGTGATAAGAGTAACGTATTTTCCCTTTCAAGACAAAAAATTCTAGATATCTAATTTAAATCTCTGAACATAAAACAAAATATCCTCGTTGTAAAGCATTTACAAAATACTAGAAAATATAGTAAAAATTAAAACAGAATTTGAAACATTGTTTATATTCCTAAGACAATCACTATTAATCTTACAATGTGTTTCTTCCTTCTAGTGTTAGTTAACGAAGTGTCAGTTTAAATCCAAAGTGGGTATTCAATTTTATCAAATACCTTTTTAGCATTTATCAAGTCTGTGCACAGCACGAGAGCTGGTATTCAATATTGTTCATCTCCGTAGCCTCAGCATGTGGCATAGTTTGCATCTTGCATTTTTACTGGCACTCAGCAGTAGTCAGATGAATGAATGATTGTAAATTTCCTGCAACAATTTACTGAGGTGCCTAGATTAGTTGCCTAGCTTTCTCTGTTTTTGCTGCCTAGAATAGATGTAGCATCTTCTCCCAGGCTTCAGTGCCATGCTCAGCCATGACAGTGTTGACTTTTCTTTTCCTTTTTGGACTGTCAATTGTCACTTGCCCATTGCAGGAGTGCTTACATTCTGCAGGAAGCCTGAGCTTTTAGATTTCTACATAAAGCCCACTACGTGCCGAACGGCAGTGTGAGAACTGACTCTGTGTCCCAGAAATATCCCAGCACGACAGCATAGCCTCTTCTACTAACCCACAGTGCGAGTGCATACAAGTCACTTCATCTTCTTGAGTCTCAGTTTACCTAGCTTTATAATCAGGTGACTAAGACTAGAAAATTTTCAAAATCTCTTTCAGCTCTGAATTCCATGACACTGTATTTTCCCTTTTATAATTTTGAATCTTGTTGGGGATTTTTTTCCCTGAGCATTTTTTTCATATTTCCCTTTTGAGACCAAATGATTAATTCAGATTGTGCCAGGGTTGAAAATGGGAGAAAGATACCAGTTTATCTCAAAAGTTGACCTGGACCATTTTTCTGTGTGGCTAGAAACCAAGTAAGTGTGTCTTTCGTAAGCTCCTACTGCCTGCCAGTGCCCCCTTGCTCATTTCTCTCCTAGACTATGTGCTCTCCCAGCTAGGCCTTGTTCTCATAGTCAAAATTTCCCTTAAGAGGTTTTGCTGATAATTGCTTAAGATATCAGATTTCCTAGTTATTCTCTATTTTAAATAGAAGGCCAAAATGAAAAAGTAATTCAAGACCCAAAGGACTGAATGAAAGGGTTAAAGGTAGAAAATTCTAGGCACAGTGATAGCCCTTGGCGCCTCCCATCATGCTGGCAGTGAGCTACTGGGCTTCTGCTCTATTGACACAAATTCTGATTGGGCAGTTGCCTCAATAAATGCTAATTTACTGCCTGGGAAAAATACGGAAGATCAAAAGACTATGGTTCACATAAATGGAATTTTCTATAGGTTTCTGCTACATAGTGTAACCCAAGTTTCTCCAGGCCTCACCAGCTTATCAGAACAAATGGGTTTCAACACCCAATTACATGAAAAAGCAAAAGCAAAATGTCAAGGGAAAATGTAGAAGAAAGCTCAGAATTACGGTCACTATACAGATATTTCTGCCATGGGACATACGTTCCTCTGAATAATGCCCACGTCTAATCATCAAGACTTCTGCAAAACCTCTCGTGCCCAAGTGTCTGTGGGAGTCCCTAGACGGTGACCCACGTGTTCAGGAGCAAACCCTGTCCCACTGCTCCTCCCCCTCACGGCTCCACCTCTTCTCTCTGGACTCTGCAGTTTCCAGCCAGCGATCAGTCAATGCCACCATCTCCCTCCAACTGTCCCTCTCTTCTACGGCTTGACATGGGGAAGTCTCAATACGACAACATTGCAGAGCGTTCTGGAAAGTGGAAGGAAATCGGAAGAGACCATCCACTTTGGTGTTACATGTGGTTAGATTTTCCAAAGCAGTGAGGGAGTGCCTAGAGTTTTAGGCGAGCTTCCCTTTGTTTTTACTTAAACAGCCTTCCCGTCCTCCTGATTTCCCCACAGCACTTAGGGTGAAAACCAAAAGCAGTACAGACACTGAGCGGGACTCAGAACTTGCTCTCTCTTCTGATGACCAAGTGTTCCTGAGTTAAATTTATCAAGTGTGGCTGTCTAGTGCCTTGGGTCACTTCTCTCATTCCCCATGCGTGTCCACCCTATAGCCCTTCAGCCATGCTCAAATTCCAACTTAGGCTCAAGCGGGACCTCTACTATAATACAGAAAGCCAAGGCAGTAAGATGCAGCTCTAAATTCCAGAAATGTAGAGATGGGGTAGCACTAGCTGCGTGGGCAGGAATTTTTATGTTTTGTTCTTTGCTAAAGCACCAGCACCTAAAACACTTCCCTTGATAATCTTCTGCAGCTAAATGAATGAATTCTGGTTCCACAAAGCAAACCATTCGCAGGGCCAAAAGCCTGCTTCTTAGCTCCCCTGTCGCAAAGTCAGCTTAGCTAGGATAAATGGGGCAAAAGAACACATTCACCAGGTCTGTCTACAGGTTGGCTTTTCAGCTGTCTCTGAAACAAGGCTGCATGTGCTCCTTGCTGGCAGCTCTGAATCTCAGACAGTGAGCAGAGGAAGGCTAGCTCCTTTCCTGTCCATGCTGGGCCCTCTGCTGCCGCCTGCTGAAGATTATACAATCTCTCTCAAAGCAGCGATCCCCTAAGCCTTTTGCCTCACATACCTTTTGAGAATCCCCAAATCACAGCTCTTTCCCAGAAAAAGAAAAAAAAAGTATTACACAGATACACAAACACATTTTCTGTAGTATTTCAAGAGACTGAAGAGGGCCCTGGAGCCCCACCATATAACACTAATGGTAGACTTTGAAGCAAACCACCTAAAAACCAAGGAGTTGTCATCTCTCTTGTTAAAGAAATTTCAAGCATGCACAAAACCAGAGAGGAATGTATAAGAAGCCACCACGGACACAGCAGTTATCAACATTCTGCCATGCCTGTTTCATCCCTTCCCCCTCTCCCCATTTAAAAAATTTTTGCTCTGCTAGAATATTTTAAAACAAAGCTGAGATCTCTCTTAATTTTATCTGTTAATACTGCAATATACATCCAAGTGATCAGGACTTTTTTTAAACATAGCCATTAAACCATTATGACACCCAACAAAATTAACAAGACTTCCTTCATATCATCTGGTACCCAGACTATTTTAAATTTCTTCTGATTGTCTCAGAAATAACCTTTTTGACAGTGGTGGGCTTCAAGCTAGATCCAAACAAGGGCCAGCCATTGCACTGGGTTGATATATCTGATTAGGGTAAGAATTCAATTCGATTTCACTGTGTGAGTGGAAGCCACATCAGTTGGTTATATGATGGAAGTAGGGGAGGGAGGGAAGGCATGCATGTGGGGCGGTGCAGAAGACTGTGTTAATGAAAAGTACTGCAAATTTTTTAAAATGGGACTTTTTAGAATTCTTACTTGATTTTATGATGTTTTCAAATCACACAAATAAATTAGATGAGAGTCTAGCTCTCTCTTGACCTCAATGGCCCATTAAAACTATGAACCTGGGGCTTCCCTGGTGGTGCAGTAGTTGAGAATCTGCCTGCTAATGCAGGGGACACAGGTTCGAGCCCTGGTCTGGGAGGATCCCACATGCTGCGGGGCAACTAGGCCCGTGAGCCACAACTACTGAGCCTGCACGCCTGGAGCCTGTGCTCTGCAACAAGAGAGGCCGCGATAGTGAGAGGCCCGTCCACCGCGATGAAGAGTGGCCCCCGCTTACCACAACTAGAGAAAGCCCTCGCACAGAAACGAAGACCCAACACAGCAAAAATAAATAAATTAACTAATAAACTCCTACCCCCAACATCTTCTTTAAAAAAAAAAAAAAACCAACTATGAACCTAGTAGGCTAGATTTCACATTTCTTACCTGAAGCTGTAGTGGATGAGTTGTGTGTAGACTACTGAGCACTTACATTTGACTTCACTATCTTTCTCTTCCTTGAGTAGGTTAAAAATATTATTGGCCACATTAAATAGAAAATCCAAAGTCCTCAAATATACCCTTGCCTGGTCTGTGGGGACCATGCTGGATCTCTTAGGCTCCTATTCACCTTTTGATATATTAAGGCCCAAATATAATGGGTTTACCTGCTGTCTTCCTTGTGCCTCCAATGTTGATGACTATCATCTGCTTTTTTCTTCACCAAAACAACCTCCATGCCTGAACGCAGGTTGGGGCCTTGCACCCCCAAGACTAGCTGAGGAGAAGCATAGCATATAATTTGCCCATCCCTGTATTCAAACTGCTGGTGGCAAACCTTCTGCAGTTTACTCTGTTTTGGAGAATGGCTGAGATAAAGAAAATCCCATTAGTGGCAGAAAAATGTCCTGTGCACTGATGTGCTGGAGATAGCAAGTTCTGTTGGCAAGAGACCCGCCATGAACCAAATACACTTATAATGGGGAAGCATTATCATCAGGACAGCAGCAATGTTATTTGCTTTGCATTGTCAAGCTGATGTAAAAAGTAGAATTCTGAGTTTATTTTATATTAGAAATAAATATTTATCCAAGAGAACATGAGAAATTCACCAGCAAAGAAAAAATTCACTTGAGATAATTTAAAGGGAAAAAGAGGTAGGGGTAGGAACAGGGCAATGAATCAGAACAGAGAGAAATGAAGGAGTTCTGTTCAAATCATCATTTCTATCTTCTATCTACAGAATCCCTGGCAAACAGAATCCCATTCTCCAAGTTTTTGAATCTTCCCTAACAACTCATAGGATATCATAAACCAAAATAATGATACGCTAATAAGTTAATTCAAAGGAATCTCATACTTAAATATCTCTTACAGCATTAAGCAGACTTATTAAACCTTATTAAAAATCACAATGCATTGGCAATTAATTTGTAAATGTCTATTAAGTCCCTACTATGCGCATGGACTAATGCTAAGTGTTGAAGAGCCAAAACAGTTTAATTCATGTAAACTGCTATAACATTAAGTAAGTGTATAAAGATTATGGAATAATACCAAGTACTATAGATTCCTGTCATTTCATTGGACCTTGACCAGAGAAAAAATAAAGTTAAAAAGGAAGAAATTGCATTTTACTAATTTCTTAAAGACATCAAGGCATTTTACACGCTTATGCATAAGTTCATTTACACATTCATTCAACTAATATACAGGCTCTGTCCTAAGTTCTCAGGAGGCAAAGATGGATGAGCTTACCTTTTAATAGAAAAGACACCAGTGAACGAGAAATTACATTACACAGCTAAAGCGAGAAGGTACTTGCCACCAGTACTTGTAAATACTTCAGTCAAAAACACAAGGAACACAAAAATGTGTGTGTTGATGTAAAAAGCAACTAACAGTAATGTAAATCTTCAGTAATATTTTTGCCCTTAAGTGAGTGAATCTAAGACCAGGTAGAAATCTCTAACAGGAATCCCTTGCAACTTTTTACCTGTATTTCTTCTCTGGTTCCACATTTTCAAAGAGCTCTTCTTCCATTTTCTTTGGAAGCCTGTCATCTTCATCAAAGTTATGAGAAGTTTCCTGCCAGGCATACCTGAGAAGTGTGTGACAAGCCTTCATTCGGAGATGGGCCCTTGCATGTGAATCTCTATCACGGTTCAGAAGGAAACAGAAGTCTAAGAAATATGATTTATACTCACAGAATTTTCTCTGAGGTGTAGTCTGATAATACCCTGAATGATACTGGTGGATCTGGAAGTCATATTTCCATAATGGTGCCTAACACTGCAAATTCACATCCTACTAATACACAATTTAGATTTTTTAATATAAAGCTGCAAATGAATCCTCAATCATATAATAAACAGCATTCATCTTTGTTATATTTACTCAGGAAAAAAATGGGGTCATGTATTATATTTCAAAAATAAGATGAAGCTTACTCAGTAGTTTTGGAAATTCATAAAAAACGTGGAATGAGACTCTTGCCTACTCCATAAATGTGTCATAATTCTGCCTGGAACAGACAGCCTAGATTACTAGGTTTCATAAAATTTACTCATTAGACAATGTTAAGGAATCTTAATAACTTTTCCTTTCAATAGAAAAATCTAGAGAGACTCAAATAGCACCAGCACAAATGTGCCAGGTTTTGATAGAGAATAATATACAAAAACACTTAAATAGTCATAGTTTGAATAACTGAGTCAGCCTTGTGGCCTCTTATTAAGATGAAATCGTTGGGCTTCCCTGGTGGTGCAGTGGTTGAGAGTCCACATGCCGATGCAGGGGACACGGATTCGTGCCCTGGGTCCGAGAAGATCCCACATGCCGCGGAGTGGCTGGGCCCGTGAGCCATGGCCACTGAGCCTGCGCGTCCGGAGCCTGTGCTCCGCAATGGGAGAGGCCACAACAGTGAGAGCCCCGCGTACCACAAAACAAACAAACAAACAAACAAAAACAAAGATGAAATCGTGAACGGAAACATAACCACCATGCAGATCTGAATATATCAAATCCCCAGGCACTGTTTAGGGTACACTTGTTTCCGTGGGATCATGACACAATATCAGGACTGCTCTGCTGAAGGCAGGATAAATATACTTCAGCACTCTAAATGTGCATATGTGTAAATAAAGTTCTCTGGGGGAGGCTGTGGTCACCAAGGTGCTTGCGGTAATTTGATGTAACTGCAAGCAATATCGAATTACCCAAATCTCCAGGGACAATTCCTGCATTAGCAGAGCAGACCATACACTTGTCAAATGTAACAAAAGTATTACATGTGGATATGAAATTGGTGGGTAACAACAGCCTTATTCAGAGTTGCAGCACAAGCAGCTTCTGAAGACAAAAATTTCATTAACAGTTAAAGAAACAACAGTGCCATCTTGTGTTCAAAATAAAAAACACAGCTTTCCCACCAACTCCATTTCTTTGAGGGAAACAGACCAAAAAAAAGTCATTCTTAGACATAACAAGATTCTTCCTCCAAATCCAGATGGGATTTTCTAACTTGGGATATCTATATATTCCTCGGCTCCCAAGCAAATGAAGGACAGTCAAGTTAATTTTAGAACAGCCATTAAAAAATACATCTTGCTTTATTCATGTCCATTCATTCATTCATAAAACTAGTCATTATTTAATCATTCATTCCTTTAACTAATATTTCTTAAACATCTACTATATTGTAGGCACAGAGTTCTAAGTATTGGGGATATAGTGGTGAACAAAACAGTTAAGTTCTCAGGATTCATGGAGCTTACATTCTAGTGGGAAGAAGAGAGATAGTAGAGAAGTAAATGAATAAACAAACAATGAATATCACAAGTGGAATAAAACAGGAAATTGTGATGGAAACTGGGTGAGGTGGGGTAGGGTCTACTTTACCAATGGAGTCATAGAAGGATAGAGGTATTCTGAATTATTATTTAAACATTAAAATGGGCTGCCTTGTGAAATAGTGATCTCCCTGTTCCTAGGAGTATTCAAGAAGAGGCTGGATCAAAGGAGCTTGCCTAGAATGTGCAGGAGATTCCTGCATTATGTTTTTTTTTTAATTGAGGTATAATTGACATATAACACTATATTAGTTTTGGGTGTACAGCATAATGATTTGATATTTGTATATATTGCAAAATGATCCCCACAATATGTCTGGTTAACATCTATCCCCTCAGATAGTTCCAAAAATTTTTTTCTTGTAATGAAGACTTTTAAGATCTGCTCTCTTAGCAACTTTCAAATATGCAGTGCAGTATTATTAAGTATAGTCACCATGCTCCTGCATTATGTTTTGAGTGGACTCAAAGGCTTTTAGCTCAAGGATTTCAGGCCTTGATGAAATCTATGAATCAGAATAACAAGAATCTTTGCTCTCAAAGATGCTCTTTCTTTTTTTTTACTTTCTGTTTATTTATTTTTTTCCAAGTGTAGTATAATAACTCAGACGCTAGATACATTCTTTAGAAGAAGAACAAAAGGGAATGTTAGAAAAGTTTGTGGCCAGTTTTCTTAACAATTGAGGAAGATACAATATAGGTCAAATCACTCTCTCTGAAAAAGGCTTTCTGGTGCCTTTGTTAGTGTCAGGATGTAGGACCAGATGAACTACCCATCAAAATGAGGAAGTCTGATTCCTAACATAAAAGTTAATATTCTTGTAATTGAGGATAGAAACAGTTGTTTAAAACAGCTTGTATACCAATGATTAATGAAAATTAATTTGTATACAAATTAATTTTCAGTTATTGCAATGGTAATTGACTTGCTATTTTTGGTTTTATAATTTGGAAACTAATTCAACGATTCCTTCATTTATTCTGTAAAGGATGACAAAAGTCAGCTATCCTGGTCTTCACAGAACACATGTGATAGAGTTTTTGCCCACATGGAATTCCCAAATTGGTGGTGGTTGGTGGAGTAGAGGGGAGGGAACTGCTAAGTACATTGCTGGTACAGTCATTGTCATGATTGATTTCAATGATAAAGAATCCTTCCACAGACGAGGCCGGGCACGTCAGCTGGAGAGAAATGAATATGTGGTGAGAGGCCTGCAGCAGTGCATCAGTGGAGTAGGCCGCAGTCCAGAGACAGCTTGTAGCTGCCGAGCTGGAGCTTGGAATTCATGTGGCACAAAGAAAAAGTGTGGAGTGGAGGTGGGCATGGGGGTACAAATGAGGGTTAATGACAGGCCTGGACCAGGGTCAGGAGGGCTTGGGATCCCAGACTAAACATTGTCTTCTGTCTGCAATAGGTAGCCATTGAAGAACTGTATAAAGAGGATTGTATTTTAGAAAGATTGTCCATAGACGAAACTTCAAGCTGAATTGGAAGGAGGAGATTATGGAGATAGAAACCAATCAGAAAGCTATTTCAGCAATCCAGGATGATAACTTATATTAACATGCATTCAACTGGAACCTACATTAAGGAAGAAGCATAATTGTTCCTGAAGTCCATGTTTATGGAAACAAAAACATGATGAATTCCTCAAATAAATGTCTCCAGTTCTAAGATTCCAGTCTTTTAAAAATAGCAACATCATAACAAAATTACTGAAAGTAGATCGTTGTGGTGGTTGAACACTGAAGCTCCAGCTCTATCCTTTTGCCAGGAAACTAATTAAACACTAGCTCTTCAACTTCCATTAGTTTCATAAACTTGGCGTGGGTTCCCTGCATGGGCTCTGTGGTGTTACTGAGCTAATGAGCTGAGTTCAAATAGGAACCGGGTAACTTTTCTGGCCACACTGATTACTTACAGAATTTCACTGGAAGCATTTCCCAATGTTAAAGCATTTTTTTGCACTTGGTTTTCCTCTGGTTCTATAATTTGCTTCTCTTCTCCAAAAATTGGTTTCCGCACAGCAAGCTTGGCTCCCAACACAATGTCACTTTGGACTTCTAAAACAAGAGCTGAGGAGAAATGCACAAATTGCAAGGACATATTAGTTATGACCTCAGAGCACTAGGATTTTGAAAACACGTATTAAAATAAAAATGCAGAAAATTTCCAGCTATTTGGTCTAAGAGAACACATTCTAAGTATAATTGATAGTTGCTCTTTAAACTAACAAATTGGATTTCACTTAATTTAATTTTTGTAAATTCTTTCCTCTCAAGACATTCTTAGTCAAAAGTGCTAAAAAAATAGGTCTTTCCAAAAATAAGTTAGTTATAAATTCTAACTATTCAAATGGGTTCCATTATTTAGATGTATGCCTCTAGGTCATTCTCTGGGATCCAAACTCCTCAATGAAAGTTCCCAATGCCTTAAAAGACACATGCAAAGCTTAATGTACAGTGTTCAAGATATGCAATAAGATAATGTTTTAAATTATATTAATGATTTTTCTCTTCTATATATAGGACCTTTGTCCTGGTCCTGGGGTAGCCTTAAGGGAAGGTGGAAGACCATGAGGAATGAGAATTGTTACAAAAGGAAAGCAAAAGTACAAATACAGTTTTGACATTCAGGCACAAGACAATGGCCATGTAAGTCAGATGACACTGTCATGATTTAGGGTCTTTTCCAAAAGCCTTTAGCTCCCATTTAGCTTATCTCAGTGTTGACCTGGAGGAAACCTACCATTTCTGGGCCTGAGGGGATCTGTGGCAGAACACAAAGGAAGGTAGAAAACCAGCACTGGGTGTCGTGATTCTGCCTACAGGCTTTGCTGCAGGAATCTTAGCTAGACAAGGCAACACTGAGGACACTGCCTATGGTTCAGGACACGGTGATGAGTTACCTCTTGAGCTGTCCTCACCACTCCAATCTGTGGCATAGCCACATGAACCTGGATCTGGTTTCTGGGAAGTGCAGCCATGACCCAGGATTTACTAAGAGCCATGCAGGGGAGCTTTCCAGAAGTGGCTGCCAAGCAGGGGTCAAGAGGTTCTGTAGCAAGGATTTGTAGAGATGGCTACCCAACCACAACCAGGCTGCAGAGGGCCAGAGGGAGCAGAGGGGAGGCTGAGGCAGGCAGGAAGTACCAACCACCCAAAGCATTATCTGGGACAAAAGAATGGAACACTGTCACCCAGCCATGGACTTCAGCCAGCAGGGCCCAGAAAGCAAGAGGATCTGCACCCCAAGTTCTTTCCTTCCATCCTAGAGAAGAACTAAAGTGAGAGTCTGGAAACTGAGAAATCTGAAAGCCTTCCCGAAAGGGACTATTTAAATTAATGGATGGGACAAACTTAAACCTGACTGTACATTTAAAGTTTTCCTTGATGGGGGTACCTGGGGCTCACAAAGAAGGCCCAATTTGTTAAAGACAAAATAAAGAAAGTATGTTTTCTCTGCACATCTAAAGTACAGTGTGAATTAAAATATGCAACTCTGTTAAATATAAAAATTAGTCTAAAGCTAAACAGCAAGATGCAGGGGTGAAATATGACCTGTTTAAACAAAGTTGGATTTTTTTAAAAAAAGCAATATCATCAAGTTGGTTTTTTTTTTTTGGCTGTACATATATAAAGTAAATAATTCCAATGCTTACCCTCTATCTTACGTGTACTGCAGAAAGTTTGAATTTTAGAAATATCTGATGCTAAGTTCCTCAGGAAGATTTGCTTCTTCTGCTGAGCAATGGACAGATCAGGATTGATCCAATGTTCTCCACATGAAACATACACCTACCAAAGAAATGAGTCTCTAATCCCAGATACAATTGCTCACAGCAGCATTTTTATAGCCCAAACTGGAAACAATCAAAACACCCTACAATAGGTGAATGGTTAAACAAACTATGGCACCATACTCAGTGATAAAAAGGAATAATACTCAGTGATAAAAGGCACAAACTATTGATAAAAGCAACAAGTTTGATGGATCTACAGGGTTTTGTACTGAAAAAAGACTTCTGCATACTATCTTTGCAACTTCCTATGAATTTTTAATTATTTCAAAATAAAAAGTTGTAGAAAAAATGATTTTTTAAAGAAAGGAAGGAAGGAAGGAAAGTAGGGAGGGAGGGATGGGGGGAAGGTAAGTGGGTATAAATCAGGGGTTTAAATATGAAATAGCTAGTGGGAAGCAGCTGCATCACACAGGGAGATCAGCTCGGTGCTTTGTGACCAGCTAGAGGGGTGGGATAGGGAGGGTGGGAGGGAGACGCAAGAGGGAGGGGATATGGGGATATGTGTATACATATAGCTGATTCATTTTTTTATACAGCAGAAACTAACACAACATTGTAAAGCAATTATACTCCAATAAAGATGTTAAAAAAATAAAAAGTTAAACACTGAAAAAAATTGGGGGGTTGTAAACTATGGCTGAGGATCAAATCTCGCCAATTGTCAGTTCTTGTAAATAAAGTTTTATTGGAATACAGCTATGCCCACTCATTTGCATGTTATCTGTGAATGTTTTCATGCTACAGTGGCAGAGCTGATGTTTCAATAGATACCATATGGTCTGTAAATATTAACTATCTGACACTTTACAGAAAACTGTGACAACCACTGGTATAAATGAACTTGCAGTATATGCACAAAAATGTTAATGTGGATATTTCTAGATGCTGAAATTATGGATGATACTTTTTCATCTTGATTTTGCTTATATGTACTTCCTAAATGTCCTTAAATAAATACATATTTCTTTGAAGTGAGGAAAAAGTAGAGTAATATATTGAGAAAGACTCGGTAAAAAGAAAAAGAAACTCAGTGTTGCCTTTTTTTAAGGCCACTCACTGACCATTACATACATACTTTGTATGTGGACCTAGGGAAAACTTTCTCAAAAATATCTTCTTTCTGATCAAGATGGTTCTTTTTCTCTCATGGATATACTTAATCATGTAACTGTTCATGTTTCAACCCTCATGTTGGTGGCTCAGAACAGTTGACAGATTCATTTCTAGCAAATATGTAGGTCCTTATAACAATCACTCCTGGGTCCATCTCATCCTCCTTTCACACATATTCCCTTAGCCCTGGTGACTTCATCGACTTATCTTTAAGTTAAATTTACCTTTTTGTGTCGTATGTTTTAATGCATCTACCTTAAATTCTTTCTAAAATAACACAGTGAATAAGCACAGCAGGAAAAACAAAAATATTAAAATCAAACAAACAGAAAGCTTGGCAGTGATAGAATTAGAATTTAAAACACCGTCTAGGGCTTCCCTGGTGGCGCAGTGGTTAAGAATCCACCTGCCAATGCAGGGGACACAGGTTCAAGCCCTGGTCCGGGAAGATTCCACATGCCACAGAGCAACTAAGTCCGTGGGTCACAACTACTGAGCCTGTGCTCTAGAGCCCACAAGCCACAACTACTGAGCCCGTGAGCCACAACTACTGAAGCCCGCGCGCCTGGAGCCCATGCTTTGCAACAAGAGAAGCCACTGCAATAAGAAGCCCGCCCACCGCAATGAAGAGTAGCCCCCACTCACCACAACTAGAGAAACCCCAAGTGCAGCAACAAAGACCCAACGCAGCCAAAAATAAAAATAAATAAATTAAAAACAACAACAACAACACCGTCTACCAGACTCCAAGAACAGAGGGTCTCCACTCTGCCATGATGCCTCTGCTATTAGTCACTGGTACTTGGGTTTAAGGCTCTTTCAATGGGTCTTTACATTCAGAGTCTGAGTCAAGTTCTGATAATTTGGTACAAGCTTGGTTCTCTGTTTAGAGAATTTCAGGCATCAATCAAGGCAGGTTTTCTTCTCAAGCTGATACCGTAAATTCCATAAGTCGGGGGAAAGGCTGGGCAGCTAAAGTCCTTCCACTTCTCAGCCTTCTCCAACCTCCCAAATAGAGTGTGTGAAAAACTAGATATGATTATTTTTTTCTGAAAAGGTAAAATAATCATTTAGTAAGAAATCATTAAATAACTACATTTTGAAGGCCTCGAAAAGAATACAGAATCTACCCCCTTAAAAGAGTAGGACAGGGGCTTCCCTGGTGGCGCAGTGGTTGGGAGTCCGCCTGCCAATGCAGGGGACACGGGTTTGTGCCCCGGTCTGGGAGGATCCCACATACCACGGAGCGGCTGGGCCCGTGAGCCATGGCCGCTGAGCCTGCACGTCTGGAGCCTGTGCTCGGCAGAGGGAGAGGCCGCGACAGTGAGAGGTCCAAGTACCGCAAAAAAAAAAAAAAAAAAAAAAAGAGTAGGGCAGAAACCACAAGTGGTTAATAATGTGGTCCTCTCCAGTTTCTGCCCTCATTTATAAAAGGGGTTGTGATGAGCATTAAATGAGTTCTATTACATACAGCCCTGAAAATCATGCCTGACACATAGTAAGCGCTCAACAGTTAGCTATTCTTATTACTTTCTGATGGTTGCTGAATTAGGATAATTCTGAGAAAAAATAACAGGAAAAAAATGGTGCTTGAAGTCTGATATTTAAAAACACTTTCCTTTTAATAGTACCAATATATTAATATTTCCAGTTTCACACTCACGTCTTTACCAGTTCATCTCTTTGAAGGTCTTTTAGGGCAAAGATTTCCTTCCCCTTTTCACTGAACAATCTCCGAGCTGCAGAAGGTAAATGTAAAATTTCAGTGCACCTGTAATAAGAGACACAAAAATTGACCTTGCACATGCAAAGTTTCCAGCAGAGAAGAGAGGAAATAAAAGAAATCACGGGCCTGGATCATTAAGAACAACTAGCTCAGCAGGACTGTGGGATAGTCAAGAGCTCGGCTCTGGAAACCGGCAGCCCCCTTTTGAGTCTCATTCTCCCTCTCCAAGTTGTAAGACTGGGCAAATTATTTAAGCTCTCTAAGCCTAAATTTCTTACCTTTCAAGGTTGCTGTGAAGATTAAGGTTTGATTATGAAATGTGCTTAGCACAGTACCAAGCATGATCAACAAATCAAAAAAACAAAAAAACCCACATCATTATTTATTCTTCACTCCTCAGTATGCCCCTACACTTTCCTATTTGTGTGCCTTTTCTCTTGTTCTCCCTTCTACATGAAACACCTTCCTCAGCTTTTGCTGTTGAAGTTCTACTCTCTCCAATGTTACATCCATCACCCAGCAGTTTCTCATCTCTCTCCACCAGAAGTGATCCCTATATAGAGCTCTTTAACTCCCTTTCAAATCGGAAATTTTTGCCAAGTTAAACATTAAACAGTGATTTTTTTCCCCCAAACAAGCTCTGGGCCAGCCCTGTGGATGGATATTGAGATGAATGATACAGTTTCCTTGTTTCCTGAAGGGCTCCTTCTCTAGTAGCAGGGCGAGACCAGTCAGCAACTGAAGTGTGATATGAACTAGTGGGTGCTGTCATAGGCACCTGGCTAGGGACATGAGGACACAGAGGAAAAACAATGAATTCTTCCAGGGAAGACTCAGGTAAGGAAGTAACATTTGGGGTGGGCCTTGATGAATAAACAGGAGTTCACCAAGTAGGGTCAGGACTTAAGAGAAGTTTTATATGGCTGGAGCTGAGTTTGTGGACAAGAGGTAGAGCCAGATGAAGCTGGTAAAGAAGATGGAAACCAACTGAAAGCACTTAGGATGCCAGACTAATGAACCTGGCCTTTATCCCGTTAAGTATCAGGAAGTCATTGAAGGAATTATAGTAGAGGTATGGTGTTGTCAGACCTGCTTTTTAGAAAGTTAACTGTCAGAAAAGTGCAAGATGGGCTGGAGGTGGAGAGGCTGGAATCTATATAGTCAGTTTAGCGTAGAGGTAAAGAGGTGGAATTCTGGGGAAGAGGAAGTAGAGCTAAACAGAGTGATGGGTTGTGTCCTAAAGAATGCTGTTTCATATTAGAATGTACTGTCTATAGTAAATGAGTTAGAAGTGACTTTATGCTCATCAAGAAGACTCAGCTGTATGAAAAATATTTCTTAATTTTATTACCTTAGATGGCCAAAAGCAACTGAGCAGATAATTAGGCCCTCCATTTTTCTGAGAGGTCTTAGAAGGAAATAAGCCAGTGGGAATTAAGTCTCTCCTTCTCCTGTCACAACTCTGGAGGCTGATGGGCTGGTGAGAACTGGGCTGGGTTTCTCATCCATAAGAATTGTAGGGTGGAGGTATTGCGGGGTGGGTGGGAGGGAGAACTGTAAGAGAATTGAGCCCCAACCAGAAGATTTGCTTAATTCTCTCTGGATGCTGCCCAAAGACCCTACCCAATTCCTGCTAGTCATCCCAAATCCAAGCATGACCTAAGGAGAGTTACAATCATGATAACCTGATCCCACTCACATTTTCCTCAGAGAATTTTGAACTATGGGAGTAACCAGTTTTAGGACAAGTGGGAGAGTAAAGTGAAGGGGAAGCTGGTGGATTTTTCTTTCTTCTTTTTTCGGAAACCCTATTTTATTTTATTTTTATTTTTTATTTATTTTATTTTTTTATATTTCTTTTCTTTTCTGAAATGCAAATCCAACAGTAGACGCTAAAATTCAGATCTAAATTCACTACTGTGCTTTAGAAGAGTTATCTTTGCACTGGCTACACTGGCAAAACATAAGCAGCCACTGAAGAACACATCTTTAGTTTGATGTAGCTACCACCAGGCATATATTCCTTAACTTCATCTACAGAATTACCCTGTCTTCAATAACTCTTAAAACTTCAAATTTTATATATAGGAAATAGTTTACTAAGTTGTTACCTGTTACTAGCCCAGACCCTTAATATTGCACAGTATTTTCAAGGTACAAATAGTAGACTCGTATCAGGAACTTTCCAAGAAGTTCTGTGGAAACCCTATTTTAATAGTGCTGAATTCAACTGGCCCATGTAGGTGAGTTGGAGAGAATGGGATAAGCTGTTTCCTCTGTATTGAATTCCTCTAACTAGCTCATGTGCCAGCCAACATCAGTGGAGAGAGAAGAAAAGAACTGGCTCTTAAGTGCCTAATAAGGAATGTGTACTCGGCAGTCAAATTGCCTGGGTTCAAACTCTAGCCCTCTCATGTATTGGCTGTGTAACCTTGGAGAAGTTACTTAACTTCTCTGAGCCTCATTTTCCCCATCAGTAAAAGGGAGATGTAACAGTACTTATCTCATAGGGATATCTTAGAGACTAAATGTGTGAATACCTGTAAAGCACCTGACACATAAAAGTCAGCAACACATTATTAAAATGTACCATGCACTTCAAGCACTTCATGTCTACTCTCTTGTTTAATTCTCACACCCTTTCTGAGAAGCCCATTTTACAGATAAGGAAACTGAGCCTGGAGATTAAGTTCCTTGCCCAAGGTCACAAAGCTAGTGAGTACAAAAGCTGAAATTCAAACCTAAAACTCTCTGGGTCTTTTACTACATCATATGGCCTCCTGAGAGGGCATCATCATAGAATAACAGGGAAGAAACTGAGGCTGAGATACTGAGTGAGCAGTTCGGGATTTCTCTGTTACTGGGTTGGCCAAAAAAGTTCATTCAGGTCTTCCCGTAAGATGTTACAGAAAAATCCAAACAAACTTTTCGGCCAACCCAATACATGGGGGCAAGGGTCCTAGAAATGAAGTCTTTTGACCCTCACACCAAGAGTTAGGACTGATAACCACGTGGCTTGGATTTACAGAGTATCCAGAAAAGCAGAGTCTTATCTCTGACTTTGTTCTCTCAGGACTGGTTTTTCCAATACTCCATGTTTCCTGCAAATTTAAATATCAACAAAAACGGTCTATATCTATTATTTTTAAATGGGTCTTGTTATGCTTTTAGGTCTCCCTTCAGCTTTGCAGATGGAAGAATCAACAACAACAAAAGATCCTCGAAACCATCTAAAGTGAATTATTAAATTACTAAAGGATAGCATAATTTTCCTTAAATTCTATAAAACTACACTCTCATATTCAGCAAGACATATTTTGTGAAAAAGTTTATACCAGGTGCTTTACTTTTGAACAGCTATCAAATTCTATGGGAATAAATCTTGTTTGGGTAGGAAAATATTGATGAAAAGAAAAATTATAATGTAATTCACAAATAAGGTATAGATTAGTGACATTTAAAAATTGATTTAAAGTAGGTAAATATCAAAAAAAAAGTAGGTAAATATCCTGCCCTTAGTTCAAACAAATTCAAACCAAAGTGCTGTAAAATTGTGAAATACATATTTTTTTTAATGGGGATAATTTACAGAGTTTGTAGTTCAGAAGCTAGGGGAAATCACCAGACCTAGAAATTTTGGGGAAAAACATATTAATTAGCATTGGTATCATGTACTCATAGCTTACATATTTCACAGATTAAAAACTCCAGAATCACTATATTAAGAATTGTTTTCTTATATAGATACATATGTATTTTGTGTTATAATCATTCAGGCACTTGAATGGAATATACCTTTGCATTTAGGGTAGTATTTACCTCTCCAAAAGTTGGTGAAATCCAGTCTGGTTTGTTTCTGTTTCAGAATATTTAATGACATAATTTTTCACATTCCCTTTCCTTTCAGTGTCAACATTTCTGAAAAAAATGATCCAAGATTTGATTGATATGGCAGTATACATTGTCAATTATCATTCAGCTTGTTTAAGTATGTGAATAAATCATGAGGTTTTAATTTATCATTATTTACTCTAAAAAATGACTTTCTTAAAAAAATAGTATTTCAAATACTATCACAATTAAATATTAAACTTCACAAACATTTATACTATGAACAATTTATACAAGAAAATAAATTTTCAATATCTGAATCCTTTTCCAATAATGTTGAACACTCTGAGATGTGAATTTATCAACTTTGAAGAAAATGCAGAGATTACATTCATTTTGCCTTTGATGTTTTATTCATATACTGTTCATATTTATATGTTTATTCATATATTACTCAGATACTGTTTCAGTTATCAATCCAAACCTAAAAATGTTTTTAATAAAAAATTAATGACGATCATAGAAAAAGAATCGGAATATACATCATTAAAAATTTTCAAGTAAGAAAGAATTGTGTATTTTTAGAATCTTTATATTTTATTAAATGAAAGATATAGTGTTCAAATGTAATGTTAGCCAAAACACTCCCTATTTAAATCTTCTGTTACCAGTACTTACAAAAAGACTGGGGGGAAGGTGTGGGGAATGCTACTGATGATCCTGTAGAAAATTTTCTGAATCAGCCAAGAAAAATTAAACTATATTTAGTAGAGTTTTGATGTCAAATGTATGCCAGTGTATTTTAATTATCTGGGAATAATTAATTCATGTAGAGAACGAAGTGAATATTTGATTAACCAGGACACACTGTTCCATGAACTTAGCAGAGAGTTTCACATACTCTCTACTAGAATAGCTGTACAAATTAACAAATCTCTCAAATTACGTTTGGATTACCTGATTGAATCATGCATTTTAAAACATAAATTGGTCAGATTAAATCTCTATATAATTTTGAGACACATAAAGATAGGAAGGGACAGAAATTACTTGTTAATTTTGCACGTTGAAAAAAAGTCATATACTACTTTAAGGGCATTACCCTCACATTTTACGTCTAGTAGAATGAGCTAATTATGAAATGTATGCGTCAAAGATTTCAATTTCAGGGTTGACTTTACTTTGAAGATTAATTTTTTACTTTATCATCTTTATAGGCAGTTCAGTGGACAGCCGATCTGAATGTTACTCATTGTTCAGTGATGTATGAAGTATATTTAATCAATGTGAAGAAAGTAATATTAAACTATTATCAGCAGCCTCAAATATTCTAAACATCTCAAAAGAAAGGTCAAGAGGTAATATCACAGCTAATAATATGAGAAACAATGTGTTTAATTCATCCTTTACATCAGAGTTTTGCCCTAATCTATGATTCCTTTTGTCATAAAATGTAATGAAAATACAGCAGGTGACTTTCTCCAATGTTGCAGAAATACTGGGTCTTTGGGAAGATTTTATTCCAACCTCATAACGTAAGCTAAAGGGCAGATCGATGCTTTTCTAGGATGGTAAACTTTTAAAATGTTATTCCAAGGCAAGGATATAGATTATGTAAAGTTATATTTTGAGAACTATATTTGTTCATTAAATATTCCAAAGATCTAAATGTAAATAATTGTGTGTAATAACTTAAATAATGTAAATAATAACAAAGTAAATACTAACTTAAATAAGAAATTACAAAATTAGATTTAAGCAGCAATTTAGGAGCTCATTTATTTCCAAATACATTAATAAACCCAAACAATAATGCTAATTTAAAATAGATATTGATCATAAAACTTTTTTTATCAGAACTACTTATTTCTAACTCATGTTCTCTCATGGCCAGCCTAAATCACCAGTGTTCAAATTAAGTTCCTAACATAGAAACTAAATGAATTTTATTATCTATTTTTACCTCCAAATATCAATATGGGAGCCCTTTTTAAAGAATAAACACAAAATTTCCCCAGAAAAACATCTGTAATCAAGAAGACAAAAGTCTGTAGAAATTAGAAAGTATGCTTGATGCGAAATATGAACAAGTTGTTCTTACTGCATTTTCCACCTAAGTGAGATGTCTGGACTGATTATAATAAGGGCTCTGGTTTTGTTCTTGTCTCCATTCCGCAAAACTCTGAGTCTCACAGGGACATATTGCTCCAGTGTCTTAGAGATGGGTTTCTTCATGGGAGGACTGTTTGGAAGAAGCAGCCCTTCTATTGGCCAATCAAACTCCTTCAGAAAGAAATGACAAGAAAATTGATAATAAGTGAATAGGAAGAGTCATTCCTATATATAAAAAAATAAGCACACTTGCTTATACTTTTAATATTTTATTCATTCATCAAACATGTATTGGGCACCTAAAGATGTTCCAGACAATTCTAATTAATGTTTTATTTTAATAAAGAGGAAAGATAGCAATTTTTAAAATGTATGTACAACCTGTGCTGTGTTACGACATGGAAGATTTATTCCCTTTCAGAGAAACATCATTCTGGAAATACAGAACTGAATTAATTTGGAATGTTTTTTGCTCCTGTATAAAACATCTCTAATCAATGTGAAGAAAGGAAGAATGTATGAAAAGTGGTTTTACAACCCAAAATAATATTGTCTTAAACTAAATCTATTTGGGGAACACTTCAAAAAACAGAGTGAGATGAGTGAATGATAAAGCTTAAACAAATTTCAGATATTTCAGTTGTAGAATTTGGTTACTTTGTAGCCATCATTCACACATTTATTTATTTATTAATTCATGCATTCTCCATAAATTTAATAATTGTTTCCTATATTCCTATATTCCTAGGCACAGTGCTAGACACTGGAAATAAAACTATGAACAAGACTGGATACTCATCGTCGAGGAATTTCTAGGGGATGCTCAGAAACTTACCTAGAAATAACCTGGCAATTGCAATAACATGAGTATAATAACAACAAGGGACAAGGTGTGATGGGACCACTGAGTAGAACCTAACTCAGAAATGCCATGTAAGAGATTGGAAGACTTAGTAGGAGCTAGTGCGGTAAAGGAGGGGTAAAAGGATGGGACAGTGTATGTATCAGACTTGAGAAATAATAGAACATGATGTTCAGGGAGTAAAAAGAGGCAAGGATGGCTCCCAGGTCTGTAGCTTGGGCAACTGGGTAAATGGTATTGACATTCACAGAAACAGACATTTGTGGAAGGAGATTAAATGAAGGAAGGGATGATCAGAGATGATGTTAGGCAAGGTCCAAGGTCTTTCTTTCCTTCCTCCCTCCCTCCCTCTCTCCCTCCCTCTCTTCCTTCCTTCCTTTTTCTTTCTCTTTCTTCCTTCCCTCCTTCCTTACTTCCTTTTCTTTCTTTCTTTTTCTTTCTTTCTTTCTTTTTCTTTTTCTTTCTTTCTTTCTTTCATCTCTCTCTCTCTCTCTCTCTCTCTCTTCCTCCCTCCCTCCCTCTCCCTCTCCCTCTCTCTCTTTCTTTCATCCTGGCAGCAATTACTCTCCCATTAATCTGCAATAACCATCTTATAAAATATGACACCTCCATTTAAGTGTGGGTCTGTTTCTGTGTGTTCTATTTTCTTCAACTTGTCCATTTCTCTCTCCCTGTCCAGTACCATACTGTGTTAATTATATCTGGTAAATCTTGATATTTGTCAGGGCAAGTACCCTTACCTTATTATTCTTCTTTGGAAATTGGCTCTTGTTCGCCCTTTACCATGTCATACACATTTAAGAAACAGCTCAATTACTTTTTTTAAAGTTTGTTAAGGACTGTAATATTCTGTAGCAGGTTAAGTAATTTCCTATCAATCCCATTTTGTTAAGATTTTTTTTCTTAAATGTATGTTGTTATGTAAAGTTCTTTTTCCTACATTTATTGAGATGTGCTCATATTATTATTTATCCTTTCATTGGTTATATATTAGTTACATTAATTTTTAAAAATTTTAAGCTAATCTTGCATTCCTGGATCAATCCAAATTGGTCACAGTGTATTATCTTTTTTACAGATTGCTGTATTTAATTTGCTAATATTTTCTTTAGGATTTTTGCTTGTTTGTTCATAAATGATATTAACATGTAATTTTCTTAAACTATCCTCATCAAGGTTTGGTATCAAGTTTATCCTAGCCTCATGAAATGAGGTGGGAAGTGTTACTTCTTTTGTAATATTCTGAAATTTTGTTTCTTATATGTTTGGCAGAATTTGCCAATAAAACTATTTGGTAATGGTGTTCTCTTTGTGGGGAGATTTTTAACTACTGATCCTATTTTTTTCTATGATTATTGGACTATCTAGGCTTTCCATTTCTTCTTTTTTTTTTTTTCCATTTCTTCTTGATTCTATTCTGTTAAATTACTTTTGTCCAGGAATTTGGCCATTTTATTTAAGTTATAATATTTATTAACATAAGTTTACTTATAATATCCTTTAATTATTTTCTTAATTTCTCAGCATCTATACTTATATCTTTTTTTTGTTCCCAATATTATTTGCCTTTGTTTTTTTAAATTAATCAGTTTGGCCAAGTATATACATTTTATTAATATTTTAAAAGAACCAATTTTTTGACTGTTGGTTCTGTTTTATACTTATCACATGTTATATCGATTTCTCTAACTTACTATTGATAATTCCTTCTAATTCTTTGAGTGCATTCTGCTGTTATTTTCCTAACTTCTCGAGTTGGATACTTAATTATTAAATTTTAGTCTCTCTTCTCTTTTAATATAAGCATTTAAAGTTGTAAATTTCCTTCAAGTATGCTTTAGCTGCATCTCACATATTTTTCTTTGGTTCTAAATATTTCCTTTTAAAATTTTCATTAGGATTTCTTCATTATCCCATGAGTTAGTCAAAATATCTTTTCAAATTTCTCAATATAGGGACTTTTCTAATTATTTATTTTGTTACTTATTTCTAACTTAATCCATCAGCAGAACCTGCTTCCACTTTCAAAATATATCAAGGGCCCAACTACTCTTCATCACCTCCACTCCCACCACCCCAGACAAAGACACTAGTTTCTCTCACCTAGAGATTGCAAAAGCCTTATAACTGCTTATTCCTCCTTCTACCTTGGCCCCTTTTTGCTCTATTATCCTAATGATTCTATTAATACTTAGTCAGAGTGTATCACTTCTCTGCTCCTAACCTGTCAATGGCTTCCCATCTTGGAGTAAGAGCCAAAGGTCTTACAATGGCCCAAGGCCTGCATGATCTGTACCCCCTCTCTTCTCTCTGGCCTTATGTCCTGCTGCTCTCCCCTCACTCACACTGCTGCTGCCACATTTACTTCATTATCCATCAAACACAGCATCTCAGTTCTATGCATTTCCTGGAATGCTCTTTCCCTAGAGATCTGCTTGATCTTCAGGTCTTTACTCAAATATCACCTCAGTGAAGTCACATCCCTTGTCAATTGAAAATTTCCAAACCCTGCCCTGCCCACTATCCTTGCTTCTACTTTCTCCTTAGTTCTTATCAATGACTAACATTTATGAGAACATGTGATGAATGGCCAAGGGCTCTAGAGCCAGACTTCCTGCATTTGAATCTTTAACCCACCACTCCAGTTGTGTAACCTTGGGCAAACCTTTGACCAAAGAGAGATAGAAGCTGATGGATAAATTCTTCCCTCCTTCTTCTCTAGGAGAAACTCTCCTAAGAACACTGTTTAAAAGGCTCCTTGGAGGACAGCTTGATAGCACATTCTTATATTGGCTTTTCTTCCTTCTCTGCTTGTCCCTTACTCTTGCTCCCTAGGACTGTACTCCCTAACTAAGTAGTAGCACATAAGCCATTTGCCTCAGGCTCCTCTTTCTGAGGACCTTAAGCAAAGATACCATAGTCCACATGAACTAAAAATAGAGGAAATTTCCTAAAGGGGATATAGGTACCAATACCCCCCAAAAGGGAGAGCCATATCGGGCAGGCAAAAAGTTCAGGCAATCACTGCAGAGGTGGTCCTAGTGTCCTGTCAGTGTCCGTCTGACATGACCAAGATACAGATACACAGGGGTTGGGGAGATGTGCTGGCACGTTAGACCAGTACAGACCAAGACACATTGCCTTTAGTTTATGGAAGGGGAGAACATTTTTTTAAAGCTAGTACAGTAAGTAATAATTTACTAATTTATACTCCCTTGAAAAGCTATTAGAATCTTGCAATTATACTCAACAATCATATAGTTCAAGGAAATGCATTTTAAATAAATATAAAAAATATCTGAAAGTTGTGAAGATTAAATCTTCTGAAATGGCATCTAATGCTCTAATTTGTTTGCAAGATGAGTTGGTAAATAACATTAATTGCATTTAATTAGGAGAAAAGCAATATAAATAAATGTCTAAAACTCTCATGAGTGAGTGTTTTTCAGTCTAATGTTTTTACCTTTATAATTTTTGTATAATATTTTGCTTAGTAAATGTGTTCATAATAGTGGCATACCATGAGTCTAACTTATTGTACTTCTAAATAAGCAAAATTTGAATTAATGAAGTTTTACTGTATTCTTGACCTTCACTGAGAACCTTTTACCTGTATAGAATTTAAATTGCAGAGAGTAGTATTTATTTAGATATGTGTCTATTATTATGAATGGAGAAACATGAGGTCACTTTCCCTTACTATTGTTACTGAGAAGAAATACCAAAGGTTATGAAAAACATTGTATATTTTCATTTGAAACTTTCCTATAAGGGTTTTACTTAATATGAGAGGTGGTGGAGGAGTGGAGTTGTATAATTCTTCAAGAAGTAAGTTCAAGATGGACCTGTAATTCTTCCACAACAAAAATATTAAGCAATTCAGAGCAAATCAACATTTGTACTAGTTTTAGACCAACTATCATGTAGCAAGGGTTGAATTGGTGGAGGAGAAAGAGAAGAACAGTCTTCTCATTAAAAAATGACTGTCACGGGCTTCCCTGATGGCGCAGTGGTTAAGAATCCGCCTGCCAATGCCAAGGACACGGGTTCGAGACCTGGTCGGGGAAGATCCCACATGCCGCGGAGTAACTAGGCCCGTGCACCACAACTACCGAGCCTGTGCTCTAGAGCCTGCAAGCCACAGCTAGTGAAGCCCGCACACCTAGAGCCTATGCTCTGCAACAAAGCCACAGCAATGAGAAGCCTTCGCACCACAATGAAGAGTAGCCCCTGCTCGCTGCAACTAGAGAAAGCCCACGCACAGCAACAAAGACCCAACTCAGCCAAAAATAAATAAATAAATTTATTTTTTTTAAAAATGACTGTCACATTGACGTCTTGGTGTAAAATAGCTAATATTTCCCCTTTTTCTTTCTTTCGGAACCACGGAAGGGAAAGGCAATTCTCCCTTGAGCTTAGTCTGTGAGAACTCAGTCTGAGTTCATAGAGTTAAGATGCAGTACTAAGATTGTTTTTCAATATCCTAAACATGCCATAACTCTGATGAAGTTATCTGAAATGTGCTATCTTAGCCCCTAGTTTTTTTTAGATCCTTTCACTTACTAAACTTGTCTCATAACAGGTGGTAACCACTGCAGACAGTGGCTTTAACACCACCGCAGCACTGCTGATTTCAGATGGCTTCCTCTGTGTTCCAGTTAGATGAATGAAGGCCAAGAGTCTTCTCCATGACATCACAGAAACTCAATCCAAAGAGATGAAAAATTATCATGGGTTTCAAAACTTTCCAAATGTATGAGCTATCACTGGCAGTTCTTTCAAGCTACCTCAAACCTTGTTCTATTGTTTAAGGCACTTTTACATTGTCTTTCATAGAAATAGAGAAATATGATGTCAGGATAATGAAGGACAACAAAAACATGGATTAAACTGACTGGAGTGCTGTTTCCTTTCCTTCCATTTTCTCCATTGGAATTCTAATGTTCCCATTCATTTCATTTTGGTTTTCTACGTGTTCACACTATTCCATGGCACAGCTGCATGGTCAGCAGACCTTTGATGAGCTGTGGTGCTCCCTTACATTGATAATCCTGCTTTTTCTTTTTCATCTCTCTCTCACAACCAGAGGCAGCTTATGCTTCATTTGGAAGTCCAGCTCTTAACCAGTGATCTAAATTTCTTAGTCAAATTGGCCCTCCCTTATCTATTTATTATTAATAAATTAATAGATTCTTCAATTTTTTCTCTCGGGCCTTCCTACATCTCCTTTTCCTCCCTTCATACTGACAGCTAGCTATCATCATCTCTTAACAGATTAATAAAATATGTACTTTTAACATGCTTTGTTTAACATGGGCCCCTCCAAATAGATATATTTTACTTCAGTAATTTAGAGAGACTAAAATCACTATCCAGTGGCTCATTCTAAAATTTTAAGTCTCTTTAGATCCACTTTTTGCAATGATTTCATCCTTGAATATGAAAATCCATTGCATTTTACCATTAAATGTTAAGAAGTACAACTTCTCAATTTATAACTTTTCCCATAAGGGTGAGAAATAACCTGAGTTTCTAGAAATTATTCCAGTGAAGTTAGTCACAGAATTAACCAAAATAATTCATTAATCTTGTGGTTTTAGGAGTTTTTAACATATTTGAAAAATACTGATGTACCAAGATACATGAAATCTTATTTGCTCATAAAACATAACATCAATTGCCTTTTAGAATGAATAATATTTAACAAGGAGAAAAAGGTGAAATCAGTTGCCACCACTGAGAGAGGTAAATAGTTTGGTATTAATGTACTCTGAGTCACCACAAAAATTATTCTCATTGTACATATTTCCTGAAATCTTCCCTTGGTCATCATTCTCTTTTGAAAAGTTCTAGTCAAGGAATTGGCGGGAGATTTTGAGTCTCACTCAGGATAGAGTTTCTTAGACAGTTTTTTTAGATTCAATATTTTGACTTAATTTTCAAGCTCATTCAGACCATCAGCCTAGCTAACTTTCCTCATACTAACTCTCTGATTGAATAAACTGGCTCAGCAAACAGCTTTGAAATGGGGCACCAAACTTTTTCTGTGAGTTCTTCTTTCTCTCCCTTCTTTGTCCTTTATTCACAGAGTCTGCCTTTGTCCTTTCCTGATTCCTTCCTTTTTGACACACAGCCTATACTTCTTAAACTGTAAGCTCCATGAAGGTAGGGACCATGTCTCTCTCCTTTTTTGCTTTGTCTGCATTGCCTAAATATATAATAAATAGTGGTTAGATAAGTAATAAGATTGGTAGATTAAATCTGGAATAAAATTAACATATATGCTTATAGTGATCAAAGGGTTCTGAATCCCACAATATGAATATCACATTTCCTAATTACAGTCTATTTATATGTAAAGTCTTTCCAAGAAAAAGTTAATTGTGCTTAATTATACATAGATAAAATCATCTTTTTGCTTAAAAAGTCAATTATGTGGAAGTGGGGCTGGAAGAAAATACAGTTCTTTCACATAAGATGACTCCAGACTTGAAGTCAAGTAGAGTGCATTGAATTTGAATGAGAACTATCTCTGTTCTCTGCTTGGTAAGTGTTTTCTTCTCTTCCTCAAACATTTCAAGAAATAAGAGGATCCTTAGGCTGAGTCATTTTGAAATACATGGTCCATTTTCCTCACTTTAGTTTATTTAGTGCCTTAGTCCTTTCTGTTCAGTTTACAAGTCAAAGCCAGGGTTTTGTTGGAGTACAGTGACTTCTTAACCATTTCACCAAAAGCTACTGTTCTGTTTGAATGGCTAGATAACTGTGGGGCAATCCATTTTCATTCCTAAGGTCATTTAGTTGTCAAATTCTAGACTATTAACAAAAATGTTATTGTTTTAAAAGGTAACTGTTAAAAGGAATATGGTTAAGTTAGATTTCCTAATATAATTACCATTCATCATCTAAGTCAATTAATTAGTTAACTGAATTACTTTACCTGTATACTGAGGTTGAAAAAAATATAAGCACAATATCTGTGAAGTCTACAATAATTATAAATTGTTCTCTTTCCCTGTATAAGAAAGTACACTTCCTTATGAGGCATCCCTGTCCACCTCCAGGTGGGTGGGAAACTTAATATTCCAATTGGAAGTGTCCCCATTTCTGACAATTTGGAAAAGCCTTTTTTGTCTAGTTTTTAGCTCTGTAGTTTTGGATGCATATTGAATCAAATTAAATGTTCAGACTTCTTACCAGAACTGTTATTTCTTTTCAAGGATATACCCTTCTTTTCCCCTGCTTCAATGTGGTTTCTGGGCATAGATGAAAGTTCAATAAACCATATACCACTGGGAAAAAGGGTTCATGGTCTATATGTGGTACTTGTCCTTGATCCTCAAAGATCTCTAAGGATGTGCTCTTCTCCTCTTTGGATACTGGGCAACCTGCTGATACCTGTTCACCTCCAGTTGAGAAGTAAGTTATCCTTTCTGCTCTCTAGGTTTTAGCCTTCCTAAACCTCTGAAGAAAAGCCTACAATTAGCACAACTCACAGGTTTTTTTCTTGGCCTATGCTGGGCCTATTTGTCTCTGTGCCACCCCTCCACCCCTGGCTCTATGTTGGCTCTCACTATGCTGCAAACCCTGAGTCTTAGGCATATAATTCATCTAGCCACTGGCTCAGGCTACCCAAACCACAGCCTCTGATATTTTGAAGAGCTCATTTCTCCCTCTAAAAAAGAAGCCTCAGGGCCTCCCTGGTGGCGCAGTGGTTGAGAGTCCGCCTGCCGATGCAGGGGATACGGGTTCGTGCCCCGGTCTGGGAGGATCCCATATGCCGCGGAGCGGCTGGGCCCGTGAGCCATGGCCGCTGGGCCTGCGCATCCGGAGCCTGTGCTCCGCAACGGGAGAGGCCACAACAGTGAGAGGCCCGTGTACCGCAAAAAAAAAAAAAAAAAAAGAAAATAAAAAAGAAGCCTCAGATTTCTAGACTGTTGCTTCACTACAGTCTAAATATTAGGGCATATTTGGGGCTGTAAACAATGACTTCTTGGTTTCAGCTGGAATGACTCCATCTGTCCTTCCCCTAAAGTGATGAGACTCATTGATTCAATCATTGAGGACACATAGAGAATTGATTGTGATTTAAAGGGAAAGAAAAAACTTGATTGAGACCAGAAAATTTGACAAAACAATTTAAAAAATCAGGATAAAATATTTTTTAAAAATCAGGATAAAATATTTTAAAAAATCTTTTGGAACATATCACTGACCTAGCAATAAAGCAAGACATACTAGAGACCCAGAGAGGTAAACAGAGTGCTGAAGCTGGATCTTTATCTTGAGGGAATTTTCCAAACCCAGCAAACTTCTGTTTCCATGGTCTTGAGAGAAAGGGTGCAGGAGACAAATTTCAGGGCCCAGCCAAGGTGGGAAGTCTAACAGGAGACCCTCTCCTCTCATAAAACAAGAACCACTAAAGGATAAATTTCATTGAAAAGGCAAACCAGAGACAATAACTCTCAGTGGTTGCAAGTAAAATAGACCATCTCAAACATTTTCTCTGTGTGGAAGAAAAAATAATCTTCATTGAGAATTCATACCATGGGCTGACCTCACTTGCAGTTTAAATAACATTAGATAAAGATGAAGAGAAAATTAATAATCTGAAAGAAATGTCTGAAAATATGATCCAAAAATACATCATAAAGAGGCAAGGAAATGGAAAAATATAAAAGAGAGGTTAAGAGACATGAAGATCAAAATGAGACGGTCTAGCATACACCTAATCAGAGTTTTCTATAAAGAACAGAGGGGATAAGAGAGATAATACTTGAAGAGATAATGGGTGATAATTTTTCAGAAATGATGCAAGATATCAATCCACAGATTCAAGAACCTTGAGCAGGAAAAATAAAAAAACTGAAGAGATCCAAAGAAAAGAGAAGATTTTAAAAGCAGTCAGGGAGAAAAGACAGATTACCTTCAAAAGAAGAATATTCAGAATTATAGCTGACTCCTCAAAAACAGCAAAGTCAGTGATGATGTTTTCAGTTTGCTAAGTGAAAATACCCTACGTGAATGAGGGCAAAATAAAAGACTAAGTTCACTTAGTAAAAGTAAAATTAAAAATAAATGTTTAAGTAATCTAAGATAAGTAAAAACTGTTTGCTACCAAAAACTAAAAGAAGGGTATACTAAGCAAAAGGAAAGTAACCCCAGTTGGAAGGACTGAGATATAACAAGGATTTAAAAGAAGAAAGAGAAAAAATTAGGAGTAAATCTAAATTAATATTAACCACATACAACAATGTTAATATCTTGTGGAAATTTTTTAAAGATAAAACTAAAATAGATGACAATAATAGTGTATGTTACAAATCAGACAACTGATGTTAAAGCATTCTAATGTTCTCAATTATTTGAGATAAGAGTAAGTATATTTGTTAACTTTAGATTTTGATTATTTACATATGCAAGCTAAAATATTCAAAGTAATAACAAAAAAAGTGGAAATAGAAGATATAATTTCCAATCTAGTAAATGGGAAAAATACAAGAAAAAATTAACCTAAAAGAATATAAGAATGGTGAAAAATGAAACAGAGAAAAAAGCAGATAATAATCCAAATATATATATGTCATTACAATAGATAGAAAAGACTAAATGGTTTAGAAATGAAGATTGTCTGATGATTTTTAAAAATTAACTACATGCTGATTACTGGAGAGTCCCCCTAAAACAGAAGAGTATACAAATATAAAAAGTAAAAGGATAGAAAGAAGATATTTAAGGCAAATAACAACAAAGCTGAGATATTTCTATTCGTATTGAATAACTGAAAATTTTACTAGAGCTAGAGAGAGTCTATATAATGGTAAAAGTTTCAATTCACCAGGGTGATATAATATTTCTGAACACGTGTGTGTCTAGAACTAAATTTCAAAATATATAAAGCAAAATATGACAGACTAGAAGAAGAAATAAATTCTATATCCATTCCATATTGGATGACTTAAATGCATCTTTCTAATTAATTGATAGAACAACAGCATCAACTGATCACTTGCACCTAACAACTGCAAATCAAAAACTTCATGGAAATTTTCACACACATTGACCACATACTGGGACTTAAAATAAGGCTCAAAAACGATGTCTTATAACTAAGCAGTACAACCTCATTAAGTTGGCCACTGGGAAGGACAGGCCACATGTAGGTAAGCTTATTCCAGAGAGAATTTTCAATTCTGGAATGTTTCCACTGGCCTGGATTACCGGTCCCTTCATGTTTTATGGCCCACCTAAAACAAAATAAAAGACAAAAAGGAATTTAGCAAGGTTAAATATCACTTTAAAATATTCATTGAGTACTTATTATTAGGTAGGCAAAATCCCAGTTTGAATTAAAAACCCAAATCTGATAATTTACTGTGTACAAGAGACATAAATAAAAGTAATTTTTAATGAAAGAATACATTTTTAAAAATTGGGATAATAGACAGTGGAACTTGAGGCAGAAGGCAAAGTAGAATAACAGTCAATTTATAATAACAATGACATAAATAACAATACTAACAGAAAAATAATCAAGTAAAACTTTTTAGACATTTTTTTTTAAGTTTGCTTCGATTTTATTATGCATGTTTTCAACCTAGTTAATTGCAAGTGTATTTATAACCCCAAAATCACCCACTGGAAACTATGGACGATAAAAGAAATACAAAGCCACAGATCTAAGTGAAATTAAAATAATAACTGAACTCAAGTAAATATAAGAAAACAAGATTTATAACTAAAAGTATGAGCCAAACTATATGCATGCTTTTACTCCCTTGTAGAAAGTCAGAATTCCTAGCAGTCTTCCTGTATTCTTTCACTGCTCAACACTCAGTCAAAATTATTCTTTTCCTAGATTAGTCCTTGCCTGAGTTTTAAGAGATATCAGTGTCAGAAATCTTGATGCTGTGTAATCTCCTTGTCTGACAAAAGGGTGAGCCAATTTTTTCCTGAGGTAATTTTTCCATAGCCAGGACTGGGGCTGAAACTCCAGTGCCAGTGGATGTTTCTAGTCAGGGCCAGGTGATGGATAGTCGTTTTTGTAACACTCTTAGTATGAATAGACTTTATTAGCGGAGGTGAGGGGTGATCCTGAAAGAGGTGACTGAAGGACAAGGCTTTTTCCTTCTTAGGGATCTTTCTTCTGTAGGTCCTCAGGGATTCTACGTTTATTTCTTCCTTTAGTCTTCTGTTTTCTGTGTAAACTATCCATACCTACTTCATCCATTCCTTTTACGACATGAGTTTCAGATATTTCATCCTGTGATACCTCCTCCTAGCATATCAATAAAATGTTTCAGGTTTCAGGTTGATGCCCCTATGTTCTTCATGACATTTTTTTTTCTTAAATTCCATATATATGTGTCAGCATACAGTATTTGTCTTTCTCTTTCTGACTTACTTCACTCTGTATGACAGACTCTAGGTCCATCCACCTCATTACAAATAGCTCAATTTCATTTCTTTTTATGGCTGAGTAATATTCCATTGTATATATGTGCCACATCTTCTTTACCCATTCATCCGATGATGGACACTTAGGTTGTTTCCATCTCCGGGCTATTGTAAATAGGGCTGCTATGAACATTTTGGTACATTTTGGTACATGTCTCTTTTTGAAATATGGTTTTCTCAGGGTATATGCCCAGTAGTGGGATTGCTGGGTCATATGGTAGTTCTATTTGTAGTTCTCCATAGTGGCTGTACCAATTCACATTCCCACCAGCAGTGCAAGAGTGTTCCCTTTTTTCCACACCCTCTCCAGCATTTATTGTTTCTAGATTTTTTGATGATGGCCATTCTGACTGGTGTGAGATGATATCTCATTGTAGTTTTGATTTGCATTTCTCTAATGAGTAAAGATGTTGAGCATCCTTTCATGTGTTTGTTGGCAGTCTGTATATCTTCTGTGGAGAAATGTCTATTTAGGTCTTCTGCCCATTTTTGGATTGGGTTGTTTGTTTTTTTGTTATTGAGCTGCATGAGCTGTTTATAAATTTTGGAGATTAATCCTTTGTCAGTTGCTTCATTTGCAAATATTTTCTCCCATTCTGAGGGTTGTGTTTTGGTCTTGTTTATGGTTTCCTTTGCTGTGCAAAAGCTTTTAAGTTTCATTAGGTCCCATGTGTTTATTTTTGTTTTTATTTCCATTTCTCTAGGAGGTGGGTCAAAAAGGATCTTGCTGTGATTTATGTCATAGAGTGTTCTGCCTATGTTTTCCTCTAAGAGTTTGATAGTGTCTGGCCTTACATTTAGGTCTTTAATCCATTTTGAGCTTATTTTTGTGTATGGTGTTAGGGAATGATCTAATCTCATACTTTTACATGTCCCTGTCCAGTTTTCCCAGCACCACTTATTGAAGAGACTGTCCTTTCTCCACTGTACATTCCTGCCTCCTTTATCAAAGATAAGGTGACCATATGTCCGTGGGTTTATCTCTGGGCTTTCTATCCCATTCCATTGATCTATCTTTCTGTTTTTGTGCCAGTACCATACAGTCTTGATTACTGGGAGCCTGATTCCTCCAGCTCCATTTTTCGTTCTCAAGATTGCTTTGGCTATTCGGGGTCTTTTGTGTTTCCATACAAATTGTGAAATTTTTTGTTCTAGTTCTGTGAAAAATGCCAGTGGCAGTTTGATAGGGATTGCATTGAATCTGTAGATTGCTTTGGGTAGTAGAGTCATTTTCACAATGTTGATTCTTCCAATCCAAGAATATGGTACATCTCTCCATCTATTTGTATCATCTTTAATTTCTTTCATCAGTGTCTTATAATTTTCTGCATACAGGTCTTTTGTCTCCTTAGGTAGGTTTATTCCTAGATATTTTATTCTTTTTGTTGCAATGGTAAATGGGAGTGTTTCCTTGATTTCACTTTCAGATTTTTCATCATTAGTATATAGGAATGCCAGAGATTTCTGTGCATTAATTTTGTATCCTGCTACTTTACCAAATTCATTGATTAGCTCTAGTAGTTTTCTGGTAGCATCTTTAGGATTCTCTATGTATAGTATCATGTCATCTGCAAACAGTGACAGCTTTACTTCTTCTTTTCCAATTTGGATTCCTTTTATTTCCTTTTCTTCTCTGATTGCTGTGGCTAAAACTTCCAAAACTATGTTGAATAAGAGTGGTGAGAGTGGGCAACCTTGTCTTGTCCCTGATCTTAGTGGAAATGGTTTCAGTTTTTCACCATTGAGGATGATGCTGGCTGTGGGTTTGTCATATATGGCCTTTATTATGTTGAGGAAAGTTCCCTCTATGCCTACTTTCTGCAGGGTTTTTATCATAAATGGGTGTTGAATTTTGTCGAAAGCTTTCTCTGCATCTATTGAGATGATCATATGGTTTTTCTCCTTCAATTTGTTAATATGGTGTATCACGTTGATTGATTTGCGTATATTGAAGAATCTTTGCATTCCTGGAATAAACCCCACTTGATCATCGTGTATGATCCTTTTAATGTGCTGTTGGATTCTGTTTGCTAGTATTTTGTTGAGGATTTTTGCATCTATGTTCATCAGTGATATTGGCCTGTATTTTTCTTTCTTTGTGACATCCTTGTCTGGTTTTGGTATCAAGGTGATGGTGGCCTCGTAGAATGAGTTTGGGAGTGTTCCTCCCTCTGCTTTATTTTGGAAGAGTTTGAGAAGGATAGGTGTTAGCTCTTCTCTAAATGCTTGATAGAATTCGCCTGTGAAGCCATCTGGTGCTGGGCTTTTGTTTGTTGGAAGATGTTTTATCACAGTTTCAATTTCAGTGCTTGTGATTGGTCTGTTCATATTTTCTATTTCTTCCTGATTCAGTCTTGGCAGGTTGTGCATTTCTAAGAATTTGTCCATTTCTTCCAGGTTGTCCATTTTATTGGCATAGAGTTGCTTATAGTAATCTCTCATGATCTTTTGTATTTCTGCAGTGTCAGTTGTTACTTCTCCTTTTTCATTTCTAATTCTATTGATTTGAGTCTTCTCCCTTTTTTTCTTGATGAGTCTGGCTAATGGTTTATCAATTTTGTTTATCTTCTCAGAGAACCAGCTTTTAATTTTATTGATCTTTGCTATAGTTTCCTTCCTTTCTTTTTCATTTATTTCTGATCTGATTTTTATGATTTCTTTCTTTCTGCTCACTTTGGGATGTTTTTGTTCTTCTTTCTCTAATTGCTTTAGGTGCAAGGTTAGGTTGTTTATTCGAGATGTTTCCTGTTTCTTAAGGTGGGATTAGACATTTAAAGAAGAAACAACATATACATAATCACTGTGGGAGACGTCATTTCATCATCAACAGATTATGAACTACTAGGTAAATTTTTAAAAATTTTTATTGGAGTATAGTTGATTTACAATGTTGTGTTAGTTTCAGGTGTACAGCAAAGTGAATTGGTTATACATATACATATATCCACTCTTTTTTAGATTCTTTTCCCATATAGACCATTTCAGAGTGTTGAGTAGAGTTCCCTGTGCTATACTGTAGGTCCTCATTAGTTATTTTTTTACAAATAGTAGTGTGTATATGTCAATGTCCCAGTCTCCCAATTTATCCCCCCTTCACTCCTTCCCCCCTTGTACTGCTTATATGAGGAATCTAAAAAGCTGGTACAAATGAACTTATTTACAAAACAGAAATAGAGTCACAGATGTAGGTAACATTTTTTAAGTAACAAGTAAGGACATAAAATACTTGACTGCTAAAACTAGTAAATGTAAGTATGACCATTTACTTATAGACATTTTAGTCTGTTAACAGAAAATGTGTCTTTCTCAATAATTCTTGAAACATTGTAATATTTCCACACACTAACAAAATTAAACTTCAATACAGTTTTAAAATAAAAATTGAACAAGCTACACTTTGAGGCAAATGACACAAAATTAGATATAAATGAAAGTTTAACTTTCACAATTTCAACCACAAGATAATTTTAAAAACACATTCTCTCTCCCAAAATACTATTATACCAGACAAGGGGAAAAAAAATGACATGATCAGTACCTATTTAGCAAGCAATGAAAATAATAATCATGAAAACTTAAAGAATACATTTAGAATTATATTCAAAGATAAATTTATAATGTTAAACGCTTATTTATTAAGAGCTAAACAGAGAAGGGAAATTAATAAAGCATTCAACTCAATAATTTATTTTAAATATATTCCATGGAAAACAGATGAAAGAAAGTAGTAAAGATTCAAATATAAATAAATAATTAGAAAATATTTAGACTATTAGTAGAACATTTAAAGAAATGTTTTTGAAATGAAAAGTAAAATAGCAAATCTCATGTAAATAAATTTAAATTAAAAAATATACAAGCAAATAGAAAAATCAAGCAACATATTTTGCATAGAGAAGATTAAAAGAGTATATTATGCAGGTATATGTTAATAAATGCACAACTTTTGAAGAAATAATTTTTGAAAATCCTTAAAGATTTGAAATAGAAAGTATGCTCTTGCTCATATAAGTTCACAGGGCATGGAACAGATCATTTTCGAACTATAAAAAACATTCTAAGCCATAAAGATATAGAAACTAGCTAATTCATTCCATGAATGGGAGATAAGCTTCATAATAAAGTCAGTCACTGGTAATTTAAGAAGTAAATCAACAATCTTACTTAAAATCAAAGATGTGAAATTCCTAAATCAATATTAGCCAATAAAATTTAACATTATGGAAAAAGAATAATCACTATAGCTAAGTAATATCAGCCTAGAAATGAAATGATGGACATTTATTAATATAATAAATCACTGATTAATGAATGAGAATAGAGAAGCAGCCCATCACCCATAATTTTCTAGCACACGTGATGGTCATCTGAGCCTAAAAGTTTTCTGAGCTTGCCCAGCCTCATCAGAACCATTTGCAATATCCAACCCTCTGTACAAGGGCCCAGGTGTCCCAAAAGCTTGCTGGAAGTTCTTGGGGCCTGGATATTGCGGGGTGGTGGTAGGAGAGACTTGCTCTTTACCAACCTAGAACCTGACCTCCTGCTACCGTAGAGCTGTTCGTGCTCCGATCTAAGGCCAATACTTCTGCTTGTTGGCTAGATCTTTATCCTCTCTCATCTAGAACTTTGTTCCCACCCTGAACTATTAATTTTCCTGCCTTTCTGGTCATTCCATCTGCATAATGTCTGACAGCTTGATATCTTAAAAAAAAAAAAAAAAGAACTTTCTCTATACCCCACTGTCCACCTCCAGCTGTTGCTTTATTTCTTTGTGTTCCCTTACAGCAAATTCCGTAAAAGACTCATCTCCTCTTCTTCTCCTCCCTTTTCCTCTTAAACCAATTCCAACTAGATTTTTTAGAGATCTCAGAAACTCCTGTGAAAATGCCCCATCAGGGTTTTAACATCACTAAAGCCAAAGGTCATTTCTCAAGACATAACTGAACTAACATCAGGGTCCAACATGATCATTCCCTCCTTTTTAAAACACTTTCTTGACTTGACCTGACTTCATTTGACTTCCATGAAACTACTTTATCCTGCTTTCCTCCCATTAGTAGCCAAAATTGTTAGTCTCCTCTTGTGTGCCATAGGGTGGGAACTATAGCCTATGAAAAATCCAGGGCCTGCCACATCAATAGAGTTTTTAGATGTCCACTGGTCTGATGAATGTAGGGCGATTACCATAAGGTAAAGGACAGGTTATTGATGAAAAGATTCATCCTCTGAATGAGATGCCTATGTAACTTCACCCCATCAGGGTGTCTTTAAAAGGAGCTGGTCAAGTTCAACATAACACTGTTAATAAACGTTCACATACAGCAAAGGCCATTGGACTGCAGAGTTCCAGCACAGTGTGAGATTTTATGTAAAAGCAATAGAACTCTTAATATGATGTTTTATAAATGAAAAACTGACAGACTCTTAACTATAATGGCACTAGCAGGTCCAGCTATAATGACTGTACATGTGCATAACATAAATTAGAACTTTACAGCATCATTAAGGACTCTGTAATCTTAATTCCTAAAAGTCAGCACTAGGTGGAGACAATGATTCGTGCAATGCTTTCAGGCAGCCTTTTTCTTGCCCCTCTGAAAACTTATTTTTATTTAATATTTTCCATTCTTTTCTTCAGTGTGAAAGAAAGTGTTCTTAAATAATATGTAAAACAAAACATCTCATGTTTTGAAAGGACTTACTTGAACACACACATATACACACACACTACAAGGTAGCGAAATAAGTTTCAAAAGCAAGTTTGTTTATTTAAAACAGTATCTTTATTAACCCTGCCTTTCCATTAAAGGTAAAATTCTATTTATGATATTTCATGAGTATCTACCTTCATGGACAGAAGTATGACCAAAGTTAAAATATCTTCCTGGATTTACATAAACCTAAAAGATAAAAATCTTAGAGGATCATTCCTCAGCATTTCAGTTGACAGATATCTCTTCCCTCAAAAACTAAGTCCAGAATTGATCATATCAATTTAGCCTGATTAATGGAGTCATTAATCAGAATGCTCTATTCAATTACTCTTATAAAGGAATGGGAAACAAAAACACTTTAGATAATGTTTTCAGAGTCTAGTGCCTTTGATAGAACGTCAGCATTGTGACAGGCTCTGAGAAATCGTGCAGGACTGTATGCACTGTGACAGAAAAGTATTATTTTGCACTCCTGGAAATCAACAGTAAGATAAAAAGAAACCTAAATGTGTCCCAGTTGAAGAGAAATAGTCTTTTTTCATATTCCATCAGGACACAATTACATTGTTTCCAACAATGTAATGAACATAGTAACAAAATATGATACAATATATAATTTGGATCTGATACAGTAAATTATAAATACTATGGCAAATTCCAACTGAAATCAGCAGTCTCTAATAAACATGCATGTAAAAATGACCAGATGCACATCCTACAACTGTCAAAGAAACTCTAACTCTTTGCTTTACACCAGGACCTGTTTATTTATTTAACTGGTCATTTTTCAGTTTTTAAGTTTATCTAAGCTGCAAGATTAGACCACTTAGAATTCAGCTATAATTAATTTAAACTTGCATGGCTCCTCAGAAATAGTGAAAGCACATTATTCATACAAAACAGTTATATGTTGCATACATGGACCTTGATAGAGATAAGTTTATAAGACTAACATTAGGTACCCCATCTCTGAAAAAAGAAAAGGATAGGAGAAAGAAATGGGCAGATTGCAAAAATGGTAAGAATAGTATAATAACTAACTATTTTGATGGGGTTTAATAATAGCCCAACAAATTTCCATAGATTTGAACTATTTTGAAGTTTCTAAGAGTCTAGTCCTCTAGAGAGAGAAGAAATTATTTGAAATCAGGAACTACATATACAAGCTCATCTTAAACATTGTATAAGGGTTAAAAGATTAGATACATAACTAGAAATCTGAATCCATCTGTTATCAGTCTCTAGGCTTTTACTAGTATCATTGTATCAATATTTTAGGCTACATTAATCTTTCAATTTAAACTGAATATTAAAGCTAAATTTAATAGTTTAAGAAAATAATTATTTTAAGATTTAAATTTTAAATAACTTTAATAGAAACAAGGCACTGAAGACTGCAGTGTTTTTAAGTTACAAGCCAAAATTTACAAAGATCAAGTAATTTCTGCATATTAAACATTATCCTACTTTTTTCCTAGAATATCTTGTAGAAACTAATAAATACACAGGGAATTTGTTCTTCTGTTTTATATATTCCCATTTGCTCCATCTCTTCACATTATTTTGATAACTAGGAAAGTACTTAAAACAGAGAATGAATTTTAATGGCAACTAAAGGCTAAGAGGGGAACTCAGTGATCATGTTTCCATCTTGCATAACTGGGAATTTTTAAGAATGAGAAATAGTTCCAACAATTATGCTGAAAAGAATACTTATTTCATAACAATTTCCAGAATTGTATATTATATTCTATCAATTGAAAATCATCAATTAAGACTTAACACAATTCAATTTTTTAAAACATCAATTATGAAATATAGAGGAAACCTATAGTACATTAATGTTAATTGCCAGGAGTACATATGTATTTAGTCTAGAAAAATAAAGGGATATACAGATGGATCTAAAGTCACACCTGACATCTCTTGCCAGTTTCTTCTTTTTCAAAAAAAGTCTTTGACCTGCTCTATTTTGTTTTGTTTTTCTAGTTGGTTGAGCTTTCTGGTTATTTAGATTCTGGATACATAGAAGTAATCTATATTCAGCACTAAAAACCTATCATTATCTCCCATAGTCAGGGAGTTTTATACTTGTGTAAAAGCACAGCTCTCTTTGCAAGTACAGTAAAATCTCGATTTGTAAACAAAAAAACCATTTTCCCTTCAAATACTTGCTTATGGTGGAATCCGATGTGGTCTTTGAGTTCTTGAATCTGTTTAATTAATCACCTATCTGGGCCTGATAGCTTAGCTTTGGTATCTGAGGTCTCTGGGGTATCCACTACCTGAAGTTTCTGTATGAATTTTTATGCAAATAAAACAAATTAATAGCTGTCTATTGAGTGCCTGCTCTCTCTCCCCTGCACTATGCTAGGCACTACAGACAATGCAAAAGAAGTTAGAGAGGGCTTTTGCCTTCAAGAAAATTATAGCGTTTTAGGAAGAAGCAAAAATTACATACCTGGAAAGTTTTTGAAAACAATACAAGACCGTATGTAATGGGAAAAAACATGGCACTTTCAATAAGACTTATAATAGGTAGACCTAAGGGAAAGAAAATAATATGAGCTTCATATTACGGAAAGAAACTGTTGGGGTGGGAGAAGAATACTTGCAAAGGATGCATGAATTCTGTATACATGGAGAATAAAGAGTTTGGGATAATGAGAGGGAAGAAGAAAGATGCCATCTCAAGATATGGAAAAAGGATACCACCTTTTGGTGTTACATAATAGCTCCAGTGTATATGATTTTTAAAGACACAGAGTTCTAGCTAGAAGAGAGTTGATTTATGTCTATAGCTTTTCACTTCCCAGTCTGTTATATCTAGCCAACTCTTTTGCTTAAAGCAAAGTGCTTCACCATTGAAGGCTCTTGATTGCCTCTATTTATTCATATCAGGAGGGAGCAGTTTTCCCACAGATCAATTCTCCCTTCCTTCATTAATAATAGATTTTTTAATATGGGCACACGGCTACCCAGCTAAAGACAAGATTTCCTTGCATTTAGGTTTAGCCATGCATCAAAGTTCCAGCCAAATGAGCTGTGAGTGGATATGGTGTGCTTCACTCATAGACTTCACCTTTCAAACAACTGGACATGTGCGCCCCTTGGTTGCTTTTCTCCATCCCAGTGGCTGAAACGGCAAGAGCTGAAACAGCCACTTTAGACCCTTAGGTAGAAACCCCATGATAAGAATAAGAGCTGCCTACCAGCTTCTAGCACCTCCTACCTATAAACCATCATGCAGAGAGAAATGAGCTTCTGTATAAGCCTAAAAGTTTTGGAGTATCTGTCAGAGCAGCTTAGTCTACATGCTTTCTAGTATAATCTTGGTCATTTCCATGGCTCCAGTCTTTTACTTTTTCCTGTGCTTCCTCTGAACCTTTTACTGCTTTCTCTGTGTTTAGCTCTGAGGAACTTTTCATGGGTTGCTGCCACCAGTGATGGCTCATCTCTTTCCTAGTTCTCATTGCTGCTTTCATCAATTCCTGTCCTGTCTTTTCCTTTCTTTGATGTTCACCTACTGGTCTGTCCAATGGTCACTTTCTCTGACTCCTTTAAGAAATGCTCTTAGAGACAGTGACTGATAGCTCTTCAGAAATATTGGCATTAAAAAGATAGACCTCACTTGCCTGATCTAAGGTGGTGCTGTGTGTGCTCCCAGGGAATCATGGGATGGACTTTAGTTACCACTGTATCACTATTTAGGAATGGTCCAAAGATATTGGCAGTCATGAGAAAGTGAGTGGTAACTTTTTATAAGTATTTCCTCTTCAGGAATATTCTCCCAAACAGATTTTAAGGTCTTTGGAGTGTCAATTGTGAGTCACATTTTAGTTCTGCATCAAACAAATATCCCAGAAAACAGATGAGAAAAAAGAACAAGCAACTGAGAGGGAAAGAACAAAGTAGAGGCTCCAAAAGAAAAGGACAAGAGCAGCCATCTAAAGAAAAGAAGTGATGAGGTATAAGAGCACTGGAAAAATAATAAATATTAGTAGGAAGTCCACAAAGTTAATCAAGTAACAATAAGGATCCTTTGCCTAAAGTTGGTCCTTGGAAGGTCCATCCAACACATTTTCAACATTTATGCTGCTGGGCGCCAGGGATCCAAGGAACTGAGACAGTTTCTACCCATGAGGAGTCCCAGTTTGGTGAGAAAATGGACAGTGAAACAAATACCAGTGACATAGGTGATGGGGGCTCATGGGGATTATACAAGGTACTGCAGAGAACTGAACAGAGAGTCACTGATTCTTCTTGGGGGGCAAGGGGGGTCAACATGGAAGAGATGGGAAGCTTATTTCCCAAAACTCAGGCAAGAGTCTGGTCCTTAGGACATGCTCTGTCCACTTAATAAAGGAATGAATGAATGAGCTAATCTGGACTGTATTTAAAATCTACTTAGTGAATCTGGGTTCTCAATTCCCCATCAACTGATATCAAAATTCTTGAATTCTTAACTCTGAAGTGAGAGAAGATAAGTAACACGCAAGACTCCTCTTACATGTAAGTAAAGTAAGAGATCGTTTGCATAATATGATTTGGTAGATAATAGAATGGCCCGCTACTCAAAATTATGTCTCAAAACTACGTCTTGGGGCTTCCCTGGTGGCGCAGTGGTTGAGAGTCCGCCTGCCGATGCAGGGGACACGGGTTCGTGCCCCGGTCTGGGAGGATCCCACATGCCGCGGAGCGGCTTGGCTCATGAGCCATGGCCGTTGAGCCTGCGTGTCCGGAGCCTGTGCTCCGCAACGGGAGAGGCCACAACAGTGAGAGGCCCACATACCGCAAAAAAAAAACAAAAACAAAAAAAAAAAACTACGTCTTGAAATTCCATCATTACCAATTAATTTCTCTCTTTTTTTTTTTGGCCGTACGCGGGCCTCTCACTGTTGTGGCCTCTCCCGGTGCGGAGCACAGGCTCCGGACGCACAGGCTCAGCAGCCATGGCTCACGGGCCCAGCCGCTCCGCGGTATGTGGGATCTTCCCGGACCGGGGCACGAACCCGCATCCCCTGCATCGGCAGGCGGACACTCAACCACTGCACCACCAGGGAAGCCCACCAATTAATTTCTTTATGATCAAATACATATTTCGTTGTTTGGCCAAGACCATTGCAAGATTTGCAAAACAAAGTGTCAGTACATTATGATCTGTGGTAGGCTGTAAAATGGCCCTTCAAAAGATATCCATGTTGGGGCTTCCCTGGTGGTGCAGTGGTTGACAGTCCGCCTGCCGATGCAGGGGACACGGGTTCGTGCCCCGGTCCGGGAAGATCCCACATGCCGCGGAGCGGCTGGGCCCGTGAGCCATGGCCACTGAGCCTGCGCGTCCAGAGCCTGTGCTCCGCACCGTGAGAGGCCCCAACAGTGAGAGGCCCGCGTACAGCAAAAAAAAAAAAAAAAAGATATCCATGCCTTAATCCCTGGAACATATGAATGTTACTCTATAAAGCAAAAACAGACTTTGCAGATGTGATTAAGTTAAGGATCTTGACACAAGGAGATTCTCCTGAATTACCTGAGTAGGTGTAAGCATATGTCATTATAAAAGAGAAGCAGGGGGAAATCTGAACCTACAGAAGAGAAGACCACGTGACCAGGGAAGCAGAGACTGGAGTGATGAGGCTACAAACCAAGTAATGACAGCAGCCACCAGATGATTCTTTTCTTGGATCTGAAAAGAATTTGTGGGCTACTTTATTTAACCTATTTCTCAGTGAGGGAAATGAGGTCCAGTAAGACTTACCCAGCTGGTTATAGGAAGGGCTTGTAGTAAACTTAGATCCCTACGTCTCAGTGAATCACACAGTCCCTATGGGAAAGCATACCTCTAGACATAAAGAGCCTTGACTGTTCAGAAAGTAACCTAGTCTATGCAGTAATTCTAACAATTCAGTTCAAGTATTACTGTCGTAAAGGAGGTACACAGTAAGTGTTTGTTGAGTGAACTGTTAAAATCAGGATGTAAGATGGCCCTCTTTCTGTTCTTTCACAGAAAAGGTGAGTTTTCTCTGAGAGACAAGAAGCAACAGTGACTTCCCATAGTTTCTGAACCTTTCGAAAAATGGTTTTCTATATTTTTCTTCTAATATAGTGCATTATGTAGAAAAAGCCTCTAATAAAGACACATGTGAACAATTCTACATTTGTCACAGTATGATACTGCGAGCAGCATAAAATTCAGTGTATGAAAAATGGTGTCTATTTCTACTAGACTGTAAATTTCATGGGGATTTTGTCTGTTTTGTTAACGGTGCATCCCCAGTGCCTAGATCAGCATCTAGCACAGAGCCTGCACTGAATAAACAGTTGTAGAATGTAGTACCAACCGTAGACCTGGGCAACAAGTGGTCCTACCCTGGACCTCACTTTTGTCCCTCCCCTGCTTTACTCAGTGGGAGAGGAGCACATGGCACCAAGGGGAGGTGTCCAGCTGGAGTTCCCGTGCCTCTTCCCCACTTCCAGACAATGTTCTGAGACCTCAGGATTCCCTGGCCAAACAGCCCCAAACTTGCTTCCAGGGACTGGAGCAGCCTCCACCCCAGCTCTATCCTGATTGTAAACCTCCTGCTGGCATGCAGTTCCTAGTATTGAAAGGTGGCCAAGGGACTGCACTGCTTGGGTTGGAGCAGATATTGGACATGGGAGCTGGTGTGGCTACCTATACATTTTGGATGCCATTAAGTGTTAGATATAGTTGGGGCTGTGAAGAGACGATGAGTAGGCTGTGGGCAGGGAGTCTCTATTTTATCATGGGATAAAAGGATTGCTTTTATTCCAAACCTGAAAATTTAAGAGGATGCTGGATTGAATAAATGGATGGATGGATGGGTAGATGCATCAATAATTGCATGGATGGGTAAACAAATGAAAATAATGCCTCACCATGAACCAATGAACTATACCAGGGACAGAGAAATGAATGGGGGCACGTGAACTTTCCCAGAGACTCTGACAATAGCCAAGTCTGTCAAATTGGACAAGGATCTCTTTTAGTGCCTTTAAGGATTCATCTCAACAGTAACAATATTGTTCAGAAAAACGGTGACTGTTCATGTCTCATGATCTTAAAGTGACCAAAAATGTTCTCCAATTTTAGTCGAATGATGACATAAATTGTAACTTTTTAAGATAAAGTTTTCAACTAAATAAAATTTTTAAATGTGTCACTTGACACATTTTGATATCAAAATAGATTCAAGCTTCAATTATAAAAAGAAAGTTCTAGAGTCACAAAAATAAAGCGCTTTCTCTTGCCAAGACTCCACCTGGCAGCAGATCTGGCACCTAGATGTGCTCACCAGGCATTTGTCAGCAGAGCAACGTCATTGAGAGCAAGCAGTCTGATGCCAGACCCCTGGGATTAAATCTTGGCTTCACCTCTGACTAGCTGTGTGACCTCGGACCTGTCACGCTTGGGATAACAAGATACCTACTTCAGAGAGCTGTTATAAAGATTAAACACATCATTATCTATAAAGGAACAGAACAGTGTCCGGCCCATAGTCAGCACTCTGGAAAGGCTGGCTTCCAGAGTTAAATGCTATGTTACTGTTAAATGACACAAATGGTATGTGACCCATAGTGTTAGCTATTCTCACTATATGACAAATTATATTTAATCTCCAAAACAGGCATGGTCTCTAAGTGTTGGTCAATTTAAATTTTAAAGGCTATTCTCTAAGCTAACTACAAAGCAACTCTGGTAATAACAGTAGATTTCAACCATCTCAAAATATTTTTTGTGTGTTGCCACAATCGACTTTGGTCAATGTAACATTAATTCAATGGGAGTTTTTAAATCAGCAGGTGGAAAGGCTATGTTTTAACTTTGTCTTCCTTGCCTAATGAAGATGTGTTCAACGTTTCAATCACTTAAATCTATGCTAAAGTTATAGAATAATAAGAAAGAACCTAATATCCACCTGTGCTAGAAAGCTGTAGGTAAACTGTACACTGAGAACACCAAAGCAGCACCAAGGAGAGCTACCCAGAAACAAAGATAAATGGATTGTATAAACTGTAAAAATATTAATAATAATGATGATGATGCCTTCTACCCATCTTTTGGAGTGAAAATGACACCACTTACACTCTTTTTATTTAAGAAAAATTTAAGGTTTTTTTATTTTCCTTAGAATAGCTAAATATAAATTCTTAACCTCAAATATGCACATAAATTACATGCGTGAAAAGTTATGCACGTTAATGGTGCACTAAAGGCAGTCCAAAGAATTTCTGTTTGGGGGAATCTCACAAATAGTTTCTATTTCCCCCATTATTAGTATTGCTGTTGTTTTTCTTAAAGCATCTTTTTTTAAGAATACACTTCATGACTCCTTCAATGGTGAGTTAAAGTTACACACCACTGAACAAAAACCTTCAAATTTTAACATTACAAGTTTAACAGGATCTGGGAAGATATTATCAGAAGTGTCAGCAGCACGATGAAATTAACACACAATACCCACCAAACTTCATAACATTACCTCCTTTTTCACACAAATCAGACTGACTTGAAAGATAAGCATTTGTTTGAAAATTAATAGCAACATTTTTTTGTTTCATTTTATGCAGCTTTAAAGACCTAAGGAGACTTAGGAATTAATTGCAGGCTTCTAATAAACACAATGATGTAATGATGTATTTAACATTACTATTTTTTGTTTGATTCCAAATAAATTGCAGATTTTTTTCTGGGTGTGATACTAAAACAATTACCATTTTGCAAAAAGGATAATTAATCTGCAATTTTTTCACATTAGATCATATATCTCTAACGAGTGCCCACGGATTTGATAGTCTTCAGCTGCTGTGTATTTAATTTTCACTTTTTCTACTGATTTTTTCTACTGCCACATCAGTGCTGACATTTAAATGAGTGAGTATTCAACACAAATGTGATCATTTGTACAGCATCCAACGCGGCCCCATACTGAGATGATTGCTTCTGGGAGCCATCCACGGGTTCTCAAATAGGGGGGAAAAGCCAGGCAAAATTTTATCAATTTACATTTTTCTGTGATTAATTTTTATGCAAATAAGGGCCCGACCGTGCTCCCATCTCACCTGAATCATCCGGATCATCAAAGACAAATTGAGCATCACTTATTTAAAAAATAGGCTTTAAACTACTCTACAGCTGTGTTGAAAAATGCTAAGAGCAGGGCATGAACTTCTCTAACATAATAGGAATAGATAAGAGAATGTCTTTTATGTGCATTTTGTACACAATGCCATAAACATGAACTTAACAAAATAAAAAACTGCCTTTGCTTTGAATATTCTCTGGTCTTTGTAATATTCAGCAATGGGAATGACAGAATATGAAACAATATTTTCCCAATTTCTGAATGCATAATCAGAAGTATTTCCCATTAAGCAAAATATACTGACCATTACATGTCTTTGCCAACTTTCTATTGCTTCTGGATGAAAGTGTCTAATAAATAGATTAAATATGTAGGGGAAGCAAAATGTCACAGAATTAAAAGACAAATCTTAATTTGTGATGGGGGTTCATATCATCAGTATTATGTTGCATAAAATTGACATAGCACTTTTAGGTCTGCAAGATCTATTTCTAAATTCACCAAACTTCCACTAAAATAATAGAATTATTTAGTTTGCATTTGGGTCCCATTAAAAATTATAAAAATCATATTGGATTTTTTTCAAATAATAATATTCTCCAGATTTATGAACTACAAATAAAGATGTTTTCCATGCTACCTGGAATCAAGTTAACAGTGTGATTCATATATACAGTCACAGCTTACAAATGCCACCTCAGCAGTAACTAAGTTCAATTTGCTATTTTGTAGCAAAAGCTATACTTTCTCACATGGTATCTTTTAAAAGTGTGCTTAGAGTTTTTTATATATGACTCAGTAATCAAAATCTTCCCAGATGTCTCTTTTTCTCTCACTCACAAAAATAATCGCCAGAGCAGAAATAAATTGTTGACAATTCTCCGAGAATGGAAACAGACCACAGGGGGTCAAAATCTGGTTACCTGAATGGGCGATATAATCGAAGGTTCAGCTAAGCTAAGGGAATTTCAACATAAACAATGCTCTTATTTTCAAGAACGAATTCTCCTTTATATACAATAGTGGAGGAATGCCAGTCCTTTCCTTACTGCTGTGAGAAAAGTGCCGGAAAGGAACAAGATTAGAATCTTAAAAGCTGTCCTGGGGAGCTAAATTACTGTGCAGCGTACAGGTGAGGAGGTAAAAGGAGCAAAAATAAATAGAGTTTATTCCATGGTTTTTAGGGTTTATTTCACGAAGACAGAAATAAAGATATCTAAATCCATAGTTACAGTCACTCTGTGTATGTGTGTGGCCACGTGTGTATGGAACTGTGTCATTGGCTTCTTCTCTCCCTCCCCAACAAAAATAGGCCACTCAACACCAAATTCCACACACAAAAAAAGGATTCCTGTTTATCTCTCACTGTCCTAGTTCAGAAACAACCTGGAAAAGACAGGTGTTTCTCTCACAAAAAAATCACTAATTTTAGCCTGGTGAGCAATTGATGAGAAATAGGAGAATAACCAAATTCGTACAACTCCTCATACACACACACACACACATTCGTCTGGTCTGACCTTTGGTTTAAACTAGCCAGCACAGAACATCCACTGCTGTGGTTCCATCAGAAGTGGAAGAAATTCACATAGTTCGTAACCTGGACATTTCGTATTCTCAAACAAAGGTGGGTGAAGAGCAGCTCTCAATCCCCAAGGATTTACAAACTCTACCCCTGACTTTAAGCAGCAGCTGCTTGGTTGAAAGCAGGTCAGCTGGCAACCACACAGCTGTTTTTTAAAGTCCAGGATAGCTGCCAGTGTAATGCGAAAACCAGCCTGTCTCTCACAGAAGTAAATTGGCACCCCCCAAATGACAGGGGGAGCTGCTTCCACATGGGTCGACTGAGTACATTTGGGGACAATGGGACAAGGGACTGGAGAAGGAGAAACTCTTTAAGGATGACAACTCACAAACTTAGGGAAGAAATAAAGTTGGTCCTAAAAGGAGTGGAGCATGAATCCAGAGCTCCTGGTGAAGGTCGCAGGGTCTCACAGCCCACACATTTAACCTTGGCTACAGTCTTTTTTATAGAAATCAGATGACCCCTCCTTCCAACTGAACAATCATTCCTTGGTAATCATTCCAAGGAAGGGGATGCTGACCCCCTAATTTAAATGAAAACACAATTTTTTTCTGGATTCTGCTTCCCAAACCTCAAAACTTCAGCACAGGAAACAAAATCACAATACATCTTGGCAATAATTGTGGATCTTATAGATATTAGGGTAAAGAACTCTAAAAGGAGAGTCAAAAATTAGTAGTGAAAATTTCAGCATGATGTATTATATGTGAACACTTCCAGCAGAATGCATTCACCTCAGTTTCTGAATTTTAAAATTAAAATACCTGTAAATTCTCCCCAGAATGATTATCTTCTTTATTATAGAAGTAAAATAATCATATTAAAATATTAAAGTATTTGGGTTTCTTTTTTTCCACTTATGGCATGCCTGTTTCTGCCAGTTTTTTAATTAAAATATAATTTACATAATGGGTAAATCTTAAATGTATAGCCCAATGACTTTTTACACATGTAGACACCTGTGCAGAAGCACATCCCCAAACAAGAGATAGAATATTTCCCTCACTTCACTTTACTCTCATTAAAATTATATTAGGTATTAATAAGCTGAGGTGGGGAAGGTGAAGATCAAATATTAAGAAACTTGCCAGAGGTCAGGTAAGTGACAAGGCTGTTTCAAACCCATGATCATCTGACTCCGAAGACACATCCTCCTCATTAAGCCATAGTGCCTTTATCAAATGAGAACGTGGAAAACAACATATATAGAAATAAATTCCCCAATTAAATAATTTATGTAAAATTAATAAATAGATCATTTTAATGAAATAATTTACTAAAATTGATATTCCAATATACTCAACATTCAAAGGGATGCCATATTTTTCTTTAGGGAGATAAATTATTATTAGGGTCAGCCACATATGGCAGAAAACTCAAATAATAGTGGACTTATATATATGTATATATATGTGTGTGTGTATATATATATATATATACACACACACACACACACACATATATATAAAGGTTTATTTTAGATAGAAATTTATTTTTCTCTTATGCATAAATCCAGAAATTAGCAGTCCAACTGGTATGACAGTTATTCAGTCATTAGAAACCCAGACTTTGCCTTCTTTTCTCTCCACTATTCTTCTGTCTTTTCCTTGTAGTTGCCTCATGATCACAAAATGGTTGCTGCAGCTCCAGCCATCATGGCCATTTTCCAAGCAGCAAGAAGAGAAAGGTAGGAGTAAAAGCGTACCTGTCTAATACTTTAGCCAAAACCTTTTAAATAGTTTTTCCAAGGATTTTACCTAATGACTTCCACTTTTCATATCAGGGGTCACCTATATCTGCAGTGGAGATTAGTGAATTTAGTATTTGGTCTAGACCCATTCCCACCCTTGATAATTAAAGAAGAGGGAAGAAGAAACTTTGGCAGACCATCAGTAGTTTCTTTTCCAGGAAGAGAAAAAAATTGACCCATTTAAGCATTTAGAGTAACGCAAATCTAAGAAACTCCAAATATCTGTAAGAGTATAAACAGCTCTGCTCATAACCAGAACTCATTGTGCTGAAAAATACTACCAAAAAGAATGGTATTCTTTATGAAGTGACTACTGAAAATAACTCCTACTGTATTTTAAAAAATGCATATAATACATACATACATATTTCTTTAAACAATATATATAATTGTGAAGAGAAAATTATAAATGAAAATGGGTCACTCAAATAAATATTTCTTGAGTGTCTACAATGCCAGGAACTCTTCTGGGCACTTGGGATATAGCCGTGAACGGGACAGACAAGTTTACTGCTATCACGGAGCTTATAACCAACAAACGAATAAAGAAGGTGTGAAAATGGTTAAGTGTTATGCAGAGAATTAAAATATGTTAACGTGATGGAGTGACTCTGTAACTAATTTATGTGGAGTTATCAGGGAAGGTAGGAGGCTACATTAAAGCTGAGATTTGAATGACAAGAAAGAAAGAGCCATATGAAACTCATGGGAAGAGTAATTGGGGCCAGAGGAACAACTGGTGCGATTGCACTAGATGGAACAAAGCTTAGTGTGTTCCATAAACAGAAGGAGAGCTAAGAGGCTGGAGCAGAATGGGGTGGGGACAGCAGTCATAGAGGTGGGCAGGAGCCAGAACTTGTAGGGTTTGGGGAACCAAGGTAAAAAGTTGAGATTTTATTCTAAACATGATAGAGACTGTTAAGGATGAGAGTAACATTATCTAATATTCAGTTAAAAACAAAAGACTGGATGATGATGGAGAATGGATGGTAGGGGAGCAAAAATGGAAACAGAAACAGCAGGCAGGAGTCAATTGCTATAGAACAGATGATGGTGACTGGGACTAGAGTTTAGTGGAAATCAAAATAAATGGACAGATTCTAGATATAGGCATGGAAATCAAGCAACAGATTCATCAGTTGAACTTGAGGATGGATTAGGTACTGGGATGGGGCTGGTAATGGAAAAAGAAGTGAAGCGATGCCCCGGTGTTCAGCCTGAGGACGTGCGTAAATGGAGAGGACTAAAATAGGAGCAAGTCTGAGAAAGGAAAATAACCTTTCTAATTGGGATATGTTCTGTTTGAGATTCCACTTCCAAATGGAAACGTCTGGTATGAAATTGGATCTATGAGCCTGCAGAGGTTGTTGGGACTAGAGCTATGGATTTGGGAATCACTGGAATCCCGATGGCATTTCAAGGCTCCAGAGCAGATGAAATCATCCATGGAGTATAGAGGTAAAAGAGAAGAGGTCAGAGGACAAAGCCCCGGGGTACTCAATATCAAGAGTTAGGACAAAACACCAAAAAAGCAGGCAGCAAAAGAGACTGAAAAGGAGTGTCCAGCGTGGTAGGAGAGAGACCAAGACAAAGTGTTTCACAAGTAGGAAGTATGAGGTTAAACGTGTCAAATGCTTTGAAAGATCATATAAGAACAAAGAAATGACCATGGCAAGGCCTATGTCACGTGTTGCAGAAAAAGCAGTTATTTTTCAACATTTACTTTAATGTGAGTGAAACACTGTTCCAGAATCAAGAGCACTCATATTCCAAAAAACCCCAAGACAACCCAAATTAACACGGACCTCTCTCTCTCTACTCCCAAGTTCAGTCTGAGAACCCTATCACTGACCTTGGGAATTTTGAAAATTAGAAATGAACCTGAGAATCTTATGTCCTCTTTATCCTCACTCTCTAATACACAGAAATGCACCAACGTCACATCAAAATTGTCGAAATAAGTACACTTAAAGCTCATTTAAGTGGGTTTGTGCTCTCTTCTGTGCTTTACACATCAGAAACAAGCATGTTTGTGCTTCCTGGGTCTAAGACAGCACTACCAGGCAAAATATATTATTTCTGCTGAAATCTATTCCAGAATGTATTCATAGAGTATTGGACAAAACATCCTATTTAAACAATATATAATATTACACATGCAAGATATTTCTCATGCTCTTATCTAGGAAGCCACTTTTTAAACAAGTGTTGTGAGACGCCAAAAATAAAACCAATTCATGATTGCTCTTATGCAATGATGGGCTGGAAACCTCTCAGGCTACTAAAAGTTGATTTGAATGGGGGAAAGAGGAGGTCAGAGGAAGACTTGTGTCTTTGTTTGGCGAGCTGGGGAGTGAACAGTTGTGTTTGTGCATGTGTGCATGCATGCCTGAGCCCAAACATTTGAAATGCAAAACTGAAGAATGATGTATCTCTACTCCAGCCAGCCCCAAAGTCTGCTAAGAAAAAAATTGCTGATGTGGAGGAGATGTTTTCTCAAGAGATGTTGTAAAAATACAAGGCACCATAAAGTTTGCTTCAGAATCTTAGTGACAAAGGGCATGCTAGAGCTGGGGTGTCAACTACAGCAGAACCTATGTATGCAGTCGAATATGTATATGCAGTGTAAGATGCCTTAGGTACTTTAATAGAGAAAAAAATAAAATCATTCTTATTCCTGTGAGATCTCATTTAAATGTATGCTCTCCAAGGAGCATAACCTAGTGTTATCACTGTGCAGACTGAAGGGGGCACAGCACTTTTTGGCATCTTGAGGTATTTGTAGTGTTGAGATGCACTGGAAGCCATGTGGTCACGGACGCACCTGTAGTACAGGTAATATCCTTCTTTGCAAGGTGTATGTCCTTAACAAGGAAGCTACAACCAAAGAATATGAGAGACAAGAGGACTATCCATAAATATACGTGAAACACTGTGGAGATGCTCAGGAATAACCAGAGAGAGGTAAGGAAGAAGAGCCAGAAGGGCTAAGATGCTCCAGTTAGCAGGTGGGGCTGTTAGCCAGGAAACATAGCCATTTACAGTGTGACCTTATTTGTACCTCAGGCTAATGAGGTCTGAGGACATTTGGACTCCACCAATAATAAAGCACATGTGTTTTTATAATACAATTCTATGTTTACTTTCTTCTTATTAACTGTATTAAGCTATTTACACAGTGGAATTGTACTTAAAGAGTTATTTAGTAAAGACATGCCACAGATAGTTTCACTAATGCTAATCACGCAAGTGCAGTGAAGCAAACTTATGTTTGAGAAAGTAACATGGGTGAGAACTTCCCATTCTTGTGACACTTTCCAGGCCAGTAGACTTGAAATTATGCCATTCCAAAATAATTCTGGGGTGGGAAGCTTCCTAGGATAATACAGCCCCATTTAAGTGAGAGTTATGAAGAGAAGCTGATGTGAGAAAGCTGTAATATTGCTGGCATAAAAATAGGTGTTGCCAGGGCGTGTGGCAGTTGACAGATGGGCTTGCGGAGGGAGGGCAAAGGGACATCCCTGGAAACCATGAGGAGGCCAGCCTGAAGCAGCAGGTGCTCGACTATAATGGGCGCCCAGGACCTCCAGGGCAGACAGGAGGGAGCAGCTTTAAGGAGGAGGGTGGCATGACACCTGGGAGTAAGTGTGGCTGCAGAAAGGAACCAACCAAGAGACAAAGTGAGCCCATGCAAGGCCACTGGGCTTGGTGGACACTCTCAATAAGCAAAATGTCAAATTCTAGATGTCTAATTCTAAAGATTGAACAGTATCACTGGTGAAAACCAGCAAGGTTCTTAAGTAATGTGAAGGAAAATTCAGTGGCTGCTGGGTCAGATGCCTGGATTAGGAAGCTTTAGATGAGATACTCATTCAGGACCTGCCACATCACTAGGATCTGCTGTCACTCAAACCCAACTAAACCAGTTGTACAAACCTGCACACCTGATCTCTTCTTTCTTTCTCCTCATTTCCCTTGTCTTCTCTGGCTTGAAAAATATATATACTCTGGAGGTATCTAGTATGCATGACACCAAAAGAGGTTTCTTTAGGAAAGATTTTACCAGTAAATATACAAGTAAATTTTTTTCTAAATAAAGTGGGTGGTAAATTGTACTACATAGCATTAGAAAAAGAGAAGAACAGGGCTTCCCTGGTGGCGCAGTGGTTGAGAGTCCGCCTGCCGGTGCAGGGGACACGGGTTCGTGCCCCGGTCCGGGAAGATCCCACATACCGTGGAGCGGCTTGGCCCGTGAGCCGTGGCCACTGAGCCTGCGCTCCGCAACGGGAGAGGCCACAGCGGTGAGAGGCCCGCGTACCACCAAAAAAAAAAAAAAAAAGAGAAGAACAGGTTCTTAAAACCTTTTTGGGAAAAACTAAACTTACTGAAAATGGAAATTAAGGATAACACAAGATGGAAAACCATATACTTCATCTATATACTTGTTATTCATTCAACCAGCATTACCTGGCACCTACTACTGTTTCTTTGTTGGGAAAACAAAGATGAAAAGGATCTGCTCCCTGCCTCAAGTTTTCTAAGAAAGAAATATTATACAAATAAAGATTTAAATGCTCTCTTTTAAGGTTGCCATGTGAAAGACAAATCAAATTATGCTTATTTCTATAGGATATCATTTGAATATATGTTAACTATAAAATAAGGAACTCAAGTCATTTAAAAAGAAATGCTCTAGTTTCTTTTACTCAAAATTTATCCATATTTTAAACTTATAATCCTAAATGTTACTTTCAGGAGAACAAGGCCCTGAAATGGTACCAGTCTGGATAAAGGTTAAACCCTTATGATGAACAAATAATGACTGAAGACAAACCAAGACAGGCTCCTCACAGTGTAATCTCTCTGCAGCTGAGTGGAAGATCTGACCTCCAAAGAATCCTTTAAACCCAGATTCATTGAGGCAGCCCTACCAAAGATGGATACCAACCTGACTTTTCAGACTCAAGCTATTCAAGACAGGACTCCAAAGCAGGCTGCAGCATGCTCTGAGAAAGAAACTGCTCCTAAGTATTATCCAGGAATAACTGATGCCCCTACAGCCTGGCTCTGGCTCCCATCACCATGGTGATTTGCTGAGTCACACCTTCAGCAGGCCTTATAGGGTACACTGTTAGATGCATGGGGAGGCCATGATAGTACTGAGAGACATAAAGCTGAAGAAAAGACTGAAAACTTTAACCACAAAGAAGCCTGCAAAACCAAAAAGCCCAAAAGTTAGACATCTGGTTCGAGGTATTTTGTAAGATAGTGTGTAATATATCAGGGAAAGTTACTAGTTCCTGATTGTCAATATTCAATATTAGTCTTGATATAAAGAATCTAAAATAAAATTAGATAAAATTTGTTTTTATGTATTATATTCTAAGAAAATAAGTACTGAATTTCACCCACGGTATAATGCAAAAATCATGGTGAACTCAAACCAGTTTGCGTATTTGGTAACAAATTCTAAATCAGCTAAGTTAATTTTGATTTTCAGTCACAGAGTAGGTTTAACTTTTCTGAATACTAACCAAGCTTTTTATTTATTTAAAAATTGAAATGGAATTCCATGTAAAGAAATTATATAAAATTACTGTCCCCAAATATACTGAATTCTACCAAATATTTAAAGAAGAAATAAAACCATGAATGTAATAAAATCTTTTCCAGGAAATAGAAAAGAGTACTTCCCAGCTCATTTTATGAGGCCAGCATTATCCCAATACCAAACTCAGACAAAGATCTATCCAAAATAGAAACTACAGACCATTATTTCCCATGGACAGAGATGCAGAGAATCCTCAACAGATTATGATCAAATCAGATCCAGCAAATTAAAAAAAAAAAAGGATGAAACAGCACATAACCAAGTGAGATTCATTATAGGAATTCAAGACTTGTTCATTATTTGAAAATGTCAACGTAATTTGCCATATTAACTAAATAAGGAAAATCATATTTCTTAATGGTACTGGAGTGGTGAGAACAGGATTCTATGCATTTGTAAAAACCCATAAAACTGTACACCAGAAAGAGTGACTTTTACTGTTTGCAAATTGAAAAACAAAATCTACAAAACAAAACCAACCAGGGTTTGGGGGGAATCAGGATGGAATACAGACTGTAGTAAATCAACCTAACTGTATTACAGATGTATAACACAAACTCACTGAAGGGGTGGAGAAGAAAGAAATTGACCTAAAAGACTGTGAAAAACAAGTGTTTGTCTATATCTTGGAAGGCTAATAACAAAAAGAAATGCACACAAACATTACACTCCATTTATTAAATTTGTTTCACAGAGTAGTAAAGTTTAGCAATTCTGACACTCTTACATATATGTTAAAGTTGAAAAAATGAGAAAATTATATTATACATGATAGGAACCAGGTTTCTCACTGTCAAAGAAAGAAGTTTCAAATAACCTTACAAATAACCAAGATGGGAATGTTGGAATGAACCCTGTAGTGCTGGATCAGAGTCAAGCAGACCCATGTGAATTCATGTTTATTTTGCTATATATATATAGATATATAGAAGACATAGGAATAATATAAATTCACATGTTTACAAAGATAGTATATATACCTATATTTCCTGGATCTGTCTGCTAAGAGGGCTTAGGAGAAATACAACCCAATAGTGATATGCACACTTAGCACCCAGACCTTGGTTTCTAAATAGCTTTCTCCAGTGAAAATGGCTGATACTATGGTTGAGGCAGGGGACACACAAGGTGATTCTGGAGCATCTTGTACTGTCAGAAAGTAAGAAAAAGTATAAAAAAGGGGGGAAAAAGTATAGTATATGTCAAAAGGATATAGGAGGCAAACCGAAAGAGCTTATAATGCCTAAAATGAACAATTTGAGCAAAAATAAATAAATAAAAGTATTGGACTATATTACCCAAAGAATATAATAAATATCCATGGGCCCATATGAATATAATTAAGAGGTTGAATAAATAAGTAAATGAGGGGGAATGGGTTAATCTTCTTACAAAAGAATTCCAATTAATAAATGTAGAAAAGATGAGGGTAATAAAAAATCCCCATTAGAACAACAGTAGTAATAATTGCAACAGGCAAGATCCACTGATAAATACTAAATTAGTGAGCAAAACTTAGGAGAAACTTGATATTTGCATAGCCTCTAGATACTGCCCCTCAACTAGTTGTTAATTATTGTGGTGTCTTAACTGTGTCTACCAATTTTTTAATACTCTTCCCTCCCAGAAGTAGAGCTTAATTCCCTTTCCCTTGAGTGGGGGCTGAACTATTTGCTTCTGACAAATAGAGTAGGAGAAGGGAAAAAGAGTAACTTTGCAGTGGAGAAATATGGCAGACACCATCTTAACTAAGTTATCAAGGTTAATATCACCAGTAATACGTAATAGTGATATCATGCACACCCTGATATAAAGCAATGAAAAGGGCAAATCATTTCTGTGATATTTTTCCCCAAAATGTGTAACTTCAGTCTAATCAAAAGAAAATCTCAGACAAGCCCTAATTGAGAAACATGCTACAGGATACTTGATCACTATTCAGAAAGGTCAAGGTTATGAAAGACAAGGAAACATTGAGAAATTTAAGAGACTAAGGAGATATGACTACTACAGGCAATATGGTATCCTGTATTGGATTCAATAATAGAATAAAGAATATTAATGGAAAAACTAGGGAAACCTGAATAAAGTCTAGTTTAGTTAATACTATTGTACCAATGCTGACTTCTTAGTCTTGATAAATGTACCATGGTGAGCACCAGGGGAAGCTGAGCAAAAGGGATATACAAACTCTGTACTATCTTTATTCTTTTGTAAATCTAAAATTATTTCAAAACAAAAAGTTTTAAAAGCATTACATATTAATTTAATTTCATCAGACATGCTGCTTAAAAATCAGTATGCTTTTGTTTTCCGAGAATTTCCAAGAAGTTGAACAGGTTCTTGGCTGTTATGAGAGTGGCAACATGTGAGTGTAACACTAGCCTGAGAACCTGAAGCCTTTGGTCCAAATTCCAGCCCCACCAACAAGCATGGTCCCCAGGCAACTGGGGACCTCCAGCACCCAATCCTTAGTCCTTAAGGTAAAGAGTTTCCTAATCCTTAAAGTAAGGAGTTTTGGACAATATGACTCCTTACAGACCTATCATAAAAAAAAAAAAAGAAAAGAAAAGAGAAAGGTGGAGGGGAGAGAACTTATATTTCTAAGAAAATATAAAAGTTAAAGTATATTTTTCAATGTAAAATATATACCAAAAATACAAATGTCAATAAATTAAATAATTATTGGAGATGTTAGGAGCATAGCAAAGACCATCTGACTGTGTTGGTGAGCTAGATGAAATTGCAAAGAGCACTGATACGGGAGGGAAATGAACCTACCTCTATTGGTCACCAACCAGAAAGAAAAGATACATCAAAGCCAGTAGCTCCAAATAAGAGGTACTGTCAGTCCTGGCTGTGAAGGAGTGGTCAGGCCCATCATCAACTGCAAGTGCAACACCAAGGGCATTGTTGCATGAAGAAGCATGTTAGGGCACCTAATCAGCTGGTTGAGAGTAATGACTACTCCTTCAGACACACACTGAATTGCTTAATTCTAACTTTTAAGTTAAATCATAAATCCATTCATTCAAGCATCAGAGCGCTCTATATTAAATGAATACCAAAAATAACCAGGAAAGAGTTTAGTATAATTGTCTTCAATACTGTTTGCAGCCTTTTTATAATATTTAGTCTCTTTTTCTCATTTAAGCAATTATCAGGGCTGCTATGGCTCCACAATAAGGTCTTAGAAGAGGAAGATTCTTTGCCTTCTGGTTCCTGAAAGCAAGCCTATTAAGAATGACATAGGAAGAATAGCAAGCACTCATTTTCTAAATTTCAGGGCCTTTTTCTGTAAAGGTCAAAGGGTACTATAAAATGTGTCAGGGAGCCACACATGCAGATATTCACATTTCATGTAGAAATCCTTTTGGATTGTGAGTCTCTAAGTGGGTCTCTGTGAGAGGCAAGTATTCAGAATGTTACTCTTTTCCCAAGAGAGAGCAGCTTTTGATTGTGGAACATGTTACATTAATGAAGCTTTGTTGGCAGCTGGTGAGTGAAGCTTCTGGGTAGCATAATGCATTTTTCCTAATACTGTGTTAAGAAGAGCCAAGCCTGAGCCATGTTCCAATTACTTGGGAAAGAAACCAAAAGAGTACAAGCAAATACTATTTTTTTGGTACTTATATATTTTGATACCGTTTCAAACTTATGGAAAAGTTACAAAAAGAAAACAAAAAGCTGCCATATATCCTTTATGTAGAGATATATAATATATATAATTTGTGAGGAGATAATTTGAGACTACATATATCCTGATCTTCATCAAACTTTCATCCGTTAGTATTAGAATCCATTGATGATTCTTGCTCAAATCAATTATTACATGACTGTTGTAAAATGGTAATTTTTCTAACTAAATCACTCCTTCAACATTTATTAGTTGGCATTCTACTCTGAGGAAGAGCCTATCTTCATCTTTTATTTATTTATTCATTTATTTATGTCAGTGTTGACTCATGAGTTATTTCATTCAATGGTTTGTAACTCATTGTCATTATTTACTTTGATGGTAAAATTGTCAAGTGTAGGCCCTTGAAAGAGCATTTCAGGCACATTAGGTAAGTTTTCCAAAGTTTGCTTTAGAAGCAAATGGTCACTTTGCCTTCAAAACATTTTGAGGCCAAAAAAATTGTGTCCTCTTGTTTGAACAGAAACACTAACAAATCTTTTCCTTGCTTAGGAACTCCTGTCTAGACACATTACTCTTTCACAGCACAAAATCTCTGTTTTGCTCCCTATCCAGGGCTGCAGTTAATTACATGAAGAGACAGATGCCGAGCAGCCTAAGGCTTTCTCTGCCACCGCGGCGAGGCTGAGCTCCACTCAACAAGCAGGTAGTGAGTGAAGACAAATGCTGTTTGACAAGGCAGCATATCCCAGCACCCAGGGACAGAAACCAGACAGGCCACTCTGTGTTCCCAAGCAAAGACAGAGAAATATCAAGCAGATTGTTTCTGACAGAAATCATATCACAGCCGCACTTCTAGACAAAGTCCGTGTGAATGAAATGATACACTTTCTGTTTCCCATCCTCCCCTTTAACAAAAAGCGAGTATGTCAAAAGTACATTGGAGGTGACAGCTCAATGCAAGGTGGTTAGCAAGATTTTATAAGCTTGGTTTCCCTTTGGAGATATTAAAGAATCAGCAACAGTTCATCGATTTGGATACTGTAGGTATTCCTCTTGATTCTAATGAATTTCCAGGTTCCTAAATACTACAGCTTAAGTACTCTATGTTCACTGAATGTTGTGTCAAAATAGAAAATTAAAGTCATGAGCAGTCTTTATTTCACAAGGAGAAATAGAATAAATTAGACTTCCCCAAAATTTATTAAGCAAAGATTAGCAGGAAAAATACTTTCTCAAATGTAAGTCCATGCTAGAATATAGGCAGAAGTTACTTTTAGAGGTCACCTAATGACTTATTCTTAGTCATTAATGGATACAGAATTGGCATACAAATAAAAATTTCTCCTCAAATAGTATCATTTGGAAGGGAATGATATTCTATTCAATACAGAAATATTCAATAGTTATGCCAATGCTTTACTCATTAGTTGTTAATGAACGTGAATTTTAATGATTCTTGTCAAAGCATAACTAAATTATTTTAATATACTTGTTTTTAACATTTTTGTTTTTCGTTTGGTTCATTGAGGGTACTTAAATGTTATGTCACAGAGACAATAAATCAAACAAATAGGTAAGTTCTAACCAACTGCTGTTTTCAGAAGTCAAAAAAGAACCCAAATACAACCTGCTGTGAGCCCAACTGTTGGATGGAAGACCAACAACAATGATTATTCCCAAAGGAGAAGAGGGAGGGGCACCAAACAGATATTCAGGGGACCAGAAAGAACCAGAATAAGCTTTATACAGAGAAGATCAACAGTTCACTTTAGGGGAAGTAGAAGAAACTGGCTCTCAAATTATGTCACAATTTCTATTGCTTTAAATAATCTTTCAATTATTCCTTTAATCTTCTTATGCACTGTGTCCACTTTGTGTGTGTGTGTGTGTGTGTGTGTGAGAGAGAGAGAGAGAGAGAGAGAGAGAGAGAGAGAGAGATGCATATAGAGGAGACCTCTATGAAATGGGGTTGTCAGGACAGCCTTGCAGGAGGAAATGATACCATGGCTGACATCTAAGCAAAGACCTTAAGGATAAGTAAGAGTTAGTGGGGCAAAGAGAAAAAATTTTAGTGTAAGGAAATGTCATAGGCAAAGCCTGGATGAACAAGCATAACGTGTCAGACAATGAGAGAAGTGAAGTGTAGAGTGAAAAAAAGTATATCTGGAAAGACAAGGAGGACGGATCATGGGACTTTTACAGCCTAGGCTAAGCAGTGCGATACCAGTCAAGGATGTTAAACAGAGGAAGGACAGGATAAGATTTGTATTTTAGAAAGAACAACAGTGTGTAAAATGTGTTAAAACTGAAAGGAAGGTAACCAATTTGAAGGCAAGAGAAATTTTCAAGAAGTTGAGAGGTTTACAGTGTCTTAGAAATTAACTCTGTTGGGAGTGAGGAGATAGTATGAATGATGGGTAGGTTTCTGCTTGGACAACTGGTGGCTGGTGATGCTATTCATTGAGAGAAGGAGTTTCTGGGCGAATGATGATAAGTTTTGGAATTGCTGAGATGGGGTTCTGGTAAAATTCAAAAAGAGGTATCCAACTACCTATCACAGAAGAAATTTTTGTCCTAAATTATTTACGAAGAGATATATGAGAACCACTCTTGTAAATGTTGAGGGAAACAACGCAGTTTGTGTGTGTGTGTGTTTATGTGCCCAAATGGAACCAAAGTTTGCTGCAATGATTATACTGTCAAATAGTATACAAATCCCTCTCAATTGTCGGACCATTTATGTTCAATATACAGAATGTTAAATTTCTTTCCAGTATGAGAAGCTAATCTAGAATGCCTAAACCAAAGGACTAACTTGTTGTCCTTCACATTTCACTGGAATGCAGTATTTAAGGCCTGGCCAGGGGATGATATGCTATAATAGTTAAGAATACAGTTAAGGTCGGTCTTCCCAGGTTCACATCTCATGTTACCTCTAAAGAGCAAAGTAATCATGGGAAGACTTTTCTCTGTGCCTCAGTGCAGTTTCCTATCTATAAAATGGAAGACAATACCTACCTCACTGAGATTTAAAACAGATAATATATCTAAGCACTAGAAGAACACTTTAGTAGGAATTGAACATATGTTTGCCACTATTTTATAACAGCTGTTAGCATATCTGGATAGATGGATGGATGGATATTCGGTTCCCCCTGAACCCATCATGCAGAAATTAAGAATATTAAAACATATATAGTGAACTGACATATCTCCTGGTGCCATATAGCATATTTTATATTCTCTTCAAAATAATTAAAAATTCAAAACGTTGACTTGTTGACTTGCTATATCTATTACATACACACCTATATGTGTATATATATACAGTAAGTCCCCTACATATGAACCTTCATGGTGCAAACTTTCAAAGATGCGAACGTGCGTTCGCATGTCCAGTCACATGAGTTAGTTCACGTGTCTGGCGTACATTGTCACGTGCGTGCATTCTGTACAGGTGGTTGTGCTTTTGTGTACTTTACTGTACAGTACTGATAAAGTACAGTAGTACAGTATCTTTATTTCAAGCCCAGGATGTCTAGAAGCAAGTGTAAAAGCAGCAGTGATGTAGCTGGTACGGTACTACCCAGACATCACTGGATTGTTTTTTTCAAGAGGGTAGATAGAACTGAATCCAGCAAGGAACCAGAACCTGTGCCATCAACATCAGGTATGAGTGAAATTCCAGCTTGCCCTCCGTCTCCTATTGCTGACCATCCTTCAGCTCTACCATCTCTCACCTCCTCTCCCTCCATCAGTCAGTAACTCTTCTTGCCTGTTCACTCGATGCCAGCCCCTGTATGCCAGCTGTTGTACTGGACTACTGTACTTTTCAAGGTACTGTACTGTAAGGTTAAAAATGTTTTCTTTATTTTTTGTGCTTGTTTATATATTACTTGTGTGAAAAGTACTATAAACCTATTACAGTACAGTACTCTATAGCTGATTGTGTTAGTTGGGTACCTAGGCTAACTTTGTTGGACTTATGAACAAAACTGGACTTACAAACATGCTCTCGAAATGGAACTCATTCATACGTAGGGGACTTACTGTATAAAAATCTTTATTTAGTCAATCAAACAACAAACTAAAAACATGGTGTTGATCCTCTACAATGACAAATTCTTTGTTAGAGATAGTCTCCTTTCTTATCTCCATCAAGTGGTCCATCAAACCTGCACCCATCCCTGTTTCTTGTTGTTAGTCCACCCCCAGAAATGGTGACTTCCTCACACCACCTGGATTGCATGGTCAGCCACAACACAACCCCATTAGAGCCCAGACCTTCTGTGTTGCTTGCTAGCCCACTCCGCTTTCCCAGTTCTTTTCCTGGGTCCTGGGGCACAGCTGCAATAAAACACAGAACTCTACCAGCCTGTCACACCACATATTCACACAGTCCAACTTCAAGGGAGCTCTTGCTGCTCTAAGCAATATTTTTAGTCACTCAGTTCATTTCAGTTCAGCCCAATTTAACAAAAATATACTATACTATACTATGCTATGGTATAAAAATATACTATATGCAGAACACTTTGCTAGGCAATAAGGGATAAAAAAACAAGACTAACCCCATTCTCAGAGAACTTACAATCTATCAGGGGAGCAAAATGCATGTGGCAAATGCCTCAAGGGCAGGATGGGGGAAATGGTATAGGATTTCAGATTTTTTCTTCTCTCCTTCATATCATCCCCTCAGTCTTTACCCTCAGCCAATGACCACAACTTATAGCTCACTGAGATTATGGCTACTTGATATAAACCTCTACAGAAACACGTTTCACCATCTCCATACATTTCTAGCTTCTCATACTCATTAACTCTTCCCTCCATTCTCTGCATTTTTTACTTTGATCTATCTCCTGTTACTGATAAGGGACCTTCTTCCCATATTTGTGTCCTCCTTGGCCAATATCTTCAACTTTTTCTTCTCTGCCATCCAATATGCAGATAGCTCCTCTTCCTAAAAGAAAGACTGCTCAGTCTTTATTTTGAATTTGACCCATGCCACTGCCAAACCTTTCTGTGTTCCAGTTCAACTCTACATCTACAAACCTTTTTCCACCCACACTCTCAAAACTCTCTCAGGCATCACCAATGTCTTCGTTCTCGATCAGGTCAACAGCTTTTCCCCTAGTCTCCTTCTCTTCGATGTTTCTATAACCATAGATAGATAGTATCATTCAATTCTTCTCAAAACTCTCTATGCAGCTTACTTGATGATACCACACAAGGGCGGGATCTCTTTTTAATTCTCCAACCAGTACCTGCTGGTTTGTTTGCTTGCTTACTTGTTTGATAATTCCCTTTCCTCCTAATTGTGAATTGCCTCCAAGGGTTAGTTCTAAGCCCCCAGTCTTCCCTTTCTATAGATTCCCATATAGGACACGTATATTCTCATGGCTCATCTCTGGGCTGATAACTCCCAAATTCCTATGCTCAGGCTCTTTCTCTCACAAGCACCAGCCCTTGTGTCCACAACAATCTAATGAACAGAGCAGAGGCTCTGGGATCAAACTACCTCAATCCAGCTTCCTGCTCTGTCACTTTCTAGCAGTGTGTGTAACTGGAAATGTTTAATCTCTCCATTCCTCAGTTTCTTCATCTTTAAACTGAAAGGAATTATAATGCTACCTCATAAGGTGGTAATAATTTAATGAGATTATCCATAAAACACAGTACTTTGGCTGGGTCATAGTATGGGCTCCATAAGTATTAGCTCTAACAATGCTATCAATAATAAAGTAATAAAACTCCAAGTTTAAAATTTCATGATTATAAATAAAAACTAAATAATCAAATTAAAAAAAATAAACCCTTCATGATAGAGCAAACAACAACCCCTCTAAGACTGTTGTCTTCTAAAATTCTTCTAATAATTTAAATTCAAAAACTTAGCTTTAACTTTGATCAACACTATTCTCCCATACTTACATCTAGAAACCACAGTCTATTTTCTTATAAATGATTCTCCTCTCTGCTCTGTAGTGCTCATTGTTACTCCTACCATCCCACCAAGACCTTCATCTCCCCATCCATCCTGAAGATCACAACACAGACAGACTCCATAGGAGGGTAGAATGGTGCTGGGATAGACATCTTGCTTTATAACCAACTTGTTAGGTAAGTCTCTTAACTTTTCTAGGCCTTAGCTTCCTCGTGAGTAACTCAAGGAGGCTGGATTCTATTTTCTTTAAACAGGTTCTAAAATTCAATAATCCTTGAAATTATGAAGACTGTTGTCACTCTGTTTTAAAATATATGTACCATGTAGACAGGAAGAATAAAACAGAAGTCTACATTATTAAAGAGCTCAGATGTGAGACAAGAAAAAGAGTTTCTAAGAAACTGGAGAAAAGGTAATGTTTCATCTCAGTGACACTGAGGGATTAAGCAGGACCTCTGATAGTGACATTTATAACCCATTTACAAGGAACTTGGTTCTAAAGTAAAGCAGGCTTGAAAACAATATTTTCTTGAAATGGGACCATTAAAAATTGCTGAGTAAGGATTCCTAATATTCACCTGAAAGCAAAATAACTGGTTCCTCAGTCTCAACAGGCTGAAGGGTGGTGAAACAATCCATAAATGAGACATTAGAATCTGTATTTCAGAGGCAGAACAATGTAGTTATGGAAGGGGCTGGCAGATGAGAGTTTGGGAAATGTCACTGGAGAGGAGGAGAGGAAAGAACTGAGAGGCTGGGGCTGAATGGGTCCTTTGTGCCCTCCTTCAAGTTACCTGGGATTATTAGCAGGGAGAAACTGTGATCAAAGTGCCAAAAGGGGACTTAACTTCATGTCACTACACAGTAACAAAGTAGGAGTAGAGGGCAGTCCTGTTTCTACAATTGGCACATCCCTCTACAAAACTGGGATTTTAATAAGACAGTGAAGGAGTTATCTGGAATCAGCAGTGAAAACACAGAGTGCAGAGGGCACTGATCGCCATCTCCCTTCCTCAGAGGGATGAGCAGACCTCCTTTAAGAAAGTTAAAAGCAAAGCAAGTCTCCAGGGCATGACTGGATTCATTGGAGAGAAGGAAGTAGAAGGAACATTCAGGGAAAAGGGAGAGGGGAATTTGTTGACCAAGAGTTGGGAATTCCAAAAAGCAAAACATAAGCTTTGAAAAGGAAGAATGGAAGGGGAGCTTGTGACAAGGAGGAAGTGCAGAGAATGAAAGGGATGAAAGGTCTGAGAGAGAAGCTCCTAGTAGCTTATATTATAAGCTTATATATAAAAGAAATGGAGTTGGTGGTAGGGTGGATTTAGTCCTAAAAGAGGGAGGGTATTGGAAGCCTCTTATAATTCACCAAGAGATGAAAGAGAGGGAAGGAGCAAGCAGGTATGGATGAGTCAGGAGCTCCAGTATGGGTTTGGTTAAAGGAGCTGTTGTAGGGATTTCAAATGCTTCTTTTTATTTGTTGTTATATCTCTCAAGTGTGACAGTTTCTTGGGACCAGATATTCTACCTTTTTTTCTCTTGTATCAGACATAGCACTTCTCTCTACCCACAAAAGACATCAAACCAAACTGCCAGTTTAACAAAGACAATGGTTTTAGATTCAAGAAGACTGGGATACTTGCAAGTGGAAAACAGGTTACACTGAAATGATCATGAACTATATTGCCTGTCCCTGTAGGCAACACTAATTGAGCATGTTTTTAACTGGCCAGAGGAAGGGAACATTTTCACATAAGTAAAAATAAATAAAATAAAATATATAACAATTCAAATTTCATACTTAATGTAAATGTTTTAAATGGAGAATTTTCAGTGATGGACTAAAATGGATCACAATGAAAAAGGGACCATTAACACATGAGTGCTCAAAGCACAGGAGTGGAAAAAGCAAAGGTGGAAATGTCAAAAGTAATTATTTCCCTATTTAGGATATATACAAATAAAAAGACTGCTACTGAAATAGTGTTAGATTTTAGAAGATAAAATCCACGTCCAATAACAAGACTATATAACAAGACTTTAGTTTATTTCAGGATACATTATCACCTTGAAGGAAAAATGCTTTATACAAAAGAATTACAAGTCCAAATAAATCAGATATTCACCTTTATCCTGCAAAAAAGATTTATTATTATTTTGTAAATAAGTAAGAACAGTTTAAGGTATAGTGGCTCATATCCAAGTTATTTAGTTCCTTCTGTAAATTTATAAATTTTTTGATAACCATAAAAGGTCTGTTCCAGGAATCAATGACATCAAAGATGCATTCGTTTTTTATTGCTACATAACAAATTATCACAAATTTAATAGCTTAAAGCAGCACTAATACATATGATCTCCTAGATTCCATGGGTGGGGAGCCCAGGTGTGGCCTGGCTGGGTCTTCTTTTGGGATCTCACTAGAATACAACCAAGATGTTGGCTGGGCTGTTTTCATCCACAGGCTCAACTGGGGTAGAATCCACTTCCAAGCTCCCTCAACCTGTTGGCAGAATTCATTTTCTTGCAGCTGCTTAAGGTCCTTCCAGATGCCACCTACACTTCCTTGCTGCATGACCCTCTCTATAGCCATCGACATTATAGCAGTTTGCCTTTAGAAACCTAGTAGGAAACTTTTTCACTTAAGTCTGCTAAGATGGAGTCTCATGTAATGTTATGTAAAAAGAGAGTGACATCTAATCATTTTTTGCCATATTCTGTTATTCAGAAGGAAGTCCTAGGTTTTGCCCACTCTGAAGGAGAGGGCATTCAACAGAGCATGATTCACAGAGGACCACTTCATGGTGTGTCCCTCACAAAAGATAAACTGACCTAACCAATTTTGTTGTGAAAAATATATATTTTTAAAAGTCAGCAGTTTAAAAAAAAAAAGTCAGCAGTTTAATTAATTAATTAATTAATTAATTTAATTTTTTGGCTGTGTTGGGTCTTTGTTGCTACACGTGTGCTTCCTCTAGTTGTGGCAAGCGGGGGCTACTCTTTGTTGTGGTGCACAGGCTTCTCATTGCGGTGGCTTCTCTTATCGCAGAGCATGGGCCCTAGAGCGCATGGGCTTCAGTAGTTGCATTGTACAGCCTTCAGTAGTTGCAGCACAAAGGCTTCAGTAGTTGAGGCTCGCAGGCTCTAGAGAGCAGGCTCAGTAGTTGTGGTGCACTGGCTCAGTTGCTCCGTGGCATGTGTGATCTTCCCAGACCAGGGATTGAATCCATGTCCCCTGCATTGGCAGGCGGATTCTTAACAACTGCACCAGCAGGGAAGTCCCGTGAAAAACATTTGTAATGAAAAATATTTTTAAGTGTTTTTTATTTTATTAGCTATAAATATTTTTATCTCAACGAATTCTCAAAACCAATCTATAATAATTTAATACTATAAATTTTTTTAAGGTATGAGTATTTACATAACCAGGTAGTTCCTTAGAACACTCTAACCCAAAGCTACTGTTCTGAATATAACTTTTTTTGTTTGTTCAACCATTCACCTTTATTAACCATTCATTTTTGTATACAATAATTTCATCAGTAAATAATGTTAGTCATTTTCCTTTTTATTTTACTTTTTGAGTTTATTTTTTTTATACAGCAGGTTCTTATTACTTATCAATTTTATACATATCACTGTACACATGTCAATCTCAATTTCCTAACTCCTCCCCCCACCCCCCCACCCCCCACCTCTGCTTTACCCCCTTGGCATCCATATGTTTGTTCTATACATCTGTGTCTCTATTTCTGCTTTGCAAACCAGTTCATCTGTATTATTTTTCTGGATTCCACATATATTTATTAATATACAATATTTGTTTTTCTCTTTCTGACTTACTTCACTCTGTATGACAGTCTCTAGGTTCATCCACATCTCTACAAATGACCCAATTTCCTTGCATTTTAGGGCTGAGTAATATTCCATTGTATATACGTACCACATCTTCTTTAGCCATTCGCCTGTCGATGGGCATTTAGGTTACTTCCATGACCTGGCTATTGTAAATAGTGCTGCAGCAAACACTGGGGTACATGACTCTTTTTGAATTATGGTTTTCTCTGGGTATATTCCCAGTAGTGGGATTGCTGGGTCATGTGGTAATTCTATTTTTAGTTTTTTAAGGAACCTCCATACTGTTCTCCATAGTGGCTGTACCAATTTACATTCCCACCAAGAGTGCAAGAGGGTTCCCTTTTCTCCACACCCACTTCAGCATCTGTTGTTTGTAGATTTTTTGATGATGCCCATTCTAAATGGTGTGAGGTGATACTTCATGGTAGTTTTGATTTGCATTTCGCTAATAATTAATGATGTTGAGCAGCTTTTCATGTGCCTCTTGGTCATCTGTATGTATTCTTTGGAGAAATGTCTATTTAGGTCTTCTGCCCATTTTTTTTTTTAATTTAATTATTTTATTTATTTTTAATTTTTTTTTGGCTGTGGTGGGTCTTCGCTTCTGTGCGAGGGCTTTCTCTAGTTACGGCAAGTGGGGGCCACTTTTCATCACATTGCGCAGGCCTCTCACTATCGCGGCCTCTCTTGTTGCAGAGCACAGGCTCCAGACGTGCAGGCTCAGTAGTTGTGGCTCATGGGCCTAGTTGCTCCGTGGCATGTGGGATTTTCCCAGACCAGGGCTCGAACCTGTGTCCCCTGCATTGGCAGGCAGATTCTCAAGTACTGCACCACGAGGGAAGCCCTTCTGCCCATTTTTTGATTGGGTTGTTTTATTAATATTGAGCTGCATGAGCTGTTTATATATTTGGAGATTAATTCTTTGTCTGTTGATTCATTTGCAAATATTTTCTCCCATTCTGAGGGTTGTCTTTTTGCCTTGTTTGTAGCTTCCTTTGCTGTGCAAAAGCTTTTAAGTTTCATTAGGTCCCGTTTGTTTATTTTTGTTTTTATTTCCATTACTCTAGGAGGTGGGTCGAAAAACATCTTGCTGTGATTTATGTCAGAGTGTTCTTCCTATGTTTTCCTCTAAGAGTTTTATAGTGTCTGGTCTTACATTTAGGTCTTTAATCCATTTTGAGTTTATTTTTGTGTTTGGTGTTAGGGAGTGTTCTAATTTCAGTCTTTTACATGTAGCTGTCCAGTTTTCCCAGCACCACCTATTGAAGAGACTGTCTTTTCTCCATTGTATACACTTGCCTCCTTTGTCATAGATTAGTTGACCATAGGTCTGTGGGTTTATCTCTGGGCTTTCTATTTTATTCCATTGGTCTATATTTCTGTTTTTGTGCCAGTACCATATTGTCTTGATTACTGTAGCTTTGTAGTATAGTCTGAAGTCAGGGATCCTGATTCCTCCAGCTTGGTTCTTTTCCCTCAAGATTGCTTCAGCTATTCAGGTCCTTTTTGTCTCCATACAAATTTTAAGATTTTTTTGTTCTAGTTCTGTAAAAAATGCCATTGGCAATTTGATAGGGATTGCATTGAATCTGTAGACCACTATGTGTAGTATACTCATTTTCACAATATTGATTCTTCCAGTCCAAGAACATGGTATATCTCTCCATCTGTTTGTGTCATCTTTGATTTCTTTCATCAGTGTCTTATAGTTTTCTGCGTACAGGTCTTTTACCTCCTTACGTAGGTTTATTCCTAGGTATTAAAATAAACAATCTAACCTTACACCCAAAGGAACTAGAGAAAGAAGAACAAACAAAACCCAAAGTTAGTAGAAGGAAAGAAATCATAAAGATCAGAGCAGACATAAATGAAATAGAACCAAGAAAACAATAGGAAAGATCAATAAAACTAAAAGCTGGTTCTTTGAGAAGATAAACAAAATTGAGAAAACTTTACCCAGAATCATCAAGAAAAAGAGAGAGAGGACTCAAATCAATAAAATTAGAAATGAAAAAGGAGAGGTTATAGTGGACACTGCAGAAACACAAAGTATCATAAGAGACTACTTCAAGCAACTGTATGCCAATAAAATGGACAACCTAGAAGAAACGGACAAATTCGTAGACAGGTATAACCTTCCAAGACTGAAACAGGAAGAAATAGAAAATATGAACAGATGAATCACAAGTAATGAAATTGAAACAGTGATTAAAAATCTCCCAACAAACAAAAGTCCAGGACCCGATGGCTTCACAGGTGAATTCTATCAAACATTTAGAGAAGAGCTAACACCTATCCTTCTCAAACGCTTCCAAAAAATTGCAGAGGAAGGAACACTCCAAAAATAATTCTACAAGGCCACCATCACCATGATACCAAAACCAGACAGAGATACTACAAAAAAAGAAAACTACAGGCCAATATCACTGATAAATATAAATGCAAAAATCCTCAACAATATACTAGGAAACAGAATTCAACAACACATTTAAATGTTCATACATCATGATCAAGTGGGATTTATCCCAGGGATGCAAGGATTCTTCAATATATGCAAATCAATCAATGTGATACACCATTTTAACAAATTGAAGAATAAAAACCATATGATCATCTCAATAGATGTAGAAAAAGCTTTCGACAAAATTCAACACCAATTTATGATAAAAACTCACCAGAAAGTGGGCATAGAGGGAACTTACCTCAACATAATAAAGGCCATATACCACAAACCCACAGTAAACATCATTCTCAATGGTGAAAAACTGAAAGCATTTCCTTTAAGATCAGGAACAAGACAAGGATGTCCACTCTTGCCACTATTATTCAACATAGTTTTGGAAGTCCTAGCCATGATAATCAGAGAAAAATAAATAAAAGGAATATAAGTTGGAAAAGGAGAAGTAAAACTGTCACTGTTTGCAGATGACATGATACTACATAGAGAGAATCCTATAGATGCCACTAGAAAACTACTTGAGCTAATCAATGAATCTGGTAAAGTTGCAGGATACAAAGGTAATGTACAGAAATCTCTTGCATTCCTATACACTAACAATGAAAGATCAGAAAGAGAAATTAAGCAAACAATCCCATTCACCACTGTAACAAAAAGAATAAAATACACAGGAATAAACCTACCTAAGTAGGTAAAAGACCTGTACTCTTTTCATTCTTTTTTCTTTATTCTGTTCCGTGGAAGTGAATTCCACCATTCTTTCTTCCAGGTCACTTATCCATTCTTCTGCCTCAGTTATTCTGCTATTGATTCCTTCTAGTGTATTTTTCATTTCAGTAATTGTTTTGGTCATCTCTGTTTGTTTGTTCTTTAATTCTTCTAGGTGTTTGTTCTTTAATTCTTCTAGGTCTTTATTAAACATTTCTTGCATCTTCTAGGTCTTTGCCTCCATTCTTTTTCTGAGGTCCTGGATCATCTTCACTATCATTATTCTGAATTATTTTTCTGGAAGGTTGCCTATCTCCACTTTATTTAGTTGGTTTTCTGGTGTTTTATCTTGTTCCTTCCTCTGGTACATAGTCCTCTGCCTTTTCATTTTTTCTATATTTCTGTGAATGTGGTTTTCGTTCCACAGGCTGCAGGATTGTAGTTCTTCTTGCTTCTGCTGTCTGGCCCCTGGTGGATGAGGTTATCTAAGAGGTTTGTGCATGCTCCCTGATGGGAGGGACTAGTGGTGGGTAGAGCTGGGTGTTGCTCTGGTGGGCAGAGCTCAGTAAAACTTTAATCTGCTTGTCTGCTGATGGGTGGGGCTGAGTTCCCTCCCTGTTGGTTGTTTGGCCTCAGGTGACACAGTACTGGAGGCTACAGGCTCTTTGGTGGGGCTAATGGCAGACTCTGGGAGGGCTTATGCCAAGGATTACTGTTTCCCCCAGTCCTGTCAAAGTCCTGCAATCAAATCCAGCTAGGCTTCAAAGTCTGATTCTCTGGGAATTCCTCCTCCCATTGACGGACCCCCAGGTTGGGAAGCCTGACGTGGGGCTCAGAACCTTTACTCCAGTGGGTGGACTTCTGTGGTATAATTGTTCTCCAGTTTGTGAGTCACCCACCCAGTGGTTATGGGATTTGATTTTATTGTGATTGTGTGCCTCTTACCATCTCATTGCGGCTTCTCCTTTGTCTTTGGATGTGGGATATCTTTTTTGGTGAGTTCCAGTGTCTTCCTGTCGATGACTGTTCAGCAGTTAGTTGTGATTCCAGTGCTCTCGCAAGAGGGAGTGAGCACACATCCTTCTACTCCATCATCTTCAGTTGTTTTTCTTTTTATTATACTAATTACTTATTTTTCAGTGCTTTAATGCAGTGGCCTGGACCTTCAGTATAATATTAAGTAGAAGTGTTGAAAGCATTTTTGTTTTGTTCTCCTTAGAGGAAAAGATTCAGTAATTTGCCTTTAAGCAGTAATTTGCCATTAAGGAGAATATAAATTTCTTAAAGTAATCCTCAGTTAGTTCTCTCTTTTTTTGGCTTTCAATATGAATATGAGAGATGTATGGATTATGTAAATTAATGCTTATTTATACCTCTGTTTTATGATTTAAAAACTTACAAAACAATAAATAGGTCAATGGAACATAATAGAGTGCAGAAACACATGCATGCATGTACGGAAATGTGATATATGACAGAGGCAATGTTACAAAGTTCAATGGGAATAATGAACTATTCAATAAATGGTGTTGCAACAATACATTTTAAAAAATCTCTTTCGTGCTTTCCTATATAGTTGGAATATTTTGCAATTATAAGACAAAAAAAAAGTACCTCATTATTATAAACACACACACACACAAATCTATTCTAGCTTGATTAAAACCTAAATATATTGTACTAAGACAAACTTTAAAATATTTAAAAGATATCTAGCACAAGCCATGAAATAAAATATTGATAAATCTTACTAAATTAAAAAAAATCCATTCAAAAAAATACAAAAAACAATTCTGGGAGAAAAAAAACAAAAAAATACAAAAAACAATTCTGGGAGAAAATATCTGTGAAGCATATTAGGATTATTATCTAAAATACATAAATAACTACTGCCAATCAATAAGAAAAAGTCAAACAACTTAATAGAAAATGAGTAAATATATAGACAGCAATTCACAGAAAAGAAAACCAGCATGACCAATAAATATGAAAAAGTGCTCCACCTCACTAATAGTCAGAGAAGGGCAAATAATAATAATATTAAGAATAATAATGAGGTACCACTTTACATCCATCAGACTAGCAAAAATCAAGTCTGAAGACATTCCACCCCTGTGCTGTAAATAGAACCACCTTAGAAAGCTATGTGATAAAACCAAATAAAGTTGAAAGCCTTTGTGCTCTTTATTCATAGTAATTCCACTTCCATGTATACACCCTAGAGAAGGTCTTGCATTCACACACCACAGGACATGTCAAGGAATAGTCACTGTTTGTAACTTTATGCAGTAATTAAAACTAGAAGCAAATATCTTAGTAATATCATGCAGTGTAATATTGAAAAGATATCTTCATATCCACCACCATGGATAAATCTCAAAAACATAATACTGAGCAAAGAATGCAAATTACCAAACATAATAGTGAAGAACTGAATACAGCAAATGTCTACCAAAGGGGAACAGATAAATTATGCTACACTCTCTAGTCATACAGGAATTAAACTTAATTAGAGATAAATATATAACCATGGATAAATCTTAAAAACATGTTGACCACTAAAAGCAAGAAAAAAAACAGTATGTCCATCATGAGATCATTCATGTAAAGATTAAAGAACATGCTAAACCATACTATATGTTGTTAATAGAGTAATAATATAAAAACATGCATGTGAATAATGAACACTAATTCAGAATAGAGGTATTATCTAGAGAACAACAAGGGGAAGTGTGACCAGGGAATGGTGCACTGGGGTTTCCAAATGTAGCCGTAATTTGTAATTTCTGAAAAAAATAATCTAAAGCAAACATGGCAAAGGGTTAAAGATCTATTAAAGCTGGGTAGTTAGCAATGGGTGTTTATTATATCATTCTGCATCCTTTTCTGCTTGTTTGAAATATTTCATAATAATTAAAAAAAAAAAAACTACCATATCTTTCCCCACTATTGCTCTTTGGTTCCCTATTTGCCCTTTTGTAGAACATCTTTCTCATATACTTATTGCTCTTTCTTTCCTAATTGTATTTTTAGTATTGAAAATAAGAATAATACACCTGAAACTAACATAATATTATAAATCAACTATATTTCAATTTAAAGAGAATAAGCACTTTGGTGCTCTTGACATTTAATATGTAAAATAAAATCATTATAAGTGAAGATTTTTTATTTTAGTAAATTGTTGTCAAATGGAAAATTCCATAAGACAGAGATTTATCTCTTTTTTTTCTTTCCTCTTGTTCCAACATATGGCAACAAGTCTACACATATGTAATGTGTGCTCAGTAAAAGTTTGTTGTTACAGTTCTTAGAAAACAGTCAGCCTTTCAGAACTTAGAAGTATTCATACCTTCATAAACATTTTGTTTCTTTAAGTATATTAATTACATTACCATAAGAAATAAAAATAAAGGCCTAAAGATTTTTATCTGTTCTTTGATATACATAGTAGATTATATTAACAAGAAAGTAAAAGAACATTATTTAACACAATGTCAGGACAGCATGGTTTTAAAACTATACAACTATTTCACTGGTATTTACATATAATTGGATATTTATTTAGGGAGGCCACACACACACACACACACACACACACACATACCATGAATATACATGTTATTTTATAATACACTTACAATTTTCATATTCTGATAGAGTGGTGTGAATGGTGCTTTCATTTTTGTCTGCCAATGGGACTAAAAAAAGAGAGATACCAAAGGAACTCCAAAGAGGAAAGATTTTTGGTGAGTTTGGTTTGAATGACACAAAAAAACCGTCAGGGCAGCGAACAGCCCAGGAGGCACATGACCCAGTATGCTCGTGGCAGGCAACTTCTAAGATAGCCCCAAATGTCCTTGCCTCCTCCTATTTACATCCTTGTGTAGTCCCCTTCTGCTATAGACTGACTGTTTTCCCCTCAAAATTCATATATTGAAGCCCTAATCCCCAGTGTGACTATACTTGGAGATGGGGCTTTTAAGGAGGTAATTAAGGTTAAATGAGGTCATAAAGGTAGAGCCCTAATTCAATAGGACTAGTGTCCTTATAAGAAGAGCAAGAGACACCAGCTCCCCCCCCCCCTTTCTGTCTCTGTCTACATGCACATAGAGGAAAGGCCATGTGAGGACATAGTGAGAAGGTAGCAAGCCAGGAGGAAAACCCTAACCAGAAATTGAATTTTCTGGCACTTTGATGTTGGAATTCTAGCCTCCGTAATGTGAGAAGAGAAATTTCTGTTGTTTAAGTCACCAAGTTTACGATGTTTTGTTATAGAGCCTGAGCTGGCTAATACACTTCCCTCATTGTACCATGTTTGGTCTGTGTAACCAAGGGAATATGGCAGATATTTGACCTCCAGTGTGAGGTTATAAAAGATAATGGGGCGGGGCTTCCCTGGTGGCGCAGTGGTTGAGAGTCCGCCTGCCGATGCAGGGGATACGGGTTCGTGCCCCGGTCCGGGAGGATCCCACATGCCGCGGAGCGGCTGGGCCCGTGAGCCATGGCCGCTGAGCCTGCGCGTCCGGAGCCTGTGCTCCGCAACGGGAGAGGCCACAACAGTGAGAGGCCCACGTATCGCAAAAAAAAAAAAGACAATGGGGCTTCTGTCTTAAATGCGTTCTCTTCTCTCTCTCTCTCTCTTTTTTTTTTCCCCAGGAGAGTAAAGGCTTTATTTTGTTCACTGCTGAAAGCAATAGCACCCAGAAAAGTACTGTACATATGAAGCCCTCAGTAAACACTAGCTGAATGGAAAGGTGCAAACTGTCACAAGGAAAAATACACCAAAACTTTCATTATAATAAAAAAGTATAGATAAATCTTTCTCTAATGGCTTCCAGTCAAGTATTTTAAAACACCATATGCTATAATAAAAACATAAGTAATTTATTACAATTTGAAGGCAAAAACATAATTTTAAAAGATTTAGACCTATGTTAGGCATGATGGAATATGGATGCTTTCTGGAAATTCACAATCAGATCCAAGAGTATCACTTTCAGAATGTTCTAGGAGCCCCATGGAGAGGCCCAGGTGGCCAGAAAATGAGGTCTACTGCCAACAGCCACACGAGTAAACTTGGAAGCAGATCCTCCAGTTCCACTCAGACTTTAGATGACTGAACCCCTGGCTGACAGCTTGGCTACTACCTCATGAAAGACCCTGAGACAGAACCAAACAGCTAAGCTGCTCCTGGATTCCTGATCCTCAGAAACTATGTTAGATCATGAATGTTGTTTCAAGCCACTGATACGGTTTGAAGGTTTGAGTCCTCCCCAAAGCTGCTATGTTGAAATTCCGATCCCCAAGGATCACATCAGGTATCAGCAGGTGGGGCCTTTGGGAAGTGATTAGGTCATGAAGGCAGAACCCTCATGAATGGGATTAGTGCTCTTACAAAAGAGACCCCACAGAGCTCCCTAGCCCTTCCACCATGTGAGAATAAAATGAGAAGTATGTGACCCAGAAGAGGGCCCTCACTCCATCCTACTGGCACCCTGATCTTAGCTTCCAGCCTCCAGAATTGTGAGAAATAAATTTCTGTTGTTTATAAGCCACCCAGTCTACAGTATTTTGTTGCAGCAGCCCAAATGGACTGAGACAGTCAGTAAGTTTAGGGTAATTTTTTCCTCAGCAGTAACATACCACTTTATTCAAAACCAGCTTAAAAGCCTGCTGCTAAATTTATTTATTTGATATGATGCTAGTCATTCTTATTCCATAACGTTTAAAAATTACTGCCTTCACTATAATCCTTCATGACCAAGTTATCAGATGAAGGCACAACAATAAAGAGTTGAATCGGTGGTATTTGGTTTTATACAAGCACTGCTTTTAAGAATGCTTGACATATTAATATTTATCTTCTACTCACCAATATTCCAATATTCTACATTCAAACTATGCTCTAGGTGACCCTCAACCGTGATTTAAATTTCATTCATTATCCCAAAGTTTAAAAAGCATCTTACATCTTCCCTTTCTTGGTTCTGTATTAGCTATATTTAGGATTCCAAAATTTCCTCTTTTTTTCCATAATGTAGTTAGATTCCCTTCTTACTGTTAAACAGACTTCAGCCATATTAAAAATTGTTTCTCAGTAATAATGGGTTATCACTGAAACGCTTCATTTTTCCTCTTCTCCTACTCATCAGCTGCTCTTCTCTTTCCTCCAGCTGCTTATGTTGTTACTTGCTTAATTTTCCTTTTCTCTTGTTGATCTTCTCTCCCTCTGATGTTTTCCTGATAGCAAAAAGCCATCTGACTGCATGTAAGAGCCATATTTTTCTTGCCATATGCATGGGTTTTGCCTTCTCAAATGACTTATGTACACTTGCACCCTAATTAGGAGATAATTGCAGAACCTTTGGGGAAAGGATTGTTACTCCAAGGATATGAGTGAAGCAGTTTGGATAGAAGGATGCAGACATCCTTAGTCATATGCTTTGTGATGTCAGCATTCTGGAGAAATGGTTATCTGTAATAAGTTTTAATCAATGCTGCAGTCAAAGTTAGAGTACAAATGGGTTTCCAGGTGAGTGAAGCCAACTGGATGTCAGCCAGTCTGTGGTAGAAATTAAGAAGCAAGCCCAAACAGTTCTGAGAACATTAATTGATCAAGACCGTCTAAGTTATTAAATGTCTACTATGCAAGCAAAAGTCAAATGATATACTCATTTAAAAAGCCCCCTCTGTTATTAAGCATCTTTTACTGTGGTAAATTACATCTAGATATTGATATTTTTGAAGGAAAAACAAATTGAAGTACAGTGGAAAGAGGTGTTGGATTTTAATCCCATCTCTTCACTTTTTTAGCTGAAAGAACTTGTGTTGATCACTTAGTTTCTACGAGCCTCAGTTTCTTTGGTCGTAAAATGGGAATAGTAATGCTTCCCTTAAAGAGTGCTAATAATGATTAAAGGAGACAATGCATGTGTGGCACATGCAAAGTGCTCAATAAATGGTGGCTCCTTAAAATTCCTCAGATCAGTGGTGAAAAGGAGAGTAGCAGGAGTCAGAAAAAAGTGTTGAATTTCCTTCAGATGACATGAGAGGAATGTATTTTTCTTCCAATAATTCTCAGATTTTAAGGTTGCCATTAAGTGTTTGGGCTGAGTCACTGTGTTTACCATCTTTTTCATTATATAGTGTTTAATGCAGTAACAGCTATAAAATCATATATGCAGAGGAGACTGCATATAAATAAATAACTATAGTACAGAAGGTGAATCATATATAAAACGTTACGTGAAAATTGAAAATGGATTAATTGACTATGTGACTTGGTTGGGTTGGGGTGGGTGGCATCAAAGAAGGTTCAAAGAAGGGCATTTGAATTGGGTCTTTAACGGAGTAGAGGAATTCATTCAGTGGACAGGGACAGTGGGAGGGACAGCATGTGTAAAGGCCCCTAGGCTCAAAACACCAAGGCTTATGTCAGTGGTGCCCAGACTTGCCAGCAATTGAAATCATTGGGGAATTTCAAATAAAGTGATGCCTGTGTCCCACCCCCAGATATTCAGATTTAACTGTCTGAGGGAGCCTGTGTTTTGAGAAGTTTAAAGGACTCCCAAATGATTCTAATATGCATACAATTTAGGAACTACTAGCAAGTTAATTTTCTGTGAGTTGTTCTATCTACCTGAGTGTAGGAGAAATAGTGGGAGATGAACATGAATTGCCATACCATAGAATTTGGACTTTATACCCTAGTCCAGAAATTGTTTGATTGTATAGTCTTATAATTTAAAATTTTTATATACACCCCAAAATGTGTATATGCATTTATTCATTAACATATACATGTACTACTGTAATAACACGGTATGTACCATATATACACAAAAAATACAAAAAATGATTAGCAAAAAATAGAGTAGGTATTTTATTTATTGATGGTTAAAAAACCTTTCTTTTCTTATGAAATTGTTATTAAAATAGTATTTTGTATAAGCAATAAATAGTATATGCTTCATTTTTTGTGATTTTAAAGGCAAAATGTTAGAAACAATCTAGATGAAAGCAACTTAAACTGTGATACACTCACATAACGAAAAAGTACGCATGAAAAACTGAAGGAGCACGTTTTTTGTACTGATGCAGAAAAATCTCAAACATTATTAAGTGGAAAAAATAAAGCAAGGTACAAGCAGTAGTTGGAATATTATCACTTGTGCAAAGTGAATGAGGTATATATTTATATTTCTCTGTTTATGCATTAAAAAAAAAGAACACCTCTGGAAAGATCCACGAGTAATGAATAAGAGTAATTTCTTGGTGGGTATGGGAGTGGCCTGATAGGTAAGGTAGGGGGCAGTGGTAGACAGAAAACTTGTTACTATACACCTGTTTGAAACTTTTATTTTTGAACCATGTGAATGTATTATCTATCAAAAATAACTAATTTTTAAAAATTCAGTGGTGAGGATATATAAATAAAAGCATAAAAAGTGTTTTCCAATAGTCTCCTTTACTATTAAATAACTGTTTGGGAGCCAAAATAGCTTCCTGCTACAATTTGATGTTCAGTAAGTAATTAGTAAATATTGAATGTATGAGTGAGGGAATAAAATGGATCAATTCTTCACGATATTATTAAAGGCCTTGCACTAGTTGGATCTACTGTATCTGCTCAATTTATCTCACACTAGTCTCAGAGACAATCACTCGCATCTTCTTATAGTCCCTATATACTTATTCTTACCCTTGCTAATGAGGTTTCCCCCACCACGGAGCCCCCTCTACTTGTCAATCCAAATTCCACCTTTCATTTAGAGCACAGTCTCATATCCACCTTCTGAGGGGCTTAAAACAACAGAAATTTATTGTTTCACAGTTCGAGAGACTAGAAGTCTGAAATCAAAGTGTCGGCTGGATGATGTTCCTTCTGAAACCTATAGGGAAGAATCCTTTCTTGTCACTTCCTAGCTTCTGGTGGTTTGCTGACAGTATCTGGCATTCCTTGACATGCATCTACAGCACTGAGTCTCTGCCTCCATCCCTGTGTGTCTGCCTTATAAGGACACCAGTCACACTGGGCCCTAAGGGCCTACCCTAATTAAGTATGACCTCATCTAAACTTGATGACATTTGCAATGACTATTTCCAAATAAAGTCACATTCACAGGTGCTGGGGGTTAGGAATTCAATGTGTCTTTTGGGGACACATTTCAACCGATAAAACTTACTCTAGCTGATGCCACCCTGTTTTTAGACTGTTTCCCCTAATGTTAAATTCTATAACATATAAATCTGTACCCTTGTGGTCTCTTTTTTATCTAGTAACTAGTTCATCTAATGTATTTTTTATTCTTATTCAAACTTACATATACATTTTTTCTCCCAAACTAGATTGTAAGTACCTCAAGGGCAGAAGATATGCTTTCTTCTAAACATATTTGTTTGACCTGGTGCTAGACCCATGATAGGGGCCCCAAAATGACTAGATAAAAGGCTAGATGAATGATGTTATAAAACGCAGACACTGGCTTTTCTTAGATTTTAACAATCATTCATCCATCACAACAACCTTTCAAGGCTCCTTAATTCACTCAGAGCATGAGAATCCAAAAGATAGCATTAGCTCATCAGTACCACACAGCAAAGGCTTCACTTTAAGGAAGGATCAAGATCAATAAACAATAGACTTGGTCCCAAGAATGGAGGTAATTGCATGACAGGGAGGCAATCTAGTCTTCAGTTTCATGTCCAGCTGTCCAGATGCAAGGCAAGTCCCTGCCTTAGTTGATAATTATGGACAAAGAAGTTATCATTAGAGTTGTGGTTTTTTCCTCAAAATAAAATACACACATATATCCATGCGTATGCATATATGTACAACACATGAATTGATTTCTGATTAAAACAAAGGCTTGAGATTTTTCAGGCATTTAAACAAATAGATCACAGTAGGATATGAACAGCAGTACAATATGGTAATTGGCTGCTGTCTCAGTTTCATCATGGGCAATCAAAGGCTCGTGGAGGAGCAAGGAACAGCAAGGAAGATACTTAGTAAGTGCAAGAAAAATAAGAGCAGAAGGGAAGGACAGGGCGGAAGAAAAAGGAGACACACAGAAAGAGAAATTCAAAGAGGAAAACAATTAGCCTAAATACCTAAGCTAGTAACACATAATTACATACCTTAAAATAATCAATTACATACAAATGAGTCATATTCATACAATGTTGACAAAGTATGTCATTGTGTTGTATTGGAAAATGCTGATCATTTTCAGCAGTAAAACAATCACATGAGAAAAAAATCAGTGGATTAGAATATATCAACTTTTTAACTCTTGTATATTGAAAAATAGCAAAATTAAAGGACAACCACATATTGGAAAATTTATTTGCATCAAGTATAACATAGGAAGGGTTTCTCGGTGATGTATAATTAGTGTATTCAAATGTATTTTTCAAAATTTCAAAAACTCCAAATGGGCACAGGATACAGACTATTCACATAAAGAAAAATACAACTAGAAAATTGATACATGGCAAGTTGTAATCAAATACATGCACTTTAAGGCAACTTAGGTTTTCTTAAACGTCCACTAAATGTAACAAAAAGATCTAAACTTAAAATGCTCAGTTTAAGCAGAAATTAACAAAACACTGTAAATCAACTATACTTCAATTTTAAAAATATAATTAAATAAAATGCTCAATTTAGATAAATTTGGGACAGAAATCAATACACTCATGATTGTTGGTTCCATTACCAATAGGTAATAGAATAGGGCAAAATATAGTAAGTATTATAAAGATGATCATACCTTTTGAAGAAAGAGTAATGTTCTAGGAGTTTAAGAAATAGTTAAAAGAAGCAGAAAGGTAAATGGGTGAGAATATTCACTGAAAGTTTGTCCATAATAACAAGAGTAGGAAATAACCAAAATATCCACATCTACAATGATTTTTAATCCTATATGGTACAATAACAACATAAAAATTGTCATTATAAAGCTATGTAAAGTCATATAAAAGCATTATGAAGCAAAGTAAGTAGAAAAAGCAGAACAGAAGTAGTAGGCACATGAATGTCAACTACATAAAAATATGTATTCTTATGGAATACCATATATCCATTCAGTAAAAAAATGTGCTAAGCAACTATTATCTACTGGTTCTATGTCAGAAACAAAGGATATAGATCCTGAACTCACACTCACAATCTTAGAGAATAAAGCTATGTATGTAAAATTAAATATTGTAAAAAGTACTATAACAATATTCAAAAATAAAAATAATTATATGGTGGGAATTGAAATTATATGCCATATTTTAAATTTTTGTGTTATGTGTCCTTTTTTCCATTTATTCTTTTTTCCCTGCATTATTAGAAAAATGACATGTTCATTATAAAACAGTAGGAAGACATGTAAAAAATCACCAAGAATCTGCACAGCCCTAGCATCCCCAGAAAACCACTTTTAACAGCAAGTTCTCATTCTGTCTTTTTTAAATGATAACTTCTAGATTATTTTTACATATTTAGATGATGTGTATATGCATTTTATATTTTATAATTATCAATTAAAATTATAACATAAGCAAGTCCCCATGCTATTAAAAACACTTTGGAAAAAAGTGTTGTCAAATAATTCATAAATGAAATGTAATCTACTTAGCAATGCCCCCATAGTCAGATACCTTGTTTCCAAAACTTTATTAGCATTAATAATGCTACATAATGAATAATCTCCATTTCCATTAACTTCCATTTGTCATAAACTCCTAGTATAACACTTAATTTTTAAAGCTATAACTTAGTAATGTAACTCACAGGCATTTTACCATATGTAAAGTCTTCATAATTCTGAGTATAAACTACGTTATCTACAGTAACTTCAACTAAAGCACTTGAGAATTAACATGATCAGCATCTTAAAGAGAAAAGTAACATTTAAGACTATCTAGAACACATATAGGGCATTGCTTCCATGGGCACTCCTGTTATAATCTCTCCCCAAAGAGAGACATGTTAAAGCTCCCATCTCATCTATTGAGAGAAAGCCAGTAGATTAAGCGCTAACTCAAAATTTAAAAAGGCATGATCATTGTAAAATAAGTAACATTTTTCCATAAGAAAAACAAACCTATAGTTTATGTATTTCAAGAATAAAATTTTACACATTTGAAATTCCTAAAACATATATTACTATTAATATAAAAATACTATTATGAAATAAAAGCTATACACACACACACACACACACACACACACACACACACACACACACTGAAGACCACAAAGCACTTGAGCATGGATAACTAAAAGTCAATGAGTTAAGCAACTCTTTCTCTTTAGAGGCAAAAGTATAAAGTTGAATATAGTACTTTTTTTAGTGTAAAAAGAATAAAGCATTAAAATATTTAATGAGACTTTTTCTAAGACATTTATGACTGCTGTCATTTTGCCAGGTAATATATTTTATATCGCTTGATTGAGTTGTTTGAGACCATTGAAACAACTAGTAAAAATGTTATCCTTTCAGTTTTAAGGTCATAAAAACTAAAACTTACTTTAATGAACTTCCCATCCCAACCTTCAATATCTATGAAGTAAATACAGCAGGTAAACATCCAAGTCATACATAAGAATACCGAAGCCTAGTGTGTATTAATTATGCACCAAATCTGATACACAGTGCAACATGACATGTTAGAAAGAACTTGGGCTATAAGATGAGACAGTAAAAATAAATAACTTTAGAAGAAAAAAAAACAGGAAAAAAATAAAGTAAAATTTTTTAAAAATGACTTTAGGAAGAGGCCTTTAGGATTGAAATTGCTTGTTGAATATGAACAGCAGAGAGATGTATAATGCACAAAGTGTCAGGTGTTCTTTTCATAATTTTAGGACAAAGAAAGGAAGGAGAACATTTGAAATCTGTAATAAACATTCTTAATTCAAATATCATTTAAGCTCATTAATCATTGAAAATCCATATCTGTATTTATCTTTAAAGAGAAGCATAAAAAGCTCTGTTATCCCTTTAGACATAAAAGAGATAAAAGAATGAAACTTGAAGAAAGGCCATAAATGTAGGAATTACAACATTACTGCCTTAGTAACAATTCTTCACTAATAGAATACATGACACAGTATCTTTATTTATTGAAGACTAAACATAGCAGAAACTACATAATGGCTGTACCACTGTAGATCAATTTGAGTCTAACGTAACAGAAATGATCACTGATCCCAAGACGATATGGAATAGTAAACTTAAGATATTTTTCTGCTTTTCAAGTTTATCTATGATTATTTAATTTTCTTTTGTGTGTGCTCAAGTATAGCTGTTATGTGACTACACATGAGAGAACCTGAAATTAATGTGTCTGTATGAGATCAGTGACTGTACAAATTCTTATGAGAACTAACATGCCATGACAATAGTAATTTTGATAAAATTACAGCAAGTACTACAATTCTCTGCCATCTGGCTGTCTCGTCATAACTACTTTGATGTGCTTTTTATTACTTATTTATTTATTTCAACCACTTTATCAGTATAGTTTTAATAAAGCATGTAAATTAACGTGATGGAAGATTTTAAATGTTAAAGGAAGACTATCTTCATATATAAATGTTGAATTTTTCACCAAATTATGAGGCTTTTTGATGGGAAAAATATCACTTAAGAAAAAGTCATTTTGAGGAATTTTCTTAATTCACTTGATATTCATTTATTATTATGCTTCATCTTGGAAGCACAGCAATGCTATCTATGAAGCTGCCCTTGAATTTTTTCTACTGCATTGTAGTACTATATATTTCACTATTGTTTTGATTCTTATATTTTGAATTCAGTTCCTTAATTTGATGACATACTTTGTATATTCTCCATCACTGTGTAATTACTTTTATGTGAATAATAACTAAACCAACATCATTTGTACCCTTTATGAAATGTGGAGGGCAAATCAAATCTTTATCCACCATGAATCCTTTTATTTTAAAGACTAAAAGAAATGAACTGAAAATTCAAATATTCAAATTAGTCCATGAAAACTACACCTCATTTAAGATTAATTTTATTTAAGGCCTGGAAACTTCTTTTCCTTATGGTCAAATGAAATCTCTTCATAGTCATGTTGCCTAAATAATCTGCCTCCAACTCATAAAAATTCTAGTCTCCACCACGTGTTAAGGGCACAAAGGTTGAATTATGGTACACACTCCTTTCAATAGAACACTTTTTTTCTAATTTGGCAGATAGAAGACATATTTAATGGTAACTAATTGTTATCATGAAGGAAATGAGTTGCTGGTTTTAGTCCAGGTTCCAATGGGTCAATATCTATTTCATGGGCTCCCACTTGTTTATGACTTGGATAGACCTAGAGTCCGTCATACAGAGTGAAGTAAGTCAGAAAGAAAAAGACAAATACCGTATGCTAACACATATATATGGAATTTAGGGGAAAAAATGTCATGAAGAACCTAGGGGTAAAACAGGAATAAAGACACAGACCTACTTGAGAATGGACTTGAGGATATGGGGAGGGGGAAGGGTAAGCTGTGACAAAGTGAAAGAGAGGCATGGACATATATACACTACCAAACGTAAGGTAGATAGCTAGTGGGAAGCAGCCGCATAGCACAGGGAGATCAGCTCGGTGCTTTGTGACCGACTGGAGGGGTGGGATAGGGAGGGTGGGAGGGAGGGAGACGCAAGAGAGAAGGGATATGGGAACAGATGTATATGTATAACTGATTCAATTTGTTATAAAGCAGAAACCAATAAAAAAAAAGAAAGCAGAGAATTGTGTAGTGTTTCTTCTGACCAATAAGAATATAATTGGGGTTGAACAATATTAGCAAAAAAAGCAGTGACATCACAGTCAGAACACTTGATTGTCTACATTGATGAGCCCTATACCATAATACATACTAAAGGAAATTTCAAAACCTCTCCTGACTCAGTTGGCATAAAAAATTTCTTATAGATGGTAGAAAATAGCTTAGCTGTAATTCACTCGGAACTAATTTCAGTCATTGCTAAAGCATGCTGGGTTGAAAATTAGTGTCAAATGACAGAATGGCATGACTTCTTAAAAGCACTTGAACTCAAATTTTATGTGCCCACAATGCACCTGATTTAAAGTTTCCAGGATTCAGGACTGAACCATAGTTACACACTGCCAACAGTATTCTCATCTCAATCTTAAAGAAAAGTGCACCCATGATTACACCCGAGATTTGGAATGGTATATCTGGGAAATACCATTGTTTACTCCCTTACAATCCAAAAGCCAATAAAAAATGATATACATTCTTTAAAACAGAATATTCATTATCTCAGATTTTGGACACTGTAAAATGACATATAATAAAGCTCTCTTTTCCAACACAGATAAAAATTGTTAAAATAACTTTTAGTTCCTAAAAGTTTCTCAAAATGAAACTAAAACAAGCTTTTTAAAAATATAAATGCATAAAACTATTAGATTGTTTTAATAATAGGATACTTTCATATTATCCAAATGCTTCTCTTATTGGTCCAATTTTACATTTGTCCTATAGTTCTAAAAAGTTTCAAGGTCATTAGAAACAGAATAAGTGTCTTCTTCTCACTACACACTCCCTATCAAATATACTAAATAGAGTGGCTGATGCCCTGCCCACCATCTTTACTGTGGTTCTATCTCTGAGTGTACTAATCATTTAGTAGCCTTTAAACAATTCCTGTTTTCATTATTTACTCACAGCATGATAAATCAGAGATAGTTAAATTCAGGAAGAACATAATAAAGACCTGGGTTTGTAAATGAAATAGCAAATTTGGAATGCAGAAACTGCAAAGTCACACTGTGATAAAACTATTTGATGTGTTCTTCTTAATGAAGTGAATATACAAGGTTTTGTTTTCCCCATAAAGTTGAATTTCTTATTTTGAGCTTGGGTTTTCTACTAAATGGAATTTTTGCACATGGTTCTGGAAGTGATTAATGAAATCTCTGTATCACTAGGGAGTCCTGACCGTCTGAATCTAAAACTGTAACAAACTTAAGGGCTTGGATGGGGACTAATTAATATTAAAGAGTACATTTTGTTCATGGCGCTGTGTAATAAGTCAACATGCTTTCAGTTTACCTCCTGTTTGAACTGATTGCTAAGTCAGGCCTGCCTCTAGTCATACACGTTATGAAGAATAAAACGGATGTTAAAGCTTTTGCATCTAACGATGCTGAAAGTGAAAGGAAAGAATTGCTTCTCTAAACTTCCCTCAGTGGGAAGGAATTTGAATTCTTCTCTTGTTCCTTTTCCCATTCTCCAGCAGAAATAAAATTTATCAAATCTCTCTATCTGCCAACTCAAAGGTCAACACAAATGATATCTTTCTTTTTAATCCAAGTGACCTTCTAAGGCAAGAATTCAAAAACATTCTCATTACACATTTTACAATTCTGAAATATAAGTCCTTCTCAAATCATAAGCAAGATAGGGTAGGGGAGTGGAAAAAATGTATAGTCTACTTCTTAATTACCATTACAAAAAATTTAAGTTGAAAAAGGAGACTTTTGTGATTAAATGATTTTTCACTTATCAGAAAATGTATCTTTCAGAGTCAGAAGACAGTAGTGGTGATGCAAGTAATACTGGTTACAACAGCAATGTGCAGATGTCTGTATTTCACTTGTGGAGGAAACAAAAATAATTTTATGAGCTCTTTACTATACATTAAAAATATGGCTTTGTTTTAGCACACAGATTCATTGCCTCAGATATTCTCTTTTGTTTCAATTCTTCTTTACAATAATCGAACATATTTTGAGCTCTGCTTTTTTCTTGAACCTGGGGCTGACATTTATGCTAACTTTCAATGAGATTTTGGCATATATATATTTTAAAGAATACATTATTGATACTGATGCTATACATTTTTTACTCTAGAGAGTCCAAAGAAAAATTGTTCATCTTTACACACCCATAAGAGGAATTTTATTCACATGGTTTCTATTAAAAATACACAGTGACAAAAGGAAGCTTCCTTCCATATAAGATGATAATTTTCAAAATACAGTCAAACTGATAAAAGCAAGATAAAAATTCTTCAATTTTTACTTCAATTTGAAATAAAATAATGTGAAATACAGTTATTGTGGTATCAACTTGAAAAAAAAAACATTTTATATACTTGGACCAATAAGTTATGTATACAAATCACTTTTTTTCTGGCAATTTTGAACTGCTTATCTTTCATAGGATTTCTTATGGCTATTTACATTTTCACTCAGTGAAAATCAATTACCTTCTTGCAATAAGCCTCATTTGCTACCTTTGAGTATAATAGAAACACCATTAGGATGATGACATTACCCAAAAGAAGGGCACCACACAGTTGGTAGACATAAATTAAGGGCCCTTTCACATATGTATTAGAAATACTGCTGTGACTGAAATATGCATAAAGTCTGTATCTATTAGAGCTATTAGTGTGTTGGGGTGATGATTTTGAAGGGGGAGGGAAGGATCGGTAGATTATGATCTACTACTTTGACAAAATTATGTATTTCCTTTTTTGCCTGGTATGTGCCATTGATGCAATAAGCCTGGGCCCCCAGCTGAGCTGCATTTGGAAATGCCACTGAGCATGGTATACGCGCTTCACTTCCCCTTGCTGAAGCAAGACACTGTCAGGAATAGAGTGCATATGTGCCGCCAAGCCCACTCCTCCTCCATCACGCTGACCTCCACAGCTCTGCGGATGTCTGCCTGGGTGAAGCTACCACTCATGCGGAAAACAGCTCCTGCAGACCAATTCATAGGATTTAGGGACATTTAACTTCCATCAAGCCCACATCATCTTATTGGTATTTGAGGACTAACTCATTACTGAATATTAATGGCCATAACATAGAGAGTTGTATATTTCCCAGAGGAAGGGGAAAAAAAAAAAAAAAACATCTAGAAATTCCCGCCCCCCCCAGCCAGACTAGAAAACAGAGGAAACCACAAATAAAGCCAGTTATTTTTATCTGAGTTCTTATAAGCTTAAGTAAAACAAAATTATAACATATTGACCCTTGGGGTGTGAGTGAAGGTTATGCACCTTTTAAAAAGGTGTTAGGATTACAAATTACAACTTTTGATGAATTTTCAGAACCATTTATCTTTAATGCAATCTTAAAAATACAGAAGACACGTGAGTACTTCTTTTGAATTTTGAATCATGAACACATAAGGATTATGTGAAAGGTTCAGAAGTATAGCCGAATGGTAGGAACTAACAGGTTGTCATTTTTGAACCTCAGAAGAATTGACAAATACTGGAAATATTTTCTTTTAATAGGATAAATAATTAAAACTTCACTCTCATTAATGATTTCTCAAATCCACATTATTGTGCTTTAAAAAAAATCTCCTAACTTGATAATGTTAAAATACCTAAAATCAAAGAGCTGTGTATATAATTTACCAAGCTTTAGTACAGTCTAATTCTAGATATTATTATACTTTTATTAAAATGTTTATTGTAATGACTCCAATTTTTAAAAAGCTTTTATAATGCTAACATAATCTTACAAGAAAAGAATTTAAAAAGCAAAATGCTGGGAATTGTCGTGCAGAAGCGACTTTTTGTCGAAAAGAAAAATTTTAGAGCAAAAACCTCCATGTCTAATGTAATATTACTATCCCCAGATGTCATAATTAAATCCAGATATCATATTTGATTACTATAAAGAAAGCAAGAAATGTTATGAAATTAATTTCACTAATCATTGCATTATTATATACAATTTAAAAGAAAGTTTCTCTTACATAAATATTGAACACAGATCTCTGCTGGAATAATAAACTGAATCTAGAAAGACAATGAAATTCACACTGTAGAGCCTATAACTCTAAAACAGCTGTTATATTTTTCTTTTATGTCATCATGGACAAAGTAAGCTATGGGATTTTATGCTACAACTGTACTGAGACTTTCAATGCTTTTGAAATTCTGTAAATGATATTTTGCTAAGTAAGACACATTTAGTTAAATCAACTGACACAATGATACCACTGCACATAAGCTCAGTTCTGCAGAGAATCTACTTATAATGGAGTAGACTTCCCTTACTCAACTTCCCTTGTGCCAGGAATCTGGCATGTGGGATTGAATCCATATGAAATTTGACTTGCTGAGTCCATCACCTATATTTTATATGTCCATCAAATAAACAAGAGGCCCACAAAGTTCATATAGAGCAGGAACCAGAATGAACTCCCAAGAAACATTGCTTCAGATTAACGTCTCAGAAACTACACATTTCAAAAGGATATAGGTCATAACAAGTGAACAATTGGTTTCTATTAACATTTATACATGTGATATGGTATATTTTAATTTTAATGTACCAGCTCATGTCTCGTATACCATATTCCCTAATGTTTTTCTAATGAATTCCCTTTTAAAAGTCAGAGTGCTATGGAAGAAATATATTTTATAATAAAGAAAAGAAACAAGTTAGCACTTCAGACTGCTATAATACAATTATGCCTGAAAGAGGAGTAAAAAATTTGGTAGGGAAATATATAATGAGACAGTATAAACAAAAATAAAAACTGAAGGTGTATTTGGGGCAAACCATACAAACAACAGGAACACAAACAACAAATGAATTGAACAGATTTGTTTATAATTCCTTTACTATAATTAGAGGTGATTTTTTTGTTTGCATGGAAGGAAGAGTTGGTTTGAAGTTGCCGGGACAGTATTCTTTTTCTTATTTTAGTTAGTTTAGCAAAGCTGAGTTTAAAGAGCTTATGGGAAGATAAAATTAACCCCAAACTGCTTGCAAGTAACTTAGGACAATTATCTTCCTCTTTTTAGATCCAATGTAATCAATTCTCACAATTTAGTGGGTCTTCTATTTTAAAAGGTAGCAGTCCCTGCCCCTCCCCTAATCCTTGTGAAAGAAGACACACCTGGCAGAGGTGGGAGGCCATGACTGTTTATCAAAAGGGACAGACAGCCCTTCCAGCAATTCCATCCCAGCTGTTTAGGGAGGGGCTGCTTCCTCTGTCTCCAGGGCAGAAGTGGTAAATGAGCTAATTGCAGCGGCAGTGATTTATGTACAAGATTGTATGTTGTCTGATAATTGCAGGCACAAAAATTGCCCAGCTACAAAGCTGGCCCAAAGAGGTCTCTTTCAAACGTAGAGAGGTAAAACTTAAACCTTTGTGAAAAGGAAATTCTAGATAATTTCTTAGAAAAAAAATTTGTTTCCATGTTCATGTCATTTAACATCTATTCCATATTCAAGTTCTGAGGAATTCTATCTCCCAGTTGGGAATGGCCTTTTATCATTTGAAGGTTTCAAAGATCTGTAGCCTAACTAATATGCTAAATGAAGGTAGAACGTTACCTTGTCATTGTGAAATATATTCTGAAAGGAGTTTTTGTTAATGACTACTTAATTCTGTACTACAAAAAAGTCTCCTTGTTCAGCTTTCAGATACACATTTCATATACAGTTGACCCTTGAACAACAATGGGTTTGAACAGTGCAGTCCACTTACACATGGAGTTTTTTCGATAAATAGACACCAAGTACTACACAATCCACAGTTGGTTGAATTTGAGGATGTGGAACCCCGAATTGGGAGGGCCAACTGAAAAGTTACCTGAGGATTTTCAACTGTGCTGGGGTTGGCACTCCAGACACCTGCATTGTTCAAGGGTCAACTGTACACATTAACTGACTCAAAACAACATGAATTGTTAAGTGAAGAGAGTGATATAAAAAAGTACATTTCTGAAGGATGTTTTAAGAGTCTGAAAAAGTATCCAGAAAACTACAAAATCGCAAGGTTAGAACTCTCTAGTTTCTCCCTTTGCTTTGTTTCAGAACTCTAAGAAATCTCAGAATTTTTAAACAATCAGCTTTATTTTTTAACTCTTTATTTTAAGCTAATTTTAGATTTTTAGAGGAGTTGTGAAAATAGTACAGAGAGTTCCTGCATATCCTTATCCTTCACCCAGTTACCCTTTATGTTAAAATCTTACATAACCATTGTATGATGATCAAAACTAAGAAATTAACATTGGTGCAATACTGTTAGCTAAACTACAGGCTCCATTTGGATTTCATCAGGTTTTCCACTAATGTCCCTTTTTTCTTCTAGGAACCAATCCAGAGCACCACATTGCATTTAGTTATCATATCTCCTAGTCTCCTCTAATCTATGATAGTTGATTTGTCTTTCTTTTAAGACCTTGAAACATTTGAAAAAAACTAATCAGTAAAATATCCCTCAGTTTGGGTTTGCCTGATGTTTTTCTCACGATTAGACTGAGGTAAAGGATTTAGGGGAAGAATACCATGGAGGTTTGTCTGTCTCCTCCGATCATTTCAGAAGGTACATGACATTCATACGTCTTATTACTGGTGATGTTAATTTTGATCATTTGGTTAAGATGCTGTCTGCCAAGTTTCTCCACTGTAAATTACTACATTATCCCTTGTAAGTAATAACTGTTTAAATATTTATGCTCCTAAAACTTATTTGGAAATATATTATTTTACCTTAAACTTTCATCCACTAACTTCAGCCTCTGTTGATGGACCTTGCCTGCCGCAGTTATTGCTATGCAGTTCTAAAGTCAATTTTCCATTTCCTTCATTCCTTTCACATTTATTACTGGAATTCTCTTGTAAGAAAGAGTTGTTACCCACCCCCACCCCCATTCAATTATTTATTGGGGTATGTATTTGTGGAAGTATAAACTCATGAATATTTATTTTATTCTTTGGCTTATATTTATTTATATTTTGCTCAAATTTTTCCAGCTTTGGCCACTGAGAGCTTTTTCAGATCGGCTCCTGTGCCCTTTCAGCACGGCTCCATTTTATTTTTAAGGCAATTCCTTACTTTCTGACACTAATCAACTCTATTTTAACTAATCATTTTGAAGTTGCTCTACTCTACAAAAACTGAATATTTCATTTGGCAGATTGCATATTCCTTTGAGACTGATCTTTTCTCTCCTCACACCTAGCAGAGTAGCTGGCAAGTGACAGACATCTGTTGAACGTGCTTCAACTGAATGCTTGTTTATTCCTGTATTTATTCTGAACTTAAGAAAGGTAAAAGCTATTTACCATATTCTGTGAATGTCCTTAAATATAAGTTCACTATTATATCACTGCTCTCTTTTCTCATTCCATATAATTCTAGTTCCTCTGACCATTACTTACAGAGATTATTATCAATAGTATCATCATTATCATCCTGAAAAAGCCATCGCCAAACCTTGATCCACCTATGTCTCAGTAAGAGATTCTATAAAAAGCAAATTATGGGAGTGTCCTCCCTACCTGTCCCCTGACCTAAACCATTCAAAAATATTAACACACAAATACAATGTACATGCTTTATGAATTGTTAGTAAAACAAGGACTATAAAATAAAATCAATATATATGATTTTAAAGAGCATAGTGTAGAATAGTTTCATAAAGAAATAACAGTAATAGGACTGGGGCCCTTGTACTCCTTAACCCTTAGTTTTTATAACTACCTTAAAATAATGGCTCCAAGGGTTTACTTTTTCTTTTGTTTCATTTTAGCAGAGCTCATTGTTCAGATAGCAATTTACTGAGTGTCTATTATGTTCCAGGCAGTAATCTAACCATAAATGTGAGGTACTACTACTATGATCATTATACAGATTTGAAAAACTGAGAGATAGAGGTAAGTTACTTGTCCAAGGTCATGTAAGGAGTAATTGTTGAGCAAGTATTTAGACTGAAGCACCTGCCCATAGCATCTACCTTCTCAAGCATTACACTGCACACTCCCTTTATAGGAGCTCAGTATATAAAATGGAGCTACTCTTGATAAAGTAGAGGGGTAGGAATGATTGCTTAGCCTCCCCTCCAGGCTCACATCCAGTGTCCCTGAATCCAGAGGCTCCAAAGGAACAAAGTTTGTAAACCTAATTTCTAAGCCAGTTCCTATTAGTCCTCAGGTTTTAACCCTCTGAGTTCAGAGCTGGATTCTACTCAGAGTGGAACCAGTGTTAAGGCAAATGGGTAGACTACCTGATAGGTGTATAACTGCCCACAGTGTGAATATGCTGAAAGGGAATAGGAGCCAATGTGGTTTCTAAAATTTGGCGTTTCCAAGAGCCTCAAGTCTCTTATCCTTATGTTGACCCAGAACTTACCTTGCCAGATGTGCTCATTATCAACTTAACATTTGTTTTCCCTCAGTGAACTACCACATCTTCATAATGAATGGAATGGGCTTGCATCTGAATATTTCTTCCCCTTATCTTTAATTCTAATTTTAACTTCCTAGATGCTAATCCTTTCCCACCATTCATCATGGTTTTAAAGATGATTCAAGCAAGCATTAGTCTTTTATTTAGTGTTTTTTAGAACAATAGAGAGCAGAAATAGAAATTTGATCTAGTTAATGAATGTAAATGCACACAAAATTAAGCATTTGGATATCTGGTGTGTATTTGTTAATTTTTTCCATTTTTTTTAGCACCATACTTATTTTCTTGATTAATTACTATATATTTAAAATCAACTGAAAAATATGTATATATATATATATGATTACTTAGTGTAATATCAACTTTTTGTGCATGCTTCCATGTTTGGTAGTGCCTGCCAAATCCTTGAAAAATAGAACAAGGCTCAAGGAGAGTTTGGGATTATAATTTGTTTGGGATGTGAATGTTATGAAGATGAAGCCCTGATTCTCTGGGTCAAGTGACAAGTAAAATACACTGGAGGTCAATTCTGAATTTCATAACAGATTTTTGGAAGAGGAAAGTATCCAAAAATTTTTTTGTTTGACCTGTTTCACTTCCTGGCCTCTCGGGCAGGCTCATCACCTTTTGTGTCAATGTGTCTCTGTGGTTAATAGTGCTCTAGGCGTGGAGCATGGTTGAAGATCCAAATAGTAAATTTGACTCAAATCTTATGCCCTAACCTCAGGACAGCTCTCCTGGGGAGTAATTCTATCGTTGGAAGTACTTTCCTTTGGATATATCTAAAAAAAGGTCTCTCTTGACAGAAAAAATGAAAGAATGAAAAGAAGGAAAGAAAGAATGTAGGAAGGAAAAGCAAGGTTAGAAGCTAAAAGTGAAAAAAAGTAAGACTTACAGAAGAAATATTTTTCATATGCCGTAGTGTCAATTTTTTCTTAACTTCAAATTTCATAATTTGAAAACATTACTGTCAAATGTTGACATGCTCAACATTATAGTAAGTGCTTACTGTGGATATTTAGTTATGTGGTCATTAATACAAATATGATAAAATGCTAAGTAAAAAGTTGTGTCCAGAATTATTATTTTAATTTATTTATCACTCATTAAACCCCTACTCTATGACAAGCAATGTGCACTAAAAGGTTATAGGCTACAGTGCTTAGTCTATAGAACTTTACACATTAGAGGATTTAAAAAATTTTTTTTTGATTTGAAATGAAAAACAGTCAAAGGAAAATGTATCAAAATTTTGCTTTAATGGGATCTGAAAAAGAATGATTTAAACAGGGCTTTAAAATATAACAGGAGGTATGATGTTTTAAAAGGTGATATGCTAAGTTAGTCTGTTTCAGATCCTGACTCTCCCTCTTACTAGTTCTTTGATCTTGTTCCACCCTCTGTCTCTCAGTCACCGGATTTTTAAAGTGGGGATAATCTTAATACCTAAATTCATATGGTACTAAATGTGAAATAGAGTCCTGGCCTGAGACATGGTAAGCACTTAATAAATCTTAGTATTGCTTCTAAAGAGACAGGGGGAAATGAGTCAGGAATTCTAGAAGAATAGCCTTTGAAAATTAAATAAGGTCCCTATAAAACCACACAAAATACGGAAATTATAAGAAATGATACAACAGTCACAAAGATAATGGTTATTATGCCATAGATTATTTATAGACACTGACTATTTGCTCTTTTAAAAGAAATAACCAACAAATTGGTATTAATAATAAGCACTTAAAACAGTGACTGGTTCATGGTATTTGTTTTATAAATATTTGTTACATTAATGAAACAAGATGATTTAGTCCCATGATTCCTGGGGGAAAAAGAACAAAGTGAGGTACTTACTTGTGTTTACTGAGGTGGCAAAAAGGAATACAATTAGTTGCATTTCAAACAAGGTTATGATCATGAAAACCCAACCCCGAAGCATTAAGACTAATAACAAACTAATAAAGAGAAAAATGTAACATTATCAGGTATCAAATAAAGATAAACCAAGCCATACCAATAATAAATTTCAGAAATACATTGAAAATAATGTTGGCTACTTGAAGAATGAGATATGGTTATGCAAAAAAATAGTCAAAACTAAATTTGGGGGCTTCCCTGGTGGCGCAGCTGTTGAGAATCTGCCTGCTAATGCAAGGGACTCGGGTTCGAGCCCTGGTCTGGGAAGATCCCACATGCCATGGAGCAACTAGGCCCGTGAGCCACAGCTACTGAGCCTGCGCGTCTGGAGCCTGTGCTCCGCAACAAGAGAGGCCACGATAGTGAGAGGCCCGCGCACCACGATGAAGAGTGGCCCCCGCTTGCCATGACTAGAGAAAGCCCTCGCACAGAAACGAAGATCCAATGCAGCAAAAATAAATAAATAACTTAATAAACTCCTACCCCCAACATCTTCTTAAAAAAAAAAACAACTAACTTTGATTTTAAAATTAAAATAAAGGACTGTAAAAATAGACACAATAGAGCCTTATGTTTTGAGAAAAAAATGCAACTGAAAATTTGATAAATATTACATATTTCCCTAAAATGAAAGTCATTTACCTCACCCAGTCATCCACCTGGCTAGGCCAAATAGTGTACATTTTTGTGTTTGTGCAATGGTTCTCAGACTTTGGCTTGTATTATCTGGAGGATACACACAGATTGCTGCCCTACTCCCACCCCAGATCTGGGGTGGGACCTGAGAACTCATTTCTAGCAGGTTCCCAAGAGACGATGATGATGCTGGTCTGGGAATCACTACTATAGTGGAAAGAATAGATTTAGCTTCTGAAGTCTAAAGTTCAGATCACAGCTCTGCCAGTTACTGCACGATTCTAGAACATCAAGAAAATTCTCTGGGCATCATTTTTCTCATAGGAAAAAAATGGTAGAAATAATTGTGACCTCAAAGAATTTTTATGAGATTAATTAGGAAAACATACGGCAAGTGCCTAGCACTGAACTGGCACACAGAAGGAACTCATAAATTTGCTGAACTTATATGTGCTGCTAATTTCAAACCTGATTTTAACTGATAACAATAAAAAGGTCCATATATTTTCTACTGAAAGACAAAAAGGAGTTTGTACCAATAAATTGCAATTATCTGTGAAATCATCAGTAATTAAGGGGTTAGCCCTTTAAGGCCTAGAACTGAAAGGTTTCAGTCCTAAAATACAAGGTAATCTCATAGTTGGCTTTATCAGTTAATCATACTTCAGGAGAAAAATGCATAAACAAAACATGGGACAAATGAGAAAGCATACTAATCCCTGTTTTATCCCAGAGGTCAGACACTATACCAGGAAACAGCTGTGAGCTAAAAAACATAGCTCAATAGCATCAAGAAATTGCAGCTCCTCTGGGGTTAATAGGGTGAAACACCAAGGCATTGTATGCATTCATGTGAATAGCAGAAAAGATCTCAATTATGCTTTGCTCAAGGTATTTATAGTATGTTAAAGATCCTAAATGAAGCTATGCATTCTGATGCATGTCATAAATGCCGAATAAGCATAGCTAATCAAGAAAATTTGTAAGCATTTCATTTCAAAATACAGTTAAGGACTGAGAAATAATTAAGACTTCTCATTCAGAAGCATTGTCATATAGCAATATTGCATTTAAAGTGCTTGGGAAACTTATGCTTATATTGTTAGTTTTAGTCATTAATTCATTCAACAGTATTTCTTGAGTTTGTCCTTTCTGTGTAGAGCAATGTTCCAGGCTCTGAGTATACAGGGGTGAAAAGATGGGACAGTCCTTGTCCTCAAGCAGCTTATATGTTTAAGTACTGAATATGAAACCAAGCAGAACCCTGGGGGCCCTCCCAAGTACAATACAAAGGTCCCTCCATGTCTCCTTCCTCTTGTTTGTAGAAAAGCTGAAGTCTCTCAGCCCTCACCTGAGCCACAAAAGAACAGATTCAAGCAGTTAATGATTAGGTCAATAGAGCCACAGAGTCCTTCAGTATTTGATGCACATTCCTGAGTTGTTTTACAGATACTGTAACTGCCACCAGAGGGAAAAAGCTAACTGCATGATGACCAGACAGTAGCCATGACATAAGCTGTTCCATCTTGAGTAGTAGTAAATCTATTGCTAGCACAATTCCAAGAACTGGCCTCAAGAGAATAGCATTAACGCTATTGCTTATAATAATCTATATCTTTTGGGGCATGAAAATAATTGTGCCTTGTTCTGTCCATATATATAAGTGGGCAACTAAAATCGTCAACAAAGAGGTGCTACAGACCCATGTTGACATCTTCCACTCTAAGAATACAGTGCCCTATGTCAGCATAAAGAAGTTACAGAAGGGCTTCCCTGGTGGCACAGTGGTTCGGAGTCTGCCTGCCGATGCAGGGGACACAGGTTCGTGCCCCGGTCTGGGAAGATCCCACATGCCGCGGAGCGGCTGGGCCCGTGAGCCATGGCTGTTGAGCCTGCGCGTCCAGAGCCTGTGCTCCACAACGGGAGAGGCCACAACAGTGAGAGGCCCGCGTATGGCAAAAAAAAAAAAAAAAAAAAAAAAAAGAAGTTATAGAAGACAGACCTTCACCCAGGATCCCATAAAAATGGAATGATGTCTGACAGTGGGGATTTGAAAGCAGCTGTTTGCAGGAAGCAGTTCTCTGTCAGAGGCCTTTTATTTTGTCACTTTAGCAAAGCTATATTTTAACTAACCTCTGGCCCAAGCACACCTTTCAAATCTTTTGACCACACAATGCCTCACCTAACATGTTGATTCTTTTCTTAGATTAAAGAAGTAGAAATTAAGACTAAGTAATTGATGGCCAAAAGGCACATGAAAAGACATGCTCAACATTGTTAATTACTAGAGAAATGCAAACCAAAACTACCATGAAGTATCACCTCACACCATTCAGAATGGTCATCATTAAAAAGTCTACAAATAATAAATGCTGGAGAGGGTGTGGAGAAAAAGGAACCCTCTTATACTGTTGGTGGGAATGTAAATTGGTAGAGCCACTATGGAGAACAGTATGGAGGTTTCTTAAAAAATTAAAAATAGGGCTTCCCTGGTGGCACAGTGGTTGAGAGTCTGCCTGCCGATGCAGGGGACACGGGTTTGCGCCCCGGTCTGGGAAGATCCCACATGCCGCGGAGCGGCTAGGCCCGTGAGCCAGGGCCACTGAGCCTGCGCATCCGGAGCCTGTGCTCCACAACGGGAGAGGCCACAACAGTGAGAGGCCCGTGTACCACACACACACACAAAAACCCAAAAAACAAAACAAACAAACAAACAAAAATTAAAAATAGAGTTACCATATGATACAGCAATCCCATTCTTGGGCATATATCTGGACAAAACTATAATTCAAAAAGATACATGTACCCCAATGCAGCACTATTTACAATAGCCATGACATGAAAGCAACCTAAATGTCCATTAACAGATGAATGGATAAAGAAGACGTAAACAGAATATTATGCAGCCACAAAAAATAGAATAATGCTATTTGTGGCAACATGCATAGACCTAGAGATTATCATATTAAGTGAAGTAAGTCAGAGAAAGACAAATATCATATGATACCACTATGTGGAATCTAAAAAAAAAGATACAAATTAACTTATTTACAAAACAGAAATAGACTCACAGACATAGAAAACAAACTTATGGTTACCAAAGGGGATGGGGGGAGGGGAAGGATAAATTAGGAGTTTGAGATTAACATATACACATTACTATATATAAAACAGGTAAACAACAAGGACCTACTTTATAGCACAGGGAACAATACTCAATATCTTGTAATAACCTATAATGGAAAAGAATCTGAAAGAGAATATATACATATATATGTATAACTAAATCACCTTGCTGTACACTTAAAACTAACTTGACATTGTAAATTAACTGTACTTTGATTTAAAAAAAAAGAACATAAAAAAGAATAAGTAATTAACAGATGACTACATCTTTTCCCCAGCTTCCCCTTCAGTAATCTCAAGAGCAGACTGTGTGAACAAGACAGCATCTAAAGAAAGATCACAAGGAGTCAACAAGCTTGCGTGCAATAGGAGATGGCAAAGAATCTCACCCCCTACCTCAAGGATCAATTGAGACTACTTCCCCCTTTTCCCTTTAACAACTTTCATGGCCCAGCAGAATCTTCAGAGTTGGTTCTGGGACATGAGTCTGTCTTCTTCCCAGGTTTCCAGCCTCCTGAATAAAGCAACCTTTCCTTTTCCAACTAACACTTGTCTCTCCAGTATTGGCTTTCAAGCAGCGAGCAGCTGAACCTGAGTTCAGTAACACATAGATCTATAAAAGTATTCTTTGAATGGGAAAGACACTGCTGTGGACATTCCTGCTTGTGCTATGCAGCAGCCTTCACCGCCCTCTGGCAACCCACCTCTGCTTTCCTTCTTGGAACCAGCTCTCCCTTAGTCTCAGGTGGATGTGGTTCCAGTGAAGCTGACTCCACCACCAATGCCAGGGTTGGAACATGTGACCTGCCAATCAGCACATCTCAGGGATCCAGTCTGGAATGGAACCTGACATTACAGAGGTTTTGTTTAAAATTTGAAGACTTTTGCTGGTACTTCTGGGAGGTTCTGTGGCCCTGAAACCTGAGATCACTGAAGGGCAGAAGCTGCTGACAGAAGTTTCTTCCTCATCAACCTGGAAGGCAGAACTGAGAAAAATGGAGTCTAATCGTGTCAGTTGAGCACCTAAGCTAACATTTCCCCTGGGCTCTTTTCAGATTTCATGCTTAAATCAGTTTTCACTGGGAATTTTATCATCTGTAACTGAGAGTCCAAATCAATGTAAACAGGCATTAGTTATATTGTTGAGTTCTCAAACTCTTGATGGTCAGTAAAATGGAAAGCCCCATTACAGTTATTATCATTACATGACACGCAAATGTTGCGTTTTTTCCTCCCTTCCATCATCACCCAAACCCTACTCTAAGTACTGCGTGCGATATTAAGAATTGTGGCTGTTTGGACTAAACTATTAAGACTGTTAGGTATGTAATTTTTAAAAAATTTTGAACACTCCATAAATGCTCTCTTCTGTTTTTTCCTTTCTATGCTAGTGTTGACCATGACAGGAATCCTACAGTTAGAAGATAAATGAAAGAATTATCTAAACTAGTTCTTTACCTGGAAGCAGCAGGGTAGTTGGCAGAATTCTAAAAATAGTCCCCAAAGATGTCCTGCCCTAATCCCTGGAACCTGTGAATATGAGATATCACTCCCTTGATTATGCTACATAATACAGCACAGCTGACTTTGAGGTAGGGAGATTAGCTGGGTGAGCAACATCTACTCACAGGAGCCTCTTTAAAAGCAGACTTTTCTCCAGCTGGTGACAGAAGGAGAAGTCAGGTTCAAAGCACGAAGAGAATTTCACACGCCATTGCTAACTTTGCATATGGAATGGGTGCACAAGGAATTTGGCACTATCTAGGAGCTGAGAGTGGCCCCTTGGATGATAGCCAGCAAGGAGAGTGGAACCCAGTCTTGCAACCACAAATAATTGAATTTGACCAACAACCTGGGATGGTTTGAGAGCAGATTCTTTCCCAGTGCCTTCAGATAAGAGTCATTGGCCTATGAAGCCCTAAGCAGAGAACCCAGAAAGTCCACTAGGACTTCTGACCTAGAGAACTGCAAGATGATAAATGGATGATGTCTTAAGATGCTTAGTTTGTGGTATTTTGTTCCCCAGCAATAGATAACTAACACAGGCAGTTATTACTACAGTAGCATGTGATGCTGATGTTTTAAGACAATGATTACCTGATAATTTGGACTTTAATTATATAGTGAGAGAGATGTTAGAAAGATATATATTTTTTAACCTTGGATTAGTGAAATATGGCATCCCAGGAAATTACATAAGTATTTTACAAGACGTAATTATAATAATATGAGACATGTCTCACTAACACACACACACATTTTTCTACATGTATTTCCTATGAGTAAAACAGGTAAAAGAATCTTAAATTTAGGAATTTAGTTTTCACTCTTCCTAGTCAGAGAAGTCTCTGCTTGTCTGACCCACTTCTTATGAATGATATAAGGTAAGGTCTTCCCATCTCCCACAACTTTATTGAATTTGACCCTATTTTATTACTCTTATGGAGAAATGGACTTCCAATATAAGTCTCTAAATAGCTTAGCTCAGAATTCTCTATTAGAAATATGCTAAACACCTCCATCTGCTGTTAGAACCAAGAACTAATTTTGTAGCGACTTTGTAGCTTGCTTTTTTTTTTTTTCCCATAGCTTGCTTTTTAAAAATGTTAATATGAACCACCATAAATTTAGAGAAACACCTGGTGTCTAGTTCTAATGGTACATTTCTTTCAGAGGCTTCAGAAAACTACTCTTTTTTAAGAAGCAAACAAACAAAAAAATCTTTCTTCTTACAAGTATTGAGCTAGCCTAGATCAGGAGCACAGTCAAGTAATTTTCTAAAGAGCTCTCCAGCTACATGTAGTCTCTGTTCTTCCTAGCCCTGGATATTTCCACTTGGGAAAGGTTTGTTTTCTTTTTTAAACATTTCATTTTGAAGTAATTATAGATTCACAGGAAGTTGCAAAGAAATGTACAGAGAAGTACTGTAAACTCTTCCTCTAGTTTCTCTCAATAATAATATCTTTTACAACTATGTTACAGCATCAAAACCAAGCAATTGACATTGCTGCAATCCACAGCTACTATTCAGATGTCACCAGTTATGCATATGCATATGTGTGTGTGCGCATGTGGGTAGCTATAGGTAATTTTATCACATTTGTAGCCTCGTGTAACCAACATCACAATCAAGATGGTCAAGTGTACAGTCACTACAAGACTCCCTTTATATCCACACCTATGCCCTCCCTCATCCTTAACTGCTGGCAACTGCAAATGTGTTCCGTATCTCTATTGTTATGTTATTTCATGAATGTTACATAAACGGAATCACAAATTGTGTATCCTTTTCAGATTGGCTCTTTTCACTCTACATAATTTTCTTGAGGTTCATCCAAATTGCTGTTTGCATCAATAATTCATTTCCTTTTATTGCTGAATAGCATTCCATGTTTAACCATTCACAAGAAAAGATCTTTTTTATGTTTTAGTATGAAGCACTCACTACCTGATGGTCTCAGTCATATTTAGGGAATAAGTGCATCTTGGAAGCCACATATGATGTGCATCAAATAAACACTTTTCCCAACTTATCTCTGAGCACTGGAAAATTTTTCAACTGTCAAGTTTTCACACTGGCAAGGACATGAGTTCAATTATGCAGAGCCAGATTCATTTAAAAGGAAAAAACTAAAAACTTTCCAAATTAAGATTCCTATTAACCTTAAAGAATTCACCGGCCTCACTAAGAAAGAAAAATGTTGATATCTGTGAAAATAAGGGTACAAGAAGAGAAAAATAATTTCTGGTTACTCCGGGAGAACTTTTACCTGCTGGAAAATTATGAACTACCTCATGATGAAAGCTTTCTGATAGATATTTGAGCTCACTTAAATAGGGATTAGAACCATCCTAGGTTTCTAATAAAATGGGCCACATGTAAAAAGACCCACTCTCAAGTCAACAGAGCTGGATGGAAATTTTCTCAAGAAAAAGCTTTTCATGGTCACGCATCGTTGTTAGGGGAGCCATCATTTCATAGCTAAAAAGGAATCGTACTGTTTCCCCTCATGAAGTCCCTTGCATTTACTTTCAAATGAAACAAACCCCAACTATCCTCCTAGGAAGGACTCCTTTCCATAATTCTTCCAAACACTCGGCCCTATGCTCTTTCTTCATTCAACTCATGACATCTGTGAGGTGGCACTTCTCATGTACTGCTGTGGGAAAATTCTATTTGAGATTCTTTTTTTATTTTATTTATTTTATTATTATTTTTTAACATCTTTATTGGAGTATAATTGCTTTACATTGTTGTGTTAGTGTCTGCTGTATAACAAGGTGAATCAGCTATACGTATACTCATCCCCTCCCTCTTGCATTTCCCTCCCACCATCCCTATCCCACCCCTCTAGGTGGTCACAAAGCACAGAGCTGATCTCCCTGTGCTATGCGGCTGCTTCCCACTAGTTATCTATTTTACATTTAGTAGTGTATATATGTCCATGCCACTCTCTCACTTCATCCCAGCTTACACTTCCCTCTCCCCGTGTCCTCAAGTCCATTCTCTACATTTGAGTCTTTATTACTGTCCTGCCCCTAGGTTCTTCAGAACCATTTTTTTTTTAGATTCCATATATATGTGTTAGCATACAGTATTTATTTTTCTCTTTCTGACTTCACTTTGTATGACAGATTCTAGGTCCATCCACCTCACTACAAATAACTCAATTTTGCTTCTTTTTATGGCTGAGTAATATTCCATTGTATATATGTGCCACGTCTTCTTTATCCATTCATCTGTCGATGGACACTTAGATTGCTTCCATGTCCTGGCTATTGTAAATAGTGCTGCAATGAACAATGTGGTACATGACTCTTTTTGAATTATGGTTTTGTCAGGGTATATGCCCAGTAGTGGGATTGCTGGGTCGTATGGTAGTTCTATTTTTAGTTTTTTAAGGAACCTCCATACTGTTCTCCATAGTGGCTGTAGCAATTTACATTCCCACCAACAGTACAAGAGGGTTCCCTTTTCACCACACCCTCTTCAGCATTTATTGTTTATAGATTTTTTGATGATGGCCATTTTGACCGGTGTGAGGTGCTATTTGAGGTTCTTATTATGAACAACTACATTATGTTCCAAGTTTCTGTCTGTTGTTTACTGCCGTTTTGTTTATAAGGGCAAAAAACCTAGAAACATCTTAAAGTCCTATAATGTGGCACTGGTTACACAAATTTAGATCTCACTAAAGAATGATAATATAGGCATATATTTAATTGTGGAAAGATGTTTACAGAACCTATTAAAGTCTGTTTTTGTATTGTCATTGTCAGACACAAAAAATTAGCATATCCTCATTTTTGTAAATGTAACTATGACAATAACAACAAAATATAAACAAGAGACATTAAAATGTATTTTTCAGTTTCCTAATTATGTGTTTTTTCAGTTTCTTTTTATTTTTTATTTGTTTTCTTTCCAAAAGTTCAATGATAAACATGAGTAATAAAAAACAGTAACAGTCATAAAGTTTTAATCTTTTCACCTTGTCTTTCCAACCACAGTTCAATTTTCTTGAGAGCAGGCTATCATACTTACTTATTTCCTCCTACTTGGTGATATAGGAAATTTGATATACCCAATTCCTTTTGTCCACAAAGGCTAAAAACACATTTTTATAGCATGACTATAGTTTATCACCACTAATTTATTCCATTGTGAATATACATATTTAAAATATGCATATTCCTTCAGGTCTGAGGGATTTTTTTTTTTTTTTTTTTTTTTTTTTTGTGGTACGCGGGCCTCTCACTGTCGTGGCCTCTCCCATTGCAGAGCACAGGCTCCGGACGCGCAGGCTCAGCGGCCATAGCTCACGGGCCCAGCTGCTCCGTGGCACAAACCCATATCCCCTGCATCAGCAGGCAGACTCTCAACCATTGCGCCATCAGGGAAGCCCATGAGGGATATTTTTTAAAAGACTTATTCAAATACTATATAATATAATTCTCTACATCCAATGAGAATTCAAAAACTACTTTTTGAACAACATTAAAAATATAGCAGTGCACAGCTTCTCCCCAGTAAGATTTCAGAATTTTTAAAGGCAGGAATTGCTTTGTATCCTTGTGATATTTTACACTCAATACTAATATCAATACTAATAATAGCACATTATTATCAACATAAGAGCTACCATTTACTGAGTATTTACTGTGAGCCAGGAATTGGGCTAAACTTTTTTTTTTTTTGGCCGCTCTACACGGCTAGTGGGATTTTAGTTTCCAGACCAGGGATTGAACCTAGGCCATGGCAGTGAAAGCGCCAAGTCCTAACCACTGGATCGCCAGGGAATTCCCTGGGCTACACTTTAACATTTATGATATCATTTAAATTTCACAATAATTATTATCCCCCTTTCATATATGAGGAAACTGAGTATCAGTGATACTAAATAGCTTACCCCAAACCACACAGTGAGTACTTTGAAGAGCTAGGACTGGAAGCCAGGTCAGTCTGAGTCCAGATTCTGAGATGCCAATTAGGAAGCTATCTCATCTCTCTTAATAAGCATTCAAAAGCATTTATCAAATGAATCAATGAATATAAAAATGAGAAAGTAACTTATTATTTATCTATATAATTGACTCTCAGGTATTCTCAAGTAATATAACAGGAGAGAATACAGTGAACAAAGTTTAGCAATGGAAGCTACAGATTTAAATCTTGATAGTAAAATCACAAAATCAAAAATCTGTGTTCTGAGCATATGAATATTACAGTATTATTTTGTCTGCTCAGTTGATCCTCTCGCCTCTAATTCACAGAATGGCCCAATTAGAGACATTGTCAAAAAAGAATGGACCATGACAAACAGATGATAACAATTCAATCAAAAGACCTGTCAGTTAGTTGCATTCAGATGGATAAAATTATGCGCAATTGAAATGATTATATGTACTACAACGTAATTATTCTTAAATAACAATTTAATATAAAATTACTTATTTTTCATAAATATTTGCAGAGATTATTCATTATCAAAGGACGATACTTGGTATTTATCTTTTAAAAAACAAAAAAGGTTGTAAGATAGCACATGTCATAGTTTAGCTAACTCTGTAATCCAATTTTGAAACATGAAAACTAAGGATGGCTTGTGTTTGCAGAAAGAAAATAAAATGCTGTTAGAAAGTAGAAATTCAGGTCCCTTATTTGATCACCTAAGTTATAAACTTTATAAAATAGAAAATAAAAATAGTAACAACAAACCTCATGATCAATAAAATTTCCACAACCATAGTCAGATTTTCACTAGTGACTTGGCAGGGAAATGCTTCATGATACGTCATGAAAATCATGGACTGTTTGTATATATTTTTATATTCTTAGTGTCCAACAAATTTGGGGGCAGAAAAAAAGGTACTTAAATGAATGTTCAAAGATTGAATAAATACAATCTGGACAAGAATCAAAGGTGTTTGTTACAGTGCAATTGATAAACTTGAAATATTGGAAACTGCCTAATTGTTCAATAACAGTAGAATGATTGAGTAAATTATGGTAATATTTTAGCCATAAAAACCAAATGGAAAATTTATAACTGAAAAAAGTACAATAATAGACATTAAGAACTCAACATATGGATTTAGCAACAGATTAGAAAAAGTTGACGAGAGAATTAATAAACTGAGAGACAGGTCAAGAGAAAATATCTACACTAAAGCACAAGGAGACAAAAAGTAAAAAATACAAAATGAAGCATAAGAGACATAGGATTTACAGTTTTTTTAAAAGTTCTAATATACATGTCATTAGTATTCCTTCAGAGAAGAGAGAGAAAAAATGCAGCTGAAACAATATTTGAAGAAATAACACAGTAAGCCACTGATTCGAGTCCTAAAATTCCCAAGTATTATAAACACAAAATAACAATAACACCAAAAACTACTAAGGAAAATCATAGCAAAACCCAAATATACAAAGAGAAAACCTTAAAGTCAGTCATAGGAAAACAACGTATTGCCTTCAAAGGAGCAATGAGATTGATACATGACTTCTCAATTGGAAAAAAAAAAATAGAAGCCAAAGATAATAGAACAATATCTTCAATGTGTTGTGAAAAAAAAGCTGACAACCTAGAATTTCACACCCAGTAAAAATATGAATATGAAAATATGGAAGTGACAGATAGATATTTTAAGACAAATAAAAATGGAAAGAATATATGACCAGCAGACCCACACCTAAGGAGATTTTAAAGGATGTTCTTTAAAGAGAAGGAAAATGATTCCTGATGGAATTCCAGAGATACAGAAAGAAATAGAGATGAAAAGAAGGGTAAAATGTGGCTAAGTCTAAATAAATATTGATTAAGAAAATAATAGGGCTTCCCTGGTGGCGCAGTGGTTGAGAGTCCGCCTGCCGATGCAGGGGACGTGGGTTCGTGCCCCAGTCCGGGAAGATCCCACGTGCCGCGAAGCGGCTGGGCCCGTGAGCCATGGCCGCTGAGCCTGCGCGTCCGAAGCCTGTGCTCCGCAACGGGAGAGGCCACAACAGTGAGAGGCCTGCGTACCGAAAAAAAAAAAAAAAAAGAAAAGAAAATAATAATTATGATTTTTTTATAGAGTTTGAAACACTTACAGAATTAAAACATACCCCAGTATCCAGTCAGAAAGTATATAAATGGAGTTTAGAAAGAGTTCTAAGGTCTTTGTATTGTCTGAGAAGAGGTAAAAACACTAATTTATATTAGATGATGATAAGTCAAGAAAACATGTATAATCTCTAGAACAACCAGTAAAAGAATAGTAAAGAAAGTATAACTACCAAGATAATTGGGAGGAAGGGAATGAAATAAGGAAAGTACTCAATAAATCCAAGAAAAGGCAAAAATAAAAGAGAAAACAGAATATAGAATAGATGGAACACATAGAAATCAAATAGTAACATGTTAGATTTAAATCCCAAAATATCAGTAGTTAGGTTATATAGGTAAATGGACTAAATACTTCAATTAAAAGACATGGATTGTTATACTGCAATAAAAAACCTATATGTTTTCAATATAAAGATAAAATTTGAAAATTAAAGGATACAATAATATATCAAGCAAACACTGACCAAAAAACTGGGGTCATTATATTTAATTTGAGACAAAACCAAAATAAACTTTAAGTTAAGAAAAAGGAGGAATTCCTAGGGATAAAGAGGAACATTCCATAATAACATAAGGTTTAATTCATCAAAAAGATGTAACAATTCTAAAATTGCATGCACCTAATAAACAGCCTCAAATTATAGAAAATAAAAATTCATAAAACTAATAGAAAGAGAAATAGACAAATCCACAATTATAGTAGAAGACTTTAACCATATTTCTCTAAAATATCAGTAAGTACATCCAAGAATTGAAAACGCATTTATCAAACTTGACCTAATAGATAGAACACTGTGCCCCCAAATTGCAGAATACATATTCTTTGTAAATACATATGGATCACTTATAAAAACTGTCCAAATATTGGGTAGTCCATAAAGCAAATCTCAACAAATGTCAGAGCTGAAATCATACCAAAAATGTTCTTCAACCACAGTGAAATTAATCTAGATGTCAATAATACACATACCAACCAGAAGTGTTTCATATATTTGGACATTAAGAAATATACTTCCAAAATTCATGGATCAAAAATTATAACAAAATGGAAAAGATAACAAAAATATAACATTAAAATTGGTGGAATGAAGCTAAAGCCATGCTTAGAGGTAAATTTATATCCTTAAAAGTATATATCAGAAAAGAAGAAAGGCTGAAAACCATCAGTGAAAATAGGCCTTGCAGAGGGTAGGATTTTAGGTAGGAAAAATGAGATAAGGGCATTTTGGTCAAGCAAACCAGCATGAGCCAAGTACAGTCATCCTGGGCCTGGATAAGTACAAGGGAGGTTCTGAGACAAGAAAACAGTGCGGTGCATCTGACAGTTGATGCTCTGTAGGGAACTTAACTTAGTAGGGAACTGGTAAAGGCTGAAGAATTGTGAGTCTGTGAGTGAGATGTTCAGTCATACTTCAAAAGCATATCACCAGGGAGGAGTGTTCAGGCTGAACTACTTTCTCCCTATAATATACTCATCACCCTCCCTTTATTGTAGTGATTTGTTTAATATCTCTCTTCTCTGTTAGACTCTGTAGGGGAAGTTCTGTGAGGTGAGAAAGTGTACCTGTATTTTCAGTATTGTATGCCCTGTGCCTAGGATAGTGCTTAGAATATAGAAAATGCTCAATAAATATCTGTACACTAATAAAGGATGAAAGAAAAGAGTGATGTAGAAATCAGTTAGAAAAACCACTGTAATAGGCTCAGTTTTGGACTGACACATGTGTAGGTCCTATAGGGCTATGGTCATCCAGAAGACAGTGAGGGTCTTAAAATGTATATATGAATGCTCAGACTAGCTCCCTCTCTGTTTTCTTATTTCCATTAATCACACTACTTCATTCATGCATCCATTCAGTCATCCATTCAACAACCTTTTATTGATTATCTACTATGTACAAGATATGTTCTGGCTCTGGAGGTACAGATGTGAATTAAAAAAAGTTCCTGCTGAAATGGAGTTTACATTCTAATGGGACAACACAGACAGTAAATAAAAATGTATAGGGCAGGTAGTAAAAATGCCTTGAAGAAAAATAAAGCAGGGAAAGAGAGTGACAGAGTGTAAGCACGCTCGGCAAGTCTGAAAGAAGCCAGGCTGGCTGGAGCAGAGGAAGGGAGGGGAGAATGGTGTTCAGGGAGATGGCATGGGCCTTGTAAAGTAGGACCATGTAGCATATAGTAAAGACTTTGCTCTCACTCTAAGGGAAATAAAAAGCCATTGGCGTATTTGGAGTTGAGGACTCCCATGATATGACTTATTAATATGAAGGTGTCCCTCTGGCCATTACGTGGAGAATGGATTGTAGGGGGACAAGGGTAGAAGGAGACAGACAAGTTAGGAAGCTAACCTATGGGTTACTTTGACTGCTTGAACTCTGTTCTCATCCAATTCCACATACTATAAGCTAATAATACCTCCACCACCCGTCTCCTCCTTGACCATCCACATTACTCAAATTTAGAACTTTGTTACCTACTAGTTTCACTATGATAATACTAGACAGACATTCTAGTTTGGGGGCTATGAGTTTGAAGAATGTAGGAGCAGAGTTTCCTATTCATACCTTGAATAGCTTTATAGACAATATTGAATAAAACAGGAAGATAAGTAGAACATTTTTTTAAATGGAAATTAAGCAGCATAGTTGAAGGTTTGGGTACCTCATGGCAGTGAGAACAAAAATTCATCATAAAATGCTTATTTGAAAGCCTTTGATAATTTCTGAATTAATACACATTTATGGATATAAATCTAATCCTTTGGAATGCTTGATTTTGACTTTGTTTCAAAAAAAGCAGGTGCAATTAGATTATTTGTTCACTTTAATTCACAGAGACATGTGGGAATTAATTTTTAAATATACCAAAATGCAAACAGGTAACAATATCAGCCAAAATCAGGCTGTTAACTTTTCTAATTAAAAAAAAATATTATAAGCATACCTCTGCATCTCTGGAACACACAATAATTTCATGTTCTTAAATGCAACACCATACTCTTGTATATAGTATAAAAGAGCTAAAAGCTAATGCTTAAAGCTGAGCATTTCAACAGTGAGGAACAGTAATATAACCTAATATGAGATTTTATTCCTGGGAAGCTTAATTGGATTTAGTGAATATCAAAGGCAATTAGTATATTTACATTTGCCTTTATTGGTAAGAGTTCTAGAAATAAGAATTTGAGTGTGGCAATTTAAACAGTCCCCTTTCCTTAAAAAGACAGAGTTTGCTATTATCAAAACCGATTCGTGCATTCACTGTCTCTACAAAAATTGTGTTGATATGTGATAAACAACATTAGAAGAATGTTCTAATCAAATAAGATGGTTACAGATTACCATCAACTATATGCAAAACTACACAAATGATTTAATAGAGTAATAAATCGTATGCTATTGACTACTCAAGAAAATCAGAATATGACTTTCAATTTTTAATATTTTTTTACAAATTATAATTATATAGACATGATCATTATTTGTCTGCTTAAAGAATTTCTCATTACTATTAAGTTACCTTTCTCTGAAAAGCAGAAGACTAGTTCTGTTAGTGAGCGCATCTCAAACCTCTCACTAAGAGGGAAAAACCCTGAATGTGGTAAAAAGCATGTCACTTCTTTCAAGCTTTATTTCTTCTATTCTATCAAGGGGGGAAAAAGCCTTAAAAAAATTGACCAATGCAGTATAATTTGGATTTATATTCTATATTGGAAGGGTAAATATAATAAAGTGAGTACCAAATGCTCAGGGTTTATTCCATGCCGATTGCAGCCAGACTTAATTATAGTAGAAGGATGGATTTTATAGCAGTTGTAAAAATGTAAATAGGCTTTAAAACTGATTCAGGAATTACATTTTATAGATGAAGCTTTGATTTTAATTTAAACAATTCTCTTAGGGTATAATAAACATTCAGAATGTTCTGCTTTCATTATGATTGAGATAGTAGTGATACTTTAGGAAACCCTGGGACAGAAACACCTGTTTCTTATCAAATTACTTTTCCTAATGATTATAATAATTTTATGCACTAGATTAACTTTAAAATGTAAATATTACAATATTTTAAAGTTTAAATTATTAGAAACATCTTAAAAGTAGCAGTGGAATATGTGCACCAAATATGGCATATTCTTACCTATTTTAGTCTAAGTATTCCTATAAAGCATCTACATTAAAAATGCTTTTCATAACATATGTTGATTTTTGTCCTATTGCAAACATAATATTCAATTATTAAAATTTTAAAAATAAACAATAAATAAAAATTTTAAACTCAATAACAACTGTTAATGTTTTGATATATTTCCTTCAGGTGACCTGCCCATCTGGTTAGTTATCTATCTTTCTTTACCTTTTTCTATATCAAGCTACAAAAACACTAAACATATTTTATTACTTGCTTTTTTATTAGTATCAAAACTCATGAGACATTAAAGTACATTTTTAATGAAAAAAATCAAAGAACTTTTAAATATATGTTCTCTTTGGGAAGAGTGAAGTACATGCCAAGTTGAGTCGTGAAGAGAAATGTCAATATGATCCGTGGCAGCTGCTTACTTCCCTGGGAAGGAAGGGGCTGGTTAGGAGTACAGTAGCTAGCAAACCCCTCAGCGCTCGACAGTCACTAGTGGGAAAAGAACAAAGGCCTTTCCAATGCAACTAACACAGATGTGCCCAAAGGCAAACTGTCAGAAACAGTTAAGATGACAGCTACTCACAGTTCATTATTTCCTTCTCACAGGTCACTGGGTGACAAGCTGGGTCATTGTGCTTTGTCGGCTGTCCCAGTCCTTCCCCACCCCCTATTCAATTTAAATAAGGGTAAAGCGCTCCATCGGATAAACTAATGTAAACAAACACATTCCAGACACTTAAAGATGCCAGAATATGGCATTTATTTTATTTCGGACCAAACTTTTAGATTTAAATGTACACACAACTCACTTTATCCAAGTAAGAAGAGAACCACATTTCTTCATCTCACTGATAGAGGAAGCAAAAACATTTTACACAAACAAAAAATATAACCTATCATGTACTAAGAATCCTACATGAAAGACCTAACACAGTAAAGAATTTTCCTTTCTCTTCAATGGAAAAAAGAATTTCTCCACATTAAAAAAAAAAAAAAGATAAACAATTAGATGCTTTCTACAAGTGTTTTAAATATATTAAATGAAATGATTCTGTAGATGACCTGGTTTGTGATGATTGCTGTAGGGTTTTTTTAAGGATATAATTCAAAGTAGTACACCAATCAAAATGGCAATAGTTTAGTCAAATCTTTTATGATGTAATACACATAAAATTTTAGTAATGACTTAATATGGCTACTCAATATGATGACATTCTGTTATGAAATTAATACAATAAAAATTACTAGGAACGAGGACTAAAACAGTGGTTAAAAGCATTGTCTATAGATGCAAGTGGATATGGGTTCAAATCCCATCTCCCCTACTAACTAGCTGTATGACTGGACACATCTTGAAACCACTCTGAGCCTCAGTGGCTACATCTTTATGGTTTATAAGAGCATCTCCACCATCAGGTTATCATGACAATAAGTAAATTGATCTATCACATCATTACAAGAATAAGTAAGTACTTAGAATAGCAGTTGGCATATGGTAAGTATTCAACAAATGACAGCTATTACCTGTCACCAAATTTAGTATATACAAAGCTGAACTGAACCACCATTCAAGGTGTGAAATACCTTGGTTAATCATGACAACTTATATTCATATTATTAGAAAGAGGATTTAAAAAATCTCAAATCCGATCAAGTGCAAGCCTCTAAATCAGTAAATCTAGACTACTGAGTTCACTAAGAAATCAGAAGTTCAGTCTCCCTTAATATTTTCAACCTCTTATTTAGTCATCACTGAAAGCTGCATATACTGATTTATATTTTATCATTCCCTTTCTAAACTGTTCCACCTTATTTAAAGGTTCCTTTCTAAGATATCCAGTCAAAATAATAGGCCCAGTTTGAAAGGCTAAAGATCTGGAATAATCATTAAGAAAAGAACATGAATGGTCAGGCAGAACAATATAGAGGTGAAGAATAAAACTTAAGGTGCAGATAGGCCTGCCTTAAATTACTAGCTGGAAGGCCTTAGCCAAGTAAGTTAATCTCTCTGTGCCTAAATTTCCTTATCAGTAATACAGAGATTAATACCTCTGTTTTACATACTGTAACGGGAGCAGGACACTACGGGGCCTTCCTGTGACAGACCCCTCCCTCCACATCCTCTTGCTTCAGTTCTTCTCTGAAGTACCTAGATGATAGTATCTGATGCACATTTCCTGAGTTGTTTTTTGTTTTGCAGATGCCAAAACCCCCACCAAATGGAAGATATTAACTTCCTGATAACCATGAGCATGTAGCTCCCAGACCTACTGAAGCCTGAGGATTGATAATATGACACAGCCCTGTTACCTCACCATCAACCAATCAGAGAATTGTGCACAAGCTGATCACATACCCTGCAACTCCCTTCCCTCACCTGGCCTTTAAAAATGTTTTCCTGAAACCCATTGGGTGTTTTGAGCACTAGCTGCCCTGGACTCCTTGCTTGGTGCCCTGCAATAAATACTGCATTTTCCTTCACCAAAACCCGGTGTCAGTAGATTGGCTTTACTGCATGCAGGCAAGTGGACCCAGTTTCTCACAGGTTATTGGAAAATAATGCACATAAAGCACTTCAGCAAAGTCAGTATATGTTATTAATAATCAAATGTTATCTTTCCTTTTCACTTGTTACCTGCCAGTAGCTACCTATCTCTGTGTCTTTCCCCAAATTTGGCTACTTCTGATTCTCTCCTTCCTTGGCTACTTCTAAAGAAGTACATACATTTATATCTTCATATCTTTGTATTCAATTATATATTCTTTTTTTCAGACTATATGCTCATTAATGTTTTCCCTGGTATTCTAAAATTCTATTTCTTTTTCCAATTTTCACAACTCATATCATTTCACATTATTTCTTTATTTCTTGCAGTGTTTTTATTCTTTATTTCATAAAATTATCATTAATAAAAGCAAGACAATGTGAAGCCTTCTTTTAAAGCTGTGATAATATAATGCACTGATTCTCTTATATTTGGAAAGCATGCAAACCTAACAAGACAACCTAAGGTTCAAAGCAGTCAAAATGTCAAGTTCAGTACCATGTCCTAATTTTGTCCAACAACTCCTTCCAAAATGGGAGGAAAGTAATTGCTCTAAGTACTAACTCTTTCCTCAAAATAACTTTATTAAGGAACAGAAAGAGAAGGAGAGAAACTGAAATTACACCTATTGTGGTAAATTGTGTGGGTGGAGAGAATGCAGGTAAATCCCTGTGGCTTTAAGAGAAAAAAAGAAGGCTGGAAAAGTTGCTGTAGCCTGAGACACAAACCCTGAGGAAACCTCACTAAGAAAAGGGCCCTGGGAAATTTCTTATTAAATAAAATCCAAAATAGATTTACCAGTCAATTTCCATTGACTAAAAAATCACAAATCAATACAACCCCCATTAAAAACTCTTTTCTACCCCTACTTGTTTTCAGAACATTTTCACAACTCTACCTATTGAGCGCTTACTACATTCCTGAAATTTAAAGACATTTAATTCTAACAACTCAAACAGTATTGTGATATGTTAACTGATATTAACAGCTTTGTTTGTTTTGGGATTTTTTTTTGCCTCACGTTTCCTAATACTATATTCTTTTCTCCAAAGTTCCATCATCAGATTACATTGCTTCAGGGAAGATAACAACAGAATACATTAGAAAAATCTCTAAACTACCCAAAGCCCTCAACCCTCAAAAAAATAGATAAATAAATAAAAATTAAAATTAAAAAAATTCCAGTCTGGGGAAGTCATAGGGAAGTAGATGGATTATCACTGGGGTTCCGGCACAGTGACCCACCAGCGCCAGCATGCGACAAACACAAAAGTCCCATATAGATTTCAGAAATTTGAGAGCAGGAGGAAACTGTGCCTCTTAGAACAGAACCCTGGAAAATGACAAGCCCCCAGCATTCTTTCAAGGATAGAGTACAAATGGCTGCCGAGTGAGCCTAGAGAGATAGGTCAACAACGACCTCATGAAACCGTATTTGAGTTCCTCAGCTACCCCAGTGTTTTACATGAAAACTTCAAAGACTGCTCCCAAGGGACTTATATTCTAGTGACCTGGCCTGGCTGCATAGCTGCGGCCTTGTGATTGTGTTGTGGAGCATCAGAGAGTTGAGAACCTTATGTACGACTGAAAAACAAGTATCGGGGGTGGAAGACCTGGAACTCTGGTTTTCATACAGGTCCAGGACACCCCCATACTATAATACAGTAAGATACTAAATTTGTTGTTTTGTTTCTGCCCTATCTTACTCAAAACAACAAAATCGAAGGATTTAAGGGATAAATAATTTAGAGAGAAAATAAATTGAAGAGTCACTTTTGTTATTAGGAAAAAAATATTCCCCTCCTATCAAAATCTGAAGCAGGAATATGTAACTTAAGAATATAAGATAGCTTTTTGTTGAAATAAAAAGTTATATTGCACACTTTAAACTTACACAATGTTATATGTCAACTATATCTCAATAAAGATAAAAAAATTTTTTTAAAGAAATTTAGAGCCTTTTTTCTCTTTTTTCATGCAATTGACATTTTTATGTACCATTAGAATATTTAAACTTAGGAATTATCTTGAACTTTACTGAGTATGATAAGAACTGTATTAATCCTTTAAGAGTATTTCAATCAATAGTTAATTTCAAACAATTGTATATTAAAATTACAGTTTATAAAGTCACTTTGTGATTTACAACACCAAGCCCAACAAAATAATAAGAGGAATAAACTTTAGTTTTCCAGTTAAATAAAGAGAATCAGAGAAATAATTTTCATTTTCCAACCAAGGATGATCTTCAGTTGGTTAGCAAAATCATTGATGTTAGTTTTATTCCAGTAATGTAACTATGTCAATTTGTTAAATTATCACTACTTAAGACCATCTACTGTGCACGTATCCCCAGGTCTAAACATAATATTCTCATTGTGGAACATAGAAAGGATTGTCTATGAGTGTGCCCTTCTTTAAGACCTTTTGGTATTCTCCAATTAGATATATGCTCAGTACTACCTTACCCTAATTATGTTATTCCAGAATATTTTACTGAGATCCCAAGATAGCAACCCTTCCTAAGTATACTTATAAACAATACTGTACAACAATCTTCAATGAAATACACATAAATGTCACCTCTCTTCATCAAATGTGACCCGAAAACTACTGTGCTTGAAAGCCAAAGGGCTTTTGAGATATTTCAATAATCTTCAAGAAATCAATCTTACGTGAAACTGAAGGAAAACATCGAATGTCATTGAGCAATAAAGCTCCATTCTGTCAGTGCCCTACCTCTGAGCAGAAGCCTTAGGATGTTTCTCTTCCAGTTTCTTCACCAGTGCCACTGTCAGCTCCCCTGTCTCCCCAAGAGAACCTTCTGGCATTAAGTGGGTCTCTGAAGGCTCTGGCAGCTGCTTCAGACCAGGGATACTGGCACTTTTTTGCAGAACCTAATAAATGAAATATAGGAATAATGTAGCTAATTTTCACTGAGCGGAAGTATCTAAACTATATATGCCAAAAATTTAACATTGCACTTTTCATGGTTCCTTCAGCCTTCTTCATCCAGCACTTAAACCATTGGTATGTGGCCAGAACAAAAGAAGGCAGTCCTAAGAAAAGCTAGTGTGTCACCATCTATTTAATAAAATAATGTTTATATAAATATACATAGAAATGTTTATATAAATATAAATGTGCAAATAGATGTTTATATAACATGTATTAAATATCAATAACCCTAATTTGTGAATTCGTTTTTGCCTCCTGAAAACAACCCAAACATTTTTTCTCTTTTCAAAATACATCGTAGAGATCTATTTCTGTCTTGCCTCTGGCTCACTACACTGACCTCTTCTGCTAAGCTGCTGCCATCTTCCTGATGAGCTGTGGTCCAGGCACCATGGTGAAGGTGATACTCTGTCTGGATCACATCATGTGCATTTAGCTCCTCTAGGTAGGTCAGAACAAACTGAGGATAAGCCTGTAGGAAAGGAAAAAAAAATTGAAAGTAGTATCAGCCTTATAAGCAACAGCAAAAACTCTATACAACTGGAATGATGGGAGGATAAATTAGATTACTAGGAAAAAGGTCTGGCTAATGAGCTTTATACTTTATTGTCAATTTCAGATCAAAATCAAGCCAAATAACTTTCATATGAAGATTTCTAATTTGTTGTTTGATCTGCTCAAGTTTAACTAGGTTGCTAAATATTCAAGCCTTCTTATATACTGATAACAATGTCTAACATTTATTGAGTTATTTCCACATAAAAGGTATTATTGTAAACACATTATGTACGTGTAACTTGCAATTGCTCTATTTTTTGGGAATATTCAATTCTGCCACAGAAGACAAGAAAACAAATAGGATGAATGAGATTCATTAGCTGCATTAAGCATAGATAAGTAAATTAGTAACCTGAGAAGTGTCAGACAGAAAGTGATTAGAGCATATGTCTATGAACATAGATAGAAAGGGGTAGAAAGACAAGATAGTCATGACTTACCAAATAACAAGCAAAACAACAAATATTTATGATACACTACATATAAATTAAGCACATGAGACACAATAATCATGAGATCTTTAACTGGCCACCCATTGCTGACTCTCATTTTGGATCCTCTGCTGGATAAAATTCACAGCTGCCCATAGGCTACCTGGGAAGCACAGCTTTGGCCAAGTGTACTTGCAACCAGCTCTGTCCTGGAGCAAGTGTGCATCATTACTTCACACACATTTCATCTGTTAGACCCTCTTGCTCAAATTTCAACTCTGGTCCTTGTAACCACATCAGCAGCAGGGAAGGGTGATGCAACACAGAAAGAGGATAAGTAGATACTGCAGAGATTCAGGTAATGTGGCCCTTCAACCCATTGCACTTTAAGCATGTTAATCTAACCCATCTCTCTTCCCATACATTTTATTTTGTGTTTTAAATTGATTTAATAAATTGTGATCTGAATATTTTAATTTGGTCTGTGCACCTTTCTGTTCCATGAACTCAAGGATAGCCTATCTAGGAGCATACTTGGAGTTTACCATTGCATCAGAGTAATTTCCTACATAACAACATATTTACATTTTAATCCTTACAACAGCCCTTTGAAATAGGTATGACTATTGTGCTCATTTTAAAGACGAGGAAACAAACACAGGGAGGTTAAAGCAACTTGCCCCTCCAGCTTGTTTACTAGTTAATCCTAGATATGCTGCCTCAAGTATTATATAAACTTCTTTTTTAAAGTGTGGAACTAAAGTTTTAACAAAAAATATGGGGAGGTGTCCAGTGGATAATTAAAGAGTACTAAGGTCCTTATATTATTCTAGAAAAAGAGATATTAAATAACTTTAAACTTTGTTAGAAAATGTATAACTAAAGATGAATGTTCTAAAATTAGGTTGTGGTAATGGATACAAAACCCTGTGAATATACTGAAAAATATTGAACGGCACACTTCAAACAGGTGAATTGTATGGTATGTTAATTACATTTCAATAAAGCAATTTTTTAATGTAAGAGATTCAATAAAAAAATAGAAATACACAGTATACCTGATGAAGAAGTAGAGGAAAAAAAGAGGGAGGGGATTCAGAAAAAGTCAGGAAGAAAGGTAAAAAATACAAATTAAAAGCACAGTAAATAGAAATTTTTGTTGAATTAATCAATAAATGACTAACAGAATTTTAATATGCATTCCCTTTGACTTAACAAACACACACATACATACATTGCTCATTGCAGCATGGTTCTTACTTGTCTGTGTATCATCAGGAAAACTTTAAGAGATAAAGTAGATGTGGATGTCAATATGGAGAGATGGCCACAATATGTTATTGAATGGAAAAGATAGGTCACAAAGTTTTACATATAATATATATAATTTACTTATACACATATACATACATAATTAGATTTAATATATATGATTACATATAATATATATAATTAATCAGAAACAATTAATGATAATCTTTGAGGAACAGGTTAAAGAGGTACTTTTGCTTATTCAGTTCTGAATTATTGGAGGGTTTTTTCATAACTAACATATACTACTTTTATTATTTAAGCAGAAACCCTACTATACATAGAAATATATGCATAATTTCTGAGAATATACTCAAAAACCTGCTACTAGTGTATAACTCTGAGAAATAGGATTAAAGTTTGAGAGAAAGAGACTTTACTTCTAATGAGTATATTTTTTCAAATATTAATTTCTATATGTGCATTTATTCTTTTATTAAAAAATACTTTTTAAAAAGGCCCAATTTAAAATAGTGTCTTCACTGTATATACTACTCAGATAATCTTGGAAAGAGATTTTTGAAACACTAAGCTAACCCAAAAACATTACAAAGAGAAGTTTACCTAAAAAAATTAGGATTCTTATTTTACCTTGAAGGCTGTGTCACATCTATTTCATTATATTATTTTCTCTTGTGTCAGTTCTTATTGTCTTAGAAATATCCAAGACAATTCAGCAGAAGTGAATATGATGGGCAAAGGGAAATAGATTATTTTACATTGGTACTACAGTAAAGTATCAAAGCCAAAATTCAGCAACAAAGATCACAGTATTTTCAATATGAGAGGGAACATGAGTAGTAGGATATAATATTGAATATATTCCAACCCCTTATATTGTGATGCTATTTTCATGTTTCACATCCTCTAATAGAGGTAAAGACATTTTACCTAAGTTTACTTTTGAGGTGTATTGCCCTCTTACTGGAAAGAATGTGTACCTAGAACATGGGGAAATTTAATATATACCCAATGAGATGGATAAAGAAGGGCCCAAAAGGTAGAGCCATGATGTGTCTAACATTCTGACAGACATAGCAGAAGTAGAGGCTAAAGAAGAAAAAAAAAAAAAAACACTCATGGGCTTTGCTTCCTAGAGTTGACAGTCTAGCAAAGGTGGCAGACATACACAAGTAACACGATGCATTTGGAAACATTTATGAGTTGTTCTAGCATTTTCCCTTTGGAATCATTCTAGACCCTAGGTGATGGCTATTCAAACATTTTGATACCATGGTTCTTTATTATTCTCTACTCCAAGACCAAGTTATCTTGCTCTCTAACTAGGTACCTACTAGTTCAATCATCAGACCACCAGTATAAACAACTCCTTCCTCCAAAATCTGGAATTGTAATCTTGTCTTCTAGGAAGTTAACAGCCTAATCTTTTGACTTTTCCTCCCTTCTAGTGCATCTGCACATCACCCTAACTTGACCTTTAATGTACTAACCCTCATTATGTTCCAAGTCCATCAGCCCTTTGGGCTTCACTGCATTCTTCTCATTCTAATCCACTTTTTACCACCTCAAGATAAATTGTAATAAAATACATCTTTGATTACAACATTCCCACTTCAAAAACTTTAAATAGTACCCCCAGTACATATTGATTAACATCCTACAGTCCTATTATTGTTGCAAATTCTAGCTGTGCTATTTATCAGCTTTAGGATTGTAAGTTCCACTTCCTTGAGGGAGAAGTGTCCTATTGAAGACTGCATAAGAACTGGCTCAGAATTTCACACTGACCAAAATTCAGCCTCAGGATACAATAGCAAGTCTCTAGCTGCTAAAAAGGATCCCATTCATTTATGAGATTTTTTTCAAGCTAATAGGGTTGGGGAATCATCTTTATCACTCCCAAGATATTCCCTCCATGTACATAAGAAAGGCCACAAATTCGACCTAACTTGGGGCTCCACAGGAATATTTATGTCCTCATTGGAAATATAGTGGTAGGTCAGCAGACTGTCACCTGGAATGCTGTATTTATTTATTTATTTAATTTTTATTGGAGTATAGTTGATTTACAATGTTGTGTTAGTTTCTGCTGTACAGCAAAGTGAATCAGTTATACATATACATATATCCACTCTTATTTAGATTCTTTTCCCTTATAGGTCGTTACAGAGTATTGAGTAGAGTTTCCTGTGCTATACAGTAGGCCCTTATTAGTTATCTATTTTATATAGAGTAGTGTGTATATGTCAATCTCAATCTCCCAATTTTTCCATCCCCTGCCTCCCCTGGTAACCATAAGTTTGTTTTCTACATCTGTGACTTTATTTCTGTTTTGTAAATAAGTTCATTTGTACCTTTTTTAGATTCCACATATAAGCAGCATCATATGATATTTGTCTTTCTCTGTCTGACTTACTTCACTTAGTATGGTAATCTCTAGGTCCATCCATGTTGCTGCAAATGGCATTATTTTCATTCTTTTATATGGCTAAGTAATATTCCATTGTATATATGTACCACATCTTCTTTACACCTGGAATGTTTTAAATGCTGTCTCCTCTTGGTCAGCACATGATAAGGCATAGTTTTTTAAAGTGTTTCCTTTTTTCCCCTCATTATAAATGCTTTTTATGGAAAACAGAAAATATAGAAAAACTCAAAGAAAATAATTATCCATTCTCCTACCACCTGTCCTTTGTATAAACTTCCAGTTTTGTTTTCCACACACACACTCATATTTGATAAAATATAAATAAATAAATAATGTTGTTTTCTTACCTGATTTTTTTCAAATCACATTACCATTTTCCTTTATCATAAATTATTCTCCATTATTTGTAATGCCAATATATTATCCGTAATAAAGAATACCATAATATATTTATACAGTCTCATTGTTGGTTACTTAACTTGTTTTCGATTTTCACTATTATAAACAATGCTCTAATGAACATCCTGAAAGATACACTACAGTATACACCACTGATTGATTCCTTGGGTTAAGTTGCTGTAAGTGGAATTTCTGAGTCGAAAGAAATAAGTACTTTCTACAGATTTTTTTTTTTTTTTTTTTTTTTATGGCTGTGTTGGCTCTTCGTTTTTGTGTGAGGGCTTTCTCTAGTTGCGGCAAGTGGGGGCCACTCCTCATCGCGGTGCGCAGGCCTCTCACTATCACGGCCTCTCGTTGCGGAGCACAGGCTCCAGAGGCGCAGGCTCAGCAATTGTGGCTCACGGGGCCAGCCGCTCCGTGGCATGTGGGATCCTCCCAGACCAGGGCTCGAACCCGTGTCCCCCGCATTGGCAGGCAGACTCTCAACCACTGCGCCACCAGGGAAGCCCCTTTTCTACAGATTTTGATAAATATTGCCAAACTGACCCTTAGAAATATTGTACCAGTCTCCTAGTTTGCCCTCACTGTTCCTTGCCTCCTGGTATTCATACCCTTGTGTAGTCCCCTCCCACATTATACGAGGATAGGCCTATGTGACCAAAGAAGATGGCAGAAGTGGTATTAGCTTACTTCTGACATTAGGTTATGAGAAAAAGTACAGCTTCCATTTCGTTCTCTTTCTCTCTTGCTCTCTTGGATCACTAGCTGATGTTGTAAACAGCACTATAGAGAAGCCATGTGCCAAGGAACTGAAGCCTCTGGACAACGTAAGTGTGCTTAGAAGCAGATTTTCCAGCCTAGTCAAACCTCAGATAACTGTAGCCTCCATTGACACCTTGACTGCAGCCTCATGAGAGACTCTGAGTTAGAACTACCCAACTAAACCACCCCCAGATTCCACCACAGAAACTGTGAGATAATAAATGTTTGTTGTTTTAAGTTACTATGTTTGGAGGTAATTTGTTACACAGCAGTAGATAACTAATACCAACAAAATACAAAAAAAACCCAAAAATACAAAGAAAGGAATGAGTATGTTTGTTTTCTCACATCTTCATCAACATTGGATATTCCTAGTTTTATATCTCCCCATAATTAATAGGGAGAAAATACTATCCATTGCTTACGTTTATTTAATTCCTAGTGAAGCTGAACTTTTTTATTTGGTTTGGCTCTTTTAATTTTTCTTCTGTCATGTATTTCCTTTTCATGCCTTTTGCTCATTTTTCTATTGACGTGTTTATCCTTTTCTATTGCTATATCAGGCTTATTATATATTAAAAGTATTATCCCATTCTCTGACTTTTATATTGCAAAGATTTTTCCCTGTTTGTCATATTTTCCTATTCACTTTTGCTAATGCTACTTTAGATTTAGAAGGGTTTAAATTTTTTATGTACTCAAAGCCATTAGTCTTTTCCTTTATGGATTCTATCCTTGTTTGCATGCACATAAAGATGTCTACTCACCACTACTCTGGGTTAGATGCTTTAATTCATGGTTTCTTCTAGATATTTTTATGGTTCCATGTTTAAGTTTAAATCTTTAATTTAGCTGAAACCGGTGAATTGTATAAAAAAAGTAATCTGTCTTGTGCAAAGGAATAGAGAAATGGTTAACTTTAAAAATAAAACAAAAGAAAAATAGTATCCAAGTAAATACAACAAAATGCAATACTGTATTTAAATTTGTTCATTATTATTATCATTAATAGTTACAAATGATTGCTTAGCCAGAACTGATATGCCAGTGTCTATCGATAGGCCAGAATCTGTGCCTAATACTTAAAATACTAGTATTATAGCTATATTTTGCAGACAAATAATGTGAAGCTTGGAAAGGTTAAATGACTTGCCTAAGGCCACACAGCAAATAAGTGGTGGAGCCAAGATTACTTATTAATATCCTAACACAGTAATTCTGTCTTTTTTAAATTCTTTTTTTTTTTTTTTTTTTTTTTAAAGAAGATGTTGGGGGTAGGAGTTTATTGATTTATTTATTTATTTTTGCTGTGTTGGGTCTTCGTTTCTGTGCGAGGGCTTTCTCCAGTTGTGGCAAGCGGGGGCCACTCTTCATCGCGGTGCGCAGGCCTCTCACTATCGCGGCCTCTCTTTTTGCGGAGCACAGGCTCCAGACGCGCAGGCTCAGTAGTTGTGGCTCACGGGCCCAGTTGCTCTGCGGCATGTGGGATCTTCCCAGACCAGGGCTCAAACCCGTGTCCCCTGCATTAGCAGGCAGACTCTCAACCACTGCGCCACCAGGGAAGCCCCTTAAATTCTTTTTAATTCTGTCTTTTCTCCACACCCTCTGCAACATTTATTGGTTGTAGATTTTTTTGATGATGGCCATTCTGACTGGTGTGAGATGGTATCTCATTGTAGTTTTGATTTGCATTTCTCTAATGATTAATGATGCTGAGGATTCTTTCATGTGTTTGTTAGCAATATGTATCTTTTTCTTTGGAGAAATGGCTATTTAGGTCTTCTGCCCATTTTTGGATTGGGTTGTTTGGTTTTTTTTAATATTGAGCTGTAGGAGCTGCTTGTAAATTTTGGAGGTTAATCCTTTGTCAGTTGCTTTATTTGCAAGTATTTTCTCCCATTCTGAGAGCTGTCTTTTCATCTTATTTATGGTTTCCTTTGCGGTGCAAAAGCTTTTAAGTTACATTAGGTCCCATTTGTTTATTTTTGTATTTATTTCCATTTCTCTGGGTCAAAAAGGATCTTGCTGTGATTTATGTCATAGAGTGTTCTGCCTATGATTTCCTCTAAGAGTTTGATAGTGTCTGGTCCTACATTTAGGCATTTAATCCATTTTGAGTTTATTTTTGTTTATGGTGTTAGGAAGTGTTCTAATTTCATTCTTTTACATGTAGCTGTCCAGTTTTCCCAACACACTGAAAAGGTTGTCTTTTCTCCATTGTATATTCTTGCCTCCTTTATCAAAAACAAGGTGACCATATGTGCGTGGGTTTATCTCTGGGTTTTCTATCTTGTTCCATTGATCTATATTTCTGTTTTTGTGCCAGTACCATACTGTCTTGATTACTGTAGCTTTGTAGTATAGTCTGAAGTCAGGGAGCCTGATTCCTTCAGCTCCATTTTTCGTTCTCAAGATTGCTTTGGCTATTCAAGGTCTTTAGTGTTTCCATACAAATTGTGAACTTTTTTGTTCTGATTCTGTGAAAAATGCCAGTGGTAGTTTGATAGGGATTGCATTGAATCTGTAGATTGCTTTGGGTAGTAGAATTATTTTCACAAGGTTGATTCTTCCAATCCAAGAACATGTTATATCTCTCTATTTGTATCATCTTTAATTTCTTTCATCAGTGTCTTATAGTTTTCTGCATACAGGTATTTTGTCTCCTTAGGTAGGTTTATTCTTAGGAATTTTATTCTTTTTCTTGCAATGGTAAATGGGAGTGTTTCCTTAATTTCACTTTCAGATTTTTCATCATTAGTGTATAGGAATGCCAGAGATTTCTGTGCATTAATTTTGTATCCTGCTACCTTACCAAATTCATTGATTAGCTCTAGTAGCTTTCTGGTAGCATCTTTAGGATTCTCTATGTATAGTATCATATCATCTGCAAACAGTGACAGCTTTACTTCTTCCTTTCCGATGTGGATTCCTTTTATCTTTTTCTTCTCTAATTTCTGTGGCTAAAACATCCAAAACTATGTTGAATAATAGTGGTGAGAGTGGGCAACCTTGTCTTATTCCTGATCTTAGTGGAAATGGTTTGTTTTTCACCATTGAGGACAATGTTTGCTGTGGGTTTGCCATATATGGTCTTTATTATGTTGATGTAAGTTCCCTCTATGCCTACTTTCTGGAGGGTTTTTATCATAAATGGGTGTTGAATTTTGTTGAAAGCTTTTTCTGCATCTATTGAGATGATCATATGGTTTTTATTCTTCAATATGTTAATATGGTATATCACATTGATTATTGATTTGCATATATTGAAGAATCCTTGCATTCCTGGGATAAACCCTACTTGATGATGGTGTATAATCCTTTTAATGTGCTGTTGGATTCTGTTTGCTAGTATTTTGTTGAGGATTTTTGCATCTATGTTCATCAGTGATATTGGCCTGTAGTTTTCTTTCCTTGTGACATCTTTGCCTGGTTTTGATATCAGGGTGATGGTGGCCTCTTAGAATGAGTTTGCGAGTGTTCCTCTCTCTGCTATATTTTGGAAGAGTTTGAGAAGGACAGGTGTTAGCTCTTCTCTAAATGTTTGATAGAATTCACCTGTGAAGCCATCTGGTCCTGGGCTTTTGTTTGTTGGAAGATTTCTAATCACAGTTTCCATTTCGGTGCTTGTGATTGGTCTGTTTATATTTTCTATTTCTTCCTGGTTCAGTCTCAGAAGGTTGTGCTCTTCTAAGAATTTGTCTGTTTATTCTAGGTTGTCCATTTTTTTGGCATATAGTTGCTTGTAGTAATCTCTCTTGGTCCTTTGTATTTCTGCAGTGTCAGTTGTTACTTCTCTTTTTTCACTTCTAATTCTATTGATTTGTGCCTTCTCCCTTTTTTTCTTGATGAGTCTGGCTAATGGTTTATCAGTTTTGTTTATCTTCTCAAAGAACTAGCATTTGGTTTTATTTGCTATTGTTTCCTTCATTTCTTTTTCACTTATTTCTGATCTGATCTTTATGATTTCTTTCCCCCTGCTAACTTTGGGTTTTTTTTGTTCTTTCTGTAATTGCTTCAGGTGTAAGGCTATGTTGTTTATTTGAGATGTTTCTTGTTTCCTAAGGTAGGATTGTATTGCTATAATCTTCCCTCTTAGACCTGCTTTTGCTGCATCCCATAGGTTTTGGGTCATCTTGTTTTCATTGTCATTTGTTTGTAGGTATTTTTTAACTTCCTCGTTGATTTCTTCAGTGATCTCTTGGTTATTTAGTAGTGTATTATTTAGTCTCCATGTGTTTTTTATTTGTTTTGTTTTTTTACAGTATGGGGGCCTCTCACTGTTGTGGCCTCTCCTGTTGCAGAGCACAGGCTCCGGACACACAGGCTCAGCAGCCATGGCTCATGGGCCTAGCCGCTCCGTGACATGTGGGATCTTCCCGGACCGGGGCATGAACCCGTGTCCCCTGCATCGGAAGGCAGACTCTCAACCACTGCGCCATGAGGGAAGCCCATGTATTTTTTACAGTTTTTTTTTTTCCTGTGATTGATATCTAGTCTCATAGCGTTGTGGTCAGAAAAGATACTTGATATGATTTCAATTTTCTTAAGTTTATCAAGGCTTCATTTGTGACTCAAGATGTGATCTATCCTGGAGAATGTTCCATGAGCACTTGAGTAGAAAGTGTATTCTGTTGTTTTTGGATGGAATGTCCTATAAATATCAATTAAGTCCATCTTGTTTAATGTATCATTTAACTGTTGTGTTTCCTTATTTATTTTCAATTTGGATGATCTGTCCATTGGTGAAGGTGGGGTGTTAAAGTCCCTCAGTATGATTGTGTTACTGTCAGTTTCCCCTTTTATGGCTGTTAGCATTTGCCTATGTATTGAGGTGCTCCTATGTTGGGTGCATAAATATTTACAATTGTTATATCTTCTTCTTGGATTGATCCCTTGATCATTATGTAGTATCCTTCTTCGTCTCTTGTAACAGTCTTTGTTATAAAGTCTATTTTCTCTGATATGAGAATTGCTACTCCAGCTTTCTTTTGATTTCCATTTGCATGGAATATCTTTTTCCATCCCCTCACTTTCAGTCTGTATGTGTCCCTAGGTCTGAAGTGGATCTCTTGTAGACAGCATATATACGGGTCTTCCTTTTGTATTGATTCAGCCAGTCAATGTCTTTTGGTTGGAGCATTTAATCCACTTACTTGTAAGGTAATTATCAATATGTATGTTTCTATTACCATTTTCTTAATTGTTTGGGGTTTGTTATTGTAGGTCTTTTCCTTCTCTCATGTTTCCTGCCTAGAGAAGTTCCTTTAGCATTTGTTTTAAAGTTAGTTTGGTGCTGCTGAATTCTCTTAGCTTTTGTTTGTCTGTAAAGGTTTTAATTTCTCCGTCAAATCTGAATGAGATCCTTGCTGGGTAGAGTAATCTTGGTTGTAGGTTTTTCCCTTTCATCACTTTAAATATGTCCTGTCACTCCCTTCTGGCTTGCAGAGTTTCTGCTGAAAGATTAGCTGTTAATTTTATGGGGATTCCCTTGTATGTTATTCATTGTTTTTCCCTTGCTGCTTTTAATATTTTTTCTTTGTATTTAATTTTTGATAGTTTGATTAATATGTGTCTTGGCATGTTTCTCCTTGGATTTATCCTGTATGGGACTCTCTGCCATTCCTGGACTTGACTAACTATTTTCTTTCCCATATTAGGAAAGTTTTCAACTATAATCTCTTCAAATATTTTCTCAGTCCCTTTCTTTTACTCTTCTTCTTCTGGGACCCCGGTAATTCGAATGTTGGTTCGTTTAATATTGTCCCAGAGGTCTCTGAGACTGTCCTCAATTCTTTTTTCTTTATTCTTCTCTGCAGTAGTTATTTCCACTATTTTATCTTCCAGGTCACTTATCTGTTCTTGTGCCTCAGTTATTCTGGTATTGATTCCTTCTAGAGAATATTTAATTTTATTTATTGTGTTGTTCATCATCGTTTGTTTGCTCTTTAGTTCTTCTAGGTCCTTGTTAAACGTTTCTTGTATTTTCTCCATTCCATTTCTGAGTTTTGGGATCACCTTTACTATCATTATTCTGTAGACGGCCTATTTCCTCTTCATTTGTTTGGTCTGATGGGTTTTTACCTTGCTCCTTCATCTGCTGTGTGTTTCTCTGTCTTCTCATTTTGCTTACCTTACTGTGTTTGGGGTCTCCTTTTTGTCGGCTGCAGGTTCGTAGTTCCCGTTGTTTTTGGTGTCTGCCCACAGTGGCTTTGGTTGGTTCAGTGGGTTGTGTAGGCTTCCTGGTGGAGGAGACTATTGCCTGTGTTCTGGTGGATGAGGCTGGATCTTGTCTTTCTGGTGGGCAGGTCCACCTCTGGTGGTGTGTTCTGGGGTGCCTGTGACATTATTATGATTTTAGGCAGCCTCTCTGCTAATGGGTGGGGTTGTGTTCCTGTCTTACTATTTGTTTGGCATAGGGTGTCCAGCACTGTAGCTTGCTGGTCGTTGAGTGGAGTTGGGTCTTGGCATTGAGATGGAGATATCTTGGAGACTTTCGCCTTTTGATATTACGTGGAGCTGGGAGGTCTCTGGTGGAGCAATGTCCTGAACTCGGCTCTCCCACCTCAGAAACACAGGCCTGATGCCTGGCTGGAGCACTGTCATCCACACAGCTCAGAATAAAAGGGAGAAAAAAAGAAAGAATGGAAAAAATAAAATAAAGGTATTAAAATAAATAATAAAAAATAATTATTGAAAATTTTTAAAAAATTAAAAAGTAATAAAAAATGAAAGAAAGGAGAGAGCAAATGTACCAACAAACAAATCCACCGATGACAGCAAGTGCTACAAACTGTATTAAAAAAAAAAAACGGACAGACAGAACCCTAGGACAAATGGTAAAAGCAAAGCTATACAGACAAAATCACACACAGAAGCATACACATACACACTCACAAAAAGAGAAAAAGGGAAAAAAATATATATATATCATTGCTCCCAAAGTCCACCACCTCAATTTTGGGACAATTCGTTGTCTATTCAGGTATTCCACAGATGCAGGTACATCAAGCTGATTGTGGAGATTTAATCCGCTGCTCCTGAGGCTGCTGGGGGAGATTTCCCTTTCTCTTTTTTGTTCGCACAGCTCCCGGGGTTCAGCTTTGGATTTGGCTCTGCCTCTGCGTGTAGGTAGCCTGAGGGCATTTGTTCCCGGCTCAGACAGGAGGGGTTAAAGGAGCAGCTGACTGGGGCCTGTGGCTCAATCAGGCCGGAGAGAGGTAGGGGTATGGATGCGGGGTGAGCCTGCGCGGCAGAGGCCAGTGTGACGTTGCACCAGCCTGAGGCGCGCCGTGCGTTCTCCCGGGAAAGTTGTCCCTGGGTCACGCGACCCTGGCAGTGGCGGGCTGCACAGGCTCCCGGGAGGGGAGGTGTGGATACTGACCTGTGCTTGCACACAGGCTTCTTGGTGGCTGCAGCAGCAGCCCTCCCGGCTAGCCGTGGTGCACTAACCCCTTCAGGCTGTGTTCACGCTGCCAGTCGCTCCCAGCCCCGCCCGCCCCGGCAGGTGAATAGACAAGCCTCTCCAGCTGGTGAGTGCTGGTCGGCACCGATCCTTTGTACAGGAATCTCTCCGCTTTGCCCTCTGCACTCCTGTTGCTGCGCTCTCCTCCACGGCTCCGAAGCTTCTCCCCTCTGCCACCCGCAGTCTCTCCCCGCGAAGGGGCTTCTAGTGTGTGGAAACCTTTCCTCCTTCACAGCTCCCTCCCACTGGTGCAGGTCCCGTCCCTATTCTTTTGTCTCTGTTTATTCTTTTTTCTTTTGCCCTACCCAGGTACGTGGGGAGTTTCTTGCCTTTTGGGAAGTCTGAGGTCTTCTGTCAGCGTTCAGTAGGTGTTCTGTAGGAGTTGTTCCACATGTAGATGTATTTCTGATGTATCTGGGGGGAAGAAGGTGATCTCCACGTCTTACTCTTCCGCCACCTTGAAGCTCCTCCCCTGCCTCTCTTAAATCTTGATGATTAATATTCCATTCAGACTTGGAATCACAGAACAGGAAGGAAAATCTTGAGAACTCAAGGACAATCTCATTTTATTAAAGCAAACTTTTTAAATTGAAGTATAGTTGACTTATAATATTACATTAGCTTCAGGTGTATAATGTAGTAATTACAAATACAATACACGTAACAGAAGAATACAAAAATCATAAGTGTACATTCAACCCATTTTCACATGGTGAATACCTGTTTAACTAACCACCCAGGTCAAGAAAGGGAACAACACACCTAAGTGCTCCTCATGGCCCCTTTCACTCCCTAACCTCCTTCAGCTATATCCACTCTGCTGACTTGTAACATGATATTTTTGTTGCTTGCCTGGCATTAAAATTTAAACAACTGCAGTCATGCATTGTGTATTCTCCTGGTTTCTTTTGTTCAGCATTATATTTGCGAGACCCATATATATTGTTATATGTAATTGTAATTTGTCCATAGGCATTGCTATCCTCCAGGGTCAGAAAACTGTGGCCCATGAGCCAAATATGACCAACCATTTGTTTCTGTAAATAAAGGTTTATTGAAAGACAGCCACACACTTTCTACGGCTGCTTTCATGCTACAAAGGCAGAGTTAAGAAGTTGGGACAGAGATCATATCACTCACAAAGCTCCAAATATTTAATATCTGGCCCTTTACAGAAGTTTTCCATCTCTGTTATATAGTATTTCATTGAATATATATACCACAATTTATTTATCCATTCTGCTGATAAGCATTTCAGTAATTTCCACACTGAGGCACTACAATTAGTGCTGTTAACACTTTGGTAGATATATTTTTCCTTAAGATATGTTAACTATTTCTGTCTAGCATTCAACTAATAGGGGAATTTCTGGGCTGCATAAACATGCTCAACTTTAGTAGATATTTCCAGTTTTCCAAAGTGTCAATCTCTTCATTTTAATAAATAAGAAAGCTGATGTGGATATCAAAAAGATATCTGCACTCCCATGTTTATTGCAACATCACTCACAATAGCCAAGATATGAAAGCAACCTAGGTGTCCATCAATGGATGAAGGAATAAAGAAAAAAACACAGGCAGTACATTATTTGACATCAGTCGTAGCAATATTTTTTGGATATGTCTCCTCAGGCAAGGGAGACTAATAGGTACAAACTTCCAGTTACAAAATAAATGAGTCACAGGTATGAAATGTACAGTGTGAACAATACAGTCAAAAATAATATATTATTTTTGTATGATGACAGATGGTAAGTAGACTTATCGTGGTGATCATTTTGTAATGTATAGAAATATCAAATCACTATGTTGTGCATCAGGAACTAACAGAGGGTTGTAGTCAATTATACTTCTAAACAAACAAACAAACAAACAAATTCATAGAAAAAAAGATGAGATTTGCAGTTACCAGAAGTGGGGAGTAGGGAGAGGGAGGAGTGGTCAAAAGGTACAAACTTTCAGTTATCACATAAATAAGTCCTAGGGATTTAATGCACAATATGATAAATATAATTAACACTATTGTTTGTTATACATGAAACTTGTTAAGAGCTGGGATCCCAAAACTTCTCATCAGAAGGAAAATTTTTTTTCTTTTATTTTGTGTCTACACGAGATGATGGATGTTCACTCAACTTATTGTGGTCATCATTTCACGATGTATGTAAGTCAAATCAGTACGCTGTACATCTTAAACTTATACAGTGCTGTATGTCAACTATATCTCAATAAAACTGGAAAGAAAATAAATAAAATAAGATACCATTTATGGCCTACCACAAAAAAAATGTGATACACACACACACACATACACACTCAATGGAATATTATTAAGCCATGAGAAGGAGGGAAATTTTGCCATTTATGACAATATGGATGAAACTTGAGGGCATTATGCTGAGTGAGATTAAGTCAGACAGAGAAAGACAAATACTGTGTGATATCATACGTGGAATCTGAAAAAGCTGAACTTGAAGAAACAGAGAGAAGAATGGTGGTTACCAGGGGCTAGGGGGGTGGAGGAATTCGGGAGATGTTGTTTAAGGGCACAAACTTGCAAATAGTAGATAAATAAGTTCTGGAGATCTAATACACAACAGAGTGATTATAGTCCAGAAAAAAGAAACAATAATTATGTGACATGATAGAGGTGTTAGCTAATGCTATGGGGTAATCGTATTGCAATATATATAAAAAAGCAGCATGTTGTACACCTTAAACTTACACAGTGTTATGTATCAATTATAGCTCAATTTTTTAAAATAAATTTATTTTAAAAATAGAAGAAAGGAAACTGATGCCCGAAAATGCTAGGTTGTATCATAGCGATGAATTAGAGAAAACTATATTTGGCTTTGGAAAACTTGTTTTAAAGTCAAGCAAAACCTCAGAGGAAAGTGTTGAGTTAAACTGAGTTAAAGTCTACATTTCTGGGAAGAGTGAAATCATTTGTTCAGAAAAAAGCATTTCTTGATCTCAACAATAGACAGTGCATTTTATAAGAATCTGAAAAAAGAAAAAATTAGGAATAAAGCTGTGCTTATAGTCCTTACCTTAGAATAAATGCAACCGTCAGTTCCAAACACCCACTTCTGAGAATCATCTCCTTTATGTCTGTAATGAAAATGTAATTTAGAGATTGACGACTCTTCTCTACACTGAAACGTTCTGTAGGTTTCAAGTAGAAGTATCATTTTCCACACAGCCTGGCAGGAGGACTGCACACACTCTGAGGATTCTGCCATTCTACTACCATTACTGCTACCTCAGCAGCTAAAGCCTTTCCTAAGACAACTGATTTCTTTGGTACCCAAAGTGCTGTGGGGTGTGTGAGTGTGCACGCGCATGCACGTGTGTATGTGTATAACCAATGGCAACAGTGATTAAGGGTTTTAGAGAATAAATAGGGTCAATAAGAATATTCTAGAAATTTCCATCCCCAAAAATGATCCTTTGTGAGACAGGAAGAAGGGGGCTTAATTAAATATAAGGTTTGAGAGGATGGGATGGGAAAAGATACCATGAAACATTAGGAACCTCAGGCACCTGTTTCTGAAACAGCCAGGAAATTTTATTATAGAATATCAGATTTTCTGAGCCAAGTCTGAGTAAGAAAGAAAAACTAAAATGTGATGAAGCTAATCATGCCTAAACTAACTAATCATGTATTCATTAATATTTAGAAACCTTACAAAGAGAGGACAAATGAATTAAATTAAGTGTAATGGGATGTTAAACAAGACTTTTCCTACAGCCTCTGAGACTTGACAGAAGCATAAGTGGTTGAGAATAAGAGGTGTCAATTAATGCTCTATTCTAAAACAAGGGGCTGTATGATCTGGGCAGAACACGCAAAGGCAGCAGTCCAAAAGTGGTTCAGTGCACATTAGCCTTTCACCTACACCCAGGTTATATAAGAAAATGTGAAAAACTCTTGGGCATGTTGGGATGGGTGTTTAATAATAATGGTCTCCAGGTCCCTGTCCTGTGGGATTTTGATTCTGAAGGTCTGGACCCCCAGAAATCTACATTAGCAGGTATTGCAAGTAATTCCAATCATAAGAATTCTGGGGAATTTGGATGTTTGTGGTCTATGTAAGACATCTGCAATTCATAATATAGTGATGCTAATGGGCAAAATCTGTAAAATTCTGAATTTTGTCTTTTAATTGGATTATAGTGTTAGCTTGAGGATAAAATGATTAGACAAACATAAATTATGTCGGTTTCAGTTTTCATTTTCTGAATTTGCAGCACCTTTTCTCAAAGATTAATACAACAGGAGAGATGTCTACCAGATTGGCAACAGTGTGAGGGCAGAGATCACATGTATCCTTAGAGCTGAGCACAGTGCCAAGTATATGATAGGAGATAAAGATATCTTTGAATAATAGAAATGTGATCTGCAAAAAAAACCGAATCAATGTGCTGTTCACCTGAAACTAACACAATATTGTAAATCAGCCATACTTCAGTTAAGAGAAATGTGAATAAGGTGTCAAAATGTTATCACTCTAAAAATAATAAGGCCATCATGAAAAATGTTTTGAATTTAATATATGACAGTTTAGGGGATTTAAAAGATCTTCTTAGAGATAGCTAAAGAACATAAACTATACCTTGGTTAAGAAAATCAATAATACTGAAAGAAATACATATATCCTAGCATTTCTTAAATTTTATCACAGCTTAAATTCTGTTCAAGCATATATTTTCCTAAGAAATTTTACTAACAACATGTAGTTTTATATTATCTATAAGCCCTTTGAGCTTACTAGTAATTTTCCCAATCAGGAGTCTATATATATCTATAAATGTCACCTTTTAATTATACTGAAGCTATAAAAAACAAATCTCAATTGTGGTGCAGGATGAGAAATATATCATTCTAGTGTATAATGACTTCTTTAAAAAATAAAATTCCTACAAACAAAAGTGCATCTGTTTATTTTTCAAGACATTTTCTATACAAAGAAATCAAATTTAGATTTAATACGCAACATTGCTCATATGGGACTGAATTAGAGAATGATGTAATAGAATTTCCTCTTCTTGGTCAGCAAGTGCCAAACTGAAAAGATTTTTTATAAAGAAACAAGAACAAAAGTTTCTTAAAAATCCATAACAATATCAATAATGAGAGGAGGGAAAAAGGAGCAGTATTCTATCCAAGAATCAAAGTCATAAAGATCACGGCATGTGCTGAACTAAGGATGAGAGGCCTAAGTTCTGGTCCTGGATCTGACATTAACTAGATATGTGACCTTTCATAGGCCACTTAGTCTGTAGTGGCCGTGGAATTTCTTATAATAATAATGGTATTGTCATTATCATCATCATAATCACAACCACCACCACCAATACCAAAACTACTACTATAGTATTAAAGAGGGGTTTGGAGTAGATGCTCTTTGGAGTCCTTCCTTCTCTGAAAGCATATGACTTCCAAAACTATTTGGTCACTCTCACTTTACAGGTGAGGAAACTGCCTGGGAAGTTTGCTCATAGAACCCCACTGAGCATGCATGTACATTATAGTATTCCTATCAGAAGTCTATAAAACATGTGTGTGTGTACACATATTTTTTTCCTTTGAAATAGTCCATTTATCAGATGGTATGAGCAAGAAGGCAGCCCATCCCCACAGTTCAGTTTGGGGGAAATTTCATAGGCTAATGCTTATCGTTTCCCAGTTAACTGTAAGGAACACCATAAGGAACACCATCGTCATGCTTCACAACTACAAATCTGTTTTCCCAGGCAGCTTCATATGGCTCTGGTGTCTTTCAATGCTATCTGAACCAAAAGTAGGATCTATAGAGAAAGTTGAAAGGGATTTCCCCTCCATGATTATTAACAGGGTAAGAGTAGAGAAAAGAAATTTCATTAATCAATTCACACATTGTGAAATTACACATGGACAATTTTCTATTTGATGTTGACATTTCTAATTGTGTTAGCTATATGTCTGAATATTACTTAAAAGTCCAATGCATGGTAAACAGTTCTTTCTACATTATGTACTTGCTAGAGTCTGTCACTCTAATCCAACTCTTAGCCTCCTAAACTTTAAAAATTGAAAAAGGAGATGATTTTCAATCTCTGATTACCTAGTGATGTGCTATCAGTTTACTTGTCTGTCTTTCCATCTTGGCATCTAGCATTACACAGCTACTCTTGTTGGCTGTATTTAATGGTGTCCTTAAAGCAGTGTTTGTTTAGCCTAGTCTAGATTAATGTTGGCCAGTTATCATTTAATTTCCAGTAAGACCTAAATGGGAAAAAAAGTAAATTCAAAAACCCATAATTGAAAGATTAACATTGAAATAAGGAAGACAACAAAGATTACCAGACAGGTAATAGAGATAAATGAAGCAGGCTAGAGCTAACGTGAGGGCTGCTACTAGGAATGGTGGAGAATATAGCAAACTGGAGGGTATGTGTTCCATCCAAAGGGGGAATCTGTTCCTGTATTTTGGGTGTCATAAGAGAACGAAAGTTCAGTGTTGCACATTCTGATTTTTTCAAGAAAGGCCAGTAGTATGTAATTTTTGTGTATGAAATCTCCCTATTTCTATAAGCTCATAACTAATTAAAAATATTATAATAATGTGCAGATCAAACAAAGTCTACAGGTCCCTAGTTTTTACTCTCTATAATCAAAACTCTGTGTGTAGATGTGTGTGTGTGTGTGTGTGTGTGTGTGTTGCTTCAATTACCAATAGTTTATGAATTTAACATGAAAGGCTAGATCCTACAACCCACATTCTTTAAAAGTTAAGCAAAATCAAGATTAAATGATGGCCTAAAAAATGTTTGATTCAATTGGTTTATCTAATTGATGTCCCAAATATCTTTTAGAAAGAAGCATCTTTGATTTTGAGGTCTATGATTTTTATAATTTTTATGATTTTGAGATCAATTGATAATGACATTGATTTGTCTTTCATTCACTCATGGTCAGATACACATCACAGAAAAAATATTAAAAAGACAAATATGTGCAAGCACTTGCTATATTGAATAAGGATGACACCTTATGAGTGACACCAAATGAGACATAACTGAACTAATGAGGCATGATATGTATACAATATTCTTTGTGAGTTGTCAGGTTGCTACTTTAAGTGCTAGTTCTATTATTTTTGGCATATAAAAGGCAATGTCTTAATTCATAGCTTTTGTTAAAATCACATTATACTACTTGGGAGAACAGGAAAAAATTTTGTCTCTAAAAGTTGCTGTCACAAGAGGGTATTTATTGTTATATAATGAAATATGGTTGTATTAAAAAAATAATAAACCACACAGGCACTTCAGATGCTCTGGAAAAGATAAACATATTCAAAAGTATATACCCAGAGGTGAGTGAGCTCTAAAAGTCCTGGCCCTTAGAGTTTGTTTCTCAGATAAAGGCAAGTTGCATCAGAACAAAGGCAAATAGTCCTCATTTATGTAGGTAGGGATCCTGCTTTTTTCCTGCCCATCTTAGCTTCCTCCTTCTCCTCCTTGCTCTCTTCTTTCTTTCCTTTCTAAATTAAACCAAATCTTTTCTTGAAAATAGAGATTTTTCAAGTTAAACTTACTACAGTTTTTTGGTTTTTTTTTTTTTTTTTAATCATCTTTTTCCTTTCCCAAGCTCTCTTTCTCTATAGGCAACAAGGACATTGAGTTTGTGGCTTCAGTCCCACCCAATTCCATGACAATCCTGGCCAGAGTAGGAAGTAACCTCAGGGACCTATCACCACAACAGCACTAGCTTCAGTATCCAGTGAGCCCAGGGAGAACCCTGGGCATGAAGAACATGTTCATCAAGCTACATATAACCTTTCCAAACACCTGCCTTATTTTTTTTTTTATTTATTATTTATTTTTTTTTTATTTATTTATTTTTTTTTTTTTGCGATACGCAGGTCTCTCACTGTTGTGGCCTCTCCAGTTGCGGAGCACAGGCTCCGGACGCGCAGGCTCAGCGGCCATGGCTCACGGGCCCAGCTGCTCCACGGCATGTGGGATCTTCTCGGGCCACGGCACGAACCCATGTCCCCTGCATTGGCAGGCAGACTCTCAACCACTGCGCCACCAGGGAAGCCCCACCTGCCACTTTTACCTAGACTACGGATCACATTGAGTAGTCTTCCCTCACCAATTCCCTCTAAAATAACCACTTAGTTATTCCTTACCCATCATTTTGATTTTTGTTTGTTTTTTCCTCAGGTTTGTTTTTTTTTTGTACTTTCTAGAAACAACTTTATTGAGAAGTAACTGACAATATTATAAAATATTATACAATTGACAGGCACATATTTAAAGTGTAAAATTTGCTAAGTTTTGAAACATGTCTACACATGTTAAGGCATCACAACAATCAAGATAATGAACGTACATCCATATCCATCACCCCCCAAAAATCACCCCCAAAGTTTCTGTGTGACCCTTTGTAATCACGTCCTCCTGTCCCTCCCCACCTTCCTATCTCCAGGCAAACACAGATCTTCTTCCTAGATTAGTTAGCACTTTCTAAAGTTTTATATAAATGGAATCAAACAATATATATGCTTTTACAGGTTTTGTTCCTTTCCCCTAATATAATTATTTTGAGATTCACCCACATTGTTGTGTGAACCAAGAGTTAGCTCCTTTTTATTGCTAAGTAATATTTTCTATATGATACACCATAATTTATCTATTCACCTATGGATGAACATTTTGGTTGTTTCCAGTTTTTACTTTTGGCTTTAGTAATAAAGCTGCTATAAACACCCATGTACAAGTCTTCATAAGGACACATGCTTTCATATCCCTTAAATAAATTTCTCAGAGTGGCCGGGCAATAAGGTACAGACATGTATATACCTGTATATGTGTGCGTGTGTGTGTGTGTATATACACACACACACACACCTGTACATATATATGTATATTTTATATATATACACACCTATATGTGTATATTTTAGGAAAGTATCAATTGTTTTCCAAAGTTACTGAACCATTTATATTGCTACCAACAATGTTGAAACCATGTACCAATTATGAGAGTTACAGTTATTCCACATCTTCACCAGCACTCAGTATGGTCAGCATTTTAAACAGTGGACTTTCTATTACATATGCAGTGGTACTGCATTTTAGGTGTATTTTGCATTCCCCTAATGATTAGCATCTTTTCATATGCCAACCATATATTTTCCTTGTTACAGTATTTGCCCAAATCATTTATCTGCCCATGTTTTCTTGAGTTGTGTGTATTTTTCAAATATATATTATTTGAAAATATTTCTCCTTGTGTGTAGTTTGTTTGTCATTCTCTTAACAATGTCCTTCAAAGAGCAGTCTTAATTTTAATGAAGTCCAATTTATCAATTTATATTTTTGTGGATCATGCTTTTGATGTTATATCTAAGAAAGTTTGACTAATACAAGATCATAAATATTTTCTCCTATGTTTTTGTCTAAAATATTCAGTTTTAGTTTTTACGTTTTAAACCTATAATCCACTTTGAGTTAATTACTGTTTATCGTATGACATATGGATCAAAGGGTTTTTTTGCATATGTATATCCAATTGCTCCATCACTGTTGTCAAAAAAAAAATCCTTTCTCCACTGAATTTCTCTTGCAATTTCATCAAAAATCAATTGATCATATATGTGTGGATATATTTCTGGATGATCGATTCTGTTCTATTGATCTAATTGTCTACTTTGGTGCCAACAGCACACCATTTTTCACAGCTATCATTTTATAATAAGTCGAGGTCAGGTCATTTTTTTCTTCTTTTTGAAAATTGTTTTGCCTATTTTAGGTACTTTGTATTTCTATATGGATTTTAAAATCAGCTTGATAGCTTTTATAAATGAACATGCTGGGCTTTTTATTGAGATTGCATTAAATCTATAGATCAATTTGAGGAGAACGGACATCATAACTATGTAGTCTTTCAATCCATGAACACAGTATATCCCTGCATCTATTTAGGTCTTTAATTTTACTCAGCAATGTTTTGTAGTTTTCAATAACCAAGTCTTGTACATATTTTATCCGATTCATATTTAAGTATTTCATACTTTTGATATTATTGTAATTGGTATTTTAAAATTTCAGTTTCTAAAATTGTTGCTAGTACATAGGAATACAAGTAATATATATATATTGATTTCAAGCTCTCAAACTCGCTAAACTCATTTATTAATTCTAGAAATTTTTTGTTGGTTACATAGGATATTCTACATAGATAATCACACCATTTGAAAATAAAGACAGTTTTATTTCTTCAATTTGTATCAGACGTTTTTTATTTCTTTTCCTTTTCTTGTTATACTGGCTAAAGGCTTCCACACAATGCTGAATAGGTGAGAATGGACAAATTTGTCTTGTTCCTGACTTTAGGAGGAACCATTTGCTCTTTCATCATTAAGTATGATGTTAGATGCAGGTTTTTCATAGATGAGCTTTGTCATACTGACAAAGTTCCCTTCTATTCAGCTTTCTGAAAGTTTTCATTAGGAGGGATGCTGACTTTTGTTAAAAGATTTTTCTATATCAATTTGATGTTCATGATTTTTTCCTTTTCAGTCTGCCAATATGGTGATTTACATTGATTGATTTTCAAATGTTAAATCAACTTTACTTTCCTGGGGTAAGCCCAACCTGGTCATGATATATTATCCTTTTTATATATTATTGTATTCAATTTGTTAAACTGTGAAGATTTTTTTGCATTTATGTTCATGAGGGATATTGGTCTATGATTTGCTTTTCCTGTAATGTCTTTTTGCCTGTTTTTTGTTATCAGAGTAATGTCGCCTCACAGGATGAGCTGGGAAGTATTCCATCTTCTTCTATTTTCTGTGTGAGAATATGGAGAACTGGCATTATTTTTTCCTAAAATGTTTGGTAGAATTTCCCAGTGAAGCTAGCGAAACCATCTGGACCTGAGGTTTTCTTTGTGGGAAGGTTTTCAGCTAAAAATTTAATTTCTTTAAGAGATACAGGACTATTCAGTTACCTATTTCTTCTTGAGTAGACACCGGTAGTTTGTGCCCTTTAAAGAATTTGTCCTTATCACCTCAGTTGGCAAATTTATTGGCACATCTTTGTTCAGAATATTCCCTATTACTCCTTTAATAACTATGTGATATCAACTCTCTCATTCCTGATACTGGTAATTTGTGTCCTTTCACTTTATTCCCTGAACAGTCTGGCTAGAGGTTTATCAGTTTCTTTAATCTTTAAAACAAAAACAAAAACCCAGCTTTTGGTTTTCTTGATTTTTCTCTTTTTTCCTGTCTTCTGTTACATTGCTTTCCACTCGAACTTTGACTATTTTCTGTCTTCTGGTTACTTTGAGTTTGATTTGCTCTTCGTACTCTCGTTTCCTAAAATGGAAGCTGAGGTCATTGATTTGATATCATTCTTCTTTTCTTACTTATGCATTTATATAAATTTCCTTCTAAGAACTTCAGTAGCATCCCACAGTTTTTAATATGTGTGTTTTCATTTTCATTCAGTTCAAAATACTTGCTAATTTCCATTTTGATGTCTTCTTTGCTCCATGGGTTATTTAGAAATGTGTTACTTTTGTCCAAATATTTGGGGGGTTTCCAGAAAGCTATCTGCTATTTTTTAATTTAAGTATAGTTGATTTACACTGTTGTGTTAACTTCTGCTTTACAGCAAAGTGATTCAGCTATACATGTATGCATTCTTTTTTATGTTCTTTTCCATTATGGTTTATCACAAGGATATTAAATACAGTTCCCTGTGCTATACAGTAGGACCTTGTTGTGAAAGCTATCTGCTATGGATTTCTAATATAACTCCATTATGGCCAGAGAACATGTTTATAATATGTAAATTCTGTTAATGTATTGAGACTTGTTTTTTTTTTTTTTTTTATAACTTTTTTTTTTCCCCCAAATGTATTTATTTATTTATGGCTGTGTTGGGTCTTCGTTTCTGTGCATGGGCTTTCTCTAGTTGCGGCAAGCGGGGATCACTCTTCATCGCGGTGCGCAGGCCTCTCACTATCGGGGCCTCTGTTGCTGCGGAGCACAGGCTCCAGACGCGCAGGCTCAGTAATTGTGGCTCACGGGCCCAGGTGCCCCGCGGCACGCGGGATCTTCCCAGACCAGGGCTCGAACCCGGTCCCCTAGCATTGGCAGGCAGATTCTCAACCACTGCGCCACCAGGGAAGCCCGAGACTTGTTTTATAGCCAGAATATAGTCCATTCTGTTTAATATACTGTTACTTTAAATGAATATGTCTTCTGCTGTTATTGAGTGCATTCTTCTATAAGTATCAACAAGTGTTGTTCTAGTCTTCTGTATCCTTACAGATTTTTCCTCACTTGTTCTATTAATTATTGAAATAGGATATTATTATTGTTGACTACAGTTGTAGATTTTTCTCTTTTTCACTGCAGTTCTATTGGCTTTCACTTCATGTATTTTGAAGCTGTGTTATGAGGTGAACAAACATATAGGATTGCTAAGTCTTCTTCTTTTTTTTTTTTTTTTTTTTTTTTTTTTTTTTTTTTTTTGCGGTATGCGGGCCTCTCACTGTTGTGGCCGCTCCCGTTGCGGAGCACAGGCTCTGGACGCGCAGGCTCAGTGGCCATGGCTCACAGGCCCAGTCACTCTGCGGCATGTGGGATCTTCCCAGACCGGGGCATGAACCCATGTCCCCTGCATCGGCAGGCGGACTCTCAACCACTGCGCCACCAGGGAAGCCCAAAGTCTTCTTGATGAACTAATCCCTTAATCATTATGAAATGACCCTCTTTATCCCTGGAATATTCTTTGCACTGAAGTCTACTTTGTCTGATATTAATTTAGCCATTCTGGCTTTCTTTGGATTAGTTTTATCATTGCATACATTTTTCAGGCATTTACTTTTAACCTATTGTGTCTTTATATTTAAAGTGGGTTATTGGGACTTCCCTGGTAGCACAGTGGTTAAGAATTCACCTCCTAATGCAGGGGACACAGGTTCGATCCCTGGTCAGGGTACTAGATCCCACGTGCATGGCACAACTAAGAGTTCACATGCCACAACTAAGGAGTCCACCGGCTGCAACTAAGACATGGCACAACCAAAAATAAATAAATAAAAAATTTAAAAATGGATTTTAAAAAAGTGGGTTATTTGTAGGTCAGCATATAGATGGATCTTGCTTTTTTATCTAATCTGACAGTGCCTGACTTTTAAATGGGCTGTTTAGATTATTTACATCTAATGCAATTATTGACACATGGGTTTAAATCTACAATCTTGTTATTTATTCTCTCTTTGTCCTAACTGTTTTTTGCCTCCCTTTCAATCTTTATCTGTCTTCTTTCACATTAACTGAGTATTTTTTAATTATTTCATTTTATCAACTTTTTTCGCTTGTTAGACATATAACTCTTTGTTATATTATTTTAGTTTCAGGGTCCCTCATAAACATCTTTAACTTACCAGTCTACTTTCAGTTGATATCATACCACTTGACAAATATAGTATAAGAACTTTTCTTCAGGCTTCCCTGGTGGCACAGTGGTTGGGAACCCGCCTGCCAATGCAGGGGACATGGGTTCGAGCCCTGGTCCGGGAAGATTCCCACATGCCACGGAGCAACTAAGCTCATGCACCACAACTACTGAGCCTGCGCTCTAAAGCCCACGTGCCACAACTACTGAGTGTGCGTGCCACAACTACTGAAGCCCACACGCCTAGAGCCTGTGCTCCACAACAAGAGAAGCCACTGCAATGAGAAGCCCATGCACCGCAACAAAGAGTAGCCCCTGCTCGCCGCAACTAGAGAAAGACTGCACTCAGCAACAAAGACCCAACACAGTCAAAAATAAATAAACAAATTAATTAATTTAAAAAAAAAAAGACCCTTTCTTCCATTTCTCTTATTGGCATTTGTACTGTTGCCTTCATATATTTTATATCTACATGTTTTTATCTCCATAATAAAATTATTTTTTGCTTTAAACAATAAATTATATTTTAAAGAAACTTAATAAGAAATTAGGTCTTTATATTGCCTATGTAGTTTTTATCCCTGTGCTCTTCATTTTCATCTGATACCATTTTTCTTCTGCTTGAAGGACTTCCTTAAACATTTTTTGTTCTGTAGGTCTGCTGGTGACAAATTCTTTCAGTTTGTGAATAATATCTGAAGTCTTTATTTTGCCTTAATATTTGAAAGATATTTTCATTGGGAGATGATTTCTATACTGACAGGTTGGGGGGTTTTTTCTTTTAGTTTTTAAAGACGTTCTTCCACTTTCTTCTCACTCTTATTGTTGCCAACAAGAAATCTGCTGTCAGTCTTATCTTTATTCCTCTTGTAAATAATAAATGTCTTTCTCTCTGTGTACTTACAAGATTTTTCCCCTTATCACTAATTTTAAGCAGTTTTATTATGATTGTCCTTGGTTTCTTTTCTCTGTGTTTCTTGTGCTTAGAATTTGTTGAACTTCTTTGATGTGTGGGTTATAGTTTTCACAAAATTTGGAAATTTTTCAGGCAACATTTCTTCCAACATTTTTCCGTTCTCTGCTTCTTCCCTTCAGAGACTAATTATTCAGAGATTAGGCCATATGAAGCTTTTCACATCGCACTTTTCACATCATGATGCTGTGTTCATTTTTTTTTTCAATATATTATTTTTTCTTCTCTGGCTTTCAATTGTGGATAGTTTCTATTGCTATCTGTCTTCTATGTCTCTATTTAACATGTACATTCTTTCCTCTAGCTTCTTGAATATGTGGAATACAATGATAACAACTGTTTAATGACATGAGTATTAATTCTATAATCTGCATCATTTCTGGGTCAGTTACAACTGATAGATTTTTCTCTTTATTATAACTCTGGACTAAGTGAGCTGAAGCATCTCTGTCTCCGTGTCCCATGGTTTGCCCTTGTCATTACTGCAAGTTGACACTTTGTGTGTTTCCAGTTTACAGCATTGACTCTGTCCCAGAAATCTTTCTTATTACCTACTCCAAATATAGCACCACATCAACTGGGACTTGCTTTGAGTTTGCTTGCCCCTTCTTGGGAACTGTGTGTTTAGGACTCTACTAGCACTGGCCAGCTTATGAGATAGCAAGCTACTGTCTCCCTCATCCTTCTGCCTGGGTTTCTCAATTAATGTACCCTACTCATTCATTGAGGTATCTACTACCACATTTGGCACTCACTGGCAGTTGTTTCACTGGATTTTGGCCTACAGACTGTGTAGTTTTGTGGCCAAGAGTGACTTATAGATTATGGTTACTTAATTTTTGCATTCTGCCCCAATTGCTTAGTAGCTATGACCTCAAGTAAGTGATTAACACCTCTATATTTCAATTTCCTCACCCAAAATGATAGTAATGACACCTACCTTATCAGGTAGTTGTTAAGAGTACATGTAACAATGAGGTATCGAGAAATTAAAATAGTGTCTGGCTCGGCATTTGCTGTTGTCACTGTTAGAGTAAGAATTCTAGACTCTAGAGATCTGACTCTGTAGATCACATTCCCAGCCATTATGTAATTTTGGACAGTCTGCTTTGCATGTTAGAGAAAATTTCCCTTCTGTATTTGTGGCTGAGCCAGTTTCTCTGGTGCCTAAATGCCCTTATTCTGCTTTCAGCCCTAAGCACATCCTAAATGTCTAGCCAGCCAGAAGTAGTTGGCTAATAGCTTTCTAAGTCTAGAAGTACAACAGGATTTGTTTTTGTCAACACTAGGTAAAATCAAAAGACAAATGAAAAAGAAAAAAGAAAGCATTTAGGAAAGGTAGATCACCTTTCTTCCTTATTGCTAATTTTTTCTTCTAAATCTATTTTTTTTTTTTTTTTTTTTTTTTTTTGCAGTACGTGGGCCTCTCACTGTTGTGGCCTCTCCCGTTGCGGTGCACAGGCTCCAGACACGCAGGCTCAGGGGCCATGGCTCACGGGCCCAGCCGCTCCGCAGCATGTGGGATCCTCCCGGACCAGGGCACGAACCCGTGTCCCCTGCATCAGCAGGCGGACTCTCAACCACTGAGCCACCAAGGAAGCCCTCTAAATCTATTTTTAATTTTATCTTACCAAGTCAGAGAAAAACAAACAGGAATGGCACTTTTGGTACCTTACAAGCCAGCAATTTTTTGTCTCCTTGATTTTTCTTTCACTGTTCAATATTTCACATTCAGAAAATGGAGAAAAGGTTAGGAATACATATAGAACATTAAATTTTTAAATTAATAACCAAAATGGATATAAAGAAAGGAGTTTCAATAATTATAGAGTAAAGCAGCAGCTTGTCTAAAACACAGATACATACTGAACACCAACTTTTCACTTCTAAAAATATCTAAGAAACACTATCAAACTAAGTGGCATATACTTTCAAGCTTATTTCAGAAAAATTAATATTGATATTTTGAAAATAAATTTAAAACCTAATGAAATTTCCATCTAAGCCAGGAAGCATCATGATCTGACTGCTCGGGAATCTTGAAATTAACATTTCTTGTTTTGAGGTAAATGGCTCATAAACATTACCTTTTCTGTAGGATTAATTTGTATCTTTCTAGTGATGTTCCCTCAGTGGCCTTGACTCTGACTGGATGACCAATAGCTAGGCAGCCCTGAGTTATCACTCGGCTCAGGATCATTCCAGTCTTCCAATGAATAGAGAAGGGGGAGAAAGGTCTAAATAAGTTAAAAGAACCAGAAAATTCAACAATGTGTCACAAATAGTGAGGTCATTATGCCTGGATAAACCCGGATATTAACAGTTGCCAAAAGTGAAACACTACCCACAACTTAGCAGTCAGTGAGCCCTGCTCAGAATCAGTGATGTTCTGTCGGACAAGGGTGGCATTTTACAGTTCAGTGCAAAATAAAACAGACCTTGATATCTTCATTTGTCCTTTTTTTCTGTGCGTATTTCACAGTGCAGCAATTTGGGATCCATCACGTGTCACTTGTTATACGTATAACTACAGAGCTTACTTGAAATATGTATGCACAGAAAAAAAAGAGTGCAGTGAACTGAAAAGATTGAAACAAATCCTTAACCTTTGTACCAATTTAAAGTTTTACTCTGGGTCTAAATACCATGGGTTAAACATTTTAAGGTGGTTTATGAACTGCTTTTGTTTTAAATGTTAGGATTCTCAGATAAGGAAATTGATTGAGAACATTGTTTGAACGGCCATTTAACAATTTTCTTACTTGGTGAATCAACACAGAATTTTAAATAAGTGACAACCACTTAGGAATTTATTTACACATATTGAGGATTTATGTCATGGAAACTTCTCTGTTAAGAACAGGTAAAATGATTTATTTTGAAAAAAAGGATAGAACTTTAAACCTTTAAAGATTTTCAAAATGTTTTAGCATGTGACTTTTATTTCTCACGTTTTTGTTGTGTGGAAAACAACTACACAATGACTTAGGAAAAATATATTTTTCTAAATTTTTGTTCAAATAAGCCCTGAATGGAATCCTCTTTTGAACATGCCTGTCTATACAGAAAGGGAACTCCTTCTTACCTTGGGGTAAGAAAAAAGAATCACCACTTATTAAACACTTTCTGTATACCAGATTGTACGCTTGAACTTCACACGTATTTTCTCATTTAATCACCACAGCAACTGTGCAAGACAGGTGTGACTAACTTCATTTTATATATAAGAAAACTGTGGTTCAGTGCAGCTAAGTAACTTTCCCAAGGTCACACAAAGGATTCTAATTCTGATCTATCTAACTCCAAAACTCATCCTCTTTGCATCAAGCATTTCAATTAGTTTAGGAAAATTTTTAGACAAGTATAGGTTTTCTGATATCATGAAATTCTATGAACAGATACCATAGAATTACAGAATATAAGATCTGGGAAAACAACCTTCCATATCAACTGGTCCAACTCTTTTACCAGAAGACTAAGGCCCAAATATGGTATGTGACTTACTTGAGGTCACATAAATGTTCAGTGGCAGTCCTAAAACTAAAACACTTCCATCAGTGCTCATAAATTGGTCAGATATAGAGCAGTGTTTTATATTACAGTGAAATGGCATAAGTTTTGAGGTCAGACAGACCAAGAATCTTTCCTCTAACAGCTACTAGCTTCAGTTTTTTCAGCTGTATAATGAAAACCTGCATAGTTTTTATAAGATTAAATGAGATAATAAATGTGTATAAGATGCTTAGCATATGTTTAACAAAATGGCAGATATTATTACTAAATCAGAAATAAAACACAACTCAGGGTTAGTAGTTAATAGAGTCTCCAGGTTGGAAGCAGATTTAAGAAATATCTAATCTCATTCTGCCTTTGTCTATGAAGTGAATAATATTTCTTAGTACCTTTGTGTCTTAGTTACTCTATATTTTTGTTTTTAACTCCCAGAAAAGCAAAAATAAAAGTTAAGGGCAATCCAAAATTTCATATGAGAAAATAGTTTCAATCTCTCCTACCCCCTAAACTAAGTAGCAGCAACCTTGCCTGGGTGACTCTGCACCCATGGAAGTGCTAAAAAGAAGCAAAAATAGTCTCCAGAGAGGGGGCAAAGGGAGGCACAAGAAGGGTAGATAAAAGCTGTACCATCTCTTTCCAGACACAAATATTTGGTGGCAATTACAAAACGTATTTCAATAGCAAGAGGGAAGAGGAGAACAATTATATGTTCTCAGTTTAAATCTGATTCAATAGTATAAGAATAAAGTTAAAAAAATAGTGCCAATACACAGGAATAAATTAGGCATTGTTCACATTTTATACTCAGGGATTTCTTTTAAAACTATCCTTACTAAGACCATATGCCATCACTATATGGTGCTAATCCACCAAGCTCTGTGAACCTCAACAATGAAGACTAAGGAGCAGAAGCAAATGACATTCAGACAAATCTCATGAAAATGGTGAGTCTGTAGAGTATACCTAAGCTCTGCGCTAGGTTTAAATACATTCTAGAGTATTAACTAATCAACACATCTAAAACTGAGTTGAATGCTCACGTCGGGGTCCTCCACACTAGACAAAACAAGAGCAGAGCATAGATTCATGACAGTCAACAACTGATATGCTTTCACTTGCATGCTTGTGTGCATGAGGGCATCAGGAACTGGAGCAGCACAGTGAGCCAGTGAGCCCAGGAAGTTACTTAGGGAAAGCAAACATTCTTGGATACCTTTGTGATCAGCCACACACTGGCTGCAGGCCACAGGGTCGATGGTGCTATCTGAGTCCCACTGCTCTCTTCACCACTTGAGAAATTCCGCTTTCTGATGGAAACAGAGGCATGAAGGACAATATTGGGGTTCACCTATACCATGAGAAGAAGCATGTTTTTAACTTACAGTCTGAAAGTTAACCTTCCTCAACATACTTACCCAAAACAATCTAGAACATTGTTTCTGATTGAGAAGGTCTCTTTTGAAACAGTAGTGTTCAATCTATTAAACTCAATTCAATTAATATTTGTTGAGCACCAGCTCTGATGTGGAAGGCCCTGGACTGTGCGGCATGGGATATTATAAAACATTTTTCCTGCCCTAAATAAACTTACAACTGTAGAGGCGATAACACACACAATTTCATGTAAAGCTCCATATGTTTGATTAAATAGTGCTATAGTATGCAAAGAATGGTAGGCTCATTTCTGCAGGAGCAACAAAAAGTGAAGCATCTTGAAAGAGGTAACATCCGGACCAGGCCTTGAAGGATGAAAACAGTTTGACAGGAGTAATGAAGAATAAAAAGGTATTCCAAGCAAAGGAAAATAGTATAATCAATGCACCTTAGGATTTATTGGTAGTCTCAAAAGGTAAATTTGGCCAAACTTAGAAGTAGTCAAGTGTAAGGCTATGGAGTTAGGTGTCAGGAGGGCTTTCAAGCTTTCAAGCAGGAGGGACTGGATTACAGAAGATTTAGAAAGGTTGACCTGGCCAGTGTAAACATAATGGATTGCACAATGGAGAGACCAAAGGCAGGGAGAACAGTTGAGAGTTTGTACAACCTCATAAGAATAAAGGGACAGGAGCTGAGACTTCAGTGACAGTTGTGGGAATGGATGGGAGGGGGCTGACTGGGGAGACACTGCATCTCTATCCCACGTGTTTAATCAGATGACAAATGCCAAACGTATTGTGCACCTTCTAGCATTTCTCACTTAGACCTGATTGTCAAATTAACGGTCATTCATGTCATCTGTCAGAATTCTACTCCTTCATATTTAATAAATTTTATCTCCTAACTTATATGATCACTTTCCCTGAATAATCATGCTAACTTTTAAAGGGCTAATCCTTATTTGTATAGGATTATGGGAATATGCCAACTTATGCTTTAAACTTAGTAAATGATGTTGCTTCAATAACAGTTAAAATCATTTTCTAATATTGAAAAGTCTATTCTAAATCTTTGCTAATACTAGATATTTGTTGAGTAGCAAGTGATTTTTTTAAAAAACAAAAGTTAAATAATAATTTAAAAGGTAATGTTTTACAAGTGTGAACAGGCAATAACAAAAGGGTATGACCAATATATTTGATAATTATTCTATAATTATCTATAATTATTCTACAATGGAAGATAGTTACTTCTCTAGAGAAGAAAATGTCATATGACTCCTATATGTGAAAATAAAATTTTAAAAATACAGCAATCCCACCACATAAGCAGATTTGATTTACAGCTCTTTGATTGTGTATTCCCCAGTTAGCCAGTAGTGAGTGATTCTGGAGGGGAATCCCCCGCAGTTTCTGAACAATGGTAAACTATATTCTACTAATCCATCCACCACAGGACATGGCATTTAAAGTAGCACTCTTAGTCAACCTCCTAACTCCAAGTTGCCATCACACTCAAAACTCTCCTCTGAAACTGGGAAGAAGATTGTTTTGACTGGAATGTCAGACAGAAGAATCGTACTGCCAACTGCTTCTTTGTACAGCACCTGCTGCCAGTGCCTAAATTCTTGTTATCTCCACAACATGGTTTAATCTTTTAACAGTTGGCTTATTGGTGAAGAGCGAAGGGGTCCTTTGTGTCTGTCTTGGGTTGGCACCCAGTATTAACACCATGCTGTTCTCTGAGAGATATTTTGCTGGACGGTTCCCAAGTGATTCCACATAGACCAGACAGAGCCAGGTCCACTAACTCAGCTTCATTTCACGTTATTAAAAAAGAAAAATCCTGCCAAGTCTGGGGTTCTAATACACTTAAAACTGACAATGGCCATTAAATTCTCTTCATGATGTCACTTTCTTTTTTCTTTTTAATTTAATCTGATAGCTTTGTTTTAGATCAAATGTTTAGGAAGGTGGGGGAGATAAAAATTGGAATTCAGAAAAGAAAAGTGCTCGGACAACCTGCAACATAATATGCCATGTGTGTCTGTGTGTGTGTGTGTGTCCACATGTGTGTGTACATGTGTGCATTCACGGGCGTGTGTATAAAAGTGTTTATGTTGAGACAGGTCTCCAAATATATACCATAATGTATGTCATTAGAAAACCTTTTTAAGTCCTGTTGAGAATCAAAACAAGAAGCTTTCTTTTATTCTTTTGAGTACCTATATACATAGCTTCCTTTAAATGACCATTATGATTTTGCTTGTCTGAATAAACTGTGCAGATACAGATGATGCCAGTGATAAAAATGATGCATACATGTACTGTGCCAGTTAAAGCTTCTTGTTTAATTTTCTTTCTCCAAATCACCAATGAAAGTGGAGTAGACTTCAATATTCCTGTGCAATTTCAAAGTAATAAGGTCTTTTCCTACAGATCTACTGAGGAGCAAAATACAAGACAATGAAATTTTTCTTGAAAGAAGGAGCTCATAGACCACAACCTTCATTCTAAACAGATTGTTTACTACACAGAAATTTTATAAGGTTTTTCCTTTTGATAGTAATTTTAGGACCAAGTTAAATAATTTACTATACAAATTAATGTACAAGAAATGTTCTAAAATCTCTTTCGTCATGTCCCTGATATTCACTCTTATTGTTTCCATTCTCTAAATCTACAGCTGATCAATCCACGCACCTCTAAGACCAAGAACTGGAAAAGTTGGGAAAGCAGAAAATATTAGTGAGTACCTAATTATGCAACCAAACAAGGGAAAATATCTAGGATCTAGGTGTGCAGTCCTCAAACAGATTCCAACTATTGGTCTAAAAATAAGGAAGGGACTTGCAGTTTTATTTAAAGTTCTGTGTCCTATTCTAATGGCAATCAGTTCCAAATTTAAATTAAAATTTTTTATTTTCTTCAATACAAATTATCTGTAGGAAATATTATTTCTTGAGGACTTGCTCTCCAAAGAAATAGGACAGTAAAGAATTGTTTGCCTTTTCCTAGCCTCCTCTGTGACATACAGAATAATATATTCTGCTAGCATCCATGACTGGTTAATTTACAAGTAAACTTGTAACAAACATGTAACAAACATGCCATAATTCTAAAATCATAACTTGGTGTTTTTCTTACTGTTTCCATACTAAAAGTTGTCACTAATGTGCTGCTTATTTCTGATCATACTAAAAGGATAGGATCGAAATCAGTTTCCTTTTCATTTTGACAGAATATATGACCTGCCAGACACTGGAGTATATTTTTCTGCTATATTTTCCCATAACCAATCATTCCTCAAGCTATTCTTTTCATGAATCTTTTTTCTTTTATATTAACTACCATGAAGTTTGTCTCTCATCCACTTCAGGGAAACGTATAATTTTATTTCCCGTAAACTAGAGCAATGTAAAAATGTTGCCAATTTAAGTAACAATAGAACGAAAGATGTATTCACCAAAATTCTCCACTTGTAGTAGATTCCAAATCTTTTTTTAGAAATGGATAAAAGAGCAACAGGTTGTAATTGTCAGGGTTATATCTGTCTTCCACATTACTAATAAGGATTATATGTTCCAAATTTTTCCCTGTAGGAAAGGTTTTACTTGTCAATACGAGATTTAAAAGAACAGTCAGGGGTTGGGCACTGATATCTCTATCTCAAGCCAATTTTAAAACGTATGTGTCAAGAATATCAGCTTTTGCTCCCTCCTCTCTAGTCCTGCTGTAATCCTCTTAGTGCCTTCTGTACTGCCACGAGCGTCAAGATTCTACAATAAAATGCCCTGTAGACATCCATCACCTCTGCCTGAATCTCTCTTTAAAAGTGTTCCTTTTCAGATTATTAAATTGCTATTTTCAATGTACTGATCACCTCTCTGTATATAATCGGAGGCATTTTTCTGAAAGGATTTCAAAGGTTTCATAGGTAAGGGAGGGCCACTTTTCTTTGAAAAATTCTCTTTACTATCCAGTTTATCAAATCTTTGCTTTCTTATACCACTATTCTGAGTAGACTGAAATTTTATTCAAAAAAGATTTCTTCTAAAAATACAACAGTGTATAAACTTTTAAGATGAGGTGTTTCTCACTTTCACTGAATCATTAGAACGAATTAATAGTGATAAAATAACTGTGGATTGTTATTCTCTCATTTTTCAACATTAGAAAATATAGTTTTCTTTTGAAGTTCTACTTTGGCTTAAAATCAAAGAGAGAATCCTTTCTTGTTCTTTTCCTCTCACAACTCTCCACTATACATTTTTCCCCACAGGTTTTGACCAGCTTTCTATTGAATGAGTTAATTAACTAGTGAATTCAATTCCATTTAGCTAACTCTGAGTATCTGGATCCTGCAGCAGAGACAAGAATGATCAGAATGCCCTTTGCCCTCTAGGTATTTCTAATCTGCAGGGCAGGGGTGGGAGGATAAGATAAGGACTTCCTGAGATATTTTCCTAGCACAGGATCAAATAAGATCTTGTCTCTGCTTGAATATTTCCAGTGGCTCCTTGTTTTCTACAGAACATCCAGTTGAATTAAGACCCTTTATGATATTGAGCTGCATGAGCTGCTTGTATATTTTGGAGATTAACCCTTTGTCCCTTGATTCGTTTGCAAATATTTTCTCCCATTCTGAGGGTTATCTGTTCGTCTTGTTTAAGGTTTCCTTTGCTGTGCAAAAGCTTTTAAGTTTCATAGGCCCCATTTGTTTATTTTTGTTTTTATTTCCATTTCTCTAGGAGGTGGGTCAAAAAGGATCTTGCTGTGATTTATGTCAGAGTGTTCTTCCTATGTTTTCCTCTAAGAATTTTATAGTGTCTGGCCTTACATTTAGATCTTTAATCCATTTTGAGTTTATTTTTGTGTATGGTGTTAGGAAGTGTTCTAATTTCATTCTTTTACATGTAGCTGTCCAGCTTTCCCAGCACCACTTATTGAAGCAGCTGTATTTTCTCCATTGTATATTCTTGCCTCCTTTATCAAAGATAAGGTGACCATATGTGTGTGGGTTTATCTCTGGGCTTTCTATCCTGTTCCATTGATCTATATTTCTGTTTCTGTGTCAGTACCATACTGTCTTGATTACTGTAGCTTTGTAGTATAGTCTGAAGTCAGGGAGCCTGATTCCTCCAGCTCCGGTTTTCTTTCTCAAGATTGCTTTGGCTATTGAGAGTCTTTTGTGTTTCCATACAAATTGTGAACTTTTTTTGTTCTAGTTCTGTGAAAAATGCCATTGGTAGTTTGATAGGTATTGCATTGAATCTGTAGTTTGCTTTGGGTAGTATAGTCATTTTCACAATGTTGATTCTTCCAATCCAAGAACATGGTATATCTCTCCAACTGTTTGTGTCATCTTTAATTTCTTTCCTCAGTGCCTTATAGTTTTCTGCTTACAGGTCTTTTGTCTCCTTAGGTAGACTTATTCCTAGGTATTTTATTCTTTTTGCTGCAATGGTAAATGGGAGTGTTTCCTTAATTTCACTCTCAGATTTTTCATCATTAGTGTATAAGAATGCAAGAGATTTCTGGGCATTAATTTTGTATCCTGCTGCTTTACCAAATTCTTTGATCAGCTCTAGTAGTTTTCTGATAGCATCTTTAGGATTCTCTATGTATAGTATTATGGCATCTGCAAACAGTGACACTTTTACTTCTTCTTTTCCAATGTGGATTCCTTTTCTTTCTTTTCCTTCTCTAATTGCTGTTACTAAAACTTCCAAAACTATGTTGAATAACAGTGGTGAGAGTGGGCAACCTTGTCTTGTTCCTGATCTTAGAGGAAATGGTTTCAGTTTTTCACCATTTAGAACGATGTTGGCTGTGGGTTTGTCATATATGGCCTTCATTATGTTGAGGTAAGCTCCCTCTATGCCTACTTTCTGGAGGGTTTTTATCATAAATGGGTGTTGAATTTTGTCGAAAGCTTTTTCTGCATCTATTGAGATGATCATATGGTTTTTATCTTCCAGTTTTTTATTATGGTGAATCACATTGATTGATTTGGGTATATTGAAGAATGCTTGCATTCCTGGGATAAACCCCACTTGATCATGGTGTATGGTCATTTTAATGTGCTGTTGGATTCTGTTTGCTAGTATTTTGTTGAGAATTTTTGCATTTATGTTCCTCAGTGATATTGGCCTGTAGTTTTCTCAATATCAAAAAAAAACAAACAACCCAATCCAATAATGGGCAGAAGACCTAAATAGACATTTCTCCAGAGAAGACATACAGATTGCCAAAAAACACATGAAAGGATGCTCAGTATCACTAATCATTAGAGAAATGCAAATCAAAACTACAATGAGGTATCACCTCACACCGGTCAGAATGGCCATCATCAAAAAATCTACAAACAATAAATGCTGGAGAGGGTGTGGAGAAAAGGGAACCCTCTTGCACTGTTGGTGAGAATGTAAATTGATACAGCCACTATGGAGAACAGTATGGGGGTTCCTTAAAAACTAAAAATAGAACTACCATATGACCCAGCAATCCCACTACTGGGCATATACCCTGAGAAACCATAATTCAAAAAGAGTCATATACCACAATGTTCACTGCAGTTCTATTTACAATAGCCAGGACATGGAAGCAACCTAAGTTTCCATTGACAGATGAATGGATAACGAAGATGTGGCATATATATACAATGGAATATTACTTGGCCATAAAAAGAAACGAAATTGAGTTATTTGTAGTGAGGTGGATGGACCTAGAGTCTGTCATACAGAGTGAAGTAAGTCAGAAAGAGAAAAACAAATACCATATGCTAACACATATATATGGAATCTAAAAAAAAAAAAAAAGAAAAGGTTCTGAAGAACCTAGGGACAGGACAGGAATAAAGATGCAGACGTAGAGAATGGACTTGAGGACGTGGGGAGAAGGAAGGGTAAGCTGGGACAAAGTGAGAGAGTGGCATTGACATATATACACTACCAAATGTAAAATAGATAGCTAGTGGGAAGCAGCCACATAGCACAGGGAGATCAGCTCCGTGCTTTGTGACCTCCTAGAGGGGCGAGATAGGGAGGGTGCAAGGGAGATGCAAGAGGGAGGGGATATGGGGATATATGTATACGTATAGCTGAATCACTTTGTTATACAGCAGAAACTAACACAACATTGTAAGGCAATTATACTCCAATAAAGATGTTAAAGAAAAGTACACACACACACACACACACACACACACACATACAAAAGACCCTTTATGATATGATACTAACATTCTCAGTGAAATCTATCTTTCTCTCCATTCTACTCTAATGTGACCTAAAATATGCCCAAACTTGGAACACTGTTTGACTTCAGATCATGCAAAAAATGTTGCAAGAGGAACAGCACCAAATTCAAAGTCATTATAAATGGTACGGAATGGATGCAATGGGGGTATCAAAGACAGAAACATCATATCTGGTTTGGGCATGGGGTTGGGGTAAAGAAAGACTTCATGAAGCAGGCACAAATCAGGTAAGGCTAGAATGATGGGCATGATTTCAATAAACATTTATTGAATGCCTACTCTATGCCAGACACTGTGCTAGGATATGGCACAAGGGTGACAGAGAAGGTGGGGGGTCGTGACAAAGAAAGAGAGGTTGAATTCCAGGCAGAGGGACCCACATGGGTATAATAACAGAAATCATGAAGTGCTCAGAAGACAACAAATGAACAATCTAGCTTGGCTAACACCCAAAGAACATATTAGAGAATAGTGAGCCTTGAAAGAGATTACAGCTAACTTTAAAAAATCATTCATCAACATGTACTGTGCACTTGCCCTACATTCAAGACTTTGTTCCAGCACTCGTGAATACAAAAGTGAGTAAGACATAAAATCTGTGTACAAAGAATTATCAATTTAGTAGAGAAGAAAGACACAAATGCAAATGCCGATACCAAAACACAAACTCTAAGAACAATTCTCAAAGGACAATAAGGAGTTCTGAGAACACAAAATAATTCGAGGCTAAATCTCTCTGGAGGATCTGAGAGGGCTTCGTGGAAGAAGAGGAAGTTGAAGAAAGCCTTAAAAAGCAAGGAATGGTAATGGCGGGGGTTGTGTCCTAGCAAAGAACAACACATGCCATGGCACAAGTAAAGCAAAGTGTAAAGCATGTAGGGGACCCAATTTATTAGCTCCGTCTGTAGCGTAGGCTACAACAAAGATCAAGAAGCGGAGAGGATTGGAAAGACAAGTTGAGAGTGGGGGAAGATTGGAGAAGAATCATGGAGATCAATGAAGGCCAGATGAGGATATGGAACTTCAATAGGCAACAGCCAGGCATACAAGTTTTTGAGCAGGAAGATAATGTTACAGCAAAAAACTAAAAAGGAATGCCAACAGGATTGGAACTATGGCAAATAAAACTTAATGTCAGATGAATATAAAATATAAAAGGCATTATTCTTAGTGTACCATTCAACTTATATTTATTTTCTAAATATGCTCAAAAACAGGATTAGAAATCATTGTTTGTTTTATTCTATTTTTATAATAATTATACTATTTAGATTCATATGCACCTTGAAACAACTAATATTTTCAGTGTAAATTTTGACATAAAAGACTGAATGGGCAACATGGAGAAATTTAAAAAGAGCAGGTTGGGACAATGTGTCTTTTGCATTGTCTCTTACAAAGAAAGGGCCCAAACTAGTTAACAGAAAGCCCTCCTTTCTTTGGGCATCTCTACCTCTGTGGGTGCCTTTTGGTTCTGGTTTCATGAATTCAAAAACTAAAACTTATGCAGCTGAGAAAAACAAAAGAATTATTCCTTTTTTTGGAGACAGGTTTAAAATGCTTTTCACAGCTCAGTGCAAGAAGAAAATTCCTTACTGGCAGGATAAGTTTCTAAATATAAATTAATAAAGAGACCTTCTAGATTGAGTTGTTATGAGTTGGGTTTTCTGAAGAACTCATGTTACTTAGGGACATTGGCCCACAGAGCAAATAGGTCAGATCCTAAAGTATAAAGATATAACAGCCATCTTAAAGAATCTCTTAAACAAATGCAACTTATTAATATAGTTGATATAAGGAAAATATGCTAAACGATAGTACTTAAATGACGTGATTCAGGTAGAATTTTTTCAAGTAGAAATACTATATATTGGTTCAGTTTTTTTTTTTCCCCCTATTCTTTTTCAAATTCTTTTCCCATTTAGGTTATTACAGAATATTGAGCAGAGTTCCCTGTGCTATACAGTAGGTCCTTGTTGGTTATCTATTTTAAATATTGCAGTGTGTACATGTCAATCCCAAACTCCCAGTCTATCCCTAACCCTTCCCAATACTGGTCCAGTTTTAAAGTGCTTAATTAGGGGCCTCCCTGGTGGCGCAGTGGTTGAGAGTCCGCCTGCCGATGCAGGGGATACGGGTTCGTGCCCCGGTCTGGGAGGATCCCATATGCCGCGGAGCGGCTGGGCCCGTGAGCCATGGCCGCTGGGCCTGCGCGTCCGGAGCCTGTGCTCCGCAACGGGAGAGGCCACAACAGTGAGAGGCCCGCATACCGCAAAAAGAAAAAAAATAAAAAAATAAAAAATAAAGTGCTTAATTAATTAACAGGAAGTAATGTATAATACTTGCCCCCAACATTAGTAAAATAATTTACAGTGTTCAAAAACTTTTACAAATATCTACTCAGTCACCATGTATTGACTGAGTGTCCAATACATAAAATACCCTTATTCAGAACATCAAATAATTCTGACCTTGTTCTGTAGGAAATGGTTCTCCAAGTCCACCTTTTCAAATTGATCAGGTATCTGTTGACTGGTGCCATTGAAATTAATTGGAAATCCCTCACAAACTTCCCAACTAAGGAAATAAAATATTTAATTGTTCTTGTTAGAATAAAATGAGTTTAATTTTAGTACTCTTTAGCATAATAATTTATGCATCTTATACTCTTTTAGTGAGAGAAAAACCAGTGTATAGTCCACAGTATTTTTAAATGGAAGTTTGTAAAGTACCTTTGTATTTATCATTGGGAAAGGGAAGGCTTTAAATTTTTTCCTTACAATTATTTTTAATGCTGGGGGAGGGGGATTCTATGCCTAATTGATTATTAATAGAACAAAGACACAAAAAATAATTTTTAATCTTACAGAATCACTCATGGTGGAGACCATCATCATTGTTAAAATTATAGTCTACATACACTGGTCTATAAATAATAAAGGATGCTTTTATAACGGTTGTGTTAAGAACATTAGTTTGGTATTTTTAAGAGTCTTTTAAGAGGCAGCACATTCTAGAAGGTACATGGACAAACCACAGACTGGAAGGGTTGGTCCCATTCTTAGCTCAGCCAAATCACTTATTTTAAAAGTGAGCCAATTCTTATCCTAAAGAAAATCACCTAGATCAACAGTGATATGTTAAGGTATACCATATAGCATGCTAGTCAACAGAAAACAGTTCTGGGAATGGTGATAGTATTTTTTTTTCAGTAGTCTGAGAAATATAAATAAGAGTATGATGACTAAGATTTCCAATGATCCGCTCGAGAGTATACAAAGAAAATTCAAATGGAATCCAAAAATTAGGTAAATTATCTTCAAATTAGTTTGTGTTCAATAAGGGAAGTTTCACATTGTTATACTTAGGGAATTAGATCTAATTTAAATCCATTCATTAAAACAGTATTCATTGCAACTAAGGAAGTAAAATTAAGAAGCAGTACATAAATTAAAAATTAAACTCCTAACTAAAGACTGAAGCGAAAGGCAAGTTTAACAGCTTAGAGAAAGATTATTGCATGTGAAATAAATCTTCTCATAAGTGAAAATGCTTATTAAAAAGAGTGCTGAGTTATTTTCTATCTATAAAGAGAAAAAGACAAAATATTATAATCTTGTCTGGAAAGTGCAGGCAATCATTGGGGGATGGAGAAGACCAAAGAGTCCGTCTTTCTAGACATATTTAGCAATAGGTTGACACTAGCTAGACTGAGTGACCTCGTCAGACTGCTTTTCATTCTCTGGATCTGCCCTCCATTTCAGCCTTTTTACCTGTATATTAAGGACCGTTGTAATTCATAAAATTACAAAATATTAAAGCTAGATGGGACCTTATAGATACATCACCTAATCCAACATGGTATCAGTATCATGCTGCAATGTCCAATATGGTAGCCACGAGCCACACATTCCAACTTAAATTAAAATTAATTTAATTAAACAAAATTTTAAATTCAATTCCTCAGTCACACTAGTCACATTTCAAGTGCTCAATGTCATAAAGTTTGTTTCCATCATCAGAGAAAGTTCTATTAGACAGTGCTGGATAGGGGTAATCCCTCAGTTCTTAAGAAAGACAATCTGGGTTCGAATCCTAGCTCTATCATATACAAGTTGTGTGACTGGGCAAATGACTTTGCCCTTCCATGGCAGAGTTTCTGCCTCCTTAAAATGGAGTAATAACAAGCTAATAAGCAATGATGGGATTAAAATAATTGTTTTGAGGATGAAATAGGTTCTTACCCAATTCATTTAGAGCTGTGCCTGGCCTATGGTCAACACTCAATAACTGCTGGGTTTTATTATTAACCCATAGGAAACTGACACCCATGTGCTCACAGACAATCATGAGCAGATATGGGGTTAGTGCCCAGATCTTATTTTTTTAAAAAAATATTTATTTATTTATTTTGGCTGCACAGAGTCTTAGCTGCAGTATGAGGGATCTTTAGTTGCGGCACGCGGGATCTAGCTCCCTGACCAGGGATCGAACCCGGCCCCCATGCATTGGGAGCACAGAGTCTTAACCACTGGACCACCAGGGAAGTCCCAGTGTCCAGATCTTCTAACTCCTGCTCTTCTTCTCACTATGCCACCAAGCCTCCAGCATATTGCTTTTGTTTTCAATTTATCATCATCAAATGAGATGCTTAAACATGAACACTCATATGAGAAAACATATTATTTAATATTTTAATTATTCCATTCAAAACTATTAATTTAGAAACATCCACTAAAAACAATTTTTACATTTCAAATAAAATCGTTACCTTTGCAAAGCAGAAAGTATACTATGCTCATTGCCCCATATGTTTCTTAAAACTCAAGGAAAATTAATAAGTCTTTTAAGCACTAGCTCATTATATCATGAAATAAGTCAATAAACTAAATAATTGCTTATTTAAGATGATTTAAAGAACATCTTTTAGTGTTTAAATCTCACTCTGGGAAAACTGAATTAGGTGATTCAGATTGTTTTAACCGAACACTTGTTAATTTACTTGTCACATCCCAGTAGCAGAACAGCATTAGGATCCAAGAAGGTTTTATATGCAACTGTAATGCCACCTCTGGCAAATGCAGTCACCTGGTCAAAGGTCAAACCCAAAACAGGGTTCAGTGGAGATCTGAAAAATGGAAAAAACATCAAATCTATCTGCAAAATTATACAAACACTGAAATTTGAGTACAGATAAACAATAAAACATACCATATCCATGTCTAATAAAATCCAGAAATAAGTGAATTTCCTATTATACAGCACTATTGTTGGTATCCTATACTTATACCTGACATGCACATTTTAGTTTATTTGTTTGATTTATAATATGTGAAGGATAGTTGCAACACATGTAATTTTTAAAAATAATCTCAATAATAAAAGCAAAGTATTTAGTTGAGAAAAACAACTAACTGTCATTCCTATAATGTTCATTTTTCATGTATAACTACAATGCAATACACCCATGATGATCTTTGGAGCTTATAATCAAATTAATCCTTCATATTTGGCTACAAACAACTATTTTTTTGTGAACTCACTACTATGCTGATTTGATTTGTCATATTGCATACTGTTAGGTACATTGTTTTAAGTTAATTTAATTATATGAGAATTAAAATCAAATGGAAAACAGATCTTAAATAAAAAGAATGGCCACTATGTCAATTATGAGCCATTTTGTTTTTGAAATTGGTGACAAACACTTGCTCTTCAACTTTAGAAACATAGGACTCAATCACATCACCTGTGTAGTATTGCCAAAAATATTTAAACTGAAATTAATCATGAGAAAACACTCACACAAGTCTAGAATGTGGGACATTCTACAAGAAAAGTGCCTGAACTCTTCAAAAAGAAAACCAATGTCATGAAGAATAAAACAAAAGATGGTGGAATAGTCTACATTACAGAGAAATAAAGAAAATAACTAAATGCAACAGATGAAGCTTATTTGGATACTGGATTACAAAAAAAGCTCTAAAGCAGATTTTGGGTAGTATGAACATAGATTACATATTAGACAATATTATATTATTGTTGACTGTGTTAGATATTATACTGTGGTGATAGAGAGAACATCCTGTTCTTCAGTTATGTGACCTGTAGCATTTAGGAGTAAAACTTTATGATTGTGTGGAATGAATCCCAAACAGTTCAAAAGAGAGAGAAAGGAGACATAAGAGAGGTAAAACAAATATGGCAAAATCCTTAGATTGCTGAACCTAGGTGAAGGATATATAAATCTTCATTGTATCAAGTTTTTTGTAGATTGGATATTTTTCCAAAATAAAAATTGGGAGAAAAACAATTAAAGGACTCAAAATAGAAGCAGATATTGGCAAAATCATCTTTTGCAAACAAGTAACCTTACCCCCCATATCAACATATATTAGACACGTTAGAATTACTCCCTGAAAATGAGTATCATTTACTTAGTATGTATTGCACATTTTCTCAATTTTCTCAATATATTTTAACTAGATGGAAATAACTTTTTTGACATTAATTTAGAAGTTTCAATAGTAGCAAAATGCTATAATGGTTCCCTAATGCCTCATATTGGATTCAAAACCAGAAAAAAATAATACATTATGCTATTAAAATAGCTATGATATACAAATATACACACTTATAAATTCTGCCAACTACAATCCTCAGTTGATTTTAGAATATTCCAGATACTTAGTAATTTTTGTTACTTCACAAATATGATCCAATTAACCAAGAGCAAGTGTTTGATCATATTAAAATACTGTATTGTAGCAAACATCATTAAAAACATCATAATTAGTCAGTCATTGCTTTCACTTTAACAATGATATTTAAGAAGAAATTATTAGACACATTTTAGTAAAGCCTTTCCTTGTAATTGGAAGAGCTTGCTAAATTATACAAGAATTCTTGCCGCTTTAAAATTCATCGCTATTTTTATCATTGTAAAAATAATTCTCACAATGTAATTAAATTATATTTTGAAATCTGCCTATAGAAGAAGCACCATTCCTTACAGATATTTTTTAGTTTTATAAATTACACAGCATAAGATACTAGTAAGCATTTTAATTTTACTCTAATGGGACAGATGAAAGATTTTGTAATATGCTACCCACAACAAATCCTACCAATGTCTTCCAAAACCTTCATGGATTTCTGAGTAGATTTGTTTTCTTTGAAATTTTGACTATTAGAATATACAGTAAATCTAATCAGCTCCTATTTCTGTCTATGCTATTTTGTTAAAATTAGTGTATGATCAATTATATTCTACAAGCACTATTTCCCCTATTCTGTTTTACAGATAAAGAGCTGAAAACGAAACAAAACAAAAAGATTAAAAGTAGACAGAAAAGTGTGTTTAAGTTTCCTGATAAGCAGCTTCAGAGTTCATCTGGATGTGTCCTGTCAAAATATGCATAAATTTCCAAGATATTCCACACAACAGCCAGGCTCATCAGTGCCTGCAGACTGAAGCCTTTTTCTTTTCTTGGGAACACAGATAATTTTATGCAGGAATTTACCAATCTACAAAAATTTACACAATGCTCAGTAATAACCAGTAATTATTGTGGGATAATGTAAGGTGCTTTTGAGGAATATAACTTTGATAGGATAGGGTTTACAAGCTTTACCAATTTATCTTTGGCTGTCCTGTCATTGGAGCTTAAAAGGTTAAGACTTTATTTGTGAAAACATAGAGAGATAGTGGGGAATCATGTTGTCTACAGCTTCATAAATCTTGCTTAAGATCCTTTTCAATTACCATCCATTTCTCCTTTAAAAAGGGACAAAAAAATAGAGGAGTGGAAGCAGGTCAGGGCAGTGTGTGACAATGACAGTGTGATGGGCTTGGGCCCCTGTGGCGTTTCCATCTGCTATCATTAAGGTGACTACTCAGACATGAACAAATCCCACTTGCTGTGCTGACAGGCAGACTTCAAGAACTATGACAAGGCATTAAGACAGAAAGTCAGGGGGGTGGGGGACAGAGAGAGAGAGAGATGTCATATCCCACAAACAATACTGCCTCGCAAAAAAAAAAATGCCCCTGGAATTTTATTGGAATTCAAAATAATTTTTTTTTTTATAAAGGGTGCTACTTAGCTTCTCAACTCTCCTTTTAAATTAGCGTGTCCCAGAAAGATTGAGAATAAACACCTTGCTCCTACCTGTATGCTTTACCATAAGAGACCCAAATTTTTTGCTCATTCTTCAGCGAAAGTGGATTCTTAATTTCTTGACTGTGCTCATCGAAAAGACGAATTGAAGAAAAATTGAGGCCTGGTGGGTTGATGGAAGAACCTTGAAGTCTTCGATGAATCTTGAAAAGTAACTGGTGGTGGGGCGGGGTGTGGAAATGAAGAAGAAAAAGAAATAACGTAAAATGTGAACACCTGTGATAAACTGTCTCTACTCTGTAACAGATGAAGTCCAAACAAATGATAATTAAATTCATACAGAATGTTAAAAGAAGTGTGAAATGACGGCAATGTTTAGCTCGGTGTAAAGTAACAAAATGAGCATGGGCTTTTAACCAGCAGGGGGTGCCACAGGCTCGTGATTGAGCTCTGACCCCTTGGCACGGGGACGGAAAGCAGATGTGACAGTCTTACAGAAAGAGCATTTAGCTTCTACACACGGTACCGGTCCTCTTTGATAAGGGTTATGCTTTTCTTGTCTGAGCTACACATTCTGTTGGGTCCTTCCAGAGTATGTTCAAGTTTTACAATCAGCAATCTCCCATCACCGAGACTAACCTCAGGTAACCAACGGTGGAACAATCCACCACTGACAGGACTGCAAAAATAAACATGACTTTCCGGCTTACGCCAATTCACTTAGAAGAACTCTTCCTGGATGTATTAATTAAGAGCTCCGCAGAAGCTTGCGAGTGGCTTCAATAATGGATGTTTTCAAGCTTTAAATAAGATGTAATCGAAGGGTGAAATGCTATTATTTAATATGTTAAATAATAGCATTGTCTGTGTTTGCTTCTATCTTATACTTAGAATCTCTAAATTATCAAGATATTTCTAACTGAAGGCATATTTCAAATGAAAGTAAATCCGGCTGAACTGTGTTGCACATGGACTTTTAAAAGATATTTTTCATCATTATCTGTCACCTTTGTTTGAGTGTTTAGGCCTCTGCTCTTTCCCACTCTGTGCCCCAACTATCCATCACTCTGTTTTCCCCCCAGCCTTCTGTCACAGGCTTCCTTTTCTTCTCTGCCTTGTCAGTTCTTGTGTCTCTCAATTTCTTGTTACTCTGTAATCTCGGCAGGGATGCGGATATAGTTGTAGCCTTTTCTTGCCTAGCTGCTGTTCAGGGTGCCTTTTTTGCTCCTTCTATTAATTACCATTGAAGGTATATTGAGACGTGCTAAATGTCGAGGCCCAGAGAAAAGGAAAGGCGCAAGCCTGTCATATATCTCCAGTTTCCTCACCTATTGGCTATAAACTCTTTACCGAGTAAAATATTTTCTATGACCATTAACTATATCTACAGAAGGCCTAAGGCTTAGGCTTTGCCCTAATTAGGGATAAATAATCTTATCTCCAACTTCATCAGCTTTATGTTGTTTTAATCAGCTCTGCACTGACCAGATATTTTAGCCTTGAGAATCAGAAGGGCTGAAAATGATGATACATCTTTCCTTTCATTAAAGTTAATACTTTTCATCCAGCATAGCCAAGTCCTTTGAGTTAAAAATAATGATTACTATTCTCTTTAGGAATATAATAGGCAAAGTGTTAGAATAGTAAAAATCTGTGTTTTGTTTTTTCACTGGAACCACAAAAAGTTTTGAAATCCATGGACTGTATTTATAAAGCCCTACATTTATTTCTGTGTGGTCTCAGCCCTTGAGCTTATTTTTTGTGGCTTTGCTATTATTTCAGAAAACAAGTAATGTTGATCATTTTTTAAATCACGGTGATTTTGCTTTATAGGCATCTCCTTTTTTGTAAAGGGGGAAGATATAAAAAATTTAAGGCCTGATCCAGGAGAGAAATAAGTACACAAAGAACAGGAGTGTGTGGTAGAGAAGGGATGTGAACACCTGACCACTTAACCAAATTCACTTTCACAGGAGTTGCATTGCAATCTCTATTTTCTCAACTTGGCGACACACTGCATTTTAGGTGTTCAAAGATGAGCATTCGACAGCCTACAGGAGGTAAGGCCTCAGTGTCTTTCATCTCTAGGTCATTGGTGAGGGCTGGGCTACAGTGACCAAAAATAGTGATAATCTTCACCCATTTATCTTTAAAGTTGTTATCACCAGGCCTTTATAGGATAAGAATTTGTTCAGGGACCTGAGAAGAGTGTGAAACATCTTAGGCTAGTGATTGAGACAAGTGTGCACTAAGGGAACAGTCGTCCTTGGGTGTCACAAGGGCTCTCCCAAAGAGCTTTATAATGCCCCTAGTTAAAGGTTTTCCCCTGAATTTTCTTGCATATAGATGCAAACCACAGATCAATTTCAGTGTGCCATTAGCCAACAAAAGCTTTCTACAGAATAATATCTTCCTGTGTAATCTAACATAAATTCCATCTTCGATTTTTTATATGAACCAAAAAGGACAATATTCTATTGTGAAAAAGAGGAATTTACAGGTAGAGAATTCTAGGAAGGCTTTTGTATCATGGTGATTTGTATAGTCAGGGATGTGATGGTAAAAGAAAACCAGCCAAGGCTCTTTATCATTCTCTGTCTAATCAATCAAGGTAGCACTTCCTATCTCTTCTGAGCTCAGCTAATGATCGGATGATCAGCTTTTGTGACTGACTGTGAAGTCCAGGTAATGGACACCACCAGGGAGAGGTAAGTCTGAGGGTACTGAACTGAAGGGGGAAAAAATGGAGCAAGTTTCTGAACAAAGGTCAAGCAACAGAGCCCAAAACACTGGTGTGCGCTCAGGCGAATAACCCCAATTTGTAAACAACAGGGTATTCAGTGTCCTTTCATGCAAGACAAAGACCCAAAATAAAGACCCTGAACATGTTGGTTCTGCTTGAGAAACATCCCAATTGTCTGGAAAATAGGAAAAGGTAAGAATGCCTAAGATAAACCATCTGGACTTGCTCACAATGAGCACAGGAGAAGACCAAGGCTGTGTGTTACTCGCTCAGGGTCTAGGGCTTGGAAATACCCTGGACGCAGAACACACCCTCCACTGGATATCATGTCACTTCTTTTCAATGTGTAAACAAGAGGGCAGTTCCAGAGTCCAGTGTAGACAGATTTTCAAATAAAAGCATAATGAAGATTAAGATGCTATTAAGTGAGAGGTCAGGAGTTAATACTATACTAAAGCTGAGAACCTCGGGAATCCAGAAGTCAAGCTTGAAACTATAAATCTTTACAGATCAGCAAATGATTAATCTTTTTTCAACAGCTTTAAAAATGTAATTGTCTAAATTAACTACAAGTAACTTGGAAGGTGCTCATAGTCATAAATGAATAGTCAGTAAACTCACCCTTTCCATCATATAGCCAGTTTGAATTGGGCTATTAGGCCCCAGATCTTTTTCACTGATACAAACAGAGATCTCTCCAGTGTCTTTACCATTTTCAAATATCTGAAAAATAAGCACATTCAAAATTAAAAATAAATACACGCATACATATACATACATATAAATACATATATAAACACAAGCAGTCCTGATTTTGCACAGTACAGTGTGGACTGAAACCCACGCATATGGTTAACTGTGTAAAGCAAAGACGGCTGGTATGAGCACATGCAAGTAATTGGCAATGAAAAGCAACAGGACTAGAAGAGTATAAAGGAAGTCCCTTGATTCTCCTTTTGGTTTCAGTGTCCTTAACCTGACTGTCATTCCCTACAATCTTAAAATAGAAGGAAACACAGACATTAAAGGAGGAATCACCGACTACACCGAATGCTTACATGGGGCAAGCGTCAGGGAAAGGTCAGCTAGCAACCAATTAACTAGCTCATTTCATTCTTTTTTAAGAACATAAAACCACCAATTATGTAAGGAATGTTTAATTTATATTTAAAATATATCAGTGTTCAGCTCATCTTTTGACTCACTGAAAGGAAATTTAACCTGACAAATTTATTGCATAAAGGTACAATGAAAGCCATCCATTTTAAGTGCATATAAGCAACAAGTTGCTGAGAACAGAGATAAAATTCAGAACATTGCATTATGCAATGCTCATCTGGCAAAAGAAAATGCTAGCTAATGTTCTGGTCAAAGGTATCCAAATAAACCAGTGCCAAAGGAAGCCTCCACTAGAATGAACACCATCCTCTGACCATGCTGAGGGCCCACATGGGGTGTGTCATTCACCAGGCAAGAAAGAATGCAGGCCGATAGAGGCTTGATGAGTAATGTAAATCTTTGCTTTTTACTGTATTTTTTTTCCTCAAAAGTTCTTTTCTTCCCTTTCTGATAGACCCATCACATCAGAGTAGCCATTTTATTTATTTCTAGTGCTATCTCCAGAGAAGATAATTTGGGAGAATATTTTATTTAAATATAAGAAAGAAAACCATCTGTTTTACTTTTGAGACAGTTTGAGAGTTATGTAATTAGTCCTAACCTGGTTTAGGAAATAATGTGCTTCAACAGCACTTCCTGAGGATTTAGGTAAAAAAAAAAAAGGTTTAAAAAAAAGAGTAACAATGTTTAAGAATAGTGGGGTTTTCTCCACTCTGTGCTTTTCATCGTGCTGACAGCCTAGTGGTGATGGTACAGCTGTCAGCCTTGGGGCACATTGCTGCTCCACACTCTACAGTAGCTTTTGCTAAAGGGGATTTTTTAAACCTCTTTTCTGAGAAAAGATACAATTCTGAGCAAGAAATCTCTCTACTTTAGCCAGGAACTTTGTAAACCCAACTGTTGCCTACAAACCTATGGGAAATAATGTGGGAGGAGAAGCTTACTGTCCCAACTATCTCTTCAGGGCCCTCTTAAACAACAGAGCCATTTAGCAATTAAGTTCACAATTCCAGGCAGCACGCATTCTGCAAGGTTAGTGTTGACAAAGGCTCAGTTTGGAGAACTTATTGATGTTCCTTTGTCAAGACTTGTTAGATGTGGAACTGGAGTGCAGCAAATTATATTCTAGAAAATAGCTGTGTAAGTGCTGTCAAACTGAGAAAGCAAATAAGACCTGGACAACACCTAAGACCTTCATTAGCTTAATGCTTTCTTCACTACCGTTAATAAGCCTTCCCTTCTATGTCCAGAAAAGAGTGTTCTCAAGAAAAAAAAAAAAAAAGGCTCTGGCCTCTAAAAGCCCTATGAGGGCGTAAGGAAAAAAGAGGTGCTTTATTGTTTAAGTAAAAGTTTAGGTGTTTATGTGAAAGAAATCTGCCCTCCACTAGTCACTCATATAATGTTTTTTTTTTTCTGTATTTCTACAAAAGTAAAAATTCCCCAAGCTGAAATTCTATGACATTCTGCTTTTCTTAAGGCTCAGCTCCTATTTTTAAGGTCTATACCACTATGATCATTTTTTTTAATCTAAGTATTCTATTTTTTTCTTCCTTTGCATGAGAAGTATTTTTATTTCTATTGTCCAATGTCTAAACAAAGATAGCTCTCTAAACAGAGTTTATATAGGAAAATATAAAATAGTCTACCTTTATTTTCCTGCTGCCTAATCCTTGGCTTAAGAAAAACCAACTGCTTCCTAGTGGCTATCTGCATGCCGTCACCTCCTTATAGTTCTAAAACTAAATTCTCACCCTTGAAGTAGGGTGATACAAAAAGCCAGCTAAAGGCTAGTCTTGAGTCCCTAGCTGAGGAGTAATGAAATAGAATCTAAAAAAAAGGGGGGGGGGCGGGATCCAGATCCTTTCAAAAAACATTGTAGCTAATGACTATTGAAAAAAAATACTTATACATAGGAATTTACTTCTATGCCCTTTGTTACACAAAGTACAGAGTTTCTAGGAGGAGTTTCCCATGAACTGCAGTCTTTTTACTTTCCTTCATGTCAACAATGACTTTTCTTCAGCAGAATTAAATTAGGTTAACACCAATGTTTCACTGTAATGTTGTTAATCAATTCTTCATTCAACAAATATTTATTGAGTGCCTACTATGTGCCATCCACTGCTCAAGTGCTTAAGATACACCAGTGAAGGGCCTCCCTGGTGGCGCAGTGGTTGAGAGTCCGCCTGCCGATGCAGGGGACGCGGGTTCGTGCCCCGGTCTGGGAGGATCCCACATGCCACGGAGCGGCTGGGCCCGTGAGCCATGGCCGCTGAGCCTGCGCGTCCGGAGCCTGTGCTCCGCAATGGGAGAGGCCACAACAGTGAGAGGCCCGTGTAATGCAAAAAAAAAAAAAAAAAAAAAAAAGATACACCAGTGAACTAAGATTCCTGACAGAACAAGTAAGTAAATCATATAGCAAGGTCAGGATACATCCAGGTCTGTGAGGTCTGAAGTTTATACAACTTGGTGGGCCTTCTTTAACAAAAAAAAAATGCAAAAGTACAAATGGAAAACTAGATACAAAATATATACTTAAAATGAGAAATTACAACAATTTACACATATTAAAAAGCTCATACATAGCAAAAAACATGACAAAATCCAGAAAAAGTCACAAAATATTTTCATTAATTTACTATCCAATGCACATTTTTTGGCTGAATTGTCTTCAATCACCTCTTCATTTGGTAATCTTGTAACATTTTCTATAAGGAGACTAGGAATATAATTCCATCTTCCCTCTTGCATGGTTAATCAAAAAATTTCTATTATTGATTAGAAAATTTTCTCTCAACTACACAACTTGGTTGGTCATTTCATAAAAATTTTTAGGACTGATGTCAACTTTGGGAAAAGCTTAATAGTTTAAAATATGAGCTGTAAAATGTGGAAGGATTTTCTACAAGTTACTTGACTTTGTTAATTTCACACACTGTTCTTCCTCCACCACCCATATACTTTTGGTGACAGGCACTTTAGTCCACAGTCAAAAAGCAATATACTCTATGGCCAGCAGGTAGTAGCCATCTTCCTAGAAGCTCTTCCCATATCAGGGTGGCTTAGCCCTAACTGAACTACGATACAGGGAAATGACTGCAAACCAGTAATTACATCCCACTATGATCAAACTAAATGTATCCTCAACTCAACTTCCCCTTAGCCAGACCTCAAAAATGCCTGCAACCACTTCAGCTCCAGCTGGTGCAAGGGAAAACTTGACAGAGAGGAAGTTGGAGTGCAAACAGACAATGCTCTCAGTCAATTGTAGTTAAAATATATTATATTTGCAAATTTTACAGAAACATGTGGCCATGTGAACACATTGCTAGGGCCTCTCCCAGGGTTTTGGAAGGGGCCTAAGCAGGAAAGGGGCCTTGAAGCTTAGGTACATTGGTATCATGGTAAATGCACCTTGGAGGAAGTTAGAAGGTGGTAAGTGCCATGTAAAGAGGAAAAAATATAGCAGGGAAGGGATATAGGGCCTAGGATCAACGAGTGGGATGGTTGGTGGTCGCCATATGAAGCAGGTGATCAGAAAAGGCTTTCAAGAGAGGAAAGATTTGAGTAAAGACTTGGAGGTGAGCGAGTTAGCCAAGCAGATAGCTGGCAGAAGAGCACTGGAGGCAGAGGGAGAGGCTAGAGCAAAGAAACTAAGGCAGGAATGTGTCCAGTATGTTCCAGGAACTACAAGCAGGCTGGTGTGATGGGAGCAGAGCGAGAGAGAAGAAGGGTAAGTAACATGAAGTCAGAGGGTTAAGGGGTGGGCAGCAAAATGGGGGATCCTTGGAGGGATTGGAACAGAGCAGTAACAGGATCTGACTTAAAAGGAGCATCGGGGCTGCTGGGTGGAGAGTAGACTCCAGGGAGTAAAAGTTATCCGAAGGGTGAATGACTGTGGCTCAGAACAGAGTATTAACAATGGACTTGGTTATAAATGGTCAGTTTCTGTTGTTCATTCCAGAGTAATTTGCTCATTAGTGGGGTTGGGAAATAAAATCTGTAGCTAGGCTAATATTTCTGGACCGTGATGTCTGCATCTATGGATGTAAATAAATCAACCTAAGTATAACTTCATATGTAGTTTTTGTGAAGGCACAAAAATGTTTACAAACTATCAAAAGAACTGTATTTACTGTGAAGATTTTATAGAGGCAGTGACAAAAACATAAACCACGTGGGGGGAAGATGACTTGAATAGGATGTGGTTCTTTGACCAGTTTGCCTGGCATCATTTATGACACCTATTTAAGGACGTGTATAAGGCCTAGTGCAGTGCCATTATCGGCCTTTAATGCTATAAGTCTGGTTAAGAGCTAGCTGTCGGGGACCAGCAGGTTCCCAAACTCTCCATAACGGCCGGACAGACCACCCAGGAAGCTCTTCTGTGCGTGAGTGGAAGGCCAAACACCTAAGCTTCAAAATGCCTCAGGAGGCAATGCTGTCAAGAGGCAATAATAGGAAAATGACACCGCAGTGTGTTACCAAAAGTTGGGAGGCTGTACAGTAACAGGATTTACTACAAGAGGTCTGGTGAAGGAAAGGAATATAAAATAGCCCCACAAAACTATTTGGCATACTTCAGGTGAAATTAAATATGTTGGGAAAAGGTTAACTTACATGTTGTCTTGGATTAGGGTCCCCAGGAAACAGACTCTGAGACCAAAATTTACCTGTGGGAAGTTTCCTGCAGAACGTTCTCAGGTACAACACAGGGGAGGGGAGTGAGGAAACAGGAGCGGGCAGAGGGAGAAGGTAAACTGTGATGTAGTTGCAACAGAGGCCTCTGGTGGGAGCTCTAGACCTGGGATGGCCCCTCAGAATTGTCCAGAATTGAGGCCAGGGAGTATGGCTTTGAACCGCCCACCAATCAAATATTGGATGCAGATTGCCCTCAGGATGGGGGCCTAATCTTTGGAGAAGCAGCCACTTCACACCAAGGGCAATTGTTCGAGAAGAATGTAGGTGTGGCAGCTGGAGGTGGGGGGTGGTTATCTCAGTCCTGAAGAGGGAATCCAGGTAGTGTGGCATGGCATCCTCTACACACATGCACAGTGATTCGCAGTGTAGAGTGTGCACACCTTTAAATCACTCAATACTCAAAGCAACTGGATTTTATAGGTGAGTCTGAGAGGTTAAGTGACTTGCCTAGTGCAAATCTACTCATAAGGGGCAGTGAGATCTTTAGAAATCAAGTCCTCTGATTTTTTTCCAGCTTTACTGAGATATAATTATCATATAACATGTAAGTTTGTGCACAACGTGTTGATTTGATGCACTTACATATTTCTAAATGATTACGAGGGTTAGCTAACACCTCCATCACATCACATAATTATACCATTTCTTTTTGTGGTAAGAACATTTAAGATCTACCCTCTTTAAAACTTTCAAGTAAATAATATATATTAGTAACTAAATCACAGTCTTCAGCATTGTATCCCCAGAACTTATTCATCCTCTGACTGAAAGTTCATACCCTTGGACCAATATCTCCCCATTCCCACCTCCAGCCCCACCTCAACCCCTAGTACCCACCATCCTAGTCTCTGTTTCACAAGGTCGGCTTTCTTAGACTCCACATATAAGTGATATCATACAGTATTTGTCCTTCTCTGTCTGACTTATTTCACTTAGCATAATGCTCTATGACGTTTTAAAATACAAACATCAAAATTTACTCTTATATCTAAGATTAGAGATCTAACAATATGAAACTTAATACGAAAATTTTTAAAGGTATAGAAAAGTAATTTATAGAACTTTTTTACCTAAGTCAAAGAACATGAAAATTAAAATGGAATATTTTTCTTATGTGAGAAGCTAATTAGCCATGAAAAAAAATCTATCCAATCAGAATTCAAAGTAACTTTTAGAGATAGAAAATTAACTCTAAGTGAATTAACATTGTATGCACATTAAATCAAATAAATGTGCTATTACTTTTTTTATTGTTACAGACTTGTGAGATAGTTTATAGAATGTCCACATTTTCTATATCTTCTCAAATGTATAATATACTATAAATCAAACTGTAAACATGTCTAATTTTAATATTCAGATAAGAAGATAATCACAAAGCAAATATTAAAATTATGAGATTCAGGCAATGAAAAGTTAATAATGAATTAGTATGTTTATACTGCATATAGGAAAATGTGTTTTCATGCCTAACAGAGATATCTTTAAACTGTACTTAACAGGTAAGGAGACAGTACGTTTGTCCCAAGAAATGAAAATGCACTTATGTGAAGACAAGTTATTTCACTGTTAAACTTCACCAGTCTAAGTGGGACCTGAATCAAAAATCAAATAACATTGTTTTAAAGCCCAGAAAAGGTATATTTAAGAAAATATTTTAAAAGAGACAATTTAGATATCCTCTGTAAGTTGCAGCATAGCCCACCATTTAGAAGATATAAAGTGGGTGACTGCCAATGGTGTAGGATTTTAGGAGTGGGCTAAAAGACTCTGACCCCAAAATACCACTCCCATCAACTTGCCAATACTAGTTGAAATTCCAGTTGGAGGGATACTCTTCTGTCACAATTGAAATACCACAGCTCTATGAGAGAAAATAATATTCGACCTTATTGGTTATTGATCTTTGAGGCTAGGATTTTCAATCTTGGCTTTCTGGAATTCCTCAGAGGGCCTGGGGTAGGGCTGGTGGATAGGGGAGTGAGAGTGGGGAGCTGTGGTCCAAAGTGGGAGATCAAACCTGATGAGTGAGTCTGTGGGGAAAGCCACCAACCTGGCTTCAAAAAGGGTACATCCTACTTTCATTCACTTTACATAGGGCATTCCAAGAAAAACTTTGATCCAAGAAAAAAAAAAGTGTTGATACTGTCTTACCTTGAAAGAAAGTATGGTATGCCTTTTTCCTGAAGTAAGGATGGTACCTGACAGCCTGAACTGGTGGCTGGAGTTGGGTATGGAGGAAAGGCCACGGGGGGCCAAGGATGGAGAGGTCTGCAAGATGCCCTCATCAGCTTCACAGTTACCCTGGGAGTGGGCCTGTGTTCTTTTCCTTTAAGCATTTAAAGTCACATTTCACTGCTTTGTCATAATTTTTTAAAGGGCTTCTCCCTAACCCCATTTTTGACAAAGTAAAATTTCTAAAACAAGGTGCATGATGCTGCAAAAAATCATCTCTCTGTATCCAATTACAATTCTCGCTAAATTCATTACATGAAAATGTTTAAAATTATATAGAAGATAGTGGCAACGTAAATGTGTTTGCCTGATGTTCTAAGCCAAGTAATTTCTTTTTCTTTTTTTAATTTTTAATTAATTTTTTTTTTTTTTTTGGCTGTGTTGGGTCTTCGTTGCTGCACACGGGCTCTTCTCTAGTTGTGGCGAGCGGGGGCTACTCTTCGTTGTGGTGCGCAGGCTTCTCATTGCGGTGGCTTCTCTTGTTGCAGAGCATGGGCTCTAGGCACGTGGGCTTCAGTAGGTGTGGCACGCAGGCTCAGTAGTTGTGGCTCGCGGGCCCTATGAGCGCATTCTCAGTAGTTGTGGCACACGGGCTTAGTTGCTCTGCAGCATGTGGGATCTCCCTGGACCAGGCCTTGAACTCACGTCCCCTGCATTGGTAGGAGGATTCTTAACCACTGCGTCACCAGGGAATTCCCCAAGTAATTTCAATAAGCCCTTTATAAATGAGAATATTTAAAGGAGAAGTGGAACCAAAGATTTTTCACTTTGTCTAAATTAATTTTGTGCCTAAAATTATATTTAATTGGGATTAAAATATCAATATCAGGGCTTCCCTGGTGGCACAGTGGTTGAGAGTCCGCCTGCCGGTGCAGGGGACACGGGTTCGTGTCCTGGTCCGGGAAGATCCCACATGCCGCAGAGCGGCTGGGCCCGTGAGCCATGGCCGCTGAGCCTGCACGTCTGGAGCCTGTGCTCCGCAATGGGAGAGGCCACAACAGTGAGAGGCCCGCGTACCGCAAAAAAAAAAAAAAAAAAAAAAAAATCAGTATCATGTATGTGGGTCCTGTCAGTAGCTGAACATTATATGATGTATTATATACCAGATTTTGGTAAATAAAGGTTTTTAAAAGTTCCTGGGCTCAATATATTTCTTCTCAAGGAAAGTAGGGGCTTTTTTGATGAGAAAAGCATAGTCACATCCCCCCCAATTCTATTTTACTGCGGAAAAGAATACTATATGATTAAATATGAGCCAAATCATCAGACTTCCCCAATTCTCAGCCTCAGAGATCATATTCTCATCTTTCAATAGAGTATATGTTTTTAATGTTATTTGGTTTCTTTTTTATATATCAAATATGCCTGGAAAGGTAATTTTTTCCCCTAATATGAATAGATACTCTGAGTAACTAAAACCCATGCAAAAGTTTATTGCCTAGAGCAATACATTTTTATTTTTTTAAATGCATTTTTTATCATAAAACATTATCAACACTGTAGGTAGAATCTGAAGTAGGAATAGATGCATCACTTCATTTGCACTTACTAGAAAATCTGCATTCATTTCTATGTTCAAATGATGAGTTAATGCTTGATAATATTCATGGTGAGTTGAGCTAACATAGATGTCAGTGGGTAATCCAGGGGACAGGACCATATGCAAGAAGAGAATCTCAGTGACTTGAGCATCTCAAACACTCTGTGAAAAAGCTAATTGAGAGGTAAAGACAAATTAACTGCTATGGAGAAGGACAGTCTCCCTGAGAGAGAGAGTGTGCCTGCAGCAGTAAGGTTCAGTGATTGCATTTAGTCTGCATAACTGCTAGGACAGTAATCCAGCCCTGGCCTGTGGACTTTCCCTGCTGACTGCCCACCTGGCAATTCCCTAGGCACCTTCAAGACTGTCAGGACTGCACAGGGAAAGCCTGTCTCATTACAACGGCTCTGCATGGGAGATTGTGCCCCGCCCAACCAATTGCTCTTCCCTGATTTTGATACAGACACAGTTTTCCAGTTTTTCTCTTCATCGGGTCTAGGAAGGGAATATTGTATCCTCCTGCACATAGATTTACACCTGGCTGCAGATGCCTGTCAGGAAATAGGGTGGGGTGAATACACTGGCATTCCCCCACTCCCCAACAGGCCACCAAAAAAATGAAAAAAGAAAGAAAAGAAAAGAAGGCAAGATGGAAAAGAGCACTGGAAAGAAGGGTAGGTGAGATATTTCAGTGCCTACACCAAAAAAATGAAAAAAGAAAGAAAAGAAAAGAAGGCAAGATGGAAAAGAGCACTGGAATGAAGGGTAGGTGAGATATTTCAGTGCCTACTGCTAATAGCTATCCCATGAGATGTTAGCAGGCATTCATGGGATCTAAAGTTTACTTGCCTTTAAAATGGACAGTCCAACATTTGCCTTGGTGAAATCTACATATGAAAACTGATTATCTCCATAACATTTTTTCCAACATTTAATATATGTTCTTGAAGTCACAACAATAACATTGAATATTCCAGTTTTACTACTCTAGAAACAATTCCTTTGAAAATGAAGTTTTAAGTTGGTATGTTTTACTACATGTACTTAGAGCATATCCTAAATTTGTTGTCCTACTGTTTACTCAAATAATGTAGGTGAAATAACAGAGAAGCTCAGAGATTGTAAATACATATATGGGAAAAGTGGTTAAACAGAAAGACAAGGACCAAGGAATGTACAATGGAAATAAGAACATAATATGCAAGCAGAACAGTGATGACACCATACCCCCCCAAAAAAGTCTCGCCACTTGACCTCAGTTGTCTCCTTTTATTCATTTAATTGTTCCATAGACTCCTAAATATTTAAATAAACTTCCTATTAAATTTTATATATGGTTAGAAAACTTTACATATGGATATATATGGTTAGAAAACTTTAAAAGTTTTAAAAAATGGTCACAAAACAGAATACAAATCTCAAATGGTTTCATGGTGTCGTTGTGCCTTTGGTAGAGCAACTTCAAGTCTCCAAAGCATAGGAAAGGCCAGGAAGGTATTACAGATAAAAATTAGCATATTTTCTGTTATCAACGAAATTAGCCCATTTTCTAAATATAAACAAGCCTGTAAACTAAATGAAATTGTAGTAAAAAGCTGAGAAGACCTACACATTAGTTTTATTGTCTTCAAAAGGAGGTGTCATATTGTTCAGATTAAATAATCAGACTTGGGCCGAAGGTGTTGCAGGCTTCTCTGCCTCTTCCCACTGTACCAAGCACAATGCCTTGTAGACATATGTATTTAATAATGTATGGGTTTATTGGACTATTCACTTAAATTTTTATTTTATTCTGTAACTGGAAGAATAAAAATTGTTAGATACATACTACCTAGAGGATGAACTAGATGCTGGACAAAGACATTCTTTAAAAGTAAATCTCTGAATTATCCCTTTTTAAAAACTTAAATTTCTATATGCTAGGAGAGAACACTACAACCAAGCAATATAAAAACAGAAATGCTAAAAAAATCTCCAAATCACGGCCCTCTGAACCTTGTTTTTATCCAGGTTACTAAATTCCACCATATTTCCCTTGCTCACAGCCAGAGTGGATTCATGTAAAGTTAGTGGAGATTAAGCTTCCGGACCCTTCACTTGCTCTAGCTCCTGAGAATGCTAGAAGTTGAGAGTGCTGGAAGCTGTAAAGCATCAATAGGTGGGGAGGGGAAGCCAGGTAGTAATCAGAGTATTTCTATGTAAGAATGTCTGATAAGTTGCCTTAAGACATCACAGAAGAAAGAATCTGAATCTCCAAGTCTCCATTAATGTGTTGTGATTTATTTTCTCATTCTAAATAAGTAGTCACTTTCAGGCCTAATTTTAAAGAGGCTCCTCTCCCCCAAATTTTACAAGATCTAGGTCCCAGAGAAACTGGATCTGCCTCTACTGGCAGCAAATTGAAGATAACCCACAAAGCATCATTGACCAATTGTGCGTGAAAAGCACTACTAATTCCAGTAAAAGGACTTCCCTGTACCCATCTTCCGCTCATTCCCCTGTGCTTTCTCCCACCTACTCACACATCTCACACTCTTGCTCATCAATTGCCCATCAGATCACCCAACTTCCTACTAGTTTTTCCACCCACCATCCCCTACAGATTTGCTAATACCCTTTCCTATCAATCCTTTCTTTCCTGCTCTCCCAGGGAAACGCTAACATTTCTGACAGCATCTCCATGGGGATGAAGAGGAGGAGGAGTTGCAGCGAAAGAACAGGACTGGGAAGACAGAAGTCACTGAGCCATGGCTGTAGCAGATGTTCTCATAAGGCTGAGGGTGATGGCAGTGACAGGGGATATGGGGTAAGAGAAGGTGTGGAATAGTAAGAAATTGCTCCAAAAGCTTGTTACCTGAAGGGCTTCGTAAATTATGCCACACACTGAGTGTGACCACTAAGGGTAAAAACAATAAGAAATCTCATCAACTTAAAAGGTGCTATGATGTGATGGAAAGAGAATGTACCAGAATACAAAAAAGTGTACGCTATGGTTGTGACTACATATGAGTGCATATGGAAATGATATGCAAGGGTAAGAATGGTTATATAAGGAATAATGTGATTACGGGTGATATAACTTTTTCCTAAAATTCTTCTAACGATGTTATGTTGTGTTTTCAATTTTTTTCTTTTTTTTTTTTTTAACAAGGAACTTTCCCATGGCAGGATGGACATTGAAACTATTCTCGGTCTTTTGTCTTATGTGTCTATTTAAACTGGGTACTGTATTATGAAAAAATGGAACTGAGGCAGTATGGAACACAGAGCATGTCCTTTTAAGAGGTGATCTTCTACTATTAAGACCTAACCAAAATCTGCTATTTTAAAATTATCAATAAGGGACTTCCCTGGCGGTCCAGTGGTAAAGAATCCACCTTCCAATGCAGGGGACACGGGTACGATCCCTGGTTAGGGAACTAAGATCCCACATGCCACAGGGCAACTAAGCCCGCGTGCCACAACTACTGAGTTCGCATGCCTCAACAAGACAGCCCGTGCGCCACAGCTACAGAGCCCGCGCACCACAACTAGGGAGAGAAAACCCACATGCCACAACTAGATAGAAGCCCACGCACCGCAACAAAGAACCCGCGTGCCGCAAAGAAAGATCCTGCATGCCTCAACGAAGATCCCGTGTGCAGCAACTAAGACTCGATGCAGCCAAATAATAAATAAATAAAAGGGAAAAGAATTTTTAAAAAATAGATAAAATTATCAATGAAAGATATGATGAGGATGAGAAGCACAGTGAAGAAGTGAAGGCAACCACACATAATATGAAAAAGCACCCCAGGGGATTTTTGGATCACACCCTGCCTACAGCCCCTAGTTGAACACCTAGAAGCTCTAGAAGATGATGATGACTACAATATATTATGTTTGGTTCTTGAAGCTGAGTCCTGGGCTCACATATGTATTCAACAGTGATACAAATCATCAAATAGAGAAAAGTAGAAAGATAATCATTCCAACTCACTGTTTTATCAAAATGAATAGAAAAGGGGAAAAATAGGTTTTATTGGAGCCATGCCTTTCAGTTATAAATGGAAAATGGATTGATTGATTGATTGATATATCATCTAACACTCTGCATAGCACATGCTACAAGGTGGGATAAAGTTGTTCATAACTACAGAAGTCATGGCCCTTGCCCACAGTGACTCAGAGGTAACTGGGCTGGAGATAGTGCTACAAAAAAGGGCAGTTCATTCACACTCCATGGAAACAGAATTTGGCCAGGCTATTGATATGAACTGATTCTGGAATTAACAGAGGATGGTATGCTGCTGTGACCTATGCTCAACATCTCTCCAGTTGGAATTAGCAAGTTCTCCTCACCTAGAGAGTATGGAAAAACTCCCTAATTCTAAGAGATCTGCAATTCTGAATATTTAGGGTATACTTTGCTAATCCAGTTTTGTCTCTACTACCTAGCTATTTCAGATGTAAGAACTCGTTTAGAAAACTACAGATCTCTATTTCTTTTCCAGCAGTCTAAACACCTACTCCCAAAAATATGGGGGTTGGAGGGAAAGGAGAAAATGCATTACCATGAATAATACACAATAATTTATTTACAATGTTCCATTTAATTTTATATGAAAAACATGTCAGTCACTTTGGCCATCCAAGACCAACTTGCCTTTCTAGACTAATTACTGGAAAGTCCTATGTGCTCTGTGTTGTACACGACCCTGCCTTTGCCCACTCAGTGGCTATGGGTAGTTGAATTAATGTCAGGGACCTAGGTAAGGCTGGACTGACCCAAACAGATTCTCTCTTTAAATGATTTGAACTAGGAGACACAAAGACTCTAGTCAGATGATGATGGCCATTTAAACCTAAAAGTTAGGGAGAGCTAGGGGCCATAATTTTCCTCCTTGTACGTACAAAGGAGTAAAAAGAGAAAGCCAGCTTGCAGAAAGAAATGAGAAATGAAAAAGCTCAGAAAGATGAGGAGCGGAGAGACTATGGGGCTTCAGGAGAAAGAGATATGGAAAAGAAGTGACTTTCTTGTGAGAATCAGCTGTACTTCCTGGTTTTCATTTCTGTGAGATTCCTTTATGTTTTCAACAAACCCTCTTTTTATTTGAAATGGTTTGAGAGGGTTTGTGTTGCAGGTAACCAGAGAGTTTTTACGTAAACATGGGATTTATATCATAGAGCAGATGGGGAAAGAGGAAGCTCAAAAGAGGGGAGAAATAAAATGAAAGTTCCCTGGACCCCAAGCCTGGCCAAGTGCTGACAGGGAAAGGCAAATGTGGGGCTCTGAAATGAAAGAAGTATGGTTTGCAGGAATCTTTGTTTTTGCTTTTGATTGGCTTTTTTTCCTTTTTATTTTTTATTTTTTTAATTTTTTTTTAATTTTTTTTTTTTTTTTTTTTTTTGCAGTACGTGGGCCTCTCACTGTTGTGGCCTCTCCCATTGCGGAGCACAGGCTCTGGACGCGCAGGCTCAGCAGCCATGGCTCATGGGCCCAGATACTCCGCGGCATGAGGGATGTTCCCGGACCGGGGCACGAACCCGTGTCCCCTGCATCGGCAGGCGGACTCAACCACTGCGCCACCAGGGAAGCCCTTTCCTTTTTATTTTTTTATTGAATTATAGTTGACATACAACATTAGTTTCAGGTGTACAACATGGTGATTTGACATTTATGTACATTATGAATTGATCACCATGATAAGTCTAGTGACCATCTGTCATCATACAAAGTGACTGCAATGTAATTGACTATATTCCCTGTGCTATACATTACATCCCTGTAGCTTATTTATTTTATAACTGGAAGTTTGTACCTCTTAATCCCTTTCACCTATTCCGCCCAACCCCCCCCCCCAACTCCCTCCCCTTTGGTAACCACCAAAGTTTGTTCTCTGTATCTATGAGTCTGTTTCTGTTTTGTTTGTTTGTTTTGTTTTATAGATTCCACATATAAGTGAAATCATATAGTATTTGTCTTTCTCTGTCTGACATTTCATTTAGCAAAATACCCTGTAGATCCATCCATGTTGTTGCAATGGCAAGATTTCATTCTTTTTATGGCTAACATTCCATTGTGTATATATATATCCATTTCCTATCAATGGATACCTAGGCTGCTTCCATATCTTGGCTAAATAATGCTGCAATGAACATAGGGGTGCATATATCTTTTCAAATAACTGTTTTCGTTTTCTTCAGATAAATGCCCAGAAGTGGAAGTGCTGAATTGTATGGTAGTTCTATTTTTAATTTTTTGAGGAACCTCCATACTGTTTTCCATAATGGCTGCACCAATTTACATTCTCAGGAACAGTGTTCGAGGGTTCCCTTTTCTCCACATCCTCACCAACACTTGTTTTTTGTTATATTTTTGATAATAGCCATTATGACAAGTGTGAGGTGATATCTCATTGTAGTTTTGATTTGCATTTCCTTGATGGTTAGCGATGCTAAGCATCTTTTCATGTATCTGTTGACTATCTGTATGTCTTCCTTGGAAAAATACCTATTCAGGTCCTCTGCCCATTTTTTAATTGAATTGTTTTTTTTTTTCTTTTTTTTTTTTTTTTTTACGGTACGCGGGTCTCTCACTGTTGTGGCCTTTCCCGTTGCGGAGCACAGGCTCCGGGCGTGCAGGCTCAGTGGCCATGGCTCACGGGCCCAGCCGCTCCATGGCATGTGGGATCTTCCTGGACCGGGGCACGAACCCGTGTCCCCTGCATTGGCAGGCGGACTCTCAACCACTGCGCCACCAGGGAAGCCCGTTTGGGGGTTTTTTGATGTGTGATTTCTTTATATATTTTGGATATTAACCCCTTCTTAGACATATCATTTGCAAGCATCTTCTCCCATTCAGTATGTTTTTCATTTTGTTGATGGTTTCCTTCGATGTGCAAAAGCTTTTTTGTCTGGGATAGCCCCATTTGTTTATTTTTGGTTTTGTTGCCCTTGCCTGAAGATCTCCAAAACAATATACTGCTAAGATTAATGTCAAGGCAGCATACAAGAAGCATACTTCTTCTAGGAGTTTTATGGTTTCAGGTCTTACATTTAGGTGCAAAATGGCAGATTGGATCTGTAACCAAGTCAGAAATCTGAAAAAGAACAATGCTACTGGACTACAGGAACACTTGACCTTGATGTCTTGAACATCACTTCCTAAGCCTTTAGCTGACTAGCACAGACTATGAGAAATATATTATCATGTTTACCTTGGAATTACACTTCCCCAAAGGTCAATTTTTACATGGTAACATTCTCATTCAAAATGTAAACAAGGAATGCCATTAAAGAAATAAGCTATAGACAGAAAATATAATGTTTATAATGTTATTTGCAGAATAAGACTGAATATTAAGGGGAATTATAGAGATAAAGACTGATCAAAATACAATTACTTCGAATGTTATCACATTCAAATATGAACATAATCAAAAGGAAATGAAGAATTGTAGTTATGGTTCTTTAGATGAAAAAGAGCCATACTATGAGTAATTCAATTTTACTAATTATAGCCTCTTGAAACATGAGATATGAGATTATAGAACAATCTTAATTTGACAGACTTAAAAGTATTTAAACTCCCTAAGCTTTCAGTACCTAAACCACTTTAGCTGAGTATGAGTTATTTTTTTTTTCTCTTCCAATGATGCAATAGCAAAGGGTAGTTTAGGACATTTAGCCATCTTATCCTAACAAATAACCAATTCACCTTTTTTTCCCAGTATATTCTTACGTATTGATTTCACCAAGTGAACTCAGACATGTGTCACACTTATCCAATACAGATCCTTTTCCTTGGAAATGTAGTTATAACATCAATCAGTCACCTGGCCTTTCACCTCTAATTCCTATGGCCACTGTCTGTCAATTTTAAAGCTTGTCCATTTCTCCAAATAAGTTATTTTTAAAAACTGAAATACACAGTGACTCCTGTGAAAAATATATGTTTCTTAGAAAAGCATGTAAATGTTCATGATTAAATTTCTTCATTAAAATTACTTTTCTGGGTTGAACACTAAAGTTTATAAAGCCATATTTCAAAGACTTCTAGATATTTTCTTTTAGAACATATTCCCTGAATGGTAGTATTAGCACTTGTAATCCAAACTCCAGTTTGAGGAAGACAACACAAAAAGAAATCCAAGCTGAGTAGCATTATTACAAGGGTCTTCAAATGGAGCAGAGTGTTTTGTCTCTGGCTGAACCCATTGAGAGTCACAGAATGACACCCACCTTGAGCTGCAGGCCTCCTGGGATAAGAGTGTTTGCTGGAAGGCTTTTAATGTGTTCGTAGACATAAGAGGAGAATTGCTCCTGCTCAGCCTGTAATTGGGGGCCAAGTTTAGAGAGATGACCTCTGTTGCTTTTCATAGCTGTCTGCAATTCATCAATCAGCCTGTTCACCTGGAGGGGTTAAATTACAAGAGTTGTTAGCAAGAAGTAATTGTTGATGTCACACCTATTAGATTTTTGAGTACTTAGTTTGATGTGGGGAAGATGACTTCAATATAAGAATTTAAGTACAGATCTATGTTCAAGTAAAGCGAATAGGTGATATATACATTCCTTCATCAATAAATTTTATTTATGGGAAAATTTCTAACTTTGTACTTCAGTAATATGGAATAGGTACCCATTTACAATTGCTGAATAAAAACTGTTTCTAGATACAAAAAGAACCATGTACATTGACAAATTTGCCAAGGACTTTTAAACTGCTTAACAGAATAAGACCTCTCTAAGACTTTAAGTAATCCAATATATGCGCCAATGACAATATTTAATTCTATTACATGTACCTTCCTTTTTTTTTTTTTTTTTTTTTTTGCCTTACACGGGCCTCTCACTGTTGTGGCCTCTCCCGTTGTGGAGCACAGGCTCCGGACGCACAGGCCCAGCGGCCATGGCTCCCGGGCCCAGCCGCTCCGCGGCATGTGGGATCTTCCCGGACCAGGGCACGAACCCGTGTCCCCTGCATCAGCAGGCGGACTCTCAACCACTGCGCCACCAGGGAAGCCCTACCTTCCTTTTAAGAATATTTTATTTTACCATCTGTATGTTACCTTTAAAATTTGTAATATGTATATTAAATTCATTAACATTTTGTGGCCTTTTAAATGAATCAGTCTGTTCTCTTCCTTCCAAATACTTTAAAATATAATTTTCCAAATTTCATAAATACAATTTTTCAAAATATCCATACTTCAAAGACAATGCTCTGTTTTAGACAATATTTTGAATATATACAAATTTCTGAATAATGCATAGAATTTTTCCAGAAACAGCAAAGGTTTAGAAACATGTACCTTTTATATTTAAATTTCTGGATTTCTAATCAGAATATTTAAGAGACATTAAGAACTTGACTTACAGGTTATTAGTAAGACATACTGAAGACTCAAAAATAGTAAGTTAATATTTTAACCCTTATAGTTTACAAATTAAAAATCATTACAATTCTTTGACCCTTCACTGTGTTATATAAACTTATATTCTCTCTAATAGATTGGATTCTTACATAAACACTGGTCGATATATGGTAGTGACCAAAAGAGATGAAAAGCAGAAATTCTCTTTATCCATGATCTTTAAAGTGATCAAATTAGACCCATCTAGAATTATGAATGACTGTGAACAGGGCACGGATTTTTGAAATATTGGGTTAAAATGCTGGCTCTTTCATTTACTGACTGAGAGACTTTGAACAGGTAATAAAAAAACCTCATTCATAAATGAAGAATAATACTGACCTTACTATATTAAGAATTAAATTAGATTAAAGAATGGACAGCACAATGGCTAACCTATAATGTCACATGTACATGGTATATTATTACAGTGTTTTCATTTTTAAATAGAGTAGTTTTCTGCAAATCAAGTTTTAATTGTTTTTCTTGGCCTGTCTTTCCTATTCCTACCACTATTTCACATGAAGAAGATAAAAATTTGAAACTATTTGCTACATAGATTCTCAACCTCACTTCAGTGTCCACAGATAAAATGCAAACTCCTTCTCCAAGAGTCTCCCATGTAATGACAGCTCATTGTCTTTCTTTCTCTCTCAGCTGAAAATATGGTATTTGCCAATGGTATGGTATTTGTCAATGAAAGTAAGTTTGTACTATTATACATATGACTTGAATATTTACTTTTCTACTTTACCTAGTTAATTTGAAATATATATATAATAATAATATTATGTATATATATATATATATATATATATATATATATATTACTTCAACTATATTTAACTTTTCCCAAGAACTTTAGAAGCATTATATGCATATAAAGCTAATTTAAATGATTCTTATTTTTCTTTGGCGTCCCATATCTTTCTTATTTGTCCCTATGTGATCAATCATATACTTTCTTTAAACAATGCTTTTTTCTAAATAAGGAATTGGCAAACTTCTTCTCTATAAGGGCCAGATAATATTTTCAGTTTTGTGAGTTATAATGTTTCTATCAAAACCGTTCGACCCTGCAGTTGTACTTTGTAAGCAGCTGCAGACAATATGTCAACAAATGGACAAGGCTGTGTTCCAATAAAACTTTATTTAGAAACACAAGCAATGGGCTAGATTTGGCCCCAGGGCTGCAGTTTATCAACCGTTCTTCTAAACACATATATTTCCTCTCCTTCCTTTCTTTTCTTATAAGTTATACTCTGGCCAAGCCTTCATCTCCTCATCCCCTCTTGCTACTGGTATTACCAATATACCTACTGAGTGGCCTCCCTGTCCCTAGTCTCTCCCCCTGTAATCCATCCTGCCATCTCCACCTAATTAATCTACCTCCAATAGTATAATGAACCTTCAAGTAGCTCCCCCCACCGCTGCATTCCTCATCTTGCTATTCAAGATTCAAGACATTTTCTTACTTTCTAGAACAAATTTCTATGCTTTCCACAGTACAGTTAACCCTATAAGAAAGTCATAAAGCTTAAAATATGGCAATGATGGATGATTCAATATTAGTCAATGTTTTTCATCCTTAACTTTACATACTACCTTTTAGCAGTATTATCCTCAAAGATGATGGATAATAGTATATTCTACATACCAAAGCTAGAGACCAAAGCAGACCAAGTAACTTGCTCTTATAGGTATGTGACAAAATTAAAATCTAATATCCAAAGGCCTTAAATAGAAAGAGTCTACTTCTGGAAAGCACCAATCCTCTCTGAACCTATACCCAGCATCATTTGATTCAAGAAGATATAATTTTATGTAGTCTTTAAAATATACTAAGTATCATGCAATGTATTTTGTTAGTCAGTAATACTGCTCTCTTTAATTTTATGTACTGTACCTAGCGCTACAGCAAGCCACCAAAACAAAAAAAAAAGAACGAATTTCAGGCTTTGATTTGAGAGCATCTTTATACGACTTGTTATACTGTCACAATCCATAGCTTTTCACTGATAGGGGATTTCATGTGACATCAGAAATCAACCATACAATTGATGATGTCATTTGCATTCTAAAGGGCTATTGGTTAAAGCCTTAAAAATTTCATTTCCCATAAATTCTTCGTTGCTTCAAAAAATTTCTCTATCATTTTTGCCATTTTCCTTGGCCCCATGATTATCTGTTAATGTATGTGAAGCATAATTATAGCAATCATGGCCTGTATTTTTAATAACTTAAAACTATCAAATAAGATGCCCTAGTAAAGATTAACTTATATCTTAAACATAGGAGAAAATATATCAAGAATCATGCCACTGACATTTTGATAAAGTTTCCAACCAATTTTCCTCAAACTTTGTTACTTTAAAAATTCATAAGGAGATAACCAACAAGGTCCTACTGTATAGCACAGGGAACTATACTCAATATCTTGTAATAACCTTTAAGGGAAAAGAATATGAAAAAGAATATATGTATATGACTGAATCACTTTGTTGTACACCTGAAATTAACACAACATTGTAAATCAACTATACTTCAATGAAAAAAAATGCTTTTTAAAATTGGGGGAAAAATTCATAAGGTCTTTTATTCTCAAAGTGCTACATTTTATGTGTTACCCTGAAAGATAACGCTATGCATGAAAGAACTCAAACCAAAATCGGATAGGTAAAACAATACTCCTGAATTATATTACATGATACGATTTTTTTTTCAAATCACAGATGCTGCTAAAAGGGGGGAAAATGTTCTTTAAAATTCTTCATCATGAATCTTTTTTTCCTGCAAATCCTTTTTTTTTCCTCTCTACAAAGGCAATGTGAATGGGGGCAAAAGAAGACAAAACTTGACCTTTTGTGATCCCAGCATTAATGGGTCTGTTCATAATTCAATCTATGTGTGTGTGGGAGCATCCATGTGGAAACATAGAGGCCTGAGAGACATAAAGCCTTTCCCTTTAAACATTATCTGACCCTATCAGTCCCATTCACAAAAGAAGGCTTACGTATGCATATGTTGAAAAAATGCACCATCTCATTGTGCAGCAGAAAGCCTACACATTCTACTCTTCATTCTCTGTAGAAATGCAGCACGGAAGTGACACTTGTACAGAGTTTGGGAGAGTGACAAATGAGCAGAAGGTAGCAAAAAAAAAAAAAAAAAGAGAATTCTGGTGAGGAAAAAAACCAAACTTCTGAAAGAATGCAAATGCACACCTGTCTATAAACATATACATAGGCTTTTGCATAAGATGTAGGGCATTTTGGTCATTCATGCAACCCTTGAATTTAATTGAATTCTCAAGATGATTTAGAGTAAACACAAAATATTATTCTGTTTATAATCATTCTAAAATGTATACCTATCAAAGTTGTACACTCTGAACCATACATGGTGAATACTGTACTTTAACTATTATGAATGACTCTTTGAGGAGCTCCTGGTTTTTCTAGTGATGAGTTCAGCTGTTGGCCTGAATGCTATGTGGCCTGGAGTCCATATATGTTAATGAGGAGACTCCAGAGCACTTTATACTGAATTGTCACTTGAAATCAGCACAAAGGGTGGCAGCCTCCATGCTAGGAACATTATCTTGGCATGCAGCATATGGGATAGTCTCAAAGCCGGGTCAGTGCTTAAACTTAAGACCAAGACACTTTCTAATTTACAGCATAGTTAAGAAGAACCAGAAAGGGGACAGGGAGATAAAAATGGGTGTTTTAAACTCCCTAAAGTCTCTTACTTGGTTCAGGCCCAAGGGTACAATGTTTTTCAGGTTAAGAAGTGAACATAATCAGACTTGACAAATGAAGGCTAGAAAAGACATAGGAATCTGTGAGCAAAATTAAGTATCTCTTAATCTTAAAATTAAGGATGAGCTGCAGTGTAACCACAAGGAAAACTGAAGTGTGTACCGTCTCGTATTCCAATCACTTCCACTACTCCCAACTTTCTAATAGATTTCCAGACCCCTTCTGAGATGGAAATTATTTTGGAAGGAGATCTATATTGTTTCCAGCCAGGGGTCACTTATGTGCTGCCTTTAGGCCTATTTGAGTCCAACATCCCCATCAACTCATGGGGGAAGGGGTGATTGAAAATAGAGACATTTAAAAACATCTTTATAACTCATCTGGCAAGAGGGGTATGATGATGGCAATCAGGATGATGTCAAGTATACTTTTGGAGGAAGCAGTAAGAATGCACTTCACAGACCTCCGGCTACAGGAGCATAACTGACCAAGGGTCCAAGCTATTATGCTCTTACACCCATCACCAGGTTGGCACCAATGGCCAAGGATACTAAAGCAGGTCCAACACAGGGAGTCACAAGACTCCTCTGATGGACAACTTTGACTCAAGGATACATCAGCAGCTTTGCCAAACCCTCCTTAGACTGCACAACAGTCTAGGATACTTCCACCCAGTCTTCCCTTCCTCTCTCCTTCACTCATGTTCAAGCCTGCATTTCAGTCTGACAGGTCTCCCAGCTTTACCTAGAGCTCTCCCTATTTTCTCTCACGGCATTTCTTCTATTAAAATCCATATACATTTCAAAAAATTCCATCCTGGTGTCAACTTTTCAGAGAATCTGGAATAACACACTTTTTTTTTTTTCTGGAATAACACACTTTTAAACTGACAAAAAAATTACACACAGATTTCCAGTAGACCATTTCTAAAAAGCTTGATACAGTTCAACATATACCATCACATCGAAGTAGTCTCGTGATGCATACGTTATTATTATTCCCAGTTTTCATGTGGAAAAATTACATGAAATAAAATAAGATTTTAAGATAAAAATACAGACAGCAGATACCTAAATCTAAATCTCATATTTCACGATGTTTACTTAAGGTTTTGAAATACATCTAGAAATATAGTTTTTGTAAAAAAAATTGTGGGCAAAATTAAATGTTGGAGTAATCTCCCCATCCCCACATTTTTCATTTCTCTTTACCATCATGATTTCACATCTCTGTATATGAATTAGGCACAAAACTTGATGTCACTGACTTACACATCAAAATTAATAAATCACTTTCAAATTAATGATATAAAAATTATTCTCATAGTGTATGGAATATATTTAGAGGTTCTTACACACACGCATTCATACCCACATACACAATAAATATTCCCTTCACTGTGTGATTTTTGAAGCAAACAAAAGGCATTTGGAGTCATAGCTGATCAAGCAAATATGTGACCAAATAAGGCCCTTAGCAGGAGAAAAAGTGATGTATATAGGTACTAAATAAACATTTAGATGATAATAAAGAAGTACCAAGTAAGCATTAATACTGTTGGATTTTCCAGAAAAAATAATTTTCATTTCCAGCTTTGGTAACAAGGTGGCATTAAAAATGATATTTTTAGCATAATGATCATTTTCCTGGGCCACTTCAAGTTTCCAGTTCCATTGAAATTATAGTTTTGCATGAAATATCAACAAGCAAAATAATTACAATATTTAAAATGCAGAAAATAGTTAATCTATTCATTCTTTTAGATTATTTCTATTTATTCTCTAATAATAATTTGTTATTATAGATACAATTTTAATTATACTAATTCAACTAGAGACTTTTATTTGCATTTCCTAAAGTTGACGATATCAAGATATATGATAGATTCATTTTAAACTTACTGTGAAAATGTAATAAACTGTGATAAACAACATTTTTCAATTGGATAGAGGACAATATTTTTTAAATCTAGAACTAACAACCTAGTTTTTAACTTGTCAATATTAAGTGGAATGGGTCAGAACTATAATTTAAAAATATACAATTGTTATTTGTTTTATCTTAGAAAAATTCAAGTTGAATTTTTCTTATTCAAGTTGAATTTTTCTTATGAAATATTTCCTACTGAGATTACCAATTAATGTTTATAATATAATCTTTAATACTGCACATATATAAGCCCCAAATATTAAGGTAGTCTCTAACTTAAAGAATTGAATTCACTCAGGAAAATTTGATGCATTATACTTGTTCATCTATTGTAAAATACATAGTTAGCAAAGGAGATGCAATTACCATGATAAGAAAATATTAAAACCCTAAAGCTTGGATAGATTTCTTTGCCAAAATGTCAAAAGAGAATTACATGAAAGTTTAATTTTTAAATATTCATGCTATCTTATTTTTTGAAGTTGCTTATAGATTTTATTTACTGAAAGTAGTACATGGAAATGAGCAAATTCATGATCTTTCCTCAGAAAGATTAAATGCTTTTGCATTCCAGGAAACTACATGAAAATCATTTTTCCCTTTTGTCTAACACCAATTTTGTATTATTATTTCATTTATGGAATATGCTGTCAACTTCACAGCATGAGCTTTGGAGAGAAGAAGCCTTGCTTTAATAGTTCTTCTTTACAATATTGCCTACAGGATCTTATGATTAGCTCACTTAGGCTTGACATTTATAAACTACAGTTTTTCCTTGATAAGAGATAACATTGCTAGCATTTCTAAAATTCAGAAAGATAATTCTATTCCTAGAAAGTCAGAAAATAAAGATTTTATTATTTGTTCAAAGTTCAATAAAATTTTAATGTTTTTCCTATGTTAGCATAGTCCATAATTTCTAGATTCCAGTTGCATGTAAAAATTTCCTAATTTAGGAAATTTATGAGAAAGTATTCATAAGTAGTTTTCAGAAAATTATAATATGATTTATTCTTTCAAGCATATAACTATTTTTCAAGCTGCCTATATCAATACAATGATTTCCAGTTTTGACCAGTTTTTTTCATTATGTTGTTATCAGATAACCAAAGTTGGTTCACTACCAAATCAAAGTAAAATCTGCCTTAATTTTAAAATTAGTATTTATTGTAGTTTTACAGTACAATTTAAAAAGTAAGTTCCTTACTTCTTCTTGTGCCTTATGCTGTTCCTTTGCTGTCATTGAAAGAATGACTTTTTTGGTAATTTTCCCTTTCTGTTCATCCACAGCCAGGTTCAACTAGAAAAATAAATAAGTAAATGACATGAAAATAGGCACCTATTGACACCTAATAGCAATGTTTATTCAAACAACTAATTTAGCATAATCATGGAAGGTGATTTCAAATTAATTTGGCCCATACATATGTGAAAATGAATTCCATTTAGATTAAATAAGTCAAAATGTTTTTATATTTAAAACATTTAACACTATTTTTCACTTCCACTTTTATTGTTTTTAAGCTTACTAAAATATGATTTGGGAAGGGGTCCTTAATTGCAGACATTTGACACTGATGAGTACCTTTTAAAAGCATTTTGTCAAAATTAGCATAGCAAAATTTTTAAAAATTAGGCTGATATTCCTATTCAAATCTTTCATTGCCAGTAGGGAATAAATTGGCTGCTGTTATGTCAGGATAAGAATTCAAGGAAATAAACCAAAAGCAAATGTCAATTCACTCTCGAATGGTTCAAAATGATTTACAATATTTCACGACAAAGAGTAAGTTTTACCTTAAATACCTGAATGGTTACTTCCAATCTGCTCCATGAACAGAGCCAGATAGAGGTCTTCTACTACTGCTGTAAACCCATGTTATAAAAAGGTGAATGTGGTTCATTCTATATTTCTTTATAAACAATCCCCACCAAAACAAAATGCTATTTTTGAGAAAAGGAAAAAGCTAAACTTACACAGTAATATTCACTCAGCAGATTGGTATTAATAGGAAGAAAGAAAATAACAGCCAGATACAGAACCTTCTGAATTGGAATATTTAACAATTCTTAAGCAATAGATGTGCCATGTAGTATCTCCTTATTGAAGATTAAGAATGAATAATGACCATGTTTCTTTTCTTTTGTTAATGCTGTTGTTATTTTAAATAGGCTTTCTCAATTGTATGCCTGGCAAGTCATGTTTGAGTCAACATGAATCTTTAATCTATACCTGCCTGAAGACCCACTCCTATACTTGAGATAGAATGGGAGTGGGGGTCAACAATATAACCTCCTCAATCTACCTATTCTTGAATAGTATCAAACCTGTGAAGTCTTCATCTACTCATATGTGACACAGCTCAGTTTATCAGAGATTCTGTTTTGGTAGAGGAGAAAAGTCTAAGGAATCCTTAGGTGATCCTGATGATCAACTTAGATAAGGAGTTGACAAACATTTCTATAAGAACCAGATAGTAAATATTTAGGCTTGGGGGAAAGGGGGACAGACAAGTCTCTTCTGCAATTACTCAACTCTGTCCCTGTAGCACGAAATATAAAATACATAAACAAATGAGTGTGGCTATGTTCCAAGAGAACTTAAAAAACAAACAAGAGGCAGACTGAATTTGGACAGCAGGAAATGTTTGCAAATGTTTGCCTGTCCTAGACTGAGAACCACTGAAAACAAGTTAAAAAAAAAAAAAAACCAACATGTGATATACATGATGACTACAGTTATAATGTTATATGGTATATTTGAAAGTTTGTTAAGACAGCAGATCCTAAGAGTTCACAACAAAAAAAAACCATTTTTTTAAACCATAAGAAATGGTGGATGTGAACTAAGCTTACTGTGGTAATCATTTCACAATATATAAAAGTCAAGTCATTACGCTATTCACCTTAAACTTACACTGGGCCATATGCTAATTATATCTCAATAAAAACGGAAAAATCATCATGTGAAGCTACTTAGAATCAATCTCCCCAAGAAATATTTTTTCCTGTGCTAAAGTAATACAGAAAATGTAATATTACAAGAAGTCAAATATCAAACTCAACTTCCACACAAGGAAGCCTATGTGTAAACTGTGGCACAACGTACTTGTGTCAAGTCTCTATGATTATTTCTTTACCAGGGGCGTCTCATTTATCAGGGAGGATATGTGAAGGAGAGTGACTGGGGAATATTCACCAAGGTCATCTTTTCTTCATAAAGTTAATTTCCAAATGCAAAAACATTCAGAGCAGACCTTTTTTTAAGGGAAGCAAAACAAAACAAAAACAGAGCTATAAAACTCTTTGGTGCCACTGCAGTAGGTCCGATTCAATGTGGTCTCCCAAGACCATGACATGTAGAACTGCTTCCAAGTAACTCTTTAAAAGGTAGGAATTCTTTACCTATAAAACCACTACAGTTGGAAAAATCACCTCATTCTAACACTCAACTTCTAGCACTATCTTAATCTACGTAAGCTGAGGGAAAAACATATCAACATTACTGAAAAGCATCATATGCATAGTACCAAATAGAGAACCCAGTAAGATATTGAGAAATAAATTGTCAACAAAACATAAGGTTACATACATGGGGCCTTTTCTGAAAACAGCCCAGACATTCAAAAAGAGAGATATCTTAATACAATCATTTAGAGGAAATTATTGAAAGTAAAAAGTCAAATTAAGAGAATGCATATTCACTTTGAGGTATTAATAATATGCAGTGCAAACAGCATCTCTCCTTCAAATTCCAGACACAATAACAACAGTAAGATTCTTCTCTCCTGTCACTTTGGAGAACATCCTTTTTCTTCATTAAGACAAAACTAAATGCTTTTGATTTGCTCTTCTTACTTAAAATATATGAAATAATTTTTTGTCAATGGGCTTGAAATTTCTGAGGCTAATTTTCATGTATAAAGAGGTAGACACTTCAAATTAAAAATCAAAACAAACAGGAAGGATGAACATTTAGGGCATTATACTAAGTGAAAAAAGTCAGATGGAGAAAGATAAATAGCATATGATCTCACTTACATATGGAATCTTAAAAAAGAAAAAAAGCTCATAGTTACAGAGAACACAGGTGGTTGCCAGAGGTGGAATGGGGGTTGAAAGGTGGGCAAAATGGATGAAGGAAGTCAAAAGGTACAAACTTTCAGTTATAAAATAAGTAAGTCATGGGGATGTAACGTACAGCATAGTGACTATAGTTAATAATAGTGTATTGCATATATGAAACTTGCTAAGAGAGTAGATCTTAAAAGTTCTCATCACAAGGAAAAAAAATCTGTAACTATGTATAGTGAGGAATGTTAACTAGACATTGCAGTGATATTTCTCATACCTCAATAAAAAAACAGAAAGATGGCTAAAATTTGTATACAACTATGAAAAGCCAAATCTCTACCAAACAGGGGAGTGGAAAATCAAGTCGCATTTTTCTAACTACATCATGCCCTTTTTAAATGTGAGAAAACACCCCCAAATATTTGTGATATACATCAAAACTTACCAAGCTAATTAGGAAGGTTTAATTCACCATTTTCGCCAGAGCTTTCTGCTAAGATTTTTAAAATATGTAAGTAACAAACACTGGCTATCCTAAATTAGGTTAAAGTTGGCTCATTCAATATTAATGGTAACCAGAAAAAACAGACAAGAGACTACTCAAAGACAGTAGCAGATATGGAAGAAACAAGGAACACAATGGCTCTGTCAAAGAAAAGTGAACAAAATGATTCAAGACAATGGTCTGGTTAGAGAAACAAGATTAAAAGGGAGTAAATTCACCTCAAACAATTTGTTTAGGAATTAAGAAAAGAAATCCACAAAAGTATACCTGAAACAACAGATTCCAATGAAATGATTTCTAGTGGTTGTTACCTTTTAGACTATATTTTACATAAAACTATTAATGCTAACGTAGCAGACATTATACTTTCTCTAAAGCCCTAAAGGGTCATAGATTAGTAATGTATATATAGTTTTATACAAAACATATGGCCAATTGTGACTATAATAGAAAGTACTCTTAATTTTGAGGAATTCTTCAAACATTTGTTGGCTCAGGAAAGCTCTACTATGGACATCCTAGAGAGGAAAACACACTCAAAACCTCCTGCTGGAGAAATACAGACAGAACAGCAATAAACTCATTTTATGGTATCATTAACATTATATGGCTTTTCTGTCCATTTTTTTAACTCCCCCCCAAAATATTTTAAGGCATATTTATGAAAATCATAAAGACTAATTGTGTAAAAATTTTAACATGATATTAAGATAAAATAAAATCTATTTTATAGGAGAAAATAACTCTAAAGTAAACGCTAGAGTCTAGTTATTAATATTTTTAGAAAAGCTACAGTAATCAAACACTGGTATGTTCTATCTAATTCATATTGACATTCCAGATAGGTACCAGACAAAGAGGGAAGAGTCTATTAGTCTAACCAAACTGTCAGTTCTCTGAACTGTAGTTCTGCATGCAGTTTTCTCTGTATGCTCCAGAAGAGCAGCTAAAGATTTAAATGTGAAGCATATGATATGTGTTGTGTATAATGTTCTTAATAAAGCAACATAACCCAAGAAGAAAACGGAATCTATCTTTCTATCAAAAATCTTTTTGACCAGTAAATATTGATCTATTAATAAATTACTTGATCCATATTTTACATGCAGATCAATACAGGCAATACAGTTTAGCATAAACAACAGGACAATCAGCCTTCATATATATTGACAAGTTTCCCAATGGTCTGTTAATATACAAAAGACTGGGACAAATTACTTATTTATATATACAAAACATGGTTATAAAGACCAGCTGCAGGTATTTTTTTGGAAAGTGCATTTTAATAAGGTCCTATTCAGTTAGGGAACAAATGGGGAAGAAGTAGTTTGCACTACAGAGTTTAGCGCGAGAGCTTTCTCTTTTTCTAACCACGAAATCAATCATTTGTCCAGACTGTGGGAGTCAGAGTTAGTTACTGAAAAGAGCTCCGTACATAAACAAGTCAATAACTCATTGTGTGTTATTGTCGAGCTGAAGAAGTCGGCTTTCAAAAAGCTGCCCCTGCTTCTCTCAGAATGAATGTCACTGTATTCAGAGACTGGGAGAGAGTCCTTTGTTTCCAGCCATTGCTGGCTGCCATTTATGTATGGGAACAGGAGGTGGCTGCTAGGAGTGCGGGGGAAGCCACTACTTGGTATCACGGATGCCCAGAAAAAAACTCTGAATTTTGTCAACCTAAATAATTTGTGCGTGGAAATGCATTAATGGAATTGTTAAAGAGTGGCCACACACACAAAAATTGGTAAAGGAATTAAACGATAATGAGTATGTATCATTTTAAATTGGATCAGGCTGCTATTTTTGGTTCCCTACCTGTCAACAAAGATGAAACCAAACTATAGGCAATGGTTTGAAAAGTTCAAATGTACAAAATCAAATTGATAAACAGGTCAACATGTCAAATCAATGCTATCTGTTCCTGCCATAAATATTAAAGGTGGGAGAGGGAAGATGGCGGAAGAGTAAGACGCGGAGATCACCTTCCTCACCACAGATACATCAGAAATACATCTACACATGGAACAACTCCTACAGAACACCTACTGAACGCTGGCAGAAGACCTCAGACCTCACAAAAGGCAAGAAACTCCCCACGTACCTGGGTAGGGCAAAAGAAAAAAGAATAAACAGAGACAAAAGAATAGGGACGGGACCTGCACCAGTGGGTGGGAGCACTGAAGGAGGAAAGGTTTCCACACACTAGGAAGCCCCTTCGCGGGCGGAGACTGCGGGTGGCGGAGGGGGAAGCTTCGGAGCCGCGGAGAAGAGCACAGCAACAGAGGAGCGGAGGGCAAAGCGGAGAGATTCCTGCACAGAGGATCGTGCCGACCAGCACTCACCAACCCTAGAGGCTTGTCTGCTCACCCGCCGGGATGGGCGGGGCTGGGAGCGGAGGCTCCGGCTTCCAGTCGGAGTGCAGGGAGAGGACTCGCGGCGTGAACACAGCCTGAAGGGGTTAGTGCACCGGCTAGCCGGGAGGGAGTCCGGGAAAAAGTCTGGAGCTGCCGAAGAGGCAAGAGACTTTTTCTTACCTCTTTGTTTCCTGGTGCGCGAGGAGAGGGGATTAAGAGCGCTGCCTAAAGGAGCCCCAGAGTCGGGCGCGAGCCGCGGCTGAAAGCGCGGACCCCAGAGACGAGCATGAGGCGCTAAGGCTGCTGCTGCCACCGCCAAGAAGCCTCTGTGCGAGCACAAGTCACTCTCCACACCTCCCTTCCGGGGACCCTGTGCAGCCCGCCACTGCCAGGGTCGCGGGATCCAGGAACAACTTCCCCGGGAGAGCGCCCAGTGCGCCTCAGACCGGTGCAACGTCACGCCGGCCTCTGCCGCGCAGGCTCACCCTGCACTCCGTACCCCTCCCTCCCACTGGCCTGAGTGAGCCAGAGTCCCCGAAGCAGCTGCTCCTTTAACCCCGTCCTGTGTGAGCGAAGAAGAGATCCCCTCCGGTGACGTTCACGCAGAGGCAGAGCCAAATCCAAAGCTGAACCCCGGGAGCTGTGCGAACAAAGAAGAGAAAGGGAAATCTCTCCCAGCAGCCTCAGGAGCAGCGGATTAAATCTCCACAATCAACTTGATGTACTGTGCATCTGTGGAATACCTGAATACACATCGAATCATCCCAAATTGAGGAGGTGGACTTTGAGAGCAAGATTTACTATTTTTTCCCCTTTTCCTCTTTTTGTGAGTGTGTATGTGTATGCTTCTGTGTGAGATTTAGTCTGTATAGCTTTGCTTTCACCATTTGTCCTAGGGTTCTATCTGTCCGTTTTTGGTTTTTTGGAGTTTTTTTTTTTTTTTACTTTAAAAAATTATTTTTAATAATTTTTTTTATTTTAATAACTTTATTTTATTTTACCTTACTTTATTTTACTTTATCTTCTTTCTTTCTTTCTTTCTTTCTTTCTTTCTTTCTTTCTTTCTTTCTACTTTTTCTCCCTTTTATTCTGAGCTGTGTGGATGAAAGGATCTTGGTGCTGCAGCCAGGAGTCAGTGCTGTGCCTCTGAGGTGGGAGAGCCAATTTCAGGACACTGGTCCACAAGGGACCTCCCAGCTCCACGTAATATCAAACGGCAAAAATCTCCCAGAGATCTCCATCTCAACACCAACACCCAGCTTCACTCAATGACCAGCAAGCTACAGTGCTGGACACCCTATGCCAAACAACTAGCAAGACAGGAACACAAACACACCCATTAGCAGAGAGCTGCCTAAAATCCTAATAAGTCCACAGACACCCCAAAACACACCAGACGTGGACCTGCCCACCAGAAAGACAAGATCCAGCCTCATCCACCAGAACACAGGCACTAGTCCCCTCCACCAGGAAGCCTACACAATCCACTAAACAAACATTAGCCATTGGGGACAGACACCAAAAACAATGGGAACTATGAACCTGAAGCCTGCAAAAAGGAGACCCCAAACACAGTAACAGAAGCAAAACGAGAAGACAGAAAAACACACAGCAGATGAAGGAGCAAGATAAAAACCCGCCAGACCAAACAAACGAAGAGGAAATAGGCAGTCTACCTGAAAAAGAATTCAGAATAATGATAGTGAAGATGATCCAAAATCTTGGAAATAGAATAGAGAAAATGCAAGAAACATTTAACAAGGACCTAGAAGAACCAAAGATGAAACAAGCAACAATGAACAACACAATAAATGAAATCAAAAATACTCTAGAAGGGATCAATAGCAGAATAACTGAGGAAAAAGAATGGAAAAGTGACCAGAAGATAACTACTGCAGAGCAGAATAAAGAAAATAGAATGAAAAGAACTGAGGACAGTTTCAGAGACCTCTGGGACAACATTAAAGGCACCAACATTCGAATTATAGGGGTTCCAGAAGAAGAAGAGGAAAAGAAAGGGACTGAGAAAATATTTGAAGAGATTATAGTTGAAAACTTCCCTCATAAGTGAAAGGAAATAGTTAATCAAGTCCAGGAAGCAGAGAGTCCCATAAAGGATAAATCCAAGGAGAAACATGCCAAGACACATATTAATCAAACTGTCAAAAATTAAATACAAAGAAAACATTTTAAAAGCAGCAAGGGAAAAACAACAAATAACACACAAGGGAATCCCCATAAGGTTAACAGCTGATCTTTCTGCAGAAACTCTGCAAGCCAGAAGGGACTGGCAGCACATATTTTAAGTGATGAAGGAGAAAAACCTACAACCAAGATTACTCTACCCAGCAAGGATCTCATTCAGATTTGATGGAGAAATTAAAACTTTTACAGACAAGCAAAAGCTGAGAGAGTTCAGCATCACCAAACCAGCTTTACAACAAATGCTAAAGGATCTTCTCTAGGCAAGAAACACAAGAGAAGGAAAAGACCTATAAAAACAAACCCAAAACAATTAAGAAAATGGGAATAGGAACATACATATCGATAATTACCTTAAATGTAAATGGATTAAATGCTCCCACCAAAAGACACAGACTGGCTGAATGGATACAAAAACAAGACCCATATATATGCTGTCTACAAGAGATGCACTTCAGACCTAGAGACACATACAGACTGAAAGTGAGGGGATGGAAAAAGATATTCCATGCAAATGGAAACCAAAACAAAGCTGGAGTAGCAATTCTCATATCAGACAAAATACACTTTAAAATAAAAACTATTAGACGAGACAAAAAAGGACACTACATAATGATCAAGGGAACGATCCAAGAAGAAGATATAACAACTGTAAATATTTATGCACCTAACATAGGAGCACCTCAATACATAAGGCAAATACTAACAGCCATAAAAGGGGAAATCGACAGTAACACATTCATAGTAGGGGATTTTAACACCCCACTTTCACCAATGGACAGACCATCCAAAATGAAAATAAATAAGGAAACACAAGCTTTAAATGATACATTAAACAAGATGGACTTAATTGATATTTATAGGACATTCCATCCAAAAAGAAGAGAATACACAGTTTTCTTAAGTGCTCATGGAACATTCTCCAGGATAGATCATATCTTGGGTCACAAATCAAGCCTTGGTAAACTTAAGAAAATTGAAATTATATCAAGTATCTTTTCCGACCACAATGCTATGAGACTAGATATCAATTACAGGAAAAGATCTGTAAAAAATACAAACACATGGAGGCTAAACAATACACTACTTAATAATGAAGTGATCACTGAAGAAATCAAAAAATACCTAGAAACAAATGACAATGGAGACACGACGACCAAAAACCTATGGGATGCAGCAAAAGCAGTTCTAAGAGGGAAGTTTATAGCAATACAATCCTACCTTAAGAAACAGGATACATCTCGAATAAACAACCTAAACTTGCAACTAAAGCAATTAGAGAAAGAAGAACAAAAAAACCCCAAAGTTAGCAGAAGGAAAGAAATCATAAAGATCAGAAATAAATGAAAAGAAATGAAGGAAACGATAGCAAAGATCAATAAAACTAAAAGCTGGTTCTTTGAGAAGATAAACAAAATTGATAAACCATTAGCCAGACTCATCAAGAAAAAAAGGGAGAAGATTCAAATCAATAGAATTAGAAATGAAAAAGAAGTAACAACAGACACTGCAGAAATACAAAAGATCATGAGAGATTACTACAAGCAACTCTATGCCAATAAAATGGACAAGCTGGGAGAAATGGACAAATTCTTAGAAATGCACAACCTGCTACGACTGAATCAGGAAGAAATAGAAAATATGAACAGACCAATCACAAGCACTAAAATTGAAACTGATTTAAAATCTTCCAACAAACAAAAGCCCAGGACCAGATGGCTTCACAGGCGAATTCTATTAAACATTTAGAAAAGAACTAACACCTATCCTTCTCAAACTTTTCCAAAATATAGCAGAGGGAGGAACACTCCCACACTCATTCTACAAGGCCACCATCACCCTGATACCAAAACGAGACAAGGATGTCACAAAGAAAGAAAACTACAGGCCAATATCACTGATGAACATAGATGCAAATATCCTCAACAAAATACTAGCAAACAGAATCCAACAGCACATTAAAAGGATCATACACCATGATCAACTGGGGTTTATTCCAGTAATGCAAGGATTCGTCAGTATAGGCAATCAATCAATGTGATACACCATATTAACATATTGAAGGAGAAAAACCATATGGTCATCTCAATAGATGCAGAGAAAGCTTTCGACAAAATTCAACACCCATTTATGATAAAAACTCACCAGAAAGTAGGCATAGAGGGAACTTTCCTCAACATAATAAAGGCCATATATGACAAACCCACAGCCAACATCGTCCTCAATGGCGAAAAACCGAAACCATTTCCACTAAGATCAGGAACAAGACAAGGTTGCCCACTCTCAACACTATTATTCAACCTAGTTTTGGAAGTTTTAGCCACAGCAATCAGAGAAGAAAAGGAAATAAAAGGAATCCAAATCGGAAAAGAAGAAGTAAAGCTGTCACTATTTGCAGATGACATGATACTATGCACAGAGAATCCTAAAGATGCTACCAGAAAACTACTAGAGTTAATCAATGAATCTGGTAGAGTAGCAGGATACAAAATTAATGCACAGAAATCTCTGGCATTCCTGTACACTAACGATGAAAAATCTGAAAGTGAAATCAAGAAAACACTCCCATTTACCACTGCAACAAAAAGAATAAAATATCTAGGAATAAACCTACCTAAGGAGACAAAAACCTGTATGCAGAAAATTATAAGACACTGATGAAAGAAATAAATGATGATACAAATAGCTGGAGAGATATACCATGTTCTTCGATTGGAAGAATCAACATTGTGAAAATGACCCTACTACCCAAAGCAATCTGCAGATTCAATGCAATCCCTATCAAACTACCACTGGCAGGGCTTCCCTGGTGGTGCAGTGGTTGGGAGTCCGCCTGCCGATGGAGGGGACACGCGTTCGTGCCCTGATCCAGGAGGATCCCACATGCCGTGGAGCGGCTGGGCCCATGAGCCATGGCCGCTTGGCCTGCGCGTCCGGAGCCTGTGCTCCGCAACGGGAGAGGCCACAATGGTGAGAGGCCCGCGTACCACAAAAAGAAAAAAAAAAAAAAACTACCACTGGCATTTTTCACAGAACTAGAACAAAAAATTTCACAATTTGTATGGAAACACAAAAGACCCCGAATAGCCAAAGCAATCTTGAGAACGAAAAATGGAGCTGGAGGAATCAGGCTACCTGACTTCAGACTATACTACAAAGCTACAGTAATCAAGACAGTATGGCACTGGCACAAAAACAGAAATATAGATCAATGGAACAGGATAGAAAGCCCAGAGATAAACCCACGCACATATGGTCACCTTATCTTTGATAAAGGAGGCAGGAATGTACAGTGGAGATAGGACAGTCTCTTCAATAAGTGGTGCTGGGAAAACTGGACAGGGACATGTAAAAGTATGAGATTAGGTCACTCCATAACACCATACACAAAAATAAGCTCAAAATGGATTAATGACCTAAATGTAAGGCCAGAAACTATCAAACTCTTAGAGGAAAACATAGGCAGAACACTCTACGACATAAATCACAGCAAGATCCTTTTTGACCCACCTCCTAGAGAAATGGAAATAAAAACAAAAATAAACAAATGGGACCTAATGAAACTTCAAAGCTTTTGTACAGCAAAGGAAACCATAAACAAAATGAAAAGACAACCCTCAGAATGGGAGAAAATATTTGCAAATGAAGTAACTGACAAAGGATTAATCTCCAAAATTTATAAGCAGCTCATGCAGCTCAATAACAAAAAAACAAACAACCCAATCCAAAAATGGGCAGAAGACCTAAATAGACATTTCTCCAAAGAAGATATACAGACTGCCAACAAACACATGAAAGAATGCTCAACATCATTAATCATTAGAGAAATGCAAATCAAAACTACAATGAGATATTATCTCACACCAGTCAGAATGGCCATCATCAAAATATCTAGAAACAATAAATGCTGGAGAGGGTGTGGAGAAAAGGGAACACTCTTGCACTGCTGCTGGGAATGTGAATTGGTGCAGCCACTACGGAGAACAGTATGGAGGTTCCTTAAAAAACTACAAATAGAACTATCATATGACCCAGCAATCCCACTACTGGGCAAATACCCTGAGAAAACCATAATTCAAAAAGAGTCATGTCCCAAAATGTTCATTGCAGCTCTATTTACAATAGCCAGAAGATGGAAATAACCTAAGTGTCCATCATCGGATGAATGGATAAAGAAGATGTGGTACATATATACAATGGAATATTACTCAGCCATAAAAAGAAACGAAATTGAGCTATTTGTAATGAGGTGGATGGACCTGGAGTCTGTCATACAGAGTGAAGTAAGTCAGAAAGAGAAAGACAAATACCTTATGCTAACACATATATATGGAATTTAAGAAAAAAAAATGTCAAGAAGTACCTAGGGGTAAGACAGGAATAAAGACACAGACCTACTAGAGAATGGACTTGAGGATATGGGGAGGGGGAAGGCTAAGCTGTGACAAAGTGAGAGAGTGGCATGGACATATATACACTACCAAACATAAAATAGATAGCTAGTGGGAAGCAGATGCATAGCACAGGGAAATCAGCTCAGTGCTTTTTGACCACCTAGAGGGGTGGGATAGGGAGGGTGGGAGGGAGGGAGACACAAGTGGGAAGAGATAAGGGAACATATGTATATGTATAACTGATTCACTTTGTTATAAAGCAGAAACTAACACACCATTGTAAAGCAATTATACTCCAATAAAGATGTAAAAAAAAGACATATCAACCAAAAAAAATATTAAAGGTGATTCATGGAACTCTGACATGGGGTTTTTGCAGTATGTGTGTGTGTGTGTGTGTGTGTGCGTGCGCATGTGTGAATCTCTTTAAGAAATGATTTCATGTGCTCAACACTTGTAATGTTAAAGAAATCAACTATTTTTGACTTAAAATTAATTTAAATATCCTTTAGAATTGAACTAAACCTAAAATTCATGATATAAATATAATACTCTTATTTCACCTTAATGTTTATTAAAAATGTTTAATAAAAAATATTTATTCAAAATCAAGCTAGGGACTGTGAAGAAGCACCGGACAAGGATTCAAGGTTTATAATTAGGCCGGGCAAATGAAAAATACACATGGTCTGTTTAATAAATGGTCCTCATGGTGGGGCGGGGAGGGGTGGTCTCTGAAATCTTTAAACAAACGCTTAGCTCTTAATTAAATAAAGTTGGTATTATAGGCAAGGAGAGGGTTGGAACCTAGAACTGAATCCAGTTGATTCCAAATCACCTCACCAATTTAGAAAATCACAGCCTTAAATAATATAACATACTTTCATAGGCAACAACTGCACTAGACATTTTTCTAGGTACAAATAGGTTAATAGCAAAGTGTGATATGGTTGAGGAGACAATAAGTAAATAAAAAACAATAGAAAGTGAGAAACAATATATGGCAGAAGGTAGATCATAATTAATTGTCAAATGGAGGTATAAACAATACAATCTATAAGTATAAAAATAATAAAAGTATTATTGGGGGATGGAGTGCCTGGAGACAGAAAGTCAAAAAATGATGGGCAGTACCTAGCTAGGAAAAGAAGTGATAATATAGAGCAATATTATTAATTAATATTACTAATTAGTAATTAATTACATGATAAAATTTGTTCTAAATACAATCAGTGATTGCTTTGACGTGACTTTGGGAGGGGAAGGAGAGAAAACTGAGCCTTAAAGCATAAGCAGAGAGAAAGGACATAGCTGATCCAAGTGGGCAAGCCTTGGCAATGGTCTGAATGGAAGGAATGAGAACAAGGACTAGATGGTTAGTGTAACCTAATCTACTTCTTTTCTTTCTTTTTTTTTTATACAGCAGGTTCTTATTAGTTATCTATTTTATACATATTAGTGTATATATGTCCATCCCAATAAGGTGCTAGTCCTATAGTAAGGGCATAATGGAGGACTCGGTACTTAGCTTTCCCTTGGCTCAGCCCCATCCTCTCAAGCTATATATACTTAACTCAGTTCCAGTCTTAGACCTGGACCTTAAGAAAGTCCTGACCTAGCCCCCACTTCTAACAGGGTTATCTCATTTAAATCCCTTATACAAAAAAATTCAAGAGTGCCACTTTTACACTTGGGGAAAAGAGCAGAATCCTTAATTCAAAACTAGCTGCGAATTCTGGCTCTGCCACAGATTAGTTCTGAGACACTGGGCAATAGTGATGGTTCATACAGCCCAGGCCTTCCAAAGCCAGGGATTCCTCTCCCATCCTTGCCAATTCTTTGAAAAAAAGTTACCTTTACCAGAGCCTGTAGCTTTTTGAGGTCAGTTTGTTTAAAAAGAGAATTTAAAAAAGAAATCTTCATAATATTTAAAAACCAGCAAATACTTCATAACCATTTTAAAACAGTAATATTTTAAAATATTTATAGTTTGTCTAAAGGGATGTAAAAGAGAATTCTCCATAAGAGCTTACCTTCAATTTATTTAACACTTAAAGAAACAAACTACTTTTAAAATCTCCTTCTTTTCCTGTTTTTTAAAAAAAGTAATCATAAACAAATTTTAGCTTTTCCACATTTGTGGGGAAAGTGGTGCTGAGTTAGTCCTGACTTAGTAGCCAGATTATAAACTTTCTGCCTAAACATTTTATCACAATTAGGAATGCCACATGCCCTAAATTCAACTCAGCTTGCCCTGTCAGACTGACTCTCTACGCCATTTCTTCCACCATCATGTGCAGTTTTGGAGGAACTGTGCTACTCTGGCCAAGAGGTAGACACCTGGCCTCCCCAGACAAACCAGCCTCTCTTCAGAGATACAGAGTCATGAGGGGAACCATACAGAGACATAAACAGCTGGAGAGAATCTGTCCCACTAATAGCACTCTGAGGAGATTGTCCCTTAAATCCAGATGTCTGGGGTTGTTCCAGTTCTTTCTACAGCCCCTTTGTTTCGTCTTTCCTTGAATTCCATGTGGTACCACCTGCCATCCCATTAAATTCTGTTTCTGCCTAAGTTAGCCTGAGACACACCCCACTAATTGCAACTAATAAACTCTAACAGATATGTCATATATGTCCTCACGGTAAATGCCGCATTACTTTAGAAGATCTGAATGAGTCTCTATTCCTAGTAAGTAAACGTATCCCACTCAAATGTCTTAATGTGTCCTTTGGGTATTATAATGGGTAATGTAACAAGAGTAATGGTTTAAAGATTATCCTTTTCTTTTTGGCCTTTCCGCGTACAAGACTGCTCAAACTATTCCAGGTATCCCTAAGATTTGTCACAGTGATATTGCTTCTGTCATGTACAGCAGAAATGTGCAACAAAACAGTATCCCTGCATATAAGACTGTTGCCTTGAGAAAGGATCTGCCTTTCAAGAAAACCCTTTACCACCCTCCCTTAGCATATAAACAGCTAAACTTAGATGACTTAGCCCATAAATTTCCCTTTGTAAATTAAGAGTAATGACTGACTGCTATTAGACCTTTGCTGGAATCAGGAATAAGATACAATGTAGGAACAAAATTAAAGCCTACTTCCTTCTGTCCTAGAGGAAAAATTGGAAGAAGTCTCAGAGAGAGAAGCAAGAAAGTAAAATAGCCAGAAGAATCAGGTCTTAAGTTCCCTCTTTTAGGGTGTGGCTTCGGAAGGGAGACAAGTGTCAGGTAAGTGGAAACAATCCTTGGGCAGAGGGGTCTTCTGTTCCCCTCCCCTCAATATGGACACAGGGAGGAAACTGTCCTGCAGCAACTTAGGAAACAACCAGGTTGACAAGATGACATGATACCGGCAGGGAGAGGGAGGTCTGAGGTTTAACTCTCCTGAACCACCCTTGGTTTCTGTGTCTTGTGACATGGAAGGGTCTCAGTGAAATCTATCACAGGTTATTCACATAGTGAGGAGAGGTTGCTCTGTAGTGAGAGCAGCACACAAACCACTTGAGCCAGGGCCAAATGGGCATCTCAGTCAGACTTTGGAGGGCTATCTCTAATACCACAGGAAGTCAAGTTTAGGTTGGATCATCCAGGAAGCACCATCAGAGAAAGTGCCTGGGCCAAGAGAATGAGCTGTAAGTCCACACACTACAGGCCAGAAGAGCATCCAGCAACTAGGTGAACAAGGGACATCCTTCTACTGGTGAGCAGCTGCTGTGCCAACATGTACATTCCAATGGGCCAGCATGAGGTCAGGGGTCCCTTACGCCGGTGCTTTAAGGATTTGAAAGCCACACAACCTCTTCTTCCATATACTACCTGAAGGAAACCAACAGAATACAGGAGAGTCTATCTGAGAGAAATAATGACCTAAAATAACTATTTAAATGATCAGATCAGACTAAGCTTTGAACTGAATTGGACATTCAGTTATTTTCCCCCCAGATCCAGTGGGCAAGAGCTCAGGAAGAAAGTAGTATTTGTGTCAGAAAATAACTCGGAGTCATTTAGTAGTTATTTTGCACACAAATTGTGTCCACACATGTAAGAGAATCTGTTTATAGACTGAGCCAAGGAACAAAGGCAAAAACAGTATTTATAAGGCAAAGGAGAGAAATAAAACAAAATCACACAGTCAGACTGTACATTTTGGGGGAAATTGATAAGCTGGTAATTACTAAATTGAGTAAATCAAATAAGGGTATCAAGGAAACCATTTTATTGTTTATGGATTCTTGAAAAAAACTTCAGAGTTCATCTGAGAAGCATTTATGTGGCAGGCTGCTTCTGAATTATGTCTACTTACCCTACTATTTTTGTTAGACCAGTCCTGCGCCATTTCCTGCACTAGAATGTTTCACTATTTTACACAGAGTAATGAACTGCATTTTTTCTCACCCATTAAAACAGCTCTCTGAATCAGAGAACTCCTTGAGAACCATAGTTAGGATTCTGGAGCCCAGAGAGGGTAAGTCAGATGGGCCTCTATCCTTCTAGAACAGTGTCTGAACATGTGTTAGGCTGGGTGTGATACACTTACATCTCCAATAAGCCTATTTTCAACCATTATTTCCCACAGTGATGGGGGAAACGTCCCCATCAATCCTTGGTCACCCAACTTTGGTCCAGTCTCATTTGTGAAGCCCACTCTGGCTTTGTCTTCCCCTCGTGTGCATGTATGAGCCAAAATATACTGCCATATCCTATAGATGGTGCCCCTTCCTCTCTCCTTTCTTTCACTCTTTTATCTAGTATATTTCTGAATGGTAGTGCTGATACAAACAATGCACTGTACTGGTTCCAGTGATACAAATATTGATTAGGTGCCTCTGTACCTTCAGAGGGCTAACAGTCCATTGAGAATTACACTTCCACAGTCAGCATTTCCCTAATTGTATTCATTATGTTTTTTCCTGGGATAAGGTACCATGTCTTACAATTCTTTTATATCCCCTAATAAATAAACCATAACAGGAAGATAGTAGACATTCAATAAACACCTGTGATGGATTAGTGATGGATGAGAATCCTCAAATTGTGAGTACTTTTATTTTTCATTGGACAACTGTTTCCTAAACTATGTGCTGGGTATTGTGATATAGGGATGTTGCAGTCAAATGATCTTCCTAAACACTAAGTTAAACCAAGACAAATGGGTTTCTTTATAGCATAGCTCCTAGGAGGTTTTTAAGATAAATATGAGATAACATGAGAGCACCTCGGGATGTCCAGCAAGATATACTTTCAGGTATGTGTCAAGAGACCAGCGATTCTCAAGTTGGTCTTGAAAGTTGAGGAGTTATTTAAGAGTGAGTACAAAAGTGACTCAGTACCCAGACACAGGGAGCACAACTCTGTCCATCGTCAGCATGGCTCAACCCTGTCTGCTGTGCTTCCCCCAAACTAATCTATAATTCTCCCATGTAATTTGTTTGAGCCTTGAGGAAAATATTCCCTAATGCATCTAAAAACTATGACAAAGAAATTTTTGGAAAAAAGGAGAAACAGTAAAACTAGTATTAAAACATACCTTAAAACAAAAATCACTAAAGCAGTGTATCGCACTGTGTACCATGACAGATGATAGAACTAAATATCAGGCCAAAATAGACACAACTTATATACTTAGGGCTTTATTACATGTTACATGTGATACAAGTCTAAAATCTCTTAGTCACAATTATAAAATTCAAAAATTTCTGAAAACTGAATTTTTTTTAGAACTTATCAGGCAGCAAAACCTAGCAAGGACTGATTTATAGACATTACTTATATCACTTAGTGTGAATGTTTTACTGTGAAAATATTAAAGTACTTTAGTACAGGGAACTGTTTCAGACCCCACTACAGTTTTTATACACTATATGCTCTATGTGCTACATTACTTTCTAAAATCCCAAATATTATGAGTTCCAAAATACTTCTAGCCCCAGAAAGTTCAGAGAAGGGGTTGTGGTCCAAATTTCAATTCAAAAAGGAAAGGGGTGGATTTTGTAAGTAGTATTGGAATGAACAACTGACTAACACTTTAGAAAACTATGTTGGATCCATTTTTTTACTTTAAACAGTTTTAGTGACTTAAAGATTTAAATATAATTATAAAAGTGCTGGAAGGTAATATAGTTGAATTTGTAGAGTCTGAAAAGAAAATGTCTCTCTAAGTCTTACATGGATAGATTTAAGTAAATGAAAGTCTTAAACTTCTGTATCTCAAAAAGGAGCTTTAATAAAATCGAAAAGCAACAATACACTGAGAAAATATTTGCAACATGACAACAGGTTAATATCCTTAATATGTAAAGAACACTTTTAAGTAGACTAAAAAAATAATTAAGAAAAAGATAAACACCAAGGAAAATAGGAGCAAAGGAAATGAACACTCAATTCCTTAAAAAAATACAAATTGCCAAAGAAAACATAAACATAAAGTTCAATATTACTACTAATAAAATGATTCAAACTAAAACAATGAGATGATGTGTTTAACTTACTGATTGGTCAAAAAATTTTTTCTACTGATAAGGATTAGTGAATTCAAGGGATACTGAATACAGGGAAACTGGTTCTTTCACATATTGCTAATGAAAGCATAAATGTTACAGCTCATTAGAGGAAGCTTTGGCACTGTATATCAAACCTTTAAAATGTGCACAACCTTTTATCTGGACATTCCACTTCTAGGAATTTTTCAATAGGAAATAATTATGGATATGCACCAGAAAACTGACTAAAATGATGACAAAACATTGTTTTGCAACAGTAAAAAAAATTGCATGCATAAATTTCAAAATTAAGAAGATTAGTAAAATAAAGCTTTTGACTAGAATATCATCATCCATTTAAAATAATGCTATGGAATATTTAACAATGGGAAACGGTAACAATATACTACCTGAAAAAATAGTCTCAGAAAGTAAATAAATAAGGGAACTTCCCTGGTGGCACAGTGGTTAAGAATCCGCCTGCCAATGCAGGGGACACGGGTTTGAGCCCTGGTCCGGGAAGATCTCACATGCCGCGGAGCAACTAAGCCCGTGTGCCACAACTACTGAGCCTGCGCTCTAAAGCCTGCAAGCCACAACTACTGAACCCGCGTGCCACAACTACTGAAGCCCGTGCACCTAGAGCCCGTGCTCCACAACAAGAGAAGCCACCACAATGAGAAGCCCACACACCACAACGAAGAGTAGTCCCCGCTCGCCACAATGAAGAGTAGCCCCCGCTCGCCACAACTAGAGAAAGCCCGCGTGCAGCCAAAAATAAATTAATTTAAATTAATTTACTTTTTTAAAAAAGTAAATAAGATTTTAAATATATATCAGTATATGAGAAGGACATATACTAAAATATTGAGAATAACTACTCAGACTGGTGAGACTGTGGATGGTGTAGCTTTTTTCTTATTTACATCAGTTTATCTCTATAAATTTTCTACAATATTAATACATATACATGCATGAATCTTGCAATTAAAAAACAGACTCTTTTTAATATTGCTTCTTTTCCTGTTACCCACCAATATATATATGTTACTACTCATTTTTAAAATGTCTTCTGTCCACATTTGTCCCAACATAATTATCTTTTCCCTCATTTTATTTCAATCTTTGAAAGATAAAATAATTCAGAAGAAAACAAGAAATTTACAAAAAAGAGACAAAAAAGATAAAATACTATTAACACCTTTGCTTTCAAATTAGCAACAGCCTGTTAAACTTTTTTGAGAGGCTGGGTAGTGTAAATTAATGCAGGGCAATGGAAGGTTTATGAATTCTTATTTAATAACTGCATTAAACTATATTTACTGCTTCTTAAAAGTGAACTGAGATGAGAGCAAAGACTGGGTAGAGATAAGGTTGGGACTCTCATTGTCTACTCTGTCATACTGTTCTGTGCACTGGGGATGCACTATAGCATTTAATCCTCAAAAATGCTTCAGGAAGTTCTGTAAATGATGTTTAAAGAGGTAAAGTAACTTGCTTGTTAACACACAGTAAAGAAATTTAAAGAACTGAGATTCAAATCCAGGCATGTCTGACTCCAGGGCCCATGGTTTTTAATTATGTCTTGGATACATCAGGAAATATGATTTTAAAATGAGGAAATAGCTAGATAGTAACAGACAAATTGGCAAATTCTTCCTTCATATTAGAGTATTTGATTATGAAAGCTCAGAGTTAAAAATCAGAATACTATTTATATGAATTGACATTTGATGACATTAATAAGAAAATAAATTACATCTGGAGACTTTAGGAGAATTTTTTTTAGGTTTGTACAAAAAAAAAAAAAAACCCTAGATTAAGATCCACTGACTGGCAACAGCTATCATCAAACATAGTAAAGTACTTGTGTATAATTCCTTACCAAACATTCACTTCATCTCTAGGATTATCAAAATTAACACCCAATGTTATTTTTCCACTCTGAAAATTTCTATTAATGCATTCTAATACAATTGATTAGTACAATTAATGAGAACTCAGAGGTGCTGTTAATAGTTTTGTATTTAATAGCTTGGACCTCTTCCTATGCACATATATAGAAATATAAGTACATATAAAATATATGGATTTTATGTTTACAGAAATGGTATCACCGCCATATTATTTGGCAACTTGCTTTTTATTGCATGGCAATGTCTTCAGCTGTCCCTTACAAAACATCTTAAGCAGATCTAGAACTACCTAGTACTTACAGGTATTAAAATTTCATCCAACCTTGTTCAAAATTTCAGTGTCATGCCTGATTTCAAGCTCTCTTCTAATCATAGTACAAGCTAGATTTGTGACATGAGAAGTTTGGGATAGGGAAAGAAGCACATTGGCTTTTTATTTTCATACTTCCTCAGTTCTTCTGCTGTTGGGAACACATCACTTTTGCTCCCATTTCACTGAAGAGAACTTAGTCACAGGGCCACCTCCAACTGCAAGTCAGGCTGGGAGATAGTGTCGCCAAGGTCAAAAAGAGAGAATGATTCTGCTGGAAGGCTAGAAGTCTCCAACACACTGCTGCTCTATATAGGGTGACCATGTGATCTACTGTCCAACCAGGACACTCTTGAGAGCGAAATAATTCAGCTGAGATAACAACTGAACTCTAAGACTGTTTGGGGGAAATTTTCTTCTCTGCTTAATAAAGTCTTCTCTAACCTCTCTTCAGGTTGCTTTTCCCAAGGCAATCTGTCATCCTTTTTGTGCTGTCAGAGCAGTCTCTTCATAACTCTAGCACACCAGCTCATACATTTGTATGATTAGTTATTTACTATATTTCCATCTACTAGGATGGGCCTATACTCTCCACTCTGCACCCTTGGCCATCTTTAAGGTTACTGATCCTTTTCCTGTTCCATTTGGTCCTGGTTAAGAGATAATAATCACGACAAACTCTGCCATTATAGGGCGGGGCAACTGGTTCAGTCCTGAATAATCACAAAACAGCATTCACACTGACCTGTTCAGGAGTGATCAAAATTGGAACAGAACACTTCCATGAGCTTTAATGTGTGGTGCCTGAGAGAAAGATGGTAGATCCTTCATCCAATGGGTCAACTGCTACTGATATCCATCATATTGTTGCCATATGAGAATACAGTCCTAAAGTTTGGATATTTTCTCAGTACGTGATCAAAAACTTTAAAAATCTTGAACAGGCAAAACCCACATATATCTGCATTTTTTATTTAGCCTGTTTTTAGGCTCTAAGGCAAAAATCTGACTATGTCACTGTCCACTCAAAACTCTTCAGTGACTGCCCACTGCTCACAGGATACAAACCCATTCTCCTTATCATGGCCTCATTTTCTGGCTTCTTCCTCTTCCCTTGCCTCATTTCTCATCTTTGTCCACAACTCTGACTTGGCCTTTTTCTATGCCACCAAAATCCCATTTCTACAGCTACTCACCAATGCCCCTACCCCTGATATTGTGAGAGAATCTCAAGATGCATTCTTTACATCCCCTATCCCATTCTGAGCCTTATCCACCACCACTGAGAATTACCACCATACTCATTGTGTTATAACCTCGAGTTTTATTGTGTGTTAAGAAAGTTACAAGGATAAAAACAGATGGCCATAACTCTAAGTTATACTACCACCACCTCCCTTACACACACACACACACACACACACACTCTCTGACTCTGGTTTAACTCGACCAGGAAGACTGCTTTGATTGGTTCTAGGTCCTAGGCATGGGAGCCCATCTTTGATGCTTCTACAGTAACTGTGCAGAGTGCTCTCACACCACTTATGCAGTGAATTGGTGTGTCTTGCACACTGATCTCATCCACCAGACTCTGAGCTCCTCTAAAGTAGTTTCTGAATCTATATTCAACTCTGTATCCTTAATGCCCAGCACACAGTAGATACTTGACAAATATTGGTTAAACTGAGTAAAGCTGAAGACTTGGAAAACTATGGCTGGAATACATAGAATTCTCAAAAGAAATTCCAGAAATTCCTGAAGTTTGGTACTATATATAAAATTAAGGAGGCTAATGACTCCATCTTCTGGAACCATGTTCATCATCCAAATTTGGCCTTTTAAAATATAACGGGTGACCTCCATTACAAGGTTAGGTAAGGCTGTAAGAGAGAACCCTGAGGCTGCATTTTATTATCAGCTCCAGCCTCTCTAGAGCCTTAGTGTCCATTCCAGTTGGCAAAGGCTAACGTGGACCCTAATACGTGCTTTTTCTTCCCATCTGTTAAGCCTCGTGTTCTGAAGGGAAAGGAGCCACAACTGCCTGTTGTCATTCTGACCAGAAACATTTTGACACATAGACATTTATCATATAAACTTGTAACTAATATATAAACTCAGGACAAAATTTAGTTTTGGTTTTCAGAAGTTGATCTGGATTCTAAGTTTTTACTGTCCTATACTTCAAATCCTGTTCATTAAAAAAATAAAGTTGACTTTTGTTGATGAGACTGGTTTGAATTTGGGTGCTGGAATGACTAATTTACTTTCTCTAAAATGGATTCCCTTCCATTCTCCAAAATTTTTGATCTCTCAATTTTATCAAGTACATAGATACTTTGCTTATTTTTATGTTCAATATTCTGATTTATCATCATCATCCACCATTAGAGAAGAGAGAATTTGTTGAGGCCTTACTATGTGCCAGGCACTGTGTTTAGTGTTTTACTTGCATTTCCTCACTCATCTTTAAGAAAGATGAGTGAGAAAATCCAAGTATTGTAGCAAGGAATAATAAAGCATGTTTAAATTATATGTCCTAAAACATGGCCAAAATCTCTAGACACAAACTTTGAAATCTCTGTGGAAAAAACAAATCTCTTCCTTCTGAATTCTTCTAGTTTTCTGTGTCATATGTATAGCATTTTGCATCAACATCACTCAAAAAAATATTGAATACTTATTATGTGTTAGTCCTAGAAAACAGTGGTTATCAAGACACTTCCCTCATAGACCTTAAAATCTTAGAAAGCAGATAGATGTGGGACAAACAGCAGTAAGTATGATAAGCATAAAAAAAGGGGCAGGATTTCCAGGGAGAGCTAACCTAGGCTTGGGGCCAGAGCAAGAAATACTTCTCTTAGATAGAAATGTTACTGTGCTAAAGATAGGCAAGAAGTCACCAACTCAGGTATGACAAGGAACAGCATTCTAGGCAGAGGAAGTGCTAGTCACCTACTCCACAAAACATCTTGTACAGTATCTTACCTAACCTTCAAAACAATTCAGAAAGGAATCATTATTGCCATTTTACAGATAAGAAAACTAAGACTCAGAGAATACATCAATTGATAAGATTGGAACCCTTGCCTATCAGAATCCAGAGCATTTCCACTATGCTTAACTTCCTCGGAAAGCTGGAACTTCCTGCATCAGCTTCCTATTGGACCAATGGTTAGTAAACTTTTTCTGTAAAAAGACAGACAGTAAATATTTTAGGCTTTGCATACCAAGAAGGAACACCAAGGATAAAATACAGGAACTTGAATAACAAGAGAAAAAAATACAAATTTTCATAAACTTTTGAGGAAATTCAAAATATAATAATAATTGAGTACAATGTTTTATACTACAAGTCTACTAATGAGAAAAATAAAATTCTTTGGGGGGGAATAACATTTCACTTAATTGTGGTTCAAAGCTAAATGTTCCCTATAATCAAAAAAATTGCAAACATTCACCTGTGAAAATCATTCTTAACTTGTGGATCATACCAAAACAGGTAACCAGTCAGATTTGGCTCATGCACTATTGTTTAGCAACACCTGTACTAGGCCATGACCATCAAGAGTAGTACTGTCCAACAGAAATCTAATGTGAGGCACACATGTAATCTTAAATTGTCTAGTAGCCACATTTTAAAAAAGGTAAAAAGAAACAAGTTAAATTTATTTTAGTAATTTATTTAACCAAAATATTACCATTTAAAAACACAATCAATACAAAAATTATTAATGAAATATTTTGCCATCCTATTTCAGGCCAAATCTTTGAAATCCAATGTGAATTTCACAGTTACAGCATGTCTCATTGGGACTAGCCACATGTCAAGTACAGCACAGCTCCAGAGAAGAGGTCTGTTGGCTAGCAACGTAAAAATGAGAAAAGCAGATAATATAGCATCTATGTTCAACTGAAGAGTATGAATTCTGTCTAAAGGTGGCAGCTGCCACTCAGCCCCACAAAATGTTGTCATGTGGAAAAGTGGTCTAGGATATTGCCAGATGTTCCAGATTTTCTGAGAAACCAAAATCTAGAATTTAAAGTAAAAATCTCCTGATTTCTAGATATCAGCAACTAATTTTTTTTAAATTTATACATACTGTGCAGGTCAAACAATTCAAGTCTGCATACTGTGTTTGGCTATGACTATCTCCACATTTTTGTCCTCCATCCATGTCTGTCTTTTCAGTATCTAAGCCATAGTGCTCATAGGTACTCAACATATTATAGGACTTTCAAGTTAAGGCAATAAATATTTGCCAATAAAATACTCTTGAGTATTTCAAAGGAACAATAATGGATGATAATAAAAATAATTACAGAAGCAATCATATCTACATTTTAAATCACCTTATAAAAATAAGT